>NW_026901918.1:0-678955 GCF_033783945.1 Neopsephotus bourkii
CACTTAAGCACATAAAACCACATGTGATGTGGGAAGCATTCTCAAAGAATCACAACTATTTTTGAAGCAGGTAACTGTTATTTCATCTTCAAGTAACTTTCCACATGATGCCCGCTACTGGTGACTAACAAGGGATTTCCCTTCTGCTTAGAGATGATTATATGATGAATTGAAAGACCAGCATATGAATACAGGCACCAGGTCTGGAGGATTCGATCAATAAATGGTTTCTCAGATGTGTGTCACAAAGACCACACAGCTGATTCATATTATTGCAGTCACTGACACTCATCAAACAGAAAGCAGAAGTTGCCTGGATTCTACTGACCTGAGATGTACATGACTATTTAATCCTCTGACTAATTCAGTAAAAAAGTTCTTAAAAAATTACAGATATGTAAGATACCATCTGAGAGGAAATTCAATTACACTTGATACTTTCTTCATAACTATCTAGCAGCCTTTCTGTACTCCTGCACAACACCTCCAGTATTGCTTCCTATAGCTGGGTATAGAAGCTATCATTAAAGATCTGGAAATCCAACAGTCTTAGGATTCGATTTCTCTTAAAGCAAAAGGTCTGCATTGTTACTTCAGCAACACTTGCACTTCATGATTCCCATGAAGCAGGAGAGAGAAGTCCTTGGAAGACCTTTCATTCAATAATGCACAAATTATATATCATCCTAAAATATAATTAACTGCTACTTTTGACATACTCTTGCACACACAAAGACAAGTGCTTTCAATTCAGCTAACCACAGCAGTCAGAAGTTGGTATTTAGGAACATTCAAATGAGGCCCCACTTCAAAGTATGTCTTTTCAAGTATTCGATATGAAAGACTAAAATGACAGTCATCTTAACTGCCATTACTATTCTTCTGGTGCCCTCCTGTACCTGGATAACATTGAAAAAAGTCCCTATATTTCATCTTTCTTCTTACTTCAGTGACCTCTGGCAATCTATCTTTGGAAAGAACAATTATTCAGATGTAAATCAGAAGCTAGTCACTACCTCTAGCACCTACTGAACTAGATTCATAAGCTTGATTTGGCTTTTATTACCAACAGCCAGCCATTAGTCCTCAGAATTCTTATTTCCCAGTACTAAAGGAAAAGAAAGTAGTGAGAGTACTCCTCTCAAAAACTGGGTCTCCAACAATATAAAAGAGTTCCCAGAGAACGAAGAAATAGATTGTCCAAGCTATTTATTCCACACATAAATTTCTGATTATTTGACAATTAAGGGCGATCAGTGCACAGCTTACTACAACTACCAACTTCAGGGGGCATTTGTAGCAGCTCATTTTTTCCTTCTGAATAATGGATTTCATAAAACATAAAGCAAGAAGGATGAAAAGCTTAAAAATACCTTGCATACTGTATCACATATATTACCAAAGGAAAGTATGTTATAAAAAGTAAGGGATTTATAAAAAGCTCCACAATTCATTATCTAACTAAAAGCAGACAAAGAAAGTTTGGCAAGTATCTGCCTACATGTGACTGCAGTTCATGAGAAACCTTTAAATCACGTAACGGCGACCTGCATGAATGCCCCTCACAGTAAATGCTCCCTGAACCTCCCATGTTTCAATTTGTGCCCATTGCCTCTGGGACTACCTTCATCTTAACACTCCCACCCCCCCTTTAGGTATTTATCCCATTGATGAGATCACCCCCGGAGCCTTCTCTTCTCCAGGCTGAACAATCTTAGTTCACTCAACTTTCCCCACAGTACAGATGCTCCAGTCTATTCATCACCTCCATGGCCCTTCACTCGTCTACCTTCAGTAGCTCCATTTCTCTCCTGTCCTGGGGAGCCCAGAACTAGGCACAGTAGTCCCAAGTGTGGCCTCACCAGTGTTGAATGGAGAGGAAAGATCACCTCCTTCAACCTGCTGGTGACACTTGTCCCATTGCAGCCCAGGACACCATTAATATCCTTTGCTGCAAGGGCACAGTGCTGGCTCATGTTCAACCTAGTGTCCACCAGGACCTGCAGGACCATTTCTGCAAAGCTGCTTTCCAGATTGTTAGCTCCCAGCATGTATTGGTTGTTCATCCTCAGGTGCAGGACTTTGCACTTTACTTTGTTGAACTTAACGAGGTTCCTGTCAGCCTATTTCTCCAGCTCACTGAGTCCTTCAAATGATGCACAACCCTCTGGTGCATCAGCCACAACTTTCAATTCTCTATCATCAGCAAATTTGCTGAGACACCACCATCTACATTATTAATGATGTTAAACAGGACTGGAACCAGTACTAGCCCCTGAGATAGATATTGCTGGCTAGGGACTTCCAAGTAGATTTCATGCTGCTAATTATTTTCAAAAAATAAAAGGGCATAAACTATGCACTTTGCATGTCAAGTAGAGGCAGCCCCTGGGCAATTACAGTAACTGACATATTCTTTATAGTAGGAACATTTTATTCACAAAATTACACTTTCACCTAAGTTCAGTTATGTCATAGAATATCAGAAAAATAACTGCAACACAATACCATATCGTGGTTTCATCTTTTGTGATCTTTTCCTTAAGAACAACCGTAGCATTAAGACGTCATATGAGATTTGCAATGTCAGTCGTGTTTCAGGCTTTCCCTTGCCTCGTAAAACCTGTTACCAAGTCAGTGACTAAAACAGTTCACTTGCATTTTCAGTTGCAAGCACCCTCATGAAAAAAAAAGGCCTTTCTGTAGGGAAAAAAAAAAAAAAATATAAAAGAAACCAAATACTTCAACAAGCACTTTCATCCATTCTGTAACAGAATGAAAACCAACCAGCGTTATGTAGCAACATAAAAAATGGCAGGGACTGTCAAACCTTCCTATATGAACTTGAAGGCAAACAAGATAGGTCAAACCATTTTTATTCAAGGCAAGTTATTAAACACTACAAAGCTTTACCAAACATTACTGCAACAAGAATGAAAATTGGTTATTCAAAGTAACTTAAATATTTACTTAGGTTTTTAAAATACTTTGATCTGCAAAAACATGACCACATTTTTAAATCTGAATGGTCTACATGTGCATTTGGATGCACACAATTCTTTTCCATATATTTGTTAGTTGCAACTGTGAAAGGTTTTTAGCTACCCTCCAATTCCACCACTTTGGATAAGGAGATTAATAATAGACTGTTACTGTTGACAGATTTATTTGAACATTACCATCTTTGCCTTAATATTTTCAAAGTTCAGACAGACAATTGGTTAAAAGAAAGAGCTACATTAAAAAAATATTTTTAGCACTTGTGAAGAAATTCTGCTTTAAATGAAAGTGATTGCTGCACACTGTACAGTTAAGTGCAAGATATTAGTAAAGTTTATCTTCCCTTTATTATGACAGGGTTTTCTTAAGGCATGTCCCTCAATCCCACTAATTTCAGTTTCCTCCAGTGTTCACTCACTCTTATGAATGACCTGGAAGAAATATGCTTGAATTAATAAATAAATACCTAACGCAGGAATATTATGTTCTTAATTTTAAGATTTTCTATTTGGTATGTTATTATGGAGAGGTAATAGGGCAGTATGTTTCATATTCTTGATAATAGGAACACAGTCTGAGAAATTAATGGGAATGAAAGAGAGGTACTCTAATCAAGCCCTTTAGCTAAAGTCTTCTGTAGCCAACTCTGCTATGATTCTCTTCTTGTACTATATAAAGTAGTTTGGATATTTCTTCAGTGAAACACTTCAGTTTGATAAGCAGATTTTTCAGTTTCTTCATATTTACTAGCGTTTCTTTTTGTAGTCTTACTCTGCCCTCAGTAAAACAATAATGAAGTAAACCCTACTTTCTGTGCAAATTCAGAAAAGCTTTGGATAGAAGAAAACTGAAATTATTTCTTACATTTCCTATGCTCACTAAGTACATTTAAGAACTTATTACACACACAAATAGCACAGCACATATTCAAGCACTGAATTCACAAAACAAAAGGACAGAATCACATTAAGATCATCTAGTTCCAATCCCCTGCCATGGACAGGGATGCCACACACTAGATAATGTCGCCCAAGGCTCTGTCCAGCCCAGCCTCAAACACTGCCAGGGATGAAGCATTTGCCACTTCTTTGGGCAACCCATTCCAGTGCTTCACCACCCTAACAGGAAAGAATTTCCTCCTTATATCCAATCTAAACTTCCCTGTTTAAGTTTAAACCCATTACCCCTGGTCCTATTGCTACAGTCTGTGACGAAGTCCCTCTCCCCCATCCTTGTAGGCACCCTTCAGATACTGGAAGGCTGCTATGAGGTCTCCACACAGCCTTTTCTCCAGGCTAAATAGCCACAGCTTTCTCCGCCTGTCTTCATATGGGAGGTGCTCCAGTCCCCTGATCATCCTCTTGGCCCTCCTCTGGAACTGTTCCAACAGCTCCATGTCTTTCTTATGTTGAGGACACCAGAACTACACATAGTGGGGTCTCACAAGAGCTGAGTAGAGGGGAAGGATCACCTCCTTCGACCTGCTGATCATGCTCCTTTTGATACAGGCCAGGATACGGTTGGCTTTCTGGGCTGCAAGTGCACACTGAAGGCAGCTGATGTTCAGTTTCTTATCCACCAACACCCCTAAGTCCTTCTCCGGAGGTCTGCTCAGAATCTCTTCTCCTCCCAGCCTGTAGCTGTGCCTGAGATTGCCTCGACCCAAGTGTAGGACCTTGTGCTTGGCTTGGTTGAACTTCATGAGGTTGCCACTGGCCACCTTTCAAGCTTGTCAAAGTCCCTCTGGATGGCATCCCCTTCCCTCCAGCATTATCAAATGAACCATACAGTTTAGTCACATCAGTGACAAAGATGTTTAACAACATCAGTCCCAACACCAGCCCCTGAGGGACACCACTCATTACCCGTCTCCAGCTGGATATTGAGCTGTTGATCGCACCTCTCTGTGTGCACCCATCCAGCCAATTCCTTATCCACTGGATGGTCTATCCATCAAATTGATGTCTCTCCAACTTAAGAGAAAAGGATGTTGTGCGGGACAGCATCGAACGCTTTGCACAAGTGCAGGTAGATTACATCAACTGCTTTGCCCCTATCCATCAGTTCTGTAGCCCCATCATAGAATCATAGAATAGTTAGGGTTGGAAAGGACCTTAAGATCATCGAGTTCCAACCCCCCTGCCATGGGCAGGGACACCTCACTCTAAACCATATCACCCAAGGCCTCATCATAGAAGGCCAACAAATTGGTGATGAATGATTTGCCCTTTATGAAGCCATGCTGGCTGTCACCAACTATCCTCTTATTTTACATGTACTTTAGCACAGTTTCCAGGAGAATCTACTCCATGATCCTGCCAGGCACAGAGATGAGACTGGCTGGTCTGTAGTTCCTTGGATCTTCCATTTTCCCTTTCTTGAATATGGGGGTTATATTTCCCTTTTTCCAGTCACTGGGAACTTTATCTGACTGCCATGTTTTTTTCAAATATGATGGACAGTGGCTTAGCAACTTCATTTGCCAGCTTCTTGAGGACCCACGGATGGGTTTCAGCAGGTCTCATGGATGTGTGCACATTAAGGTTCCTAAGATGATCTCAGACCTGATCCTCTCCCACAGTGGGCCTAAGGTCTTCATTCTCACCGTCCCTGCATCTATCTCCCAAGGTTTGAGCGGCGTGGCTAGAGCACTTGCCAGAGAAAACTGAGGCAGAGAAGTCATTGAGAACCACAGCCTTCTCCAAATCCAACGTAGCCAGTGTTCCAGTTTCCTTCTGGAGAAGGCCCTCATTATCCCTAGTCTGCCAAGGAGAAACCATTTCAGTCACAGTTTTACATTCTACTTCTATGTAAGTTGTTTATTTCTTAGAGAGTACACTAAGTAAAATTTGAACAACAGCACAATCATGATCTCTAAAAGCAGTACATACCTAGGCAAAAGCTATGTTCAATACAAGAGTTCAACATGCTATTCTGAAGTCATAGTCTAATGCTGGGCCCAAGCAATGAGCATAGGATTTCTTCGCTACCATGCCAGGAGCTGCTGCCTTTTGAATACTGATTTGTTCTAGGAACTGAGCTAGAGACTTGAAGCAAGGAAAGCAAAAGCTAACAAACTATTCCTCCTCATTCAGAGGCTGAAACACAATTTCAAACCAGCACATGGCAAGGAAAGGGTAGAGTTTCACAGTGCAGCAAACATGTACAATGTAGCTCCCTAGACAAGGAACAGAACCCTTGGATAGGAAGTCATACTGGAGGCGGGTTTTAACAATGTGCAAACTGGCTACGTTCATATCAAGAAACTATGTGAGTTAGCAGCACCCTTCTTTTGGTACAGCTTCTTCTTGTGTGAAGAAAATTAAAGAGCCACATCCAGAGTGCAGCCTCTTTTCCTCATAGAACAGCATTTGGAATTATTACCAGAAGGAAAACTTAACTACAGCTGGGGCTATGTTAATCTTTTTCAAGGCTGTACAGCAGTGCCAGAGATCAAAGCTATGAATTGGCAATGCAAAGCCACCTCCTTCCCTAATTTTCAGCTCTATAAGGAACGACTATCGTCTCATCCTAATACTCCAGTCCTCCGTTTCTCATCATTTTTTATAACAGTTTTTAGAAAGTTACCATTATGCGGGAAAAAAATGTATTAACAACTGTGGAAGCAATGCTGTCATATAAATAGCTAATAAACATCTTGGTAGAGGTTTTATGTTGCATTCATTGCTTCTATAATGGTACAGAGCTTAGTATTGTGTTTTTTAATTAAAAACAATCCAATGCAATTTGACAAAGCCCATAATTTCAGCTCTGCAAAGACAGTACTGTCTATTTAGGAAACAGACAATACTTAGTCAAAGGGTATCTTAAATTAATTCAATGTTAAGAGAAGCAGTAAATCTACAACTGCAAAACAGCCAAGAGCTCAGTAAGCACTCAGAATGCTAGGAGTCTTGGACTGTGTTAGCTACGCTCTACACTTAGCAGGCAACATAACACATCAAGAGAAACACTGAAAAACCTCCCTTTCACAGTGTCAGCAAGGTAGGGCAACCAGGATGCCTAAGAATGGCTGCTAAGCATGGCACTGCTATCTGTATTTCCTTTCTCAGATTTGATAACTATCTGTGATATTCCATCCAGCTTCCCAGTGAATGTTTTTAGAAGTTACAGCCTGTATCTGCTCTTCCCTGAGAGAACACCACAATTCTTCCCACTGGATTTCCAAACTAGAGCACTCCATCACTGCTGCCCAGATTTACCTCCAGCACACACAGGAAGATTTGGTCAATGTTACATAAGCAGTCACTATTTAGAGTAGTAATCAGGTCTGGAGTGTTCATTACTAAATCAGGATTTTTAGTGTTAACTAAAGGTCCACAGAAGCCCCAGGAACTCAAATAGTAAAATAAGGCACTGCTCTGACCTCATCAATGATCAATTCTTGCCTGTTTTTGAGACTTTACGATCAGAAGGTGGGCTGGTAGTTAGCAGACCAGGAATCAAATGAGACTTATATAATCCTTATCTCACTCCCAGCACCTCTTGAGATCAAGTTTTGACAGCCTGTATTCACAACCAAAATGCAGCACATAATGTAGCACAGCCTAAGAATTTCCAAGGATGTGCGATCTTATATAGTCAAAAAAAGAACCTTTTGGAGAGGACACTGTTCTCCCGAATGAATAAGAGCACTCTCTTAGGTAAATAAAAAGTTTGGTGTTGACTGACAGAAACCACAATGACAGAAAATTGCTAAAGAAGAAGAAAAAATAAATTTGTAAATTGAAAATTGCATCTGCTTTCGAAAAAATAAAGGGCACACAATTAGAAATAAATGCAAGTAACTGACCACAAGGTGCTTTCATTCAAGATGCTCTCACTCAAACTGGACTATGTCAAAACTAATCACATCTGTGAAAATTATGTCTAAACAAAATTACTAGATATCACTACTTATTAAAGTTGTATCAGAACTTATGACTCAAAACCCAATCAGATGTCTTAAACAAAGAAATCTTCACTTTTTTTTCCCCATTTGTGGGATTCAGGTACTTGCGCTATTTTCTTTGGAACAGCTTTGCTAACTAATGGTGTTTCTCACATATTAGCGATTGCAGCCCAAAATCACTCTGAGTAATTACAAGTTTTTGTGGTTTTTGCCAAGCTCACATTCTTTCTGCAGCTTCACTTTTTCTTTCTGTTAAACAAGTTTTTTTTCTACAGGAAAGTGGTTACTGCATTTCACTCTATACCTGGCCTCAGTTTGTTTTCCAACTGAAATCCCAACCGATTACATGTATACAATAGCAGTATCACAGCCCAGACCCCACAGCCAGTATTAAGCACATGGACTTAATGCGAGTCATACCATAAAATACATGCCGAAGATCTAACCCACGATGATGGCTCCTCCACCACACCCTCAACCACCAAAAATAAGGTTTCTGGTAGTCAGTAACACGCGATTTTGTTCAGTCAAGACTGTTTTGCTGTGCATTGATGCAAGATGTCTATTACTGCTTTTCTCTCCCAGTTTTTCAGGGGGTAAAGCCAATTCTTCATCAGAGATGAAGAACCTCAAGCAGAATATAGTAATGGACAAATAGTCTTATAATTCCTACTACTGAAAAAAAACCAAACCCTACAACAACAAAAAACAAACACCACAACCCCCCCAATTTTGGTATAATTTCAGCAAAAGCAACCACTGCTAAAAATAGAGGCTGTTTTGATTTTTCCCGCCCTCAACTTAAAGCTCTAAGTACTGCAACCAATGGCTCAATACCAATTTTTTCAGCTCTTTTTTAAGTGCTTATTTTTATACCAAGTGATATTTACTGCAGTCTTAATACTTCACCCAAATTTAGCAAGAAGTTATAAATTAATCCCATAAAAACAAGTGCAGTATGCTTTTAATTTCCAGAAAATTCTCTCCTGTAGCTGTATTCCAAAATGATCCTACAGTTTTTTATAAAACCACTGGTTTTTAAATTCAAAGGATTTTAAATATACTGAAATTTACAGGAACTAAAGAAAGCCAAAATATGCCAGTTCTAAGACGGTAAGTTTATCAAGTTGTCCAAGATGTAACTAACCTTTTGAGTATTTTCTTTAGAAAGATAACTTAGTGGTCTTTTTGAAAATACTGTTAAAAATAATCATCTCCTTACTAGGTCACACATCTGAATACAAATGCAATTATCAAAACATGACCTATTTCCGAAAAGCAAAAAGTAGAACAGATCTTAAATGGGATTACAGCATTAAACTTGGATAGAAAAAGAATAAAGTGGGAGACTGCAAATACTGTTCACTGGCCATCTAGCATTCTGTAGTGGCAACTAATAATTTGAAAATTGTTTCCCCTCTTTAACCATCCCACCACATTCTGGTTGTTACTATTTTAAATATACAGATTCATTGCAGTAATCAAACACAAATACAGTATTGTTAGTTCTACAAAAATTACATTCTGTAATACCAGGTCACTTTTTCAGAAGAAAAAAAGAATTGAGAACCTCTGATTCGCTATAAAATTAATTTTCACTTCTATCCATAAGGGCGTCACACAGCGTGACATCTTGCACATTCACCTAATTTATAAAATCCACTTTTTTTATATTCTCTACTAGAGCCACATTTTAAATTGCTCTGCAAAGGCCCTTCATTAAAATGTTAGAACCATCCTACAAATACATCTACTGTTTGCATGTACTCAAACCCAACAATATTTCAAAAATGTATGCTGTTGGCATATACCATGTGACTGAAAAATAAGAGCTACTTCTATAGTATGTATGTCCAATCCTATATGATATGAAAATTGACCAATGACATTACAAGTGATATCTCAATGTGATTCTCTAATGCTGCAAAAAAGCCTTTCAAAAATGAATTGGGAGATGCTCAAATATCATGTGACCATTAAAGAATCTTCTAGTGACCGTTCTGTTTAGTGTTTTAAAGCAGAAATGGCAAAATGGCAGGACAGAGGGAATAAGGAAGGATGGATGGAGAAGGGGGAGAAAAAGGAGAAGCGGAAGGGGAGAAAGGCACTCCACCTAAGAAAAAGCTTTGTTACAATACTGTTCAAGTGCTATGTTCAAATTCTGTTTCTTTTCCAACTTGCAGCACATGTAATTGCTGTTTTACATTCCCTCACAAACCCTCCTACCTAGGTACTTCAGTGACCTAGATTCTCAAATATTAATTCCACTTACAGTTTCATGCTTCTTTCTTAAAAAAGAGACTAGAGATCAATGAATGGAAGTATTCACACTGGTTTCCTAAAGCTCTAAGTAATTCACTGTTAGCATAATGACATACTGCAAACCTTTTAGATAACACTAAAAGTTTGCTCACATATTCAGTAGTTAAATATTCTCACAGGAACCTTAATGAAGTTGAAGATAATCAAACATTTGTCTTAAAGACTTTTCAATTCTGAAGCAAAACAAAGCATCAAATCACTGTGTAACTTTTCCAGTCATTTAGCACAGAATGATGAATCCAAATGCTTGTTTTGACTTTAAAAATTTTTGCATGTTAAAAAAATCAAAAATAGCTGATTTTTTTTAATATGTATTTCCTGATCATATAAAAATCTTAAAATACATTGCCCCTTCTTAAACATTTATAGCAGCTCAGAAAGTATTTTCAGTAACTTCAGTCCAAAACAGACTAAAAATATATTACTTAGAACTAAGGAAGCCTCCAAAAAATCTTATGAAGTAACTAACTAGAAAAACTTGTTGCCTCTTGCTCAGCATTTCAATAAAGGGCAAACACCAGCATGAAATACAGTATCAGCTGCAGGAAGCCAATTACGTATTCACTTGCTGATACTTCATAATTTTATGTATTTATTTAAAAAGCACTGAAGATCTGTTTGGCCTCAGAAACAACACATTAATTTAAGGACACAAGTTATTTCCATTAAGTACTTAATCGAAGATTTGTTCAGTTATCTGTCATTTACCTGCAAAATCACATTGGTTTCCATTCACAACATTCTGCCAAACCAAGATCTGACACTGTTATCAAGGAAATGCACCTAAAAACATTCCCTAAGAAATCGTTTTTTACTCAATTTTGAGCCAGAATGTCAAGTGACAAAATAAATTGAATGTATACATCAATTGTATAAAATTAATTGCCTCAAACTTGGCTCACTTGACCTCTTTTGACAAATTCACAATGGCCTGTTGAAAAAACAATTATACTAAAGCTAATCAGCAGGGATGTAGAAACATAATGATGTGATGGTGAACTCATAATGTAAAATTTACAAAGAAATTACTATTCTTAAAAACTGCTACAACACAATTCAAATCCAAAACTATTAACAGGTTTTACTATACCAGAACAAGTGCATATTAAACAGAATTTTAGAAGGCTTCAGTAGCTAATTTTGTATCAACATCTGATGTTTAACATGTTTCTAAAATATACTGAAGACTGTATTAATTATACCAACCACAAGAATGCAGTAGTAAAAATTAAATTCTAAAGTATTTGGATGTCACTGAACAAATCCATCCTTTATGAAAAGAACAGGGCATATCACCACTCTTTCAGCTGAAACTTAGCCTTTTCTAGCATTCTGAAAAGAAGTCCAAACTCAATTAGGAACATTTTAAAAGAAGTAATGTACCATGATTTGTATTTATCAATATAAACAGTTGTGAATACCTGTCAAGAATCAACCAAGCAAGCTTATGTCATTCCTCTGATCTAGCCCTTCTCAGGTTACAGCTGAAATAACACTGTTCAAGGGAGATGTTACATACCCATTTCATTGATAGTTGCTCTTGTTTTTGAGACAAAAGAGCTAACTTCACTTGAGTGCATTTTTGCTCTTTCTTTAAGGTCAGCACCTGAAAGCGACATTTCACATACATGTTAGCAAGTTGTAAACGGTACCATAAATACATTTTCACAAGTAAAATATTCCTGTATGCCCCCCAAAATTAAGTCTACTTTGAGAAAAGAACAGTTCAAATTGGTCACATTTATTTCCCACAGATTTCAAGGAAAACATGGACTATTTATCAAGGAAAAACAGAACCCAAAAATATCAAATTACCCACCACCAATTTTCACTAAGTATATTCTTTCCAGTGACATCTCCTCTTACAGTAGAATAGTTCATGGATAATAGCATTTATACTTTTATTTTCTCAACTGTGTCACAAAGTCTGATAAATCTGGGGCTTTATATATTGTGCTCTTATTATTTTATTAGTAGATAACTAAATAGCTAGGGTTCATATTTTTACATTAACAAACTACATTTATCTAAATAAAAAAAAGAATCTACAGTGGACCTACTACCATTTTTCAACCTACTTTACTGAAATGAATTTTTGAAAAAGTTACGTATTTTTTGCTCTTAGAAAAAGTAATTTTTAATCTATTTCTTCATGACTATATGAAAATAACTCTTTTTAAAAAGCACACGGTAAGTAAAGATGGTTACAAAAGTGTTTTTAAAAATTCACTGATACATAAAAACAACATTTTATCTCATGAATGCGTAAAGAAAAAGAGAATCAGATAGGAATAATAAAATAGCTAAATGCAGAGTAAGATAGGCAGCCCATCTTCCTTACAGATGAAGAATATATGAAAAATTCTAAATTTGCATATACACATTCATCCTCCAAAGAAGTACAACATTCCCTCAGCAACTTAGCACATATTTTTTCCATGTGGCAAAAATGAACATATAATCTCTTGGCATATGTCTGAAAAGGCTAAACATGGTATACAACCAATGCAAAAAAACAGCTTTATGTTTCTCTACCCTGAGAATCAAACTATTACCCATTCAGGAAAAAGCATCATTAATTTCATAACTCAGTTTTAAATTAAGCAGTCATATGCTTCCCCTTTAACATTTCTGGACTTAACTCATGCAAGACCCTCTTAACCCTCTTCATCACACATTTAGATATACTTCTATTGACAGCATTATTGAAATTCAGAACTCTCGTCTAGCTCTGAGAAAATCAGTATCTCAAACTGACATTTTCTGACAGACATACAGCTACTGAATTAAGGTAACATGCACAATAAAGCTACTCTACATCTCTTCTCTTTCACTATAGCCAAGCTCCTAATTTCATTAAGAATTTTGTTCTCCTTCTGTGCTTGTCAATATAAAAACAATGAAGCATCATTCCTGACTGCATTTGCATGGTTCCCACTAAATAATGTCAGGTTTAATTTACAGTATCAGAGACCTTGCCCAAAGCTTTCAAACAACCTTCTAGGATACGCCACAACTGAAGACAATATGACAGGCTAGTTAAGCAGGCAAGTATAAAACAAGAATTATTGTGGTCAACTGCAATTGTGGCAAAACTGCAATTGCTACCTTAGTAACTCACGATGAATGCATACAGAAATTGTGCCAGGAGCCTAAAAAGCAAATAAAATTTGCATCCATAAATCTGGAGAGAACTCCAAATCATACAAAACTGCAAGCAAGTTTCCAAAATGCATTTTTGTACAGGATTCGGTAGCTAAAAGGAGCTTTATAAAACTTCATGACAAAACCTGCTGTAAAGGCTTTATCAGCAAGCGTGCAAATAAAAAGATATCACTTCTCTGGTATCTGTTAATGTCTGGGTCTAGCTTTTGCAAGTCTGTCCAAAACACTGCCAATGTAAGAAGAACAACAAACTGTGTGCCTTCTGAACAAGAAAACTGTATGGCTGAGCAATCTGGCTCAAAAGTTCCACACTCTGAAATCCTGTTCACTGGGCATACCCTTTGAAATATATAAAGAGAACTTCAAAAGAGAGAAACTGACTCTAAAAAATACCTCCAGTATTACTGTTTAGAAAATGTACTGTCAGGATAGGATTAAGGCAATTTACAGGGTTTGATTTATTCAGACTCTAAAAAAAAACAAAAACCCACAAACTCAACCTAAAATAGAAACCAAATTCTAATACAAAAAATACACAAACTGCTGACTTTGATGCAGAGGGTTGACCAATGTACAGGGGGGTTGTACAGGGGGGTTAGAGGAATTTGCTTGCGTTAGAGGAATTTACTTGTGTTAGAGGAATTTACTTGCCTAGACAAGGTATTGTCTGTTGTAAGTGCTTACTAAGCAGAACAAAGACACCAAGTCCTATTGATAAGCAAAAGCAGGCACCTGGTCGTATTGATAAGCAGACACCTGATTATAATGATAAGTAGCTATTGATAAGGAAAAGCAGGCGCCGGATACGGGAAGAAGCAGATGGTTTATGGCTGGGGCACCGACCAAACCCTAAGGCCATATGTGTAAAGACTAAAAGGTGACAAGTTCAAGAAGAGGAAGACTCATTTACTTCATCTTGAAGACCCCTACCCACAGGAGGAAGACTCATTTACTTCATCTTGAGACCCCTGCCCATGACCAGAGGGGGCACTGCGCAGGCGCAGAGGACTTTCTAGGTCATTATAATACGAAGCGGGGATAGAATATGAATATGTATAGGCGTATTGTGCAACCTTGTAACTTTAGAGGATAAATGTAGAGGGAAACAACACTGAGGCACGCATGCCTTTTGGAGGCTCAATCCCCCGTGCGTCTTCAGCTGAATAAAGCATACCTACTTTACAACTTTAAACAAAGTTGTGGAGTCTATTCCGCTATCAATTTCTTTCATTTAGAATATATATTTACTTGAAGATATTTAAAGAAATTTATTAAATTTTCAACAAAGAAAGAATAATTACAAGGTAGCTGCAAATTCAAACTTAATTATTTGAACACTGAAAAAATATTTCTAGTACAATAACTGATCTTAGTGTCTTAACCAAGTTCTGTAGTCTTATATTTCCATTTTTAAGCATTTCTCCCTTGTAACTGTCAAGGAAATGGAAAAAGTTTCCTACTAAAATAGGAAAGAAATTTTTCCTATTTTTGACCTCCAAAGCATAATAATAGTAACCTAAAACTTTTATGCAGAACACACACGTTGGCATCCTCTGGTTCATAGGAGATGGACCTGCCCCATTCTTAATACTTTTGCTCCTGTTGTAAGAATCAACCAGTGATCAAAGAATTATTGAAGAATTCCTAGATCCACACAGCAGGGAACTATTCACAGTTTTCTTCAAAATCTGTTCTTAAGTCAGAAGTAGGAAAGGTCAAGTTTCTGAATACAGCCATGAAGGAAAAATAAGTTTCAGCCAGAGACTTCTGCTCTCAGCTATTGAAACCAAAGATTCCTCCTCTCACCCCAAATTTCCTAGTTTAAAGTAACTGAAAACTGTATCTGCTCAACTGCTGAAAGCAACAAAACAGCTAAGATTTTCAAACCACAAAACTCTGACAGAAAGAACCTCTGCAACTTTCCCATGGGCCACAGCTGAAATGTGCAGATACATTTGGCCTATTTGCTTCCCCACATCCACTCTCAACACTCTGGGGGCTGTACCGAATATCAGTGATTCCACACCACACTGAAAGCAAGGCTCTCTAACCAATTCTACCCAAATATATAAAGACAGAGGAACCTGAGCTACCAGTGGGCTGAGGCAAACTAACTGTTGCAGATTTGATTGTAAACTGTAATTATGTCCCCACATCCATCCGGTTTGTACTTAAGCATGAATCATCGTTTTCGCTGTATTAGGATTTCTGGCGTCTCGATGCTTTGTAAGTAACTGATTCTCACCGCACAAAAACATACCAAAAGCTAGTCAAAACTAACTGTGATTCTAGGGGTCATGCTTTGCAATTCTCACCTCTCTTGCTTCCAGCACTTCGCAAACTCCCTTTTAAATGGAGGGCCATTTTCAAATTACTAGCTGCTACTACATGACAAAAGATTTGTAACAGTGAAAGAGTACACTGACAGTGCAATCAGCCACATCCTCATACAGCCACATTAGGATGAAGACAGGCACTTTTCACTTCTGAACAACTTTTCTTGAATCAAATGAACTCACAGAAGCACCACCTCCAAATTTACAAAGTGGTAGAAGAGAAGCACTTCCCTGCTTACCAAATACCAGTACAAACAGCAGACTTTTGGAACCTGCTGAGCAGCACGTCTGTAAATTGGTATTGGAAGATCAACCCTTGAAACTACCGTGAGGAAGATGCATGCTCCTTTACATACTACCTACACTTCTACTGAGGTTTGCCAATCCAACCGAAAACCTGTTTCTCATTTCCCCCCTCAATACTGGAAGAACACAGAAAGGTTAGTTACTTCTTCCCTTACTTCCCATAAGTATAAAAACCCTGATGTAATCAATTAACTCTTTTTGCAAGCTTTTAAATATTTTGCTACTCAATGGTCGGCTGTTGTACACTGTCAGTCCAGAGAGTTTCTGTAGCATGTGCCTGACTTACATTTCACAATGATGCCAGAGAAAATGTTTATTCAGGAAAGCCAAGGGCAGTCCAGCAAGATAGGCATACTGCTGTTATTAACCAGAATTTTTCTGCCTATGTATCTGTATAACAAGGATGGCTATTTAACTTAGAGAAAACACCAAAAGTAAGTAAGTTTTACAGTGATAACTCTGACCCTATGCCTCTTGCCTAATTTGGATATTTTCACACACTTTCTAAACAGAATTTATATACTGTTGAAAAGCTAAGTGTTGTGTTTGAAAAATCTGTTCCAACATCTTTGTATAGCCTCACTTTCCAAATACCGTAAACGCCTAGAAATTTTCTTGTACAGTGCTGTTCCATACTATGCTTTAACACATACTTCCAAAGCACACCACAAAACATTTAAACATCATACTTACACGTCATACTTAAAAATTTAACTTTACTCAATAAATATTTTTATTTAAAAATACATGTTTTAGAAATCTGGCACACCAAAATCGAACAGTGTGAGGTTATTCCACCAAGTGTCAAAAGGTTCCCAAAGTGCCTTTTCTCTGAGAAGAGGAAAGGAAGTGACACATCACAGGCACTGGAGGTAGAATAAAGTATTGTAGCAATGTTATTTTTAGCTTGTTCTTTGATCTTGCTAAACACAGATCAACCAATTCTGTCAGCACACCAAAATTTCAGTAAGGAAGTAGTATCTGAGAGTATCAGAAGATATCCTTTTGCATACTCTGTCCAATTCCTCTGTATCTTGTTGCAAAAAACTAAGAAAACTGGAAACTGTAAAGCACAGAGGCACCACCTATAATATGCTTAATAACCCAAAGAAACAGGTTAAGGAGTAAAAAATATGCAGTACCTTACCAATTAAAAGATTGAGAGCTGCTATGTACCCACAGCTTATTCCGACACAAAATAATTAAGCAGACTGTAAATTAATATCCCTCCTTCCCTACACAGAAAAATAAACACTTAAAATACTAAGTTAAAATACTGAGGCAAACAGCCACCTCTGACATACATTATAGACTAACATATAGCTACGAGCCAAAAAAACGAATTAAAAAATCAACACATAGGATACATGTAAATACCGTTCCTCAAAGGGACATGTATGCAAGAAATCCATGTTTGGCTGAAATCATTAGTAGAACCACAATCAACTTTTATGAGGTTAGGAATACCTCAAAAGGGAGCTATTAATACATATCTGCGGACAAACACTATAGCCAATTTAAATTCAAACTCAGAAAGATTTTTTTTCTTCTCCAAATATCCAGTAGTTTCAGATATTAAACTTCTACAACCTGAAATACATGCAGGACAACTTAATTCCCCATTTTAAACAGAAACTGCAATATGTCATGAAACAAATATATTTATTTAAAGTGTCAAGTCTAAGGCAAGCAAAAATTTGTTTAAATAGAATTAGTGTTTTGTTAAATACATCCACCACAGTAATAAACAAGTAAATAATATTATTCTGCTGACAGATGCATAGTTCAAATTAATATATTTAAAAATCCTTTTAATAAACAGAAAAGCACAATTTAAATTAATGTCACCATGTAGATTAATTAAGTTTGCTTTCAATTACCATTTATCAAGCTACATGCTTGAGAAATCACAGCACAAAACAAAGTCAACCACTACTGAAATCTCTTGCCTGTGTGAAAGACAAAAAGAAAAAGAAGTTTTATGCTTTGCAGAGAAAATACACATGCATGCCAGTAAGAATTTCATTGCATCTCCCAGCCCAGCCAGATGTAGGATACTCAGATCATCAATCTCTGCCTATTACAGCTATTATGGATTGTATTCTTGAATAAAAATAAGTCCAGTCTGACCAATTAAGAAGAGACATGCTTCATAAATATTAACTATTCTGCACCACCTTTCACAAAGTAACAAAGAAGATTATCACCTATTTGTTAGGATAATAGAAAAGTCTAGACTGGAAGAAATCTCTGGATATCACCTGGTCCAACACTGCCAAATGCACAAACCTAGATTAGGTTACTCAGGGTCATTTCGAGTCTTTAATACTGCTGGCAGGGTAAATTCCAGTATTTCTTTGTGGAATTCATTCCTATGCTTAATTCTTAATTAATTTCCTCATAATTAAGAATATATTTATTTTTTCTGGATGCAATTCTCCAAAAGCAACTTGTGCCCACTACCTCTTCTTCTGTCACTGTATACATGCTTGCAGAGCACTTTTCTACCTACCAGGCACAGAAAAAAAGTTATCCCCCCTCCCTCAGCAGTCTCCAACCGTCTCATCACCTTCAGCTGGCCTACTAAGTGCTGACTAGAGTAAGCACAAGATTTGATCTTCTGATGGTTCTCTTCCTTGTGCAGTCCAGGACACTATTTGCCTTCTTTACTGCCACAGTACACTGCTAGCTCATGTTAAGCTTGCTGTCCCCCTGCTGTCATTGGCTGTGGAGCTATACCCTACCCAGTCAGCCCCAGCCTGTTCTGCTACTTAAGATTATTCCATTCCAGGTGCAGGACTTCATAGTTATCTTTGTTAAGCTTCATGCAATTCCTGATGGCCCAATTTTCCAGCCAGTCAAGGTCCCTCTGAATGGTGGCTTCTACTTCCCACACACTTAACTCTCCTTTCACTTTGAAGCCATTTGCAAACTCAATGAGGGTTCAATCCTACCATTAGAATATTTACAAAGATATTGAACAGCACTACCAGACCCTGCACTGATCCTCAAGAACTCCACTGAGAGTTTGGCTTTAAGGCATTAACATGACATCATCATTTGATCTTGGCAGGTGAGCTGCTTTTCACAATCTGTATGTCCAGACTCTATCTAACCAGCTTGTTTACTATGCTATACTAGGGAAGAATATGTCAAATGTTTTGTTAAAGTAAAAGTAGCTAGTATATGTAACTCTTCTCTCATCCACTAAGTAGTTTCATCACAGAAGGCAATCAGTTTGGCAAGACAATTTACCCTTGGTAAATCTTCAGTTGGGTTTTCCCAACCACTTGTCTTTCCTGTGCCCGAAACAACCTCTGCAAAGACTTGTTCCATAATTTCTCCTGAGACTGAAGTGAGACTGACTGGTCAGTAGTTCGCAAATTTTCCTTTCTGCAGATGGGTGAAATATTTGCCCTCTTCCAGTCACTCTTCAATGACATTTCAGATATGATAGATGGTGGCTTTCCAGTACCAAGCCCCCTACAATGAGCAAGGGTATCTTCAACTAAATCAGGTTGCTCAGAATCACATCCAGCCTTGAATGTCTCTAGGGATGGGATGTCCACCACTCCTCTGGGCAACCTGTGAAGGTATTTTACCACCTTAACTGTAAAGGATCTTTTCCTCACATCCAGCCTAAATCTTCCCTCTTCCAATTTAAAACCACCACCCCCTGCCCTACTGCAACAGGTCCTGATAAAACGTCTCTACCCATCTTTCTTATAGGCCCCTTTCAAGAACTGAAAGACTGCAGTAAGGTTTCCCCGGAGTCTTCTCCAGGCTGAACAACCCCAACTCTCTCAGCCTTTCCTCATACAAGAGCTGCTCCAGCACCCTGATGGGTTTTGTGACCCTCCTCTAGACCCTCTCCAATAGGTCCATGCCTTTCCTGTACTGAGGACTCCAGAGCTGGATGCTGTATTGCAGGTGGGGTCTCACCAGGGCAGAGCAGAGGTGAGAATTACCTCCCCTGACCTACGGGGCACATTCCTTTAGATACAGTCCAGCATATGGTTAGCTTTCTGGACTATAAGCGCACAGGTCCAATCTTTGATCCACCAGCACCCCCAAGTCCTTCTCCTCTTGTGTACTCTCAGCCCCTTAACACCCAACCTGTACTGATACTGGGGGTTGCCCTGATCCAGGTGCAGGATCCTTCACTTGGCCCCGATGAACCTCATGGAGTTCACATGAGCTCACCTCTCAAGCCTGTTCAGGTCTCTCTGGATGGCATCCCAACTCTCGGGCACGTCAACTGCACCACTCAGCCTGGTGTCATCTGCAAACTTGCTGACAGCACACTCAATCCCACTGTGTCACTCAATCCCACTATGTCACTATCCCCACTATCCACTCAATTCTGTTATGTCACTGATGAAGATTTAAACAGTACTGGTCTGAGTTCAGACACCTGAGGGATGCCACTTGTGTCCATCCAGACACTGAGAACATGTTCTCACGTAAAAGGGAATGGAGTACTCCAAAAATTGTATGCAAGTATTCAGAATTCCATTTTTCAGATGCAGAAAATTCTTAGAAAGTGTGTACACTGTCAAGATCCATAAAGATCTGAAATTAATGTAAGTGAGAGCACATATATGCTCATAATCATTAGGAAGACATTTTAGAATGTAATGTATGAGGAACCAAAAAAGTAAACTGAATGCACTACCATGGGACTTCGGCTTAAGAGTGAATTAATAATACACATAAAAGCTGGTTCTGAAACCCCAAACAGCTATAAGCAGTCACTGGTTAAAAAACAGACCCTGCCCTTATCCAACTGGGGTGTCTCCCTGTCTTTGTATGGTTGCACAAACATTAAGGAGCTTATGATACATTTTTCATAATCACCTGTTAAATAACATTTCATTTAAGAAACTAGTTCACAACACATAGTCATCACACAGTTTTTTAAGCAGCAGACTTCATAATTCACCTTTCATAGCTTAAGAGTTAACTGCTCTACTACCCATTTGCTTTAATGAACAGCAGCCATGAAACCTACTGCACACCAGTATAGACACAAATTTTTGCACACACCACCTGAACTGAGTACAAGATAAAATGTAACTTCGATAAAAAATATTCTAAATTTCAAAACAAATTGAGCAGGATGCTGGCTGCAGTCATTTTAGTAAAGGAGAAAACAGTTTGATATGAGGGATGCTATGAGTGTTTCTACATAAGGAAGTAATTTAAATAAAATTACGCTTTTTTATGCAATACTTTGAATTCCTGAAACTCTCTAAATGTAGATATATGATTTTTAAAGTAAAATCTGATACTAATATTCTTCCATGTAAGATCTGCTGTCATGATTTACCAGCATGGCTTGGATATCTGCACCTTTTGCACTTAACCTCTCCATGTCAGAGAAAAGTTCCTGAAAATCATCCAGCTACAGAGAACAAACAAAATGTCTACAATTCCTCTATGTTTGAGCCTTTGGCAGGATGCCAGTCCTGAGCATTCCCTCTGGAAAAATAGCAGTCTTGTAGCTCCACTGCTATAAGTTATCTCATACCTTGCAATAAGTTACACCCACGTCAGCAGATTCCAAGCACTAGCTGCTAAATCAGTTCCCATAAATGGGTTATTTCAGAAAGTACAACTTTTGGAGATTTTTACTTTTTTTTTTTTCTGTTATGATTTTGAATCCCAAGCTTTTCGTAAAAGGCCAAGGTGCTAATTCAGACAGTTTTCCTCCTTAAACACAGGAATCCTAAATATAAACGGTCCTAATTTTATATACAAATGTTCTACAATCCCTTTTCAATGCCTATGCAAATTCAAACCAGATATAGATCAAAGTCAGCTGGCTTTTTTTCCATTTCTCTGTCCAGCTCTAAATTTAGAAGCACCCAGCAATATTCATCCTGTTAAACTTACGAGCTTATACCTCACATGCTATTCATGAATTCATCTTCCTTTGCAGAAAGGGACAAAAAAAGTAATTATTATAAGGATCTTAATCTTACCTCTTTAAAAAAAAAAAATTGCCATTTTTTTTCCCAAACACCAACCAGTTTTCTTTGTGACAACTTCCATCATCCAACAGTTGTCTCAGTCACTCCCTAGTCCCTAGTATCCTCTTACAGAGCCAAAACACTGCATAACTATCACAGCAGGGCTTCCTGTGGTTTCCCCCATGGTCCATGAAAGAGACCAGTACTGACTTGTAGAAAGATCCAAGAACAGGTCAGTTACCTGCTTCCAAACAGCTTGTTAAGTCAATATTTGATTATGTGCTATGCCTCACTTTTAGGGACCTATTTCAGGCTAACAGTTCAGGACTAGCAGAAGCCAGGCCAATAGGAGGCATCATCCCTTGATTCTCAGAAAGATACAAAAGGAGAAGGCCATGGTGGCAGCAGTGAAGGTCACCCAGTAAGTGGCTAGGAACCACAAACACAGACCTCTAGTGCGATCAAATCATGACAGACCTGCTCGTCCCATGTTCAAATGGTCCCTCATAAAACAGCCCAGCTACTTAAACATGGCAAGACCATGAAGATCCGCCTCACATCATGGTCATGATAAATATCAGCATTTAATAAAAACAATGTGTGTTGCAATTATTATTCAGTAGAGAACTTAAAGCTTTTCTTTAAAAAAAAAAAAAGTAAAGCTACTTCCTTTACCACTTGTATTTCTACTTCCACAATAAGCATTACAGACATATTTTTTTAATTCAGTCATTCTTGTAGTCTGAAAAAACAACTACCTGACTTCCCCAAACCACTTTTCATCTACAGATTCAACCTTCGATAACAGAACTTCTGTATTGTGTCTATAACGTGATGTGCACTTACTTTCTGGTAATGAAACATAACTGAATTCTTATACAGAACAACGAAGTTCAAACTAGACAACCATAAAAGCTTCACTTTTTTACCACACTATTTAGCTCCATACTAATGGTGAAATTATTAATTATGATTTCTTTTTATTTTGCACCTTATATAAGAAAATCCTCTGAAGAGATCAGCACCAGAGTTCTTGGGTTTTAAACAATGAACTCAACAGAATAAGAATATATGGCTGTCTTAACACCATTACTACTGAAAAAATACCATTTAAAAAAATACCACATCTCAATTGTATCAATTGCAATAGCTTTCCCATGAGTCTGCTAGTACAAGTTATTTGCCAGAGAAGTGACACAACTTCTTCTGATTAATAAGCAGGCATTCCTAAACTTGTTAGTGCTAAGATTCTTCATCCTTCCTCTTTAAATGAATAGTGATATTCAGGTTGAACATAATAAATAGTACGCCCAAAATTTTGACCAACCTGCTGTTTATTCTACTTTGATTTCTAGTAAATTAATCAGAAAAGGACATCTTCATTCTACTATTACAGACAATTGACTCAAATCTTTTGTATATACCATATATTTAACCACTGCACATATGTCTTTATAAACGTTAAAAGGAATTGAAAATGCAGGGTTTATCTGTTTAGTAATAATTACAAAAATAGTTTATCAGCACACCCAGTTTTATGATACATAAATAGAAAAGGAGGAAGTGTGTAAAATAGTGGTAAAAAAAGAGAAAGCCAGAATCTCTTCTGAAGAAGTCCTAAGTCAGTTTTAGGCATAAATTCTATTAAACAAAGGAGGAGTTCTTCCTGAGAAAAACCACAGTTCAAACTGTGCTATCACCTGAATGTAGACAATGGCATCGCTGAAAGTGTTTTTCTTCATTACATTCTATCCCATCCCATGGCCTGAAACGCATCACCCTGCATCTCTTTAGCTGCCTTTTGGTTGGTTGGTCGCTTGTTTGTTTTTTACAGTGATCAGTATTAGTAATATTGGTATATTAGTTGGAAAGTTTCAGCAGGTCAAGATTCAATGACACTATGTACCAAGTGATACTTCCAGTGGGACATTTAAAGAAGCTGGTAAATAATACATGTAGCACATGAAAATAAACACATTAAAATAAAATACTTTAAAATAATCATGACTCCCAGTTACAAGATGATCATCCTCTGCATATAGCAGGCTGAAAACAAAACTGAGATAAGACCTGAAGTAATGGCCTTAGAAAGCGTAGATGAGGTAACTACTGAGTTTGACTGGGAACCTTCTCAAGCTATAACAGGTGAGAAGAACTAGGACTTTTATAGGAAATCTCTAACCCTGAACACATTTCTTCTGTTTTAAGATCCAGAGCTCAGCTTTGGCCACTTTAATTCTATTCAAAAAGCTTTGAATCTTGAACTCAAAATCCAAAATGCATTAAAATGGCTAGCATACCTGCACAAACATCTCTGGCTCACATTAATATTGAGCCAGCACTCAAGGCCAAAGTCTTGCCATTCCATACAGTACTTTGTGAAAGTAAGGACTAGTAAGCACTCGAGCCATGAGCAGGAGCATGTCTTAATTAGGCTTTGTTCATACAAAAGTCAGACAGGAAAACAGCAGGTGCAATTCTATTTCTCATAAGCATCAAGTGAAGCAGCTCAGAAGTACTTCCCCTTATTCCCAGTGTCCCCAAAGGTTTCAAACTGCCTCACAAAAATAAATGAAAGTGCTTCCAAATAGAAATATTTCCTATCCATTGAGCATATTTTCAGTACTGATGTTGCAAACTCAACTCTATTTCTAAAGTATTTGCTATTTTAAAATACTTTAGAGATATTTGATCTATTTTTGAAAGACGGTCCAATAGACTTGTCAGCAAATTACTGCAGAGAAAGAAAAGTAAAGGAAAGGAGATCCAACACTGGAATATCACCTGCCATCTGGAGGGGCTTAGCAAATTACACATATTGATGATACTTGAGCCCAGAGCTCAGTCACTTAAAAACCATATCCATTCACACGCAGACAGTGCATTCCAGCTGGTGACAGAACTACACAAAGAAATGTTAAAATACGAACAATAGCATATTTTAAGCATAGATTTCTTATATCCCACAAAACCTTACTGCTTCACTATTAACTACAGATATCAAGTTGAAAAATACTTCTGGACATTGATGACAACTACATACCTGCACCTTCATATCATTAAATAACTTCTGGGGGACTGGTTTTTTTTGACTAAAATAGGCAGGATCTAACTGAGAGTCACAGCATTTCTTTTAAATTTCTTTTGGGGTAATAAAGAGTTGTCTGATCTGTATAAGCAGACATATATGTATATTTATATTTATTAAAATATACATACAGGGTCACCATTTAAATAGGAAGAGTAAAAATTTTACAAGGAGAAATATACCTAAAGAAAAATTTCTGAATTTGTTAATTTTTCACGTTACCTATATTACTCTTCCAAAGGAAAACATTTTGAAAAGTACAGATGTCCACTGACTGCATATAGAAAACTAAACTACATACAAATCATACCATTTTCACTATAGCTGGATCTCCACCTTTTATTACATCACTGCATGAATGTATTGTAATTGTGAATATATAAGCAACTCTATGCTACGTTTATACGGATTGATTATTTTGTTCTCCTCTAGCTTTAAAGAGCTGCAAATTCAGTCTAGATGATGGATATCTTTTATTGCATTAAACCTACAACAAAGGTGTCACTGAAGGAAACCAGTGTAAGTAGCAGGCAAAGACAAGAGAAGTTAAAAAAAAATACGTATATATACACATATATACATAATTAAGCACTGAATTTTTTCTTCATATTTGTGGCACACACATATAAATAGTTGCATTGCGTGTTGCTCTATGGCATTTATGGTAGGAAAAAGATACGAAAGTAACTGTTGTAAATATCGTTAAGATGAAAACGCCATAGATTCATATATGTCTAAATACTTCTGCTACATAATCATTCTATTCTTTTCAAAAGCAAGTGGAAAATAATTCTTTACCATGCAATAACTATTTTTGTCATGTGTTGCACACACGTATTCTATTTCCAGCACACATTACCACCAAGCACATGAGATCAGATTATTTTTTGTCAGAACATTTTCTCAGCTAAGGATATAAAAGGCAAAGCAGGCTCAGTTCCCTCACCAATAAAGAAATCAGGTGCCATAGGCACTTAGTACACCAGGGTAAAGGGTTAGTTAGCTAACCCACCTCAGAGAACTGTAAAGAAAACCAGCAGCCTTTCTTCACAAATCAAGATGTCAAATAGCCACAGATGTGACATGAATATTTCAAACAGAGGTGACTACTCACTTTGACTTAATACTGATGGAAAAGACACGGACCTTGGACACCACAGCAGAAAGACAAATGGTCAGGTTTACATAACCAAAGTTAAAAGGAGTTACGCTCATCATCTAAGAACAAACGAATTTACCAATAATGCCCTGGGTAGCAGAGGCCTAGCCAAAAGTTATCCTTATGAATTCAGTATTAACAAGGTGAACTGATAACCTGTAGCTTTCTGTTAAAGTGCTCTTCACCTGGTTTTAGCCACTTTAAAACCACACAGGTTTTAACCGTTTTATATGAAGTATAGATCAGTTAGTGTAACTTCTGACAAAAAAATGGATCCATATGCATGTCCTGAAATAGTAGCAAAAACTTTAACCAACATCTGAAACTAAGTTTGCAGCTTTTGAGATGATGTAGGACATTCTGTGACAGACATAGAATTTACACATAATAAAGATTTGATAGTTTTCTTTTAACCAGGATTCAAAGATGATTAAAATTGTGAGAATGACATTAACTAAAATAGCAACGTTCCATTGTAATCATGTTCAAATGAGCTTGGTATCATGTTGGAGTCAACTAAATTGCTCAACA
Organism: Neopsephotus bourkii; assembly: GCF_033783945.1. Classification (NCBI taxonomy): domain Eukaryota; kingdom Metazoa; phylum Chordata; class Aves; order Psittaciformes; family Psittacidae; genus Neopsephotus; species Neopsephotus bourkii. The sequence continues at coordinate 26,792 of NW_026901918.1, forward strand.
CCACTACAGACCCTCTTATCATCACCAAAACATGAACAACTTGGTATTACTAAAAGACAGAATTATGTCTAATAAAGTGCTGTGTTTAATGTGCAATAAATAAAATTCTATTTCAAAATATGCAAAGATGTCTTCAGCATCTAAAATATATTTATTAGAGAAGTACAAGCAGCTTGGAGAGGTAGCTGAAGTTCCTGAATTGTCTTAATGCAGGTTAGGATACTAACCCATCTTTCAAGAAAGCCTAAAAGAAAATAAATGGCTTCACTCCTACATACAGAGAACTTTTTCTCAATCCCAAGATCTGAAATGAAAGACATAAAGCAAAAGCACACTGGTGATGCAGCCCAATAGAAAAAGACAGCCAAACTGCATTCTCTAATTTAGTAATGTATCTCAAACCAGTGATCTAAAACTTAATTCCCTAAGGTGCTGCAATTCCAGACTCCCATAAAAAACTGCCAACCATCCTCAGGTAAAGCAGTGAGAATACCAATCCACATAAGGTGCCTCTTAAAGTCTGCACACACTGGCAATCATGAAGGGTGAGAAGTACAGAAAGAATCTTTTCCCAAAATCTATGCTTATACCTGAAGAGTGCCAAAGATATTTTTGGATTAAAAACTGCTAAATAACACCTACCTAAATACCAAGTTTTTAGTTAGAATTCACCACTGCAGTCTGAAAATAGAATGGGTAAGAAGAATAACCCTCTAGGGAGGCAGCACCTGCTGGAACAGACTTAAAATAACTTCAAGCATCCCATTAGCAAAGTTAAAAAGAAGTATGGTAACATTATAGTAGCACTGGTATTCATTACTATATAGGACATTTTTGGAGTTCCCACAGCTAATTGATTTCATTTCTGTTCTCATACAAAACTAGAATTTTGTACTGGGTTTGAGTTTGGCTGTCAGGTAAGCCTGCCACGGTTACCTGCTCACTCCCCATCAATAGGAAAGAGAAGAGTAACAACAAAAGCAAGAGAGGCGGCGAAACACCTCATGGTTGAGAAATTTTAATAAGTACAGGGGAAGAAAGGGATAAAACAAATGATGCAAAAGCAGTGACCCTCCATGAGCAGACCAATGCCTCGCCAGGCTTAAGCAAGAGAAACAACTTCCCAGTTTTATTGCTGAGCCCAGTGTTACTTGTTATGGAATATTCCCTTGCTCAATTCATGTCAGCTGTGCCAGCTGTGTCCCCCCTCGTTTCTTGCCCACCCTCAGGTGACCCACTGGCAGTGAGAAACAGCAAGGACTTTGATGCTGCACAAGCACTGCTCTGTGACAGCTGGTGTTTTACCAATGTTGTTTTGGTCAGCAATCTAAAACACAGCACTATTAAGGATGCTATTAAAAAAATTAACTCCATCCCAGCCAGGCCCAGTACAAGATTTTAAGATAAAACTACTAGTACGCAAAGCCTTTGTTAGCAACATGGGTCAACCACAAGTGAAACAAGTCAAAATACCTATGGAGAGCTACCGGAAGCTGATACATACAAGGATATCAGAGGACCCACTTGAACTGCCCTGTGACTTCATACAGCCTAAAGATACCAGTGAAGACTGCACAGATACTCCTGTAGCTTTAGATACTGTATCAACAGTTACCTAGCTCTAATTCACTTGCAGGAACTGACACAGCCTATAGCTTGCTCAAAGATGACACATTATGCCAGATTAAGGGGTTTCCTGAACTCGAGAATCAAGAGCATACTTTGATACACACAGAGATACCAGAATACGTCTGGTAATGGTTATGCAAGTTTCTAGTTAAGTCTTTTTTACTACAGTCAAGTTCATCTGCACATCTCTATATCACACATCTAGGTAATTACCAAATTTTTTTCCATGGTGTCATGTACATTGATAATCATCTAATTACAAGCTTCAATGATACAGGATAGTAAAAAAAAAATAATTAAAAAAAAAAAGTTGCAATGCATTTAAGCAAGTAGCTGCACACAAAGTTCAACACATCTCCGAAGCAGTGCCACAAGGACAAATTCCAAAAGTCAAATTCAACAAGCACGTGAAACGCAAGAAGTCATCTACACAGGGTAACCTAGAAAAAGTGTGTTTATATAAACTTGATGAAAATACCATAGAATGTATTTTTAAGGCAAAATTTAATGCACTGCAGTGGCTGTAGATACATAATATAGCTATTGGAGATCTATTTCCAATCCATACAAGCAGCAATAAGCCAGTTACATCACCAAAGGCATTTGTAGATCAAGCCTTAGAGAAGCATATTAAAAAAAAAAAAAAAGACAAATACATACCAAAACTATTTCCAATTAGTCTTTAGATATTGAAATAAAAAACTTGGATATATTGTATATCCAGAAAGCAGAGCCTCTTTATAGCAGTAAGTGGGAAAACAAACTGTCCAACTACCTAAGGACATCCACTGCATAACATAGTTTTCCCAATATAAAATGTTCTGCATCCATCTGGTATCATTTCCATTTTAATTTAGTCTGTTCTGGTAAAATCCACTCCAGAAAAGACTTCACTATTTGAAAATTCATTATATCACTTTAAGTAAGCTCTCCATCTCCATGCACATTTCATTATTCTAGGTACCCAAGAGAGGTGTCTTTCACTGCTTCCTAATCATGTTTACAAGACATCACTTTCATTTAAATTCTGGGACACACTTGAAGAAGTGTCTCCACAGCTTCTGCTTGTGTCACGTTTGCAAACCAAGTCACTACAAATTCTTACTCAGGAGATTTGTGTATCATTTCCATAACTAACCAAAAGAACTTGGGCACTGTGTCAGTTTCAAACATCTCACAAAACTGCAGTTCTCCAGCTGTTAAGGACCTATTTATTTTGCTTATTTATGAGCTATATGGTTATGTTTATTCTCATTAAAAGAAATGACACTCGAAACATTTGCTTATAGAAGCCTTAGCTCTAAAGTTAGGCTCAAAACTCTCTATCTTCCATTAAAAAAGCAAGCTGCACTTCCAGAATTTTTAATGAACTCAGTATGTACAACTTGGAGGAAAGGAACTCAAAATGGTCAAGAATCATAGAATGGTTTGGGTTGGAAGTGACCTTAGAGATTACCTGGTCCCAACCCACCTTCCACTAGATCAGGTTGCTCAAAGCCCCAAGCAAGCTGGCACTGACGCTTCCAGGGATGGGACATGTGTCTCCCTAAGTTTTCTGTACAGCTACTCAAAGAAGAAGATACCCTGGAGTACAACTCTGACTGCCACACACAGAATCCAAAGAAATAAATTTCTCTTTTCACTAGTATATTTATGCTTTGTGACTACTTCTCCAGAACATAACAAAAAAAAAAAATTCATACCTAATATTTCAATTTATTAGTTTTAGGCATGCTAATTTGATCTTTTTTTCACATTTTAAGGTTATTTAAGGGCTTTGGGAAAGTCATCCTTATTTCCCATTACCCTCCACCAGTTAAACTACAGAACTGATCAAATGCTACTCTCTCAGAAATACATCTTTTACCTAGAATTTAGTATTTTTTATATTTTTAGGTTGTTTCCAATGAAAAAAGAATCCAAAAAATGCCACATCCATTGTGTGCAATTGTTCTAACAGGTTAAAAGCCTCAGACAATTTATTAAACTATTTAAACATAGTAATTACCTTTTTTTTCAGCAATTAAAACTTACAACCTGTATTCTCCAACAGCCAAAGACACACTTTTAATTCTGCTCTTATACCTTCCACCTGAATGACACCATTGTCATGCCCACTGTGCTGGTTTGTATTACAAAGTCTTGCCTTAGTTAACTCTTACACTACTAAAGCACTAGCTTGATCATTCCTGTTAAGCCACTGTCCACAAAAACATTGCTTCTACCTGGCAAGAATTACCACGTAACTAGAGGACCAATTCAGACAGATGTGGGGTTTTAGGTAAATCTTACGTTAATAATACAAATCTCAAGTCCAAGAGGGCTTCCATTCTAATGGGGAAGGAGAAAGAAGAATGCTTGTATTATTAAGAGAAACAAATGAATCCTTTATATTTCCATTTTTTAACCAGTGTCACAAGCCACACAAGAGAAGAAATGGTTAGATGTTCTGTTTCATCAGCTTGAAAAGGTATCGCAAAATTACACCAATCAGGGAAAATACTGCTAAAAAGATGGCTCTCTAGCTGGCTTTTATAATTTCACTAATGCCCTGATAATTTAATTTGCTACTCATCAGCTTTGTGCTCACAAATCACAGTAAGCTACAGTCTACAGCTCATTCAAGACCAAAAAAGGAAGAAAACTTGCATGGAAATATCTAGCACCCCAGCTGAACACAACCATTTACCAGAAACTTTTAAGTTTTATGCTATGGCAATATTAGCTATGAGTAAAGTTGTCTCCACTTCCACTAAAGCCCATGCAAAACAGGAGAAAAGCACACAGTGGTTGAAAGTACTTTCAATTCAAATAATCTGCAAACAGTGAAGAACGGTCTCTCTTAGACAGAAATATAATGTTTTTATTAATTGCTCCTGGCACTGAAGAAATAACTAAACTAAAGCTATCATTACAGAACTTACGAACTACAGGAAACAGACACACAATATTTCATAGACAACTGCTTAGAGCACACAATATAGGAACAGACATCTAAACACATGTCCTGCACAAGCCTGATGAAAAGAATCTTGCATCTTAAGTAAGGGATGGAAGAAACAACCAAGCAGCTACAGATTTAGTATCTTCTTTTGAAGGTAATCCACTTTAGAATATGTAATTAGTACAGTACTAATTACACAGTACTGATCACTACTCACTCCACTGGAGAGAAATGTTTCTGACTACTTTTATCTAGCCCATCTTTTAAGCAAGTCTCTCTAAGACTTCATATGACATGTCCAACCACAATTTCATAGTTCCTCAAGAAAAAAGGTCTTTCCTCGGTCTTTTTGTGTGTGGTTTGGTTTTGTTGTTGTTGTTTTGTTTTTGTATTTTTTCCTGGAAAATCCGTTAAGAACTGGATGTGGTGGGTTAACTTTGGCTAGCTGCCAGGTGCCCACCACACCGCTCTCTCAGTTCTCCTCAATAAGATGGGAGATAAAAATAAAAGCTTGCAGGTTGAAATAAGCACAGGGAGATTACTCACTAATTACCATGGTGGGCAAAACAGGCTCAACTTAGGAAAGACAGATTTAACTTACTGCCAATTTGAGTTAGATAGTGAGAAACTCACAAAAACAAATAAATCTACAAACATCTTCTCCCACCCTTCCTTCTTTTCTGGCTCAACTTCACTAACTCTTCTACCTCTTTGACCACTGCTGAGCAGTGCCAGCAGGATGGGGAATGGGGTTGCAGTAAGGCCATAACACTTCTCTGCCACTCCTGCCTCCTCACTTTTTCCCCAGCTCCAGAACAGGGCCCCTTCCATGGGACAGAGTTCTTCATGAACTGCTCTAACATGTGTCCCTACCCATGGGCCACAATTCCTCAAGAAATGCTTCAGCATAGGCTTCCATGGCGTGCAGTCCTCCAGGACCACACTGTTTCAGTGTAGGTCACACCCCTTGGGTCACATCTGCCAGAAAATCTGCTCCTGCATAGACTACTCTCCACAGGCCTGTCACAGCTCTTGCCAGGAACCTGCTCCTGAGAAAGCTATTCATGGGTTGAAGCTTACTTTAGGGCATGTTCCCTTGCTCCAGCATGGGGTTCTCCACAGCTTGCAGGGGAAGATCTGCTCCACCATGGACCTCCACAGGCTACAGGGGAACAGCCTGCCTCACCATGGGCTGCACCATGGGCTGCAAAGAGAACGAGTTCAACATGTTCTCTGCTCTTGCACTAGAAGCACCTCCTCTCCTTCCTTCTTCCTGACTTTGGTGTCTGTAGTGTTGCTTCTCTCACATTTTTTTCCACTCCTCTCTCTCTCACAGATGCTGCATATGGTTTTTACTATTTCTTAAATATGTTAATGCAGAGGTGCTATCAGCACCACGAAAGGGCTCAGCTTTGGGAAACCATGGGTGCATTCTGGAGCCGGCTGGAGCTCACAGTGTCCAATACCGGGACATCTCATAGTCTCTTCACACAGAACCTACCCCCTGCCACAAAAACCTTGCCATGTAAACCAAATATAATGGTTTTAAAATTCTATTCCCAGCTACAGAGTAACTTTAAGAAAACTGAATGCATATATATATATTAAAAAAAACCCAACTTTCCTATACAAGGCATTGTAATTACCAAAGAGAAGGCAGACAAGTGATTCTTAGCTGAAAGTTTCATTACTGATGAGAGATTATTTAAAGATTCCACTATCCTGACAGTTTCACCCAACTTCCTACCCCTACCCATGTGCCTGTATCCTCAACAAGAACGGATCGCTCTTTTGGAAATAAAGACAACAAACATAGCTAAATTCTCACATTCTTTCTGAAAAACTTCTTGGAAAGCTCCCATATGTATTTCTTCTGCAACTAGAAGACATACGTATATTTCTTTATTTTTGCTGCATCAACTAGTCATGCAGCTATCTACTGTGCCACCATGTGCTGCTCTAACTACAAGCAATTTTTTTTTTATCATGTTCCAGTACCTTGTTCTACAATTAGTCACAAGGTTATGGTAAACATGGGCAGGATAACATACATGAAACAGCATGCTGAACTCGTACGAACTACATTCCAATACTAGAATCATGTAAGTGATCATTTAGGAACATAGCAGCTCTGCCACATGTAAGGCCAAGAACAAACTTTTGTTTCAGATGGGCTTTTCTAGCATTCAAAAACCCACAGTCCTTCCAATTTCTTCTGAAGTTCAGCATTCCTCCTCAAGGTAAAAGGCAGAGGAGCACTTGGAGTTATCTGAGGTACTCCCAAAAGACAGACATTTAAACCAGTTTTTGTTATTGGCATTTTTTTTCTGCAACGACTAGGAGATCAAACCACAACCCTAACTATGTTCTTTATTGGCTCAGGTATTCAAAATAAAAAATCTTGACGGCTACTAGTTCTCTCATAAAAACAACATTAGAAACAAAATTAGCAAGTATAATTAAGCAATGTTGGACAAATGCAAGCTGCAGATCCAAACTGAACAGGTTACTGTGCGCACACACACTGAAGACAGCTGTCACGTGGCTGACCAAGCTGGCAGATTTCATGTAAATCATATTGTTCTAGGGGGAATACAACTGTCATTGAGCTTAGCAGCCTACCAGCAGCTAGCATCAGTGTGAATCTGAGCCTTGATTAAAGTCTGTAATCAAAAAAGAGGAAAGAACCTAGCTATTGTCTATTGCTAAAGTCATTTATTTGGGGGAATGAAATGTATGTACAGCAACAAGAATATCTGGAAGACATCCGATTTTTTTCACATGTGATCTAAACACTGAGAAGGGAACAGTGGAGTAATACATTAACTTTCTTCTCAGGTCCTGTGCAGGAGCTGGAATGTGGAGGACCAAAATACACTATGGAAAAATATACCCTCTCTCCTTGCTTGCTTAACAGAGACTGGAGAGAAGAAGAAAACGACACCTACAGTAATACTTCCCTACTACTCTTGATAGTTCTACAAAAATAAGTGTAGGTCAAGTATTTGAGAGCTATTATGAAACTGCTCTCCTCCTCCATATGAAAACCTCATGAGTGAAGAAGCCTTCAAGGCTCTGCTGTAGCAGGCTTGTCTCCTTCATAAACTTCTGCCACAAAAACTACACCAGTTGGAAATGGCAGCTGGGAACCACACACCATACAGCCAGTTCAGCTGCGCTGGAAACAAAATTCTGATTTAGACAAATTATGCCAACAGGAAAAACATTTGTGTTGGCTTTACTCACATCACAGACCCAAAGGATGAATTTTTGCTGGCGGAAAGATTACTTCTGCTTTTCCAAGAGGGAGCCTTATTGGCCAAGCTGCAGCAACTTTTAGGTCAAAGAGGTGTGAAAAGTTCCAACACCCAAATTTTCCAAATTGTCTTGAAAGCTGATTATAAGATATAAGTTAACTATCCACATTCTGATACATTTCAAATATTTCTGAAATAAGATCTCCAAAGAACAACATTTTTTTAATCTGTCAACTAAAAATTGTCCCAAAGCTATTTTTCTTTTTGTGCACATATATACAAAGAAAATAACTCATTGATCTCACAACCTCTATTTCAGCTATTGCAGTTCACTTTAGAGAGGCAATACTGAAGTGACTGTTCTTAACAATTATACTCTAAACACAGTCACCAAAATATCTCAAGAAGTAGGAGGCTCTTGCCCCTAAAAGCTCTCCTTTTAACTCTTCCATGAAAAAAGAAATCCAGAAGTGATCTGTTCCTCTACGGAATGACAGCATTTCATTCTCCTCCCATCAGAGATGGCAGAATTTTTCTGAGTATCAACAGAGGGCAGATGGATGCACGGAGGCTCACGACTCACATAAGGACTTCTGGGAAAGAAACTACCTATGATTGGACAGGGACAGCTAGAGTTAAGCAACTGTCCTGGCTGACCAGCCACTAAGCAAGGAAAATAAAAGAGTAACTACTCTAAACTGTATACAGTAGCATGCAGTTCTATTTATTAGTATGAGTTAATAGACCAGTGGACTATGAGCCAATAAGATACTGCCTGAAACAAACACAAGGAATTATTTTTTTTTTAAATGCATACAAGTGCCTTCTTGATAGGACATGCAAAGAGGGCTGGAGGCACCCAAAAGTCCTATGGGAAATAGTAATACAAGGAATAGCAGGTGAAAAGGAGGAACGAAAAGAATATAAAAGGAGTCTGTTTCTTTAATTACTCTAATCACCAACAAATAAAACTGTTTAAAAAGAAAAGAGTATTACCTGATCCCAAATATCCATAGTTTGTAATTGCAAAATTGATCACTATCTCATGTGACCAAACACAGAAACAAAAGGGGTAGGAGAAGACCTGGAATCATGCAGCAGGCTTCAGTTTGCCAAAACATTTCCAAATGCAAAATTCAACAATAACTAGAAGAAGTATAAGTACTATTCTGCCTTCTATTCAAAGGCTACAAAACCGAACAACAAAAGCTTTAAGGTGCAATATTAGGTTGTTCAGCTGTTTGGACTACAAACATTATGGAACACCATCTAAAAACCAAAAAACCAAAAAGTTGCTCTTGGACAATATATTTTACTTGTACCTTCTTTCAGACCTCACGTAGTTAAGAAGAGAAGCTGTAAGAATGTCTCCAGAACACACTGCCACTCCAACACGAAGTTTTGCAAGAATCGTGGACGGTCCTTCTTCCCTTCCCCACAGCACCGTATCTCCCAACAGTACTATGCACACACACTTCCAGTGGTTTTTTTTAAGGTGAAAAATCCTCAAAATCTACTCACAAAGCTACCTGAGCAATATCACCATTATACATACGTTAACATTACATTAATAATTAAAAATGAAGCTATTTAAACTGCCTGTGTCCATGTAACTTAGCCCTTTGTGTTGACACAGCACAGCTCTAAACTATTCGATCACAGATTTTTTACCTAGGGACACCTGCCTCATCCCATGCAGAGACTGTACCTCCCTCAAGGAGGGAGCCAGAGCCAGAGCACTTCTCATGGAAGCAGAAGGTGGCCTCATGGACATCATGCATCTTTAACACCAGCCAAGCTGTTCTTTGACTTCTGGGTGTCCCTTTTGATCAGCACTAGAGCATTCATGAAGACCTTTCTGCACCCAGGGATGCATAGAGCATAAGAAAGAACCAAGACAACAGTAGTAAAAAGATTCAAAGCAAATCTTTATGCGGAAATGAAATTAGATGAGTGCTGGCACATCTCTATTTTCTTTTATACAATTCCTGGTTTTTTTCATCCATTTCACATGTGAAAATTCCATAATTTGGAAACATGCTCAAATCCACAACAGTCATCAACAGTCTAAATCTTTTGATCAACCACACCATCATTTTGTGAAAAACAGCTGGATGTCATGTTTGGTGAACTAGCCCTTAGAAGGAAACAAGACACTTGGCTTGTGGCTTTCACAGATTTTTTTCACAGTGGAGGAATGGCAAGATTTAAGGATCTTGGATTTCATTCCTCACATAAGAGGGAATTACATTCTAGGACAAAAGTTTCTCAATCTGCGGTCTGTAAAACATCAGATGGTGGTCCAAAAAATCATCATAAAAATGTATTTTTAAAAACCATACATTCCCACACATGCAAGAAAGGAAACACAATTGAGGAAATACAAAAAATAAAACAAACATTCAAAGTCTATCCTAACTGAATTGCACTGTAACACATCAGAAAATGTGACATTTCACAAGATGATACTTGCATTATTTTAAGGAAATTAAGTGCTCTTGAAACAACACACTGTCCTGCAATATTGCAGTTTGAAAATGCTTTCTTCTGTTCTACCAAATTTCCTAAGTACCCTCCAGAAAATGCCTTGTTACATCCAGTGTTCCTCCCTCCATCCTACTTCCCTAAACCATTACCTGTTTTCTTCATGTCCCACTGTGCCTTCTCTAATTTCATCCTCTTCACAGACACTCTTACAGCCACCTATAGAAGCAACTCCTCCAGCCACTGAGCTCTTTCTCCCTATTTTCATTGACAAACTCTGCCTCAAGTCTTCTGATTCACCCTGAGTTTCAGTTATCACTGTTGGAACATCCTTTATTTCACTGGTTCAGCTGCAGGTGTTTCCTTTCTTAGGACCCTCCTTTTTCACGTAACTTTTTAACCACAGACCCCTGGTCCACACTCTATCTCTATTCCCTGGTTAAAAATCTGGCTTTGCTATCCAGACCTAGTCCTTCACACTCCTCTTTTCAGGGTTTATGTCCCATCCTAATGACCACACATAAACATCCTTGCATCCTGTCTACAGTCAGCTGAGTCAGTTGTCATTCTCTAAGTTGCTTTTCTTTTTTTAGCCAGACAAACAGGCAACAATGCCTATGTTAAATCTCAATACCAAAACAGCTCTACAAAGTCAGCCAACAAAGAATGCTGGAGAAGAACAGTATTAATAGCACAACTGAGATCCCCTCCCTCAAAATCAGTACTTCTGCTCTCATATTTCCCTATAACACTATGATAAAATTTATGACTGTTAAATAAAAAAGTTACCTAAAAAAATACACAGTTGACAGCAAATCTCAACCAATGACCATCTTTTCATATGAAATACATAACATGTAACTTAAAACCTCATTTGCATGTGTTGCTCTGATGCTGCATTCTTCATCAGTTTAAAAAACACAGCTTTTAAACTTTTTTCCCTGAGATTATTATTAATAATTGATCTTTAAAAGTTGTTCCTTTAAAACAAGATACAACCTTTAAATTAAATATACCGAGTAATATATTTAATACAAGCATATTTAACTTATTATATGTATTACTAAATACTGAATTCATACTTCCTTTTTTTCAGGACAATGCTTCTCACAGTTAGAAGTTACAAACTGTATCTGGATGGAAAACACAATTAAAAGCAACAAAAATAATTTAAAATTCAACTAAAAGCACTTTGGTATGTTACATACGTAAAAATCGCAAAAACTATTTTGCATTTAAATCTAAATTAACTACGTTATGTGTGGCTAGCAAGTTTAATGCCTTCATAAGTGAAAAGAAAGATTTTAGAACTGATCTCTTCTTTCCTGACAGTTCTATTTGTATATTAGTAAGAGGAAACTGACTTTAGTTTTCGGTTTCAAGCATATTTAAATTAAGTTTGAGCAAAGTAAGAACTAGATGGGGTATCTGAAAATAAGGAAACTATTCACTTTATATCCACAAAAGACAGTTGCCTCAATTGATTTTGACATGTTGACAAATTCTTTTTCCCAGTGTTTCATAGTTGAGAGCTTTTGTTTTCCTGAGCACTTGGCAAGACACATGTTGTTTTTTTGGTTTTGGGTTTTTTTTAACTATATTTTTAAAATTCATGCAGCATGAAGTGAGAGTTACTTTCATAATACATTTTAAGTATTTTTTTCAGTTGAAAGTTAATTCTAATGTGCTTAAAACATAGTGTTGATACAGCTTCCTACACAGGCCTCCAGCATTATTTGGTCCTCATTCTGAAGTACACACAAGACTTTCTAGGAGCTCAATCAAATAACTTTTCAGCACCATGAATAATCTGTTACATATTTTTAAATACTTTATGACACAGAAAGAATAAAACCAGTATTTGGTTCTTGTTAGTAACTGAGGAAAATCATACAAAATATTTTGTTTGCTACTGAGATGAATATACACAAAAGACATGTTTCCTTGGAATCTGGGCCTTTTTTTGTGCAATATGAGATACAGATTTTCAGCTTCTCAGGAAAATGGAGTTTGCATACCAGCACAGAATATCCCTGGGACTTCACTCCGGAATATAACAGTTCGTACTTTCTTATCAGATTTCAAAGCATCCACAGCTTTTGACATCTACAGAGAAAATGAGGAAGGGGAATAACCAAACACTTTTTAAAGTGCTTAATACCAATACTTCACTTCTATACTAAAAACTATTATTTTAACTTACCATTTTTAAAAGATTTTTGCTAAGCGCATTCTTGGCATGAGATCTATTTAATCCAAGCACCACAATTCCTGGAGGGGAAGAAAAAATGTATCATTGTTACAGTAGAGTAAAATATATACTGTCTATGTAAATTATTTTGAAATTATAGAAGAAACATCGAGGACTGCAGAAAATGCTAATGTAATCACTTAAATACTGAGTTCTTGAAAGAAAATAAATCGACTTACACTTTCTAATGTTAAAAAGTTCAGTGTTCAAAAGAAATTACATTTTTTGTAAGAAAGAAAGTATGCCCCTAATACCTTCACATGGAAACAGGGCTTACAAAGGCTGAATGTATAATTACACAATTGCATGCACAAATGTCATGTTTGTGTGTGAAGTGCTGATATGTAATCAGGAAAGATACTTAACTGTAAAGCACTAGGTTTCTTTTTTAGACAGCTTGCCTTCAGAGAATTCTTAAAGTAAGAAGTGTTAACACACCTAAGACTAGCACCTCTGATACAGGTAGGAGGAAGTCACAAACAGAAAGAATGCTACCAATGGGAAGCCTGACCTTTTGTTTAAAAGGAAAAATATATGTAATAGTTCTCTCCCTAACACACAAAAGCTGCACTCAGTGTTTGCTATACAGCTCCAATCACACATTCACAGCTTCCTTAGCCCACTTAGAGATCACTTGTCTCATTGACTGATTACATGTGCAGTAGTATGAATGTTGCAGCAGAAACATCACTTATTTGTCTTTATTTCGCCCTAATCTTAACAGGCATGATTATCAAACAATAAAATTCTGAGAAGCTTATCTTGGTAAGCTTGCCAATCCTACAGCAATCTTTTAGACAATTACTTCCTGAACGCACTACAATTCTCTGATTTCTAAACACCAGCATACAGTTCTCTTAAATGGCTGCAGCTCAGGTAAGTTCTTATCAAACAGGACTTTTTTTTACCTGGAGAATGCAGGGGTAAGGGAACAAAGCCAAAAGACTAGAACAGGGATGAGGAACGAAAGACAAAAAGGGGGCTCTCTACATCAAACAAAAATGCCCAAAGTATTGCCATCTACAAGATATATATATATATATATATATATTTAAAAAAAAAAAAAAGGAAATTCCAGAAACTCAGTATTTGCCCAGGTATTTGCTACTTAAATTCCCCAAAACATCCTCATTTCATAGTGTAGACTAAATTTGGGGTTTGCATATATGCAGTTCATACTGAAAGGTTCTTGTACTTTTAAGAGCGATAGCAAAAATATGATTTTTATCTGGTTTATCTTGTACTTCTTAGTTTTTTAAAAAATACTCATTTTCAATGTTTGGTGCGAACACATTTAACATTTACTTACAAAAAAAATCCTGTCTTTACACTCATTAGTAATTTTCTCTGAGTTAGAAAGATTCACTAAATCTGTATAGAAAGTACTTATGATAATACATTTATTTGTATTAAGTATACTCACACAAATCATCTATCCAAATGTACCTTTTCAAAACTAAAAAAAAACCCCAAATTAAAATATGCACTGCAAAACAGAGGAAGAATCAAAGAGAGCTAAGCTATTTTTAAGCTTGTCTCAAAGCACTGAGATAAACCAAGGTAGACAAGTTGACTTCGATGCTTGTTATTATAGAATAGGTTTTTCAGCAAAACAAGAATCGATGGGGAGTGTATCATGTACATTTCTGGTAGTTTACACTGATCACCTTATCAAGCAATATTTGAGTGCAAAATCATACAGGTGCATACTAGGCAGTATTTTTTTCAAAAAGGCCAAAAACACTTTTCCAAATCCCTCATCTGCACTTAAAAAACCACTTAAAAATCTTTCCTGTATTTCTTAAATTAGCATATCTGCTTACCCCTGCTTTATTTAAAGAGAGTAAAAGAAGGGAAAGCTTATGCAATTTATCAGCTAGTGACCAGTTTCCAACCTCTGAACAAACAACTTCAACTGAGACTGTATTCATTCTGCCTATTCTATATATGTTAAAATTGTAACTGAGGATGACAAAAAGCTGTCTTACATCCTCGAACTCAACTAACAACAGCTGGAAAATATAAGCACAAAGAGTCATTCTAGTGCAAAATCTGAATTTTACAAATATTTTTATCGCATTCCAGCAAGTGACACTACAATACTTGAGTCAAGACTGCAGATATTTCTCCTGATTCCATCTGTAACTTGAAGTGCAAAAGCCTTAAAATTTGCAATGGGATCACTAACGCAACTTGGCTAAAAGTTCTGAAATGTCAACAGCTGTAGTACATTTCAGCCCTAGAATCTCAAAGTAAAAGCTATGTCTTTAATTGAAAAATACTAACGCACTGACATTCACCTATACTTACAGAAAACTGATATAAAAAGCTACACAAGTTGCAACACTGTTCAGAATACACAGGCAGTTTACAATCACGTTCTTCAAAAATCTCACACCTTTTGTATTCTAGTTGGGTTCAAATTTGGAAGCTGAAGAGTGTCGAGTTAAAATCTTAATAATGACCCCTTTCAAATATACTCTCAGTTTATGTTTATAAGTTCCCAAAAATGTGGGAACTCAGGTCAAAGTGTTATGAAGCAGGACAGTTTGGTACTTTGCCTGCAGGGAAGGATTTGTCTAGAGCTACAAAATACATGCTTCTGTGCAAGGCAGCTACATTCAGTTTTCCTGCCTCCCAGCATCCTCAGCTGTAAAAGCCCCGGGACAAAACAACTTCTCCAGGTAGCACAGAAACACTCACAGCATAAACAAGAATGCGTGAGCTGTAAAAGGTAGTCCCAGAGACTAGACCTGTGTGTGGTCAAGAAGTATGTAATGGAAGAGTACGGATGAGGCAACAGCACCTGAGAAGGTCTAGAAAATGAACTGGTGGAAAAAAGGAATGGTAGATTAGAGGAGAGTAAAAAAGAACACAGGAAATCATATGGAGTTAATGCACTAATCCAGCAGTTATTACAGGCTGTAAGCAGATAAAGACAGACAAACTTGTCACACAATACAAGGTGGAGGGTGAGCAGTACCAGGATGGAGAGGAAGCAGAGACGTTTCTTTCACAGGAAACTTACGTCTCCTCCAGGCTTAAATCTGAGGCTCTTGTTTTTATCCTTTATTAATAAACAAGTATGTTTTTCCATGTTCTTCTGAAAGGCAACGCCAAACAAAATCCCTTCTCCTAAAAAGAATTAATGAACTTAAAATAGATTGATTAAATGCCTCTTTATGATAGCCACAGCTGATTTAACTCTCCAAATGTTATCTCCATGTTTTGGAGCATTTTTAATGCCACAGTTAACAAAGATGTATATTGCCAGAAGGAAAGAAAAAATAACTTCACAAAGATTTTTTCAAGGGAAAAAATAAAAACTGGGTTACTGACATGCAAAACTTTAGCTACCTCTCTACTTTTTCTTCAGAAGCCTCCTTTAATTCTATGCCCAACTGATCTTACAGTATCAGTTTAAACTGTAAGTTTAAACCCATTACCCCTTGTCCTACTGGTACAGTCCTTGATGAAGAGTCCCTTTCCACCATCCTTGTAGGCCACCTGCAGATACTGGAAGGCTGGAACAGCCCCAACTTTCTCAGCCTGTCTTCACAGAGGTGGCGCTCCAGTACCCTGATCATCCTCGTGGCCCTCCTCTGTACCTGCTCCAACAGCTCCGTGTCCTTTTTGCGCTGAGGACACCAGAACTGTACACGATATTCCAAGTGAGGTTCCACAAGAAAAGAGTAGAGGGGCAGGATCCCCTCCATTGACCTCCTGGTCATGATTCTTTCGATATCAACAACTTTACTGACCCTTAACACTGACAGAAAAACTTCTGCTTGAATGAAAGTAGAACCTCAGTTCTCCTTTGAAAAAGAATCATGATAAAATTCAAAGTTTTAAAGTTGCCTCTCTGCATATGTATACAAAACTGTATCTGTGCATACTCAAGTCACAGGTGCTCGCCTGAATTAGCATCAAGTCCAAAATAACTGACTTAACATGCTGAAAGACACAAACTGAATTGCACATCACAACATACGGTTACTCCAAGACACAGCAGTTACATAAAGACAATGCGCTGCAGCTGAATAGAGCTCTACACTGTGGCCCTCTCCATAAAAGTAGGTACAGCATCATGGTTCTAAAATAATAGCCCTCAGGAAGGGAGCTTGCACTTACTATTTCCCCACCATTCCTAGCCCTGCTGCACCCAAACCCCTGCCTATGGCAGGGGGCTTGGAACTAGATGATCTTAAGATCCTTTACAACCCTAACTACTCCATGATTCTAGGATTCTAAATGGGAAGGAAGTGACAAACACCAAGGGAGATGAAACACCTCCAAAGGAAGAAGACCTCTAAAATGTGTTCAGCATCAAACCAGAAGAGGAAGCACAAAGCATCCATGTTGTGTTGCACTGGCTCCAGATCACTCTAGAGCATGGATTCACTTCCTTTGTCTAACCAGCTGTATTAAAACAAGACTGTTGGTATAGCTAAGCAGAGCAAGGTCAGCAGCAGTTGGTAGCACTACAAGGAGGAGAGTAAGATGGCTACTTGGAAAGCAGCATGAGATGAGCAAGACTGATGTAGCCACACACCCCAGAACAGAAAAGGCTGAAGCTACTTCTGTGCCCTTGTCTACCCTGCACACAAGCAGAAAAGAGGTAAGCAGCACGACTCTAGCAGTTTGCTGCTAAACTTCCTTTTCTCCCATTAAAGTGGCCAACACATGTCCGCTTATAAAAGGGTGAACATAGACTACGTACAGTATAGCACACTGAAAAGGAAAAACCAGGAGACCCCAAGCAGACCCAGCTCTGCAGCTGCCACACCAGCCACAACCCCCACCCTGCGACGAAGCCACCGGCCAGGGTAAGGAGGAGGAGCTGCCGCTCCCTTCCCGCCCCCGACCGGCAGTGGCTCCCTCGGGACCTCCCCCTCCCTGCCCCACCTTAGGCGGCCGTCCCACAAAGCCTCGGTGGCGCGGAGGGGTCACCCACGAGCCGGGGTAGTGGGTGCGGGGCAGCCGCGCCGCTGCCGCCTTCCGCTCGTTACCTTTGTGCTCGTCATCCAGGTAGCGTATCCGCAGCTCCTCCTCTTCCTTCGCCTCGGAGCCGTAGCTCTTCCCGGCCGAGGGGACAGTGGCAGCGGCGCCTCCCTGCACCGGCGCCCGTTGGCTGGGACGGCGGAAGGAAGAGATCGCGGCGGCTGTGGCTGCCAGCCTGACTCGGCCTTGCAGTAGGCCCAGGCCCCGCAGCGCCGCCGCCATGCTGCCGCCCGCGCCGTCTCAGCCTCTCGCGACCGCCGGCGCCGGTCCCGCCACCCACGTGACCCCCGGCTCCCTCCTTCCTTCCTCTTCCCGCAGCCGAGGCGCGAGGGCCCTGCGTTTTACCGGCGGCCCCCCGGGGCGCCGCTGGCTGCAGGCGGGACCGCGGGAGGCTGTGGGACGGGACGGGATGGGACGGTGCAGGGCAGGGCTTGGGCCTGGGCTGGCGGTTCTAGCTGTGGCGTCAAGCGGGCCGGGGCCTGCTCTCCTAGCCGCAGGTGGCGAGGGAAGGCTCATTAGCCGGGAGAGATGTGGGATGTTGCGCCTGGAGCGCGAAATACACTGGCACATAGAAAAGTCTCACACCGGGAAAACCTGCTGTTCAGTTTTACTGGGAGTTCGTGGAAATTACCACGTATCTATTTGTGGTGAACATTCCTAGACCCCATCTCATGAGCAACATGCTGGGGCTCTGTGACACCAGAGTAAATGTGCACAGGCTCCTCTACAGTAGCTTCTGTGCAACTACTGCAGCCATGGCCAGGCCTGGCAATGGCATCAGCACTGACTACAGCAGTGAAAGTTAATAGCATAACCATGGTACAACTTACAGGCTGGGGTCAAAACCACAACAGCAGGTAGCACCTGGTTCTGCATGCTGAGATAAAAGGCTTCTGGCTTGATTTCCTTGTGTTGCTGTATGCCCACCCTCCTCTTTCTAGGTACTCAGAATTGCTTTCCACCTAAATCTGCCTCTTTGCAAAAGTAAGGGTCAGACTAATGTGGCCTGGTATTCAGAACTGAGTCTAGTTGTTTTAGAAACCCTGCCACGGGGTCTCCTTGCCATCCATGCATACTGACAGGCATACTGACATGATGCGAGTCGAAGGATGTAAGTGATTATGGTGCACATAGGAGATAGGTTCCATCTTTAATTGCAAATGCAGATGTTACAAGACCACTATGACCTGTTTCAACAGGACAGTAGAATTTCACCTATCCATATGTCAATACCGTAACATTTACATGGACCAGAGTATGTACGTATTAAATCAGTTCACTTGACTCCTTATGCAGGACTTGAGAAAGGTTGCCATAGCTGTGGTTAGTTTGAGACAGTAATGAGACTTAAAAAGCTGTAAAGTTTGTCTTCTTCAGGTTTATTAACCTGAAAAAAATAGGCTTTGAGAATTGAAAACATGCCAGTGAGCCACATCCTGTCGTTTTCAAAACTCAGTGTTAATTAAGCAGGGGGACAGAACTGTTCCAGTTCTGAGCCGAGGGTCAGATGCAGCCATTTTGGTTGTCTGCGAAAGCCAGCTACTGCATTCCTGTCCTTCATGCAGTTGCTCAGCAGCTCTTCCACTGCTTTTCTTCTGGAGAAATGAAAGCCTAAAAATAATGACCTCTTTGTTCTTCTAGAGCACCATGAAGGGCAAATGTAGGGGGAGAAACAGACAATTGCCTTGCATTTATTATGTTTTACTATTTAAACAGGACTATAGCTTTGTGATTAACAGCCTGTGCCAATACAGCCTGCAGTATGCTGAAGTCTTTGCCAGCAGAAAGGAATAAAGAATGCCTGACCTGGAAATTTTGTTCACAGTCAAAGAACATTTTATTTTATGAGAACAAATTTTGAAATACCACACCCAATTATGTCAACAGAAACAGGGACAGCACCATTCTAAAAGGCACAGAATAAGGTGAAAAGACATTAAAAGCAGAACTAGATTGACTACAGTACCATAACGTTGCCTTGAAACTGAGCAGATGTGGTGTCATTTGCAGTGGTTCCCAGACTCAAGAACTAGTGGATGCTTTCCTGGGCAGAGGTCAGTATATGGAATCAAGCCCAACAGAATAGCCTCATCTGTTGTAAAGCACGCACAGTCATGGTTAAAGCTGAAAGAATTTTAGCAGTACAATTTTCTTGTATGCCATCACTGTTTGGTTTTATTTTCTTAGTGTAAGAAGTGAAAGTTAATTTCTGTTCACTTTTGCTTCAGTTTCACACTTCGAGGTTGCTAAGGCATGTTTACAGCTATACAAAAAAGTTTTCATTTCTGATTACCTCTTCAGTGTTTTCTGAAAACAGAATAGTTGTGAAGAGTGGTAATAAAACTATAATTGTAACATAACAAAGTTAGAATTCCTAAAGGTCTTTTGCGTGCTACAGAGTAAATGTTTTTAAAAATGAAATTTTAAATTTTGGCAGCAAGAGCAAGATGCCAGCTACAGTGGGTCATTCTGTTCTTTGAACTGTGTCTCTGTATGTTTAAAACAGCACGATACTTGTCTTAAGTGTGTTTTGTTGTGGTAATTCAATACTACAGTGCATTTTGTAATACTGTGTAGTTAGTTCCTTTCACTGAACTGACATACAGGCATGAATCAAAACTTTTTGGATGCAAGTGAAGTTTTCCAATTCTCTTGCTGTTTTTTTTTTTCACTGAAGTTTAGTTCTAACAACACAACTTTAAAGTAGTACATGGAAAGCACATTTAGTTACAGAGGGAAAGTCTATTGGCATGCAAACTGTTATTTACACATATATACTAATAAGAAAAAAAATAAAAAATGGAGCAACTGGAACAGAACTGTTAAGCAGCAACCTAATAGTGTATGACATTGCTTGGTAACCTGGTTCCTGCTGCACACGGAAATCCAAATATTGGTACTTGGTGATGAGTAAACTGAATTGATATAGCACAACTGTATAAATCTTGACTCAGCCTCCCTTATGCCCAGAGAAGCAATGTGAGCATGAATGTAGAGCCAGTGTAGATGGAGAACAGCTCAGCAGTTCTCTGCACTCAGCTCTAACTTTTAATATGGTCAGTCAATCATAATCTAATTCAAGGGAAAAAACTTGAAGGTCCTTCACCTTAATTAATTTTACTTTTGAAATTACCCTGAAAACCACATTCACATCAGGTTGCAGGTTCTCACAGTGTACGGAACTGAGACTGAAAAGCGAAAAGTACAGCCCCTTTTTTAGCTTTGCTCACAGCTTTTGTTTGAAAATGCAACCTGAAGGGACAGGAATTTGGGTAGGGGAATGGTGTCCTTTCTCTGGTTTTGATACATTCTGTTGCAACTTAGGCAACACAGCTTGTATGTGCAGAAATCAGAGGATGGCCTACATGGTTAGTGAGGAGAAGTTTATTGTTCAGCATGCTTCAGTGCTGGGCACCTGCCGTGATTCACTTTCAGGGTTACAATATCACTCTTTAAGTATAATGGGTGAGTGTGGCCTCTTAAGATCTGAATTAGGTACCTAAAACTAGGGAGAGTGAAAAGTACTTGTGGATGTTCAGTTAGGCATCTAGTATTACTAAAAATACTAATAAGACATTTGAAATGAGACAGAAGAATAGCTGTTACACTAATTTGCTACTTTACAGGTGACAATGAAAAGGTACAGACAGTATGTACAATGCAGCAGGAGTAAGGATGGAAAGGAATCTCAGCTGGTTCTAAGTGGCTTTGATTTTATTACATTGTGCATGTAGATGAGGTGCATTGAATAGTTTCATTTTTCCTGGATGAGCACGTCAGTGGCAGCATTTAACCAAATGAAAGGCAACACATGCTACGGAAAAATGAAGCACGCAATTGTGGCTTTTCAGGCTGAATCACTTGTCTCTGTAAAGTGACTTGATACTTGAGAGCAAGATCCGTTTAGCGACCTGTTCTCTAAGTTGGTTTATAAAAGTGGTTTCAGTTTCACACCACCCACCAGGAACTTTTGTCTCTTCTAATTTTCACATCTTTCCTTTTTATTAATGGCAAATTTTTTCTGATTATTATGTTATCCAGTTAGCACACCTGCGTTTCCAATCTTGATTTTTAACTTTTTTTAAAGCCTTTTTGATCTTCTTTAAACACTGATACTGTGAAGACAAGTTCGTTGTTATGTATTATTAAGCATGTAGTACACACAGCATATTCCCCTTTCTGGCACCACGCCTATTCACTATGTTTTGCAGGCAGCTGTTTCCTTAGATTGTCTGTTTTCTTTCTTCTCAGTGCAGTGTTGAGATTATAATGCTAAACTCTATGATGGGTTTACAGTTTACTTTTTCTTTTCAGAAATTATTCTTATTAAACTCAGAGTAATTGGGTATGCTTACAAGTTTGCTTACATGGCACTTATTACCATGTTCCAGCATGTGTAGATGAAAACGTACTTGTGTGTCACTCATGCTTTGGAGTAAAGGACAGATTTTGTCTTTGCGTTCATGTCAACCCCATTTATTTGTGTGTCTGATCTTGCATCTTTAAAATTGAGACAACTGCATTGAATTGTTGTAGTTCATCCTGGCATATGTACGCCAACTACACAAGGGACTTCTTACTTGCTTACTACGTATCTGCTTCCCAGACATGGAAGGCAGCATAAACCACACTGTATGACCATTCTCTGCAGATCACAACCAAGGTAGATGCTAAAACGATTTCAGGAACATAAATGTGCCGAACAAGGCTTCTTGCACGGGTAAATTGGCAGTAGTTGCCACAGACCTACAAACATGTAATACTGGAAGATCAGACCCTTAAGAGGGCCTTAGGTACTTAGGAATTTGGCAGATACTCTGTAAACAAAAAATACAGAACGTTTTCTTCTGGGGCAAGGCACATAGTTTATCCCAAAAGGGCATGAAAAAAAGGTATTTATTTCTGTGGTATTTAATGTAAGCAAAGATAGTGGGAATAAAGAATTGATGAACAACAGAGATTGCTAAAAAATGAGATATTTGTGTCTAATTACAACTCCAAGTCTTTGATTGTGATATAGGTCTTCTTTTGCCAAAGCTTTTAAAAAGCTTTCTTGTATTTTTGACATAGCTCAACAGAACAGATATTCACCGGCTTGTATAAATAACATTGCATTCAGGCAAATTGCCATCAAACTGCAACATCGTTGAGTGCTTTCCTTAAAGTGAATGTATGCTGTTTGGCTATTTATAAATGTTGTTAAAATCATTTATTTTCTTCATGATCAGGCTTCTACACAAGCCTTTGTGTGAAGCAGTACTCCCCTTCCATCTTTATGTCCTTTTGAAGAACTCCAGAGCCAACAATATTGTTAACTGTATCTTAGAGGATCTTTGCTTTGGCAGCTAATAAGGGAAGCTCTAATATGGTATAGGGGAGTCAGTGAAAGCTGCACAAGAAGCACAGAAACGAAGTAGAACGCTACTGCTGTAACTGCTGTAATTGGCATTTGATTTAAGATAGTTGATATGAAATTGTAATATAAAATAAATTTACCAGTTTTATCGGGGTGGGTGCCTGTGTGGTAAAAAGCTGCTGGGGCTGCTGCTGAGGAGGCAGTAAAACAATCCTGTCAAATCTATGCTATCTAGAAGAATGCAATAGAACTAGTTACTAGCCCAGAGAAGGAAACACTTTGGAACAAAGAATTACTAATTTAATAAAAACAATATCTAAATACAGTGAATGGGGTTTCCTTCCAAGCAATCATTTGGTTAAATAAAGGGAAAATTCATCTGGATAATGTTTTGTTTAAAAGTTTTTTAATTAAAGCAGTAAAGGATATTTCAGTAGAACTTGCAATGAAGCAAAAATGACTGTCATCATTGCAGTCAGGAGATGAAAAATACTTTAATGCTTCTGTCCTGGTATAATGTGATTTCTAGTGAAAAGAACTTACAAAGAGACTCTGCACTATTTAAAGGCAATACATTTGTCATGAAAACCAGGTCCTTACTAAGAGATAAGAGAAAACTGGTCTTTTATGCTCAAGCCATAAAATGTTATAGAAAAATCAAAAGTACTTCATAGACTGTTTTTATCAGATGTAATTGTTTATTAGTCTTCATGAGCAAGACAGGAGCTCAGATGTGTTAGATTTCTGAATGGCATAATTATATTTCCCTTCTGTTCAGCTAATTTCTTTTTTTTCTTTTTTTTTCCTATTATGTCAGAACACAATAACTGAGCTTACAGTGGATGTACTGTAGATAGTACGTGAAGTTTAAGATACTGTTTTCCTTTTTTGTAAAAGCTGCAGCAATTTTTAAGAAAGTAATTGCATGGTTACTGCTTGAAAAATATGACACGTTATGGACAAATCACTTGAAGATAAATTTTAAGCTGTTATGATTTAAAATGTATTTATGTTCTTTGCTTTTCTTTTTTAGTCTTTTATAATTAACTGTATGTCATGCAGAGATCTAAGAAATGCCTCACATTCATTTTCACCCTATATGGGGAAGATACTGAGGACTTTTTTGATCTTCTGTTCAGTTTCATTGGATTAGGTTATATTTCACATTCTAACCTTAACTGTATTTTCCTGCATTCTTTACCCTCTACATATTGATGCAATTAAGACAGTATGATAAGCTGAGCGAGCATTTTCACTGAAAGCTAATCTGTCATATAGGAGAACTCTTGTCATATCAAAGAATCTGAGTGACCTTATGACCTGAATTTCCAGGGTAGAACAAAAAGGTTAAGTACTCACAGTCTTCATATCTCACATGGATACAAGATATGGATACAGATGGTTTGGCATCTACGTAAGCTAAGGCCTCTTATGATTTGTCAACATGGTTTTATTGTAACCCATCTTCTACTTAGCCACCCCATTTAAGTCATTTGTCTATGTAAGAAAGCAAGATCCTTAAGATCAAGAGCAATGAACCTAGTAACTGGTATATGAAAATAAAAGAAAAATATATCCTGAATGGCTAGTATTTTATGTGCCTAGGCACACACTGAAAACAGAGTTATTCACCAATGCTGGTGAAGAACCATTTCCAGCACAATAATTTTCAGATTTCTGATTTCTGAACATTCTTTAAAGGCATGTTTTTGTAGTTCTTCAAAATTAGAATCTCATCTAGGAATCAGTTTTTGTATTTTGTGAAAATCAGTCATCAATTAAAGAAAAACTATCTACAAAAAATTAGCCTGTCTTCAGAGTCATGGTTAACATTTCTTTATAGAGAGTATCTTTTTGTGTATGTCACTTTGTCTGGAAGATGAAACTACATTTCAGTTACCTTATGCCCTGTAAAGTATGTTTTATTTGCTAAGCACAACACAGCAAATTGTGTCTTCTCAGCCCTACTGGCAAAACAAAAGTTTATGTATCTAAGCACTTCAGTAAAGTGGAAGACTTAAAAAAACCTAAACCAGGTTTCCAAGCCATATTGTGAGGCTAATACTGCCCACAATTGCCTACTTCAGAAATAGCCCACAACTTTCAGAACTTGATAGTATTTGTGCTGTTTCAACACCATACCTGAAAAAAAAAAAAAAAAAAGTAAAAAGTATATGGTTTCCTTCATCGAAGTCTTTCAAACATGCCATTTTTCTGTGGTATTATGCAGTTAACAATAGGTGGAAAAAGTAAAAATATGAACAAGAATGGGATGCTTCCATGTTCTGAAGTAGGATTTTAAAATTGCTTAACAAAAGAAATTCCCAAGGTGTTCAGCAGAGCTAGTAAACTGCACAGTGGAATACACATGTAATACAATTGGGTATATTGGGACAGTTCTTGATGTTACTTTTAATCCATGTATTAATGTAATCCACATAAAGTAGGGATTCTGTGTTTTGTTAAAATGGTTTCATCATAACCTTTTTTCTATTTGAATGCACCAGTGTAATTAGGATTTCTATTTCTTGCAACAGAAGTGCAGAATACCTGTGGCATCTTCTCCCTCATCCTGCACCCTTTGTCACTTAAAGGGAATGTCAGTTAAAGAAAACAGGATTTTTATTTTTTTCATGACATATGTTAAACCTATGGCATTTCTTAACAGAAACTTAACTAAGGCACATCAATGTACAGCCGTATTTCCTAGTGGTTGCCTGTGTTCCTGCTTTTCAGAGTTCAACCTGATATGTTTTAAGTATGATTTTTCAGAGGTGATGAGAACCTGCTACCTCTACTGAGCTTAGTTACAGTTGTAAGTAGTCATGAAAACCCACTGTGTCTTGTATTAGATACATAAGAAAAAATATGTCTGAAACTTCTGGCAGCGTCTGAGTGCCACAGATGTTACATCAAATATTGTGAACATCTGAAATAAATAACCACAATGTATGGACCATCACACAGAACTATAATGCTAAAAATGGAAGTGTATTCAGTATTTGTATTCCTTTCTCCACCCTTTTAGCAGAACATAGTTGTGTTCTAATAAAATCTTACTTGCTCATAGTCTTGTTTTCCTTTTAATTTATCATGTGCTGAATTCATCATAATCCTATGTTTAAAGCGTCAGTCTGTTGCCATGGAAATTACTGATGCCACAAATTTAGTTAGAACTTCATGACAGGATCAAATATAAAAAGAAAATGTGGCTAGAGAAGAAGAAAACCATTGTTCAAATAGCAAAGCTTAGGTAAGAAGCTGAAAGGGGAAAGTGCATAGGGATATACAAAGAGTAAGGCGATTAATTATTTAATTCTGCTGAAGGAAAATTCCCCTTTAAATTTTTCAAATACAGACTGATGTTTCTAGAGATAGACAAAAAACATTTAGAAGTGTGTCATAAACCTGAGCTTTCTAAACTTTCACACCTTGAACTGTTGTATATTCCAAAACAGAAATTTACCAAATAGCCACAGTAGTGAAAAAGAAGTGAAGAGAGGTGGGTTTTCTTAATGGAAAGAGTAAGAAAATAAATAATTAAGAGATGGTATATATAATCTTTATTAATTACTGGGAAAACCATTTACAAGTTTATTCAAATTAATTTTGACATAAAAAGTGACATTTCTCTGAGATCGATTTTGCATCTTTTTAGTAATTTTTACTGTATCTAAGACTTCGATGTCATGGACTGACTGAAAACTTCTTACTGGTTTTATTATGTGGTCTGTCAGACTTGTCAGATAGAGCATGTTTTGGAGAAAAAATGCAGTTACAGGATGCTCAGTGGCACTGACTGAGCTACTTTTCCATTCACAGTATAGAATGTAACCAACTGTTACATTATTATTAATAGAAAATTAGCAACAAAGGTAAATACCAGATTAATTACAAGAATCTGAAGACAGCAGTTTTTGGGGGAAAAAAAGATATAAAGGAGGTGCTGCAACCTTCGAAATATGTATATAGTAAATATCCCCGTAAGTGGCAAAGCAATTTGTTTAATATATAGGACTAAGAAGCCTTATGAATAGGATAAAATTAAAAAAATATGTTGTTTGCCTCAGTATTTCCCAGTTGGCTAGCTTAGATTATTTGCCGCTCACATTGCTTTTTGAATATCCTGCTCTGAAGCATGCAGCTCTTCTCGTGGGCATGTAAGTTCCAAAAGCCTTTAGAGCCCAGCAGAGCAACTAGGTGTCCTGAAAGTTGTACTTTGAAATGCTCTGTATCATGACACCCAGCTCACTTTTTGAAGAATGTAGCAATAAAATTCACCTTCCATGCCTAAGAAAACTGATGTTTTCCACTGTGCAGAGGAGCAGAGGCCAAAGTGCTTACACTGAAGATGCATCATGCAGGCGGACCTTGTAAAAGATGCAGGTGAAGTATACTCCAGACCCTTTCAATTCTGTCTCCTTTCTAGCAGAGGGACAAATATGCCCAAATCTTGCCTAGCCTTGGAACCAGGAGATAGCTGGAACATGCAACTAGACCCAAATAGGTAGAGAACCACCACTTACATATGGCCTTGAGAGATCTACGAAAAAGGAATAGGTATCGTCCTCTGTTCTGTCTCCTGGGTTAGATTCTTGCACAAGATGAATTTATAATCACTTCCTGTTACTCGTTTTGTGTGGTATTTTAATGCTTATCCTGTATTCGCCAGAGCTGCTCATGTAAGACCCCAATCCAAAACCCATTGGAATAAATGGAAAAGTCACACTGATTTCGAAAAAGAAGTGAATTGAGCCAAGATGTTAAAATGGAAAAAAAAAAAAGCCAGTGTTACAAAGTTTGGCATTGGGAGGTTGCTTATAGCTCACGTATTTCATCTTCATAATAAGGCAGAGTTTATGCTACCTAAGCTTACCTTGTTAGTATCTAATTGGAAGCCAGACATAAACTTCTTTCAGTCAGCACTTCATTAAATTTACAAGCAGTTCCACACACACTTGTGAGTTGCACAATAGATCAGACATATTTAACTACTTGAAATCTGGCTTTGGCACATAGCCATTCATCCAGACCGACTGTTTTTCTTTTTTATTTATTTATTTATGTGAGGGGCAAAAGCAGAAAGCTATTTCATATTATAGTAGGAGCCATGTACATTTGTCCACCTGCCTACATCATAAAGGAGTTTACAATTGTAGTAAATGTAGACATTCCGACTAAGATTTGCCAATCTGAATGCCCGCCTCAGGCTTTGGTTAAATTTAACCTGGAATGGCCCAGCCATTTCTAAGATCGGCCTTGGAGGAAATTAATTGTCATGAAAGATATGCCAGCTAGCCTTATGTATTATCTCTGTGTCATGTTAGAGAGAGCTAGACTTTGTCAGTGACATCACTGGAATGCCAAGGATGTGCCTTTTGCTAACTTTCCAGCTTTCTGTCAAAAGTCATGCAAACTGGCTAAGTTGCAGTGTTTCCATCTTGAAGGGCCTATAGTTTAGAAATAAAAACATGAAACTTGAAAAGACAAGATACCTGGATAAAAGCGGTTCCATATGTTCATATGGAAGCAGTGTCATAGAAGGCATTAAATCTATTGAAAAATCTTTTGAATTTTTTTTTTCTGCTCTGTTTGGAACCACTTTTAATGCTACATTTTGTGTACAGTGTCTATAACAATCAAACCGAAGTACTGCCCTTATACACTGCTGCTTTTTTTGCTCTTGGTGGAGCAATGAACTTCTCTGAAGTAACAGGTCATTCATGTAGTTGTGCAAGATTCTCAAAAACATTGTGAACAGCATTGTATGATCAGGTCATTTCTTCACATGGAAAGAATCTCGTTTGTGAGATGGCTATCCATATGGAGACACCAAGGATGGAGGGAAAAGAATTTGGAAACTTACTCAGACTCTTGATTTGCGTTGTTCAAACTCACCCCATGAAAATTTTCAAGTGGTAAGGTGCAAGATCAATTAATTCTTTGCAATGCTGGGCTTTTCAGTCATAAATTTCTCAGGGAGCTTGTAGGTGACCTTGTTGTCTGCCTTAGACTGCATCTCTAGGAAAACCTTGGGTACAGGAATCATAGGTAACAGGGTTTCCATGAAGTCAAATGGAAAGAAGTAAATGCCATCTAATTTCAACAACTCCCAATACCCCTGCAAGACTGTTACTGCAAAGGAATGGATACTTTTTCATCCTCTTGCAGGAAAATTCCAAAAGAGCTTGTAGGACCTGCAGTTCTTCCTTCTAGTAAGTACTAATAATACAGAAAAGAACTTTCTGTAAAATTAAACATTCACCTCTGCCCTACATATTTTTCTCTTAATGACAAATTACACAAGCAAAATGACATGCATTTGCTAATGCTTTTTTCCCTTAAATGGTTTCCTAGCATGCTCATATTCAGTCCCCCAGTTACGCCTGAACGTTGCTGGGCATATTTTTTGTTATGCTGTAATGCTACTGAACTGTTTTATTTTATACACTGAGGAGTTTCCAAAGATTTCCGAGGAAAATAACTCTTTTTACAAGACTTGGCAGATGAGCAATAAAACAACATTTTTTGGGGAAAAAAAAAAAAAAAAGGCTATCCTTTAACTGGCTAAACAGAAAATAAATATCCAGTTTTTATGTACATTGAAAATTTTTACTACAGAACACTGTAAATATATTAATTTGGGCTTTCTAATCAAAGCAGGTGATTGGATTATTTGGGGGCAATTCATACAAACTAAATTTTTATTCATTCTGCTTTATGACAAAGTAGTAGAAGACCTCTATAGTGTCTTCAGATAAAAGTATTGAATATGTTTCAAGATAAACAGTAAAATGCTGGTACGACTGAACTCAGCGGATATATTCCTTTTAACAGTATTACGTCCAGGATTTTATTTTGTCCTAAAAAAAATAAAGTGTTTCCTTAGGTTTTTGTGTTTCATTTAATCAGAATTCTGAATATTTCTTCTGCCTCCTCTGCCTTTCTGCTTGATTATTCTCTCATAAACTTTGTTACTAGAAATACACAATGCAATTCCTGCAATTCCAGTCTCCTCCTTTTGAAAGTGACTATGGATTTGTAGCTGATTCATTTTTAGATTTCATTTCCTCACTCTGAGAAAGCCATGCTCCTCAAAAGGTAAGGCAACTGAAAAGTGGTAACAGATGTAAAAGTGGCAAGAAATGTAAAGGTACTGAATCTATGACAGATCAGTTTATGGTGGTACATGGTACAGTTAGGAAGAGAAAACTTGTATTTAAGTTGGATCAGGAAAATGAATTGATTCATATAACGAGAACAGGGAATTCTTATAAGTAAAAGAACTACTACTACTAAAAATCCAACAATTTGACAGTTTTTTAATTTAGCCTGGAAAAACAGTGAAGAACATGTTCTTTTGCAGTGATGGTAGATGTGACTTAACTAGATTTTTCCAACTGTAGTGTCTGTGATTCATTGTCTGAAATCAAAGTACAGAAAAGGCTCAGAAAAAAAAAAAAAAAAAAAAAAAAAGTAGTGTCCAGTCAAAGGACTTTCAAATTCCTTAAGAATTACATTTTTCAAAATTCACACATTTTTTACTACTACAGCCTAGCTAATAAGTTTCAAAGACATTTTTACTGGATTGTACAGCTTTTTCACATTATAAATGTGAAATGTTTACCAGCATTTTTTGAACTAAATCAAGTTCCTAGTTAGATCTGTGTGCAGATCTTAATCCAGTGAGCTAAAGCTTTTTCAAGACAGCATTGAGTCTTCTTATCAATATAATTCTTACTGCTATGCAATAAAATAGTAGTAGTAGTAATAATTTGACATTTTAAAAAAGAATTGAGGTGATGAAGTGTTTAATTAGATAGGAACTGGAAACAGGTCAAAATGTGATAGTGATTCTAAAAGATAATGAAAATAATTTGTAAGTGAAATAATCCCTTCAAAAAAAAGTGTGATTATAATAAGCACATATTTCTTAAGTAGACCCATAATTCAAAAAAGCGTTTGATGAGCAAAGATAGCTAAACTACTACCTGACATTTTCATGTATAGTTGTTTTCATGTATAATCAAGTTTTCAGTAGTGGTTGAAGTCAGATGCAGGGCAAATCATAATGGCTACGTCCCCATTTTTGCATAAAAGAAAACATGTCATCCAATTATATTAAACTTCACTTTGTAAGCTTTTATTTGTAATGGCAGTGATAAGCTGCAATAGATAAAATATTTGATGGAATGGAGTTGGGGAGAAGAGTAAAACATCTAATGAAAGTCAGACAATAATACAACCACCTTACCCTCTCATAGTAAGGAATGATAGTTTGATTCTAGATTTTGCTTCATGTTCTTCTTGAAGTTGATGTTCAAAACTGAAAGCACCCAAAGCCTTAATAATGCAGAATTTCTATCTGCATATTGTAAACCATTCTCCTGTTTATATATCCCAATATGTTTGGGTTTTTTACCAGCAGCATAGTAACTGGGCATCATGATCAACAGGTAATCTATTACAAGTCACATGCCCTCCGCATGGAGGTCTGTAGTGAGCCTGTTGTGTCAGCTGCTGCTCATCATGCAATTGTGGGATTGAACATTTTTGTCTGAATATGTTGTCTTTCATTTACTGTTCAATATCATCCATTCGTTTGCATATCCTTTCTCCAATTTTGCCAACATAGAATCATAGAATAGTTAGGGTTGGAAAGGACCTTAGGATCATCTAGTTCCAACCCCCCTGCCATGGGCAGGGGGACCACACTAAGCATCATTTGAATCTTAGACCTGTCTTCCATTTTACAGACAGTCTCTTTCAGCTCCAAATTATCTGCAAATTTAATAAATACATTATTACATTTTCATAGTTTTAATGGAAATATTTAACACATAAAACTGGGCACAGGCTACTGCAAAATCCCACTTGGTCTAGCTTTTGTTTAGCAATGAAACAGTCAACTCATGATGAGGTATTGTCCTACTACTGCCTTTGCATCCTCATTTTAGCAATTTCATCTTGATCACACTTCTCTAGCTGACTATGCATCTGCTACGTGAGACAGAAGACCCTTACAGTAGTCAAGATATATACCATCTCTTTCCCTGGCCTGTGCCCCTGTGGTAGAATAAGATAGCTTAATGTGTTCATTGTGAACTCCTGTTTGTTCTCACTTGTTTCCTCACTAACTTTGAAGTGTTTAAAAATAGATTGATCCATAATTTTTCAGTTTGCGTCCCATTTTTAAAAGAAGCCATGTATTTCCTTTTTTTTGCCCCAGAGCATCCCTGGAGAAATAGTCCAATTTCTCAAGAACAGCTACTACAATATCTGAGATAGTTTCAGAAGATTGTTAAGGAAGAATCTCACAAATCCTTACTTTGAATTTGTTAAGAATCTGAAGTTAAAACTCTTTTGTTCTCTGCAAATTTGAAAGTATTCCACTCGCTGAAGTATTTTTATGCTGTCCTATACAGGTACTATCTTGGCCATATGCTTGCATTAACTCTATTAGAGAGTGCTAATCCAAACATACTAAACCTTTACATTTTGTGTGCATTATCTATGATTTGTTCCTCCTTTTTTCTCCTGTAGCAGAGCAGCAATTCCTGTCTCAGTCTTACAGTGCTGGTGTGCATATATGCTTCTTGTTCCTGTTGATGTATCCAGCGCATCTTTACCTCAGACCTTCATACTACTTAACTGAACCTAGTTTCCACCGTCTGTATATTGGCTTATGCTTGGTGCCAGTGAAACCCATAATTAAGCAAACCGCTCCCTTTCTGCATTCCCCTACTTTGTGTCCTTAATGTCACTTCATTGCTGCTTCTCCTAAAGCACCTAGGTTTTTGACTTGTCTTCCTGATTACTGCATTTTTTCAGTCTGTTGGTTTTCTTTTGCACTGCTCAATCTCTTTTTAAAAGTGATCTCTTTTTAAAAGCTCTCATGTCATGGTCACTCTGTCCCACTTTGCACTCTCTCAACATTCTCAGACTCATTGGTTAGAAACCAATTTTGAAGAATCTTCCACCATCTGCATACTTGGATGTGTGCATCAAAGTGTTATTACTAACTCATTGCAAGAACCTACTGAGCAGTCTGTGTACTGTCCCCTACCTTCCCCAGAGTCACACCAAATTTCTGCGGAATTCAGTTGAAGTTACCTCTGTTAACCACAGAACATCTTTCTCCTGTGAAAACCCAAATAAAGATAATTATTCATTCCTTGATCTAACGTACCACCCCCACCCCACCCACCCCCCATGCAGTTTATTCGGAGGGTTAGAAGCAGAATTATTCTTTCCATGTTTGGAACTATATTTGCTTGTTCCATGCTGTCAGTCTGTCAAGCAGGATGATAAGGGAACATTACTAAGAGAGCTTTTGCAGTGCCTAAAAGGCGTGAATGTTGTTTGGGCTTGCTTCCTTCCTGCAACATTTTGGATACAAAAGGGAGACTCCAGCGCTAAGTTTATGGAACAAAACTCTTAGATCTTGGTGCATATCATAGCTTTGATAACAGCAAGAGACAAAATATTTGCTACATTGTGCATTCATAGATCTGATCCACCTGGTTTAATAATGTTGTAGGAAACTAGACCAGTTGGTTTTCCTAACAGCTGGAATATGCCTTACTTTGTAATTTACACAATGAAAATGAGATGATAGACCCCATGATTATTTTCTTAACTATAACTCATATATTATTCAGTAAGGCATGACTTTAACCTGAGGTCTGAAAGACTAATCAGTGAGCAAAATCCTCTAATTAAAGTATAATCGTGTTTACAACGTACTGTTAATGTTCCCTAAATCTTTAGCTGGTGATTGAAATGGTTTTTTTTATAATAATATATGCTATTTTATATAGTTTTCTTTAGAAACATCTGTGAAACAGAAGGGATGAGACTTTCTCTTAAAAATTGTGGGAACACATAAAATATACAGTACACTTCCTGTTACAGAAGTCTATTTATTAGTCTAAATACTTGTGCAATATTTGGCAAATGATCAAAAACTAGTTTCTCCTGATGTGTTTACAATTAAAAGCAAAGCCCATTTTCCAGTGACATTTGTCATACAAACTGAAATGTTTCTCTCATGCTGCATGTGGTTGTACTTTCTGCTGGACAGGATAAGCTCCAAATGTTGAGTACAAAGTTGCAACAAAGTTCTTGTGAGCATTAGTCTTGCCATCTAGCAATTCTTCTTCTTATAAGAAGAACCAAAGGAGTCTTTCCCCAAGTGTTGGATTTTTTTTCTACAACTGTATGTTTACTTAACTTTCTGCCTGATGCTGTATTTATCAGCTGCACTGAGAGAAATTCTTTTGATTTCATTGGATATTCTTTGCTCTTTACCCCATTTTAATGTTCTTTCCCATAACCTTTGAGTCGTAAAATGGTTACAGACAAGAACAGAAGAGCTCCCATTTCTCTAGTGAATCCTTCAGAAATGTACTAAGTCATAAATTTAGCAGAAGCTTTGAACAGACACAGTCTCCTGCAACAAACAAAAAAAAATGTCTTGGAGTGCTACAGAAATGCACTTTCAGTGCTACAAAAATTGCTCAGCACCATAAGCAAAACATTTTATTTTCAACCGAGTTTTTAAACCTGTTATACAAACCTGTTTGTTAATTATGAGTGCTGTTTCCTGAGGGGTTTTGACATGTTTTGAGAGAAAACTGGGTCAGTTCATAACAGCATTTGAGTGTATTTCACCATTTGAGTGTATTTCATCATTACATATGTATTCAAAACCTGTGCAACACTTCACATGTTGCACAGGAAAAATGTGCTTGGGTCATGTTTCATGTTATAAATAGACAGGCAAACACATACCATATCATTTCCAAGAAAAACATTTTATATTCCAGCAACCTGTCCCTCTTTTCATATCTCAGATTTGGGAATCTTTTTACTGAGTTGCAGATTGTCCTCTGACTTCTTGTCATCCTTGAATTTAAATAAAAATTATGGGCAACTGTAGTTTTATTTCTTCTTTCCTTTACCTAAATGCCTTAATAACCACAAATGGTCCTAGTTGAAATTCTAATGAGACAATCTCCTGCAGTTCAGGAAAATCAGCATTTTGCCATATGCAGGCGTATGCTGCTCTTTGGATATTTTAGGACTGTGGCTTCAGCTGAATCAAGGGTACTTGGAAAGACAGTGAGGAAAACAAGTGCATCTATGTGGTCTTAAAAAAAAAAATCCAACCAAATTGTCTTTTGTCCCAACACTTGGGAACCTCTCTAAGGAACATGTTTGATTCCTGTTCTAAAGGATTCAAGTGACAACAAAAAGGTCTTTTCCTATGAAGTAACGACAACGTAATTAACTAGTTTTGGGAGCCAAGCATTTTCAGAGATGGTGCAGAAAATATTAACAAAGCTGAGCCAGACAATCCAAGAAAATAATGCTGAAAGCTAGTTATTATAGCACATTTATTATACAGGAAAGACTTGTATAATAGATAACAACTATGGTCTGAGCTATCAAACCACAGTTACATGATGAAGAATACATTCTTGTTGCTTTGCCTTTTTACGTTCTCTCTATTGCCAGCACCTCTATTACATTGCACAAAAAGATCCTGCCGTAACCAGATGAGATCATTGTTGAAGGCTGGATCCTCTTTCCTTCATCTGATGTAAATATACAAAAAAACCCAACGTTGCCAGAAAATTTATGCCAAACTAAGGCCACAGTAGGGTAGTAGAACTGAGATTATCTCACTATACAGGATTCAGAAAAAAAAAAAATCAGATGGAAATTATTTTGTGTATACAAGAAAAAACATAATATCTGGATTGATATTGAGAGATACAGTCTGGAGGGCAGCAGTAAACAAGGAGGTCAAGTTTCTTTAGGTTCAGTTCTAAATTTTTATATTTTTTTTTTATTTAGTTAGGATTACCCATTTATGCTTGGATACCCATAAATGCTTTTTGAGGAGATACAGATAGACACAATAAAGGTGCAGGTAACTGAAAAAAGAAAGGTTTCAAACTAAACAAGAATGCCAAAGTCAAGAGAACTGGCTAGTTTAAGATACTAGTCCAAGGTTGCTCATGAGATAGAATTAATGACCCCATTATCTCCCTATTTCAGCAGATAGCTTCAGCATCTTATAGAAAATTTGAGCATCTGGAATCTGAGCTAACTGCAATAGATGGGAAAAAGAAACAGCTTCAACTAGATGGCTGCTAGAACGTGCAGGAATCACTGTTGAGCAGCAGTCTGTTCTGGGCCATTGTCATCCTGATACCTTCCAATGCTCTTTTAGCAAAGAAGTGTGCTGCCAGCCACATTATAAAGATGTGATGTAGAGAGAGGAAACTCTGTCATGGAGTCTCTATAATCCCTTGAGGCACATGTGAACAGAAAGACTGTCTTCATTAAGGAGCATTCTTGCATGAGTTTAACGTGAGCAGGATTATCAGAAGAAAAACATGAACAAATGCTGCAGACTTTCATGAAAGCAAGCAAATGAAAGCATCAGATTAGCAAAGTCACATGGGCTGATTGTAATAGATAGTGATAAAATGGCTCCAGGAGGCAATCAGGCTTTTCTTCCTACTCAAATTCATTATATCATTTCCTATTCGTAATCTTCTGAGAGCTAGCTGACTTTGTACAATCTGACATGCTACTTACCTGTTTATCACATCAAGCATGATCGTAATACATAAAAGTGAGGAGCTTGTAGCATTTTTTTTTAGGTAGGGAAGACTGTTTCCTTCTCAACCGTAATTTTGCACTTCTTCTGAAAATGAGAAACTTCTGTCAAAACAGAGTTGTTTATAAGGAATTCAGACTGCAGATGAGTTATTGTTCCCTCTGCATGTCATCTACAGGGCAGACTTTGATTTTTTTCCATAGCTGAAGAGACTAGTGCCTAGCTATTACATAAACTACATACCAGGGACTCAGTATAGACATAGAAATTTCCATAGTGGACTCCCAGATACAAGACATGCTTTTTAATTTCCATGTATTTCTCACTGTGTTGCTAAGATTTGCAATTAATTTTTTTTGTTGTTCCAGAAATTGAGGTAGATTATTGCGTAAACCAAAAGACTGTACCTCACTTCCATACCTGTAAACACTAGCACTGATGGTTTATTCTATAGACAATTAAGAGACACCTCCAGATTGGTAGCCCTTGTCCCTACAGAAGATTTCAACTTCCCATGGAAACACCATACTACTGTGATGAGCAAGTCTAGGAAATTCCTGGAGTTGATTGAAGATAATTTA
Organism: Neopsephotus bourkii; assembly: GCF_033783945.1. Lineage (NCBI taxonomy): Eukaryota > Metazoa > Chordata > Aves > Psittaciformes > Psittacidae > Neopsephotus > Neopsephotus bourkii. Next base: position 63,928 of record NW_026901918.1, read on the forward strand.
CTGTCACAAGTACTCAGTGAGCCAACTAGGATGGGTGCCCTCCTAAACACGTAATTTGTGAACAGATAGGACTCATGGGAGATGTGACGGTAGAGGTTTTCTTGGCCACAGTGATCACAAAATGGTTTAAGATTTTCACTGTTGTGAGAAAAAAGTTCACCACAGTTGCTATGCTGTATTTCAAGAGAGCAAAATCTAAGCTACTCAGGGAGCTACCTCAGTGTCCCCAGGCAATCTGCTTTTGAGGGCTTAGGGTTCCACAAGTGCTGGTCAGTCTTGAAAAACCACTGTTTCAAAGCACAGGAGCAGTCCATCCCATTATGTCTCAAGTCAATCGAGTGAGGCAGAAGACCAGCTTGGCTCAACATGGAATTTGTCTTGGAACTCAGGAGAAAAAAGAGATTGGATGATCCACGCTTCACAGGGAGATTACAGAGTTCTGGTTAGTGAGTGCAGGGAGATGACATGAAAGGCCAAAGCTCATCTAGAGTTAAAACTGGCTCTTGTTTGCCAGAAAGCAAGAAAAGATTTTATTATTCATGTTAATAGCAAGAGGAGGTCCAAGGAAAACACTGGACCCATGCTTGACGAAGATGGTCCCCTGGCAAATAAGTATGCAAAAAAGCAGAGGCACACAATGGTTTTTTTTGCCTCAGTCCTTAATATTAATGATAGACCTTGTGCTGTCTGGTCCGTTGAGTTGGAAGACCACAACTGTGGGATCAGTGACCTTCCACCTGTGGACATGGAAATTGTAAGAGGCCAGTCCTATCAGCTGAATGTTCCTAAGTCCATGGGGCCTTGGTTGGGTTAATCCCAGAGCATTGAAAGAGGTAGCAGATATTAGGGCAGGGCCCCTCTCAAAAATCTGCCAAAGGTCTGTGGAGTATGTGGAGGTCCCCACTGACTGGAAGCCAGCCGTCATTATTCCAATTTATAGGAAAAGCATGAGGAAGAGGTACAAAACTACACACTTCACAGTTGAGCCTCAGTATGTGGAAAAATGGAGAAGATCCTACTGGATGCTTCTGAACAGTATTTGAGGGATAATACCATCATCAGTCCCAGTCAGCATGGGTTCACAAAGGAAAGCTGTGTGTCACCAGCCTAAGATGCTTCTATGATAGGGTCACTCAGCCAGTGGGTGGAGGCACTGGATGTGGCATTTCTGCGTTTTATTGAGTCTTTTGATACTGTCCCACACAGCATCCTTCATGACAAGCTGTTCAGCTGTGAAATGAGCATGTGCAAACTGAGCTGGGAGAAGAACTGGCCTGTGAACATTAGGAAGCATTTCCTTACCAAGAATGTGGTCAGGCACTGCAACAGGTGTCCTAGAGAGGTGTTTGATTCCCTGTGCCCATCAATGCCTTCAAAAGGGGCATTTGGACAATGCCCTTCATAAGAGACTTTAACTGTTGGACAGCCCTGAACTTGTCAGGGAGTTGAACTAAAGTTGATGTGGGTCCTTTCCGAGTAGAACTGCCATATGATACCGTGTGATAGAGGTGAGCTGGGCAGGGACACTGCGACCTAGGGAGCAAGCATCCCTTCAGACTCATGACACTTGTGCTCTCTGCTGTGGCCGCTCATTTCTTGAAAACCTCCCAGTATAGGGATGCCACGACATCTCTGGACAGCCCACTCCAGTGCTTCGTTTTTCTCACATGGATTTTGGTTTTGATTCCATATGTCCAGCCTGAACCTCTTGTTTCAGGAGCTGCCATTATCTCTCACCCTCCCACCAGGCAGTGCTGGGCAAAGCCTATCCCCAGCACTTTGATGCCTAAGCCATAGAGACCAGGATATGCTCTGAGGTGCCCCAACACCGTCTCTGCTCTATGCTGAATGTTGTGGTTTAACCCCACCCAGACAGCTTGTGCACCCACTCACTCCCCCCCTTTCTTGCCCTCCCCCTACTCCTGGAGGGACGGAGAGGAGAATCAGAAAGAATGCAACTCCCACGGGTTGAGATAAGAACAGTTTAGTAACTAAGGTATAATACAAATCACTACTGCTACCACCAATAATAGTAACAATAAAGGAAATAACAAGGGAAGAGAATACAACACCCCATCACCAGGCGACCAATAACTTGCCCCCCCAGCTCGACCAAGCATCGACCGATACCTCCTCCAACCCTGCAGTCCACCTAGCCCTTCCCGGTAACTCCCCCAGTTACCTTCTGGGCATGACGTGCTGTGGTATGGAACACCTCTATGGTCAGTTTGGGTCAGGTGTCCTGTCTCTGCTTCCTCCCGGCTTCCCTCCTCCCTGGCAGAGCATGAGACCCACAAAGTCCTTGGCCAAACCAAAACATCATTGTTTTTCAGCTCTGTTCCCAGCTGAAAGTCAAAACACAGCACTGCACCAGCTACCAAGAAGGAGAAAAATGACTGCTACTGCTAAACCCAGGACACTGAACCATCCCCAGCCACACACACCCGCAGTGTCTGGCATGAAACATCAATTCTTAGCACACAAGACATGGGGTAAGAAGTAGGCCTTGGTGCTGTGGTAACCCCAGATGCATGGGGTTGGATGGATGTTGTGACATCACTGAGCAATGGCCAGTGACATCCCCAAGCAATGGGTTCTGTTGTCACCGAGGAATGAACTGAGCTGTTTCCAAGGGACGGACTGATGTCACCTAGCGATGGATTGTGACCAGATGCCCCCACTGCATGTAAGTGGGTACCAAGTCTCCCAGCCAGCAGATGCTTACACTACCAGCTGAGTGACTTCACGAGGCTTGGTGTGCTGAGCAGCGGTTTGGTCCTGGAGCTGTGCTCTGTGAGTTGCAACTTGCAGCTCTCAGGGCTCAGCTCTAGAGCTATTGAAGGATTTTCTGTGGCCCTGCCAGATTCAGGCAGCCAGGACACCCCAGAGCTGAGCTTGCAGCAGCAGAGGTGAGCTGTGCAGGGACACCTCACCCTGGGGAGGTGGGAGGGTTTCCTTCTTGAAGGACCTGGGCATTTCTTCCCTCCTTCCCAGCCCAGCCAATGACTGTGGCCTCTCTTCTCTTCCTAGCACAAGACCTGCTTCTGCAGCACCAGAGACAGGGAGCAGCTCAACATCACCAGCTCCCTCCAACCCGCTGCAGCCTGTGGAGAGCATGGCTATGGCACTCGAGGACTGCTGTCCCATCTGCCTGGGCAGCTGGGAAGACATGAGCTATGTGATGCCATGCCTCCACCTGTTTTGTTACCCGTGCATCCTGCAGTGGGCTGAGACCAAGCCTGAGTGCCCCCTCTGCAAGGGGAGGATCCAGTCCATCTTGCACTCGGTGCGGGCTGATGATGACTATGTAGAGCATGTCATCACACCATCTGAAGCATCTTCAGCCACTGTCCACCAGGTGAGGAGAGCTGCCAGACGCCCACCCACCCGTGACTTCCAGCGGCGGGCTGCAGAAGTGGTGCCAACGGGTTCCATGGTCAGCTTCTGGATCCCAAACTGGCTGCGTTTTCTACCGCATGAGCTGATGCGCTTCCTGACCTTGTGGTCCTCGCGATCTGGAGGAGATGTCAGACACAGCAGAGAGACCAACCATCGCCTGGACAGGCAGGGCACCCGTGCTGCCAGAGAGCAGGAGGGCACCCAAGAGGGGCATCTCACCCCCAGCCCAGCGACCTCCAGCAGCCTGTCAAGATCCACGAGGGATGAGCTTCCCAGCACCTCATCTGCTGCCCCATTGGTGGACGTCCCAGCAGCCACCCCTCTGCTCCCAGTGCCACCCCTGTGGAGCAAGAAAAGCCCCAGCAGCAGCCAGAGGAGGCCACGCGGGCCCTCCGCTCCCAGCAGGCACTGCCAGCACTCCACTGGGAGGGGACGCCGACCCCCTAAAAGGAAGACCAGCAGCCATGAAACCCCTTTGGCCAAGAAGAGGCCACCACCACGTCTGTGAGCCTGAAGGGTGCCTCGGAGGACAGGCAAACCCAGACAGGGCCGTCAGCTGGGCCATCAGAGCAGCTGCCCAGCTCCACCACTGCTTCTCTCTAGCTGATGGAAGGGCAGATATTTCCAGCCAGGGGCTCTCTGCATCTTGATGCTGCTCTCTACATTACCCCAGCAGCCTTTTAAAAACAGATGTGTCATCAAGAGCTGGGAATGGGTACTAAATAAATTGTGCACATATATTGGCTACTGATGTGTGCGGTGTGGACTTCTAGCTTTCTGTCTATTTTTAAGTCACAGATTACTCCTTGAGAGTTTGTTATTGTACTTTTGTTCTCCTCTGAACTCCCTCCAGTATTTCCAAATCTTTAATGGGAACAAGGCCCAGAGAAAGGGACAGTGCGTTCTGCTAAAGTGACCCTCGTATGTTATCATCTTTTCAGCTATTTTCTGTGGTACAGTATTATGCCTTGGTATTTTCTGATTGTTACACAAACCATTAATATCCTGGCTTTTAGGGCTGCATAGCACAAATTGCACTGAAATCAATGCAATATACCCTTGGTATACTTATATACAAAACTTAAGAGCATTTTTAGAGGCCCAAATTGTTAGAAAGAAACATGTTTAGAATCAAGCGTCAAAAATGTAGACATAGTATGTGCCAGTCTGGCACAGACAGACACCAGGGTAGACTGATTTTATTTACATACGTAAGTTATTAACTTTGATGCCCTTTGAGGCATCCGATTCTTGCACATCCAAGAATCTGAATGAATAGCACAGAAAAGTGTAACAACTGTCTGACATTTTAAGTTGTGCCTCCATTTGTGGGGGGAAGAAGGGACAGTGGAGGAAAAATTGACAATGTTATCTGAATGTCAGTAGCATTTGATGGCCATATATGTTCCCAGAACTTTTGGACTGATGCAGGCTCTCTCGGATCACATCTGTCTCAAATGCAGTATAAGCAGTAATGGTGCTTGCATGCAGGAGATTAAAACCTACAAGAGGATCAAGGCAGTGTTGCAGGCCCTGAATGTGGTTCTTCTGAGCACTTCTGTTTGTAATCCTGTGGAGTTCCAGTGTTTAAGGAGGAGAAATTACCATAACATTAGTCAGAGCCATTGGCACACAGGCAATAGCTCCTCAAATAATAAAAAGTGTAGATGCATTCCTGGTATTTTTTTTTAATTCCTAAAACCAAATGTCTTCTGATGCTTTCTCTTTCATGCAAATAAACACTTGTACCGCTACTCTGAGATTTTGCTTAAAATTCACCAAGTCCTGTTAAACCTGCCATTGAATCAACAATAGCTAAGTATTTGGCTGCCATCTCTTTTGTACATGAACTCCAGTGACACGAATAAAGTGACTATCACTGTTGTGTCAGAAGGGAATTAGAGATGGGAAAATCAGTAGGAGTCTGTGCCATAAGTGAAAAGATTATGTCTTGGTAATGTTACTCATCTTGAATAAATTTCTTACAGCACACATAGAAAGTCCACTTCATAAGAAAAGCAGTGTCTATCACTGAGTCAAAGCCTTAGGAATTGGCCTAGTATTTTTAACTTTAAATTTGGCACTGTAATGGAGCAATATATGCTACTCATGCAATAAATACAAAAAAATTGTTGTTTCCAAGCTCTTATTGTGCAACAAACTGTAAAATTATTTTTAAAACAATCAGGTGTTAATAATTGTATTCTCTGTAAGTTTTCTGCACTATTTTCAGCATGAACAAGGGGATATTTGGCTGTACAGAATATTAAGAAAATTTAAGTATGTCCCACACCGTATGTAAATTTTTCTGAAGGCAGAAAGTCGAGGGGACTCAGAAAATGAATCAATATATGCGATGGCATATCCACATCCATTATACCTGCCAAAATCCAGGTGATGATAGAACGTTGAGGACATATTACTGTGTTTACACGTAAGGTTGGGCAGATTTAAGAGGACCTGATAAACACTCTTCACATCGTTTAGTCACTGGTTGATGTCACTAGGAAAAAACTTACCCAGCTAATGAACAGTTACTTGCCATGGACTTTTCTTAAAACTCTCTATGGAGCCCTTCATACCAACAAATATCACAGGTATATACGTTCAGGACTAGCCAGCCTAGTCCAGCAGTGTCCTAGTTTCAGCTAGGGTAGAGTTATTTTTCTTCAATCATGCTGGTGCAGTGCTGTGTTTTGGCTTTAGTCTGGGAACAAAGCTGGTTACACACTGATGTTTTAGCTGTTGCTCTGTAGCACTTTCCATGATTGAGGACTTTATGTTTTATGTTGTTTTGTCAGTTAATCACTGAGCTTACAAGAGTTTTTATAACTTGGAGGATGTGATACCCACTTTGTACTCAAATCAATTCTCCAGTCTCCAGGAGAGAGACCAGGAGACCAGCGAAGGGGATTCTTTTCACAGAGGCTTACTATTTCTTGCAGAGCAGGGAAGGCAAGCTGGGAGGACATGAATATCCAATTCCCAATCTCCCATCTTACACATACAGAGTCCCACTGGCTTCTCTCCCTTCCCCCACTCAGTGTGACTATCTTTCACAGTATCACAGTATGTTAGAGATTTGAAGGGACCTCAAAAGATCATCTAGTCCAATCCCCCTGCCGGAGCAGGAGCACCTAGATAAGGTTACACAGGAACGTGTCCAGGCGGGTTTTGAACGTCTCCAGAGAAGGAGACTCCACAACCTCCCTGGGCAGCCTGTTCCAGTGTTCCATCACCCTCACTGAGAAGAAGTTTCTTCTCAAGTTTAAGTGGAACCTCTTGTGTTCCAGTTTGTACCCATTTCCCCTTGTCCTATCATTGTTTGCCACTGAGAAGAGCCTGGCTCCATCCTCGTGACACTCCCCCTTTATATATTTATATACACTAATAAGGTCACCCCTCAGTCTCCTCTTCTCCAAACTATAGAGACCCAGCTCCCTCAGTCTTTCCTCATAAGGGAGATGCTCCACTCCCTTAATTATCTTAGTTGCCCTGCGCTGGACTCTCTCCAGCAGGTCCCTGTCCTTCTTAAACTGAGGGGCCCAGAACTGGACACAATATTCCAGATGAGGTCTCACCAGGGCAGAGTAGAGGGGAAGGAGGACCTCTCTTGACCTACTAACCACCCCCTTCTAATACACCCCAGGATGCCATTGGCCTTCTTGGCCACAAGGGCACAGTGTCAGCTCATGGTCACCCTGTCATCCACCAGGACCCCCAGGTCCCTCTCCCCTACACTGCTCTCTAACAGGTCGTTCCCCAATCTATACTGGAACCTGGGGTTGTTCCTGCCCAGATGCAGGACTCTACACTTTCCCTTGTTATATTTCATCAAGTTATTCCCCGCCCAACTCTCCAGCCTGTCCAGGTCTCTCTGGATGGCAGCACAGCCTTCTGGCGTGTCGGCCACCCCTCCCAGCTTAGTGTCATCAGCAAACTTGCTGATAGTACACTCAATTCCCTCATCTAAATCATTGATGAATATATTAAATAATACTGGTCCCAGTACCGACCCTTGAGGCACTCCACTAGATACAGGCCTCCAACTAGAGGAGTACCATACCCTGAAGCCAGGGTGAGGAGGGCCAGGGTCTCTGGGTGAGCAGGCTACCAACACTGCATTTACTGCAGCTGAGAGTATCATCTGGCCAGTTTGCAACTGCAGCCAGGAATGGGGCTTGGCATCTACCACCCACACTCCCACATTGTGCCACTTCACATCATCTGTGGAAGATACACCAACTATTAGCTGCAGAAACAGTAACTTCAGCACAGGGAGATTTGTCATTAACTGTAGCTAACACCTCGTGTTGGATTAGGATGATGAGCATAACACAAAAACATGTTTCATTACATCTGGTTTTGAACAAAAGACAAATTATTTATTTCTTTCTTCAAATGAAGCATAACACTAAGGTATAAAGGGAGTATAAATAACATCTGATTGTGCTCCTAAGCTCCATGCTATAACTTTCTTGCAATGACATCCTTCAACAAATTAACTACATCATTACTGTTAAGTATTAATTGCACAAAACAGATACACAAAATATATAATGAGCTAGAAAGAGGACAACATTCTTCCATTATGACAAACAACTCGAACAAGAAATGGAAAAAAACCCAACAGATCTACGCTTACACAGATGGCAACACTGAGAGTTTTAAGTCCTCTCCTTGAACACATTACATGTGATAAATAATATGCAAAATATTTAAAGAATTTTATTGTTGCTTAGAGAAGATACTTAGCAAGCAAGGAGACAGTAGCAATCACTGCCTCATGTTTCATATCCCCATCATTCAATGCAAATTTTTACATTTCATGCAATAATCCTGAGCTTATTTTCAGTAACATTGAAATGTCATCTGTATTAATTACCAAATACATACAGAGCCCAGATATGGGATCTATCGTATTATTAAGGCATGAAAAAAAGAATAACAGTTTATTAACTCTGAATGCCACAAATACAGCACAGCAGTTGACGGGCTCAAAAAAGCTCAGAAAGTACCAGTGGTTTCTGTGCCAAGGTCCTCCCAAACAGGGCTGTGCATCACCATCAGCTACTGAAAAGGTGCAGGATCAGATCCTGGCCTTGCTCACGTCAGGGAGGCTTGCCGTTGCCTTGACTGCTGGACCAAGCTTCAGAGCTACTGGGAGTGACTCGGACTCCTCTTCATATCCCCAAAGAATTGACAAACTTCCTCTCAAGTCAAGTATGAATTTAAAAAACAATACCTATATGTTGTTTTCTTTCTTAGCATTTCAAGTCCATGGAAAGGTTCCATTCATTAATAAAAAGCCTTTTTGGAAAAAGCTTATGAGTTAGTCTGATGTATTAGTATGTTAACAGAAAGGGGATTAGCATGAAAAGAACCTCTGCCAAGTATATGCTCTATTTATAAATTATTCTTAAGTTTAAAATGAAAGACTTTGGTAAGCCACACCAAGGACAGATGTGCGATGCAATGCTACTCTCCATGGTTCCATGGCTCTTCTCAAACACCAAGAGCAGCACAGCCCTGTCTAGTCATCCAGTGAAGAACTTACCATCTGCATTATTTGTAAGGGGCTGGTCCTACCTCAGTTGTGCAGCTCTTCAGGTAATCTCTATTATACATGTAAGCTCTCACAAAACGCCTCATAACAAGCCAGGGTATTCCAGTTCAGATAACTAAGCCATTGAAACCAAGGCCAAACTGATGGCAATACTTAACTTCATGCTTGTGTCACTGCATTATACCCTACACTGGAAACTAAGATTGCGGAAGATCTCCTCTCTCTCTGCTACTGCTCCTGCCCTTGCACTTGTCTAGCTGAGCTCAGGGTTCACAGCTGAAGTAGCCTCACTTGTTTCCTGCAGGCAGTCCACCATCTGCGCTGGAAAAAACCATGCATGCAAAAGGCACAGGCTCTCCTGCATGGCTGCTGCCTGTACTTCCTCCTCTGCCTGCACCACTTGTGCACACTGGCCACCCCTTGACAGAGATGGCAGTGCCCAATTCTGCCACTGCAAGGCTCTGAAAACTTGTAGATACACTTATCCAACTTAACTAATATCACCTAAAACACCAAGTTGCAATATTGAAAAATGGCTGGTCACCATAAACCATTAAGGAAACTCAATACTGTCTCAACCAAAACTGACCCAGTTACTGGGTTTGAATTTGTGTGGTTTTTGGTTAACTTTTACTAATAAATAAGTTAAAGAAGGCTAAGGCTATAAATTGGTACTGTCTTATTTATAAATATTCACTTTATTTCTATTCTGTTCTAAAAAAAATGTGTTAAGGAAAAAGGTGGCCAGAAGGATTACACACATAAATTGCAATTTGGTTGTTAGGCTGTAAAAACCAATCACGTAAGTGAAGTTGAGCACAGTGTACGAAAAAGCCAGTTTTTAATTAACAATTTATTTACATGTTCATAAAATCAACTGAGCTGGAGTAGATGTTCTGTGTTTGTCACCAATATTTTATTGTAACTGGCAACTTGCACGCTTTATAGTAGAAGAACAAAAGAAAAATAAAGCTCACTACATACAGCCTTTGTACAGGCTACTTGACTATACACAAGGCATAGTGATTGTAACACAACCTAGTCTTAATAACTTGCGCACAAAAAGACACCAATCAGACCTTATGTGAACATTACAGTGAAATGACATCACAAGTCCAGTGAAAATTCAGCATAATACAAAACATTTTGATCTACTGCAAATGACATCCTTTAAAACAGTAAGCCTTTATTCAGTAGTAACTTAACCAGAGTCTGATGCAGAGATTTGTTGCGTTGTTATAAGTCTTTTAAGCGAAGCAACCTCTGCAGATAAACTGGCTATGCCCTGCTTCAAATACAGGTTCTCTGACTCAGAGACGTTGTAGATATTGTCTTTTATTTCAACAACTCCAGTTTTGCAACCACTCTGAATTTTTACATTGAGTTCCTTCTGATGCCAGAGTTCTGGTTTAAGTGACCAGTCTTGGATGTTAGTCACCTGAACTGAGAAGGGAGTGTGAGAAGAATGCACCAAGTTTTGTGCACCATGTTTTTCAAGCTCAAAATGTCGTTTTGAGGACATGTCAATGGGGGATGATAACTTTCGTGTTGTATCATAGTCATTATCCATTGCTTCCACTTTAACTTGCATGGCTTTGGCTTTAATTCGAAGCTTGTGAGGCAAAGCTGAAGAATTCACTTCTGGAACTTTAACTGTTGCATGACCATTTTTATGTTCAACTGGGGAATGGATTGGACCCTTAGGAACTTGTTGCTCGTCTTCTCCATCGGATGACTTTCCAACTACACCATCATCAGTTTCAGATGTTCTGGGGGAGTTACTGGAGGACCTGTTAACTTGCAGGAGCGGAGGAGAATGTGAGTACATGTTAAAGGTAGCTCCCATGTAGCTTGGATATATGGATGCTTTGTATGAACCTCTATCCTCTCTTGGCTCTCTCTCTAATTCCATGGGCTCCTGTTTTATAATCTGGAATTTATTTTCGGGACTTCTGCAGTTGCTTTGTATACGACTTGGTTGAGTACGCTCTACGGATGATATTTCAGACACATCGGATATTGAGCTTTGAGGAGAATGTTTAATGACAGAAATACAACTGCTACCAACTATAGATGGTTCGTGCTCATCTACAAATGAGTTGATATTTGATTTGGAACTCTGATAGTCTTGGAAATACACAGTTGTTGAGCTACTGAGTTTCTGTATCTCTTGGGCATAGGCTGCAGAACTAATTAAACCAAACTTCAGCTTCAATGAAAGCAGCTCTGCTTTCAAAGTGGCATTCTCCTCTCCCAGTGCAATTAGTTTGTTCTCTAAGACAAGGTCATTCAGCCGTCGTTTTTCACGAGATCTTTTGGCAGCTTCATTGTTTTTCCGCCTTTTCTCCCAATACATAGCATCTTTCTTTTCATCTGGAATGAATTCTCGCTTCCTCCGGCAAGCTGAAGATTTACTTTTTCCACTACTTGCTTCTGTAAGTAGTATATCTTCATTTGTAGACAATTCTTCAGACACTTCTGATAAAGAAGACTTAAGTACTATGATTTTGTCCACATTGCTACTTGTGTCAACAGGTCCATGTTCCTTTTTAAGGGTCTGCATTTTTCTCAGCTGCATCAGAAACAATTTGTAGTAGATCTACAAAAAGCAACACAGCAAGCTATTTCCCCGTTACTTCTCACTCCACAACTTGATAAATACAGTAATTTTAAATCCACACACATTCTTCTGTTATTTTCATGTTCTCAAACAGAAGTATCTAGGAACCAGTTCTCGTAGGAGATCCAATGGGGATCTTCTTAAAAACCTGGAACAAATAGAGAATTTAATTACAATTTAGGAATTGCAGGTTCAGGTCATGCAATAGCAGAGTTCAATAAAAATCTCAGACTAGCATTTGGTATATTAAACCGCTCAACACTCAACCAACCAATACTCTAAGCTTTATGATACCTAGGTAGCAGATCTGCTTCCAAAACAAACAAAACAAATGCAACATGATCCAAGGAAAACTCAAGTAAAAAATATTTGAGTTTTGATCTGACAGTTGTCACAGAACTTTCCATAATACCACTGGCCAATCTAAATCTCCAGCAGTTAACACTGAAGGACACCACGCACGTTAGTGAGCAGCACTGGAAAGTATCTTGTTCTTCCACATTAAAGCATCTCTTCTGAAAACAGCTGTGGTGTATGACTTAGAAATGCTATTTATTTGGGTCCTTCCTGGATTAAAAATAACGTAAGCTGATTTATAGAAGCTGAAGTGCTCTCTATTGTCTTAAAATAACACCACTATCCATTAAAGCTATAAGAATTTAATTACTGTTTTTGAATCCTATTAATATATACATATATCTGCATACACATATCCCAGTATGTTAAGAGATTGGAAGGGACCTCAAAAGATCATCTAGTCCAATCCCCCTGCCGGAGCAGCAACACCTAGATAAGGTTACACAGGAACGTGTCCAGGTGGGTTTTGAATGTCTCCAGAGAAGGAGACTCCACACCCTCCCTGGGCAGACTGTTCCAGTGTTCCGTCACCCTCACTGAGAAGAAGTTTCTTCTCAAGTTTAAGTGGAACCACTTGTGTTCTAGTTTGTACCCATTGCCCCTTGTCCTATCATTGTTTGCCACTGAGTAGAGCCTGGCTCCATCCTTGTGACACTCCCCCTTTATATATTTATATACACTAATAAGGTCACCCCTCAGTCTCCTCTTCTCCAAACTATAGAGACCCAGCTCCCTCAGTCTTTCCTCATAAGGGACATGCTCCACTCCCTTATGTTTATAAACACACACACTTGGAATTTTAAAATGCCTTACTGATCAACCATATCATTCAAACTAGCAAATACACATCATTTGGGAAAAATATCTATTAAAAATATTGTCTATTAAAAAGAAAACTTTAAAATCAGGATTGAAGAATACGTAACAGAAGTAACATTTAATAACCTGCCTTTGAAAAATAGCCTTATTACATCAAAGTGAAATTTAATACCATCGAGGCATATGCACCTTTAGAAAAGTGTATGCATTAAAGTAGAAATTTACTCTAAAAATTGTATCATTAACAAGAGAAAACCAGCTTACCCTTTAGCTTCAAGTATTTTAAACATTAAATTTGAACCTAGCATTCAAATTTCCCTATGTTTTATTTAGTTTCTCTTAGTGTAAAAACAGTTTATTCTCATAGGATCGTTTGGTCTTGATCTGAGATACAGCTTCCGAATATCTTATTTTTCCACAGTCTGTCATGTTCCTGGTAAATGTAGTATGCCAAGCACTTTTATAGAACTGACTATCGAGTCAGCAATAATTCTTGTTCTGTAACAAAAAAAAAAAAAATCTGCCACTTCAGATTAATGTCTGTATTTATTGGGAATGTCTTCACAATGACTAATGAAACTAATTTTAACATTATCAGTCAGGAAAGTTATAAAAGAATTAATGAATTGTATTCTGCCAGTTTCTCTTGTCTTTTCCAGAAGGTAAAAAGGAATGATGTAATAACAATTAAGCATGGTCATAAAGACTCGGGTTTCAAGCTGGGTTCTGTTCCATCAAACCATGCCAACTCTTCTGTCATGAAAAATTAACACATTTAATAGAACAGCTAGGCAAAATTTCCTAAAATCCGTGGTTAATTACTGACATGTAACTATCTGCCTTCGATAATACAGCCTTAATGGAAAATAGAGTTAGCAGTCAGCCACACCAAAGACAGTATCTAACATTTTAGTGCAAAAGCAGCATGTTTGTAGAGAAGAAATGTATCTCTAATGTACAGGCAATTACAGAGTTAGATCCCGCTCCAAACCTCAAACTGTAGTCAAAAGGAGTTTTCTGGCAAGTTAAATAGGAGCTGGATCAGGTTTAAAAACAAAAATAAGCCCCACAACAAAGCAACATCTGTTTGTCCAAACATTCAGTATAATGTGATTTGCTGAAGAAGCTGTATACCCATTTTGTCCATTTCATTGCTCCATGTAACCAATGATTTAACTAATATGCATACCAGTTTAAATCCAGCAAAACCCAATACATTTAAAAAAAGAGTTATTGTTGAACACGTAATTAAAAAAAAAAAAGAAAGACAAAGCCACCTGAATTTTTGAGGCATTTCTGGAATATTCAGCCTCTGCAAAATAATTTTACATTAAAAGAAGAAAAATACTAGGATTTAATTTCATTATCCTGTAGCATTGGTAATGCACAGCTATAGGTCTGTAATTGTATTGATACACTGCAATCACTGTATTCACTTTTATCATTTAACAACTGCATTTCTGAGGAAATCCATACACCTTCTATGGCACACAGCAGGAAGCAGTATAACATGTACCAAATACCCATGAAATCATTACTTGTCCCATAGTATGCATCTCAGCCAACTCTCACTGAATTCAAAAGGGTTCAAACCAGCTTTTGTGTAAATTTTAGGGCCTTATCAATATAGAGATCTTGCTGTGTTGTGCAGTACTACAGAACTATGCTCAAATCCAAATAATAGTATTGATTCTCTTAGAAATGGGATACTAATAGGCATACATCATTACTTTCTATATATTTATCTGCCATGTACCCTGGAACATCTACACTTACTTGAAACAGCAGCAGCTAAGTACTTACAAATGTAGGAGCTGTGCTTTTTTTTGGAAGAATGAAATTATACCCACAGTGTTTGAATACAACTTTTTTTCCCTCTTATATTCCGATCTTCATTTTGACAATATTGAAAGAGTATCTTTAGTCTTGAACAAGACCATATCAGGATACAAATACGGTTTTGTGTCTCTCTGTATGGTCTCAAGGTCAAAATGATCCTACTTTGGTGTCTGTCCAACTCCGCAATCTAGGAAAAATACTACTAATACTAATAATAATCAGAAAAAAAGTTATTGCATTTTTTTAGGTCATTGTGTCCCCTCACCCCCTCCCCAAAAATGAATGTAGACTACTGGCATAGTTCATCAGTATGTCTGTCTATGGACCAGTAAAAACTCAACTGCATGCCCACAGATAATCTGCAGCCCAACACTGGCACAGAGCTGCACTTAACACCACAACAGCCTGCAGGGCTTAAGTCCCTTGTTCTACAGGACTTCAACACTGGGACAGCAGCATGGGCTGTCCCAGCATCCAATCTGCTCGCTGTAGCACTGATAACTCCTGGTTTAGCCCACTTCCCTCCTGTACACATTGTTCCTGGCACAAAGAGACAGAACATAAGTAGCATGCCAGTCTACAGCAAATACCGGTGTGTGTCAAACTGACCATGTTTTCACATGCAGTATTCAACTTTGCTCTCTGCCATAGGCTATCAGTAAGGCAGTCAAGACATATGTGTAACCTACTGACATAGTCTTACTGGTCTGTTATTTATTTAGTTAATTCTAACCATTACTTTAGTGAACTAACAAAACATCAATAAATCTTCAGCTCTTTCTACATCTTCCCTGAGCACATTTATCATGGTAACTGGAATTGTTTCTTTACAAGCAGGAGTCAAAGCTCTTGTTTATTAATACTTCTCCATGTGGATCAGCCCAGTGCTGAGTCTGTAAACAAATTAAATTCCATCTGATGACAATGGCAAAACGCCTTCAATGAAACCAGCCATTTCAGTTCATTCACATTTTATAATTCCACTGGAAAACATCAGTATTTACACATAAATTAATGAACTACAATGATTCCTCTGACTATATTTCAAATTCCAGTATTTTCCCTTATGATTAATTTTTCAATTGCTTTATCACTTCCTCATAAAGTGTTTTAAACCCAACATTTAACACTGCCTTACATTAGTCACTGTTAGATTTTTATTTTTTTTGTTTGGTTGATGTTAATGGCATTGAGTGCCAATTCAACAATGTAATAACACTCGACCCTATTAACTTAATTACAGACCCAGTCTTGCTCTCACAGTAATTTTGCCATTGGCTTCAACTGAAGCAAGATACAATCCTACATCCAAGTATTAATGAGGCTGTTGTATAGAACTCACACTACTGAAGCAAGAAATTACAAAAGCAGAAACCATGACAAGTTTATTTATCCATGGACTTCGTACTTCAGTGATCTGATTGTGTCAAAATTGTACATTAAGGATCTGATGCTGGGGATTTGCATATTCACACTGTAAGAACTGAAATGTTTCAAAGGGTTGAAGGACATGGCCACAATCTTTTCTCTCTCTCTTCTGTGTAATTTAATTACATAAGACATTTCGCTTTAGACAATGCCCATGGGCCTCCCCACATGTGTGTGCTTTCCCAAAGAGTAACTGTGTATTATTTTTTGTACTTAATTTTTCAAACATATCCTAGAATTAGATGGCTAATTGTTTAATTCTATTGCTCTAACGTTTGGATAGTAACCCCATGAAACTAAATGAAATAAAATTTCTAGCAGTTGGACGCCCAAACACAATTCACTTTTGCATCACCATGTGTTCAAAAATTTCTCTTAGTTCTTCAAAAATGGAAGAAAATAATGGCCAAGTACAACTTCCGCTTTCAGAGAAGAACCACGCCTCTGTCACCACCACAACTATATGTCAAACTGCAGAAAAAGCAGTAAAAGATTGTACTGGTATGTCTGTGCATATTTTTAGTTGTTGCCTTCACGTTTTGCGTAAGTCTCATTAACTATATTACTGCTACCATTCTGTCATAGGTTATTTATTTTGAAAACCTGTCACATACCAGAAGAGCTGCTGCCTAACCTGTCCATAAATACCAGAATTACCAGTTTGCATTCCAAAACTTAAAAACCTGAAACATATAGTTAGCACTTTATCATCAAAGTGTTTCAGAAACAATTGCTATCTACCTCAAGACTTTTATAAGGTACAAAAAAATATCCTCATTGAGCACACAGGACAGGAGGCTGAGTTTAAACTCAGGTGGTGAGTATACAGCCTGCCTCAACACTGCTGAAATACTGGAAAATACTGTGGAGTTGCTCTACCTCTACTGCTTTTCACAGAAATCCTGCACCCCTGAAGTCTGTCATAATCCAAAGAGGATATTGCCCCACTCTACCCTCCACCAACATCCTTCCATATACTTTTTCTTGCCTTTTTATCTAACACAGTAGCAAAATTACATTCCTGTTGAAGAAAAGCCTTAATACTGGCTCCACTGGAAGTGACATTATCCCTAAGATGGATTTGCAGGCAAGAGTGTCTAGGTAATGCAGAGCAAATAAAGTTGCAATTTTCTGGGGAAAAAAAAACAGGTGACTGCATTTTACGCCATGATGGACAGGTTATCCACAGTCAGAAAGGGTAAAAGCATTCACGATACAAATGTGACCACCATTTACTGCTATTACATAGTTGCACTGGTAGAGACCTGAATCCACAGCAGCATGGAGCAACACAGAATTATTGATCCCGTACACAGTTCCCTTTTCTAACAACTTCATGGGCACCTTAAGTGCTGAGAGTTTCAGGATCAACGTGTAATTAGGTCAGTGGAACACTGATGATGATAGCTTTGCACAAGATGACCCATTTTTGCTAAAATGCTGATCATCTTACTGAAAGAAAAAAATGGGAGATGTCTACACAATATAGTCCATTGGGAATATAAAAAAAATGATTTATTACAACAAATAAAATCTATTTAAAATACATAGAAAAATCAGTAAGTCTGTCATGGAACTTAGAACATTATTGAACCTTCATATTATGTATCTCCAAACTGCACCCAGAAATATGATGACACGTGCAATTTTTACAAAAGGCTTTCACTGTTAGGAAAATTACTTAAGTCACTGTTTATCTTAATAACTACAAATAACGCATTAAAGTACAGCCTGCTTCCCAAAGGTAAATTACACAAATTATGCAAATAAAATTATTATTTGGAAAGAGCAAAACATGTTAAAGGTAGCTACTGCTCAAAAAGGTCAGTTGAGCTTAATAGGTGCAAATCTGACCTATATTTTCTGCCATTCCCTTAGGAAGACAACATGATACCATCAGATCTGTTCAATTTTTCCAAAACAGGTTACTGCTCTGATTTAAGGGACGGAAAACAAAAGCTAAAGAATGTTATTCAAAGTGCCATGAAAAACTTTAAAACTGAGAAGAAAATGTATACAGAACTTGTGTAAATATTTCATGATAGATACGTAAGTAGTATGTGTACATAAATCATGCCACTTTGATTATCACATAACTTGCCAGTGTTTTTAGTAAAACCCTAATAGAAGCAA
Organism: Neopsephotus bourkii; assembly: GCF_033783945.1. Taxonomy (NCBI): domain Eukaryota; kingdom Metazoa; phylum Chordata; class Aves; order Psittaciformes; family Psittacidae; genus Neopsephotus; species Neopsephotus bourkii. Next base: position 82,089 of record NW_026901918.1, read on the forward strand.
CAGTTACTGAAGTTACGGTACTATATAACAGTATGCATCCCGTCATTTTGATAGCTATTTGACAGCAAGAAAAAACTAGACCTGGAAAAGCTGTAACTTAATAGTAACAACATTCCGGAAATATGATCTCAATTCCTCTAGTTAAGAGCTATAAAAAAAACCCAACAAAACCCACAAGCAAAAAACAACAAAACCCAATAAAAAACAAAACACACCACCATAATCAAATATTAATTATTCTGACAACAAATGGCTTTCTATTACTGAACTATGTTCTTAAAATGCCAAGCATGGACCAGACCTTCAGCTGACCTAAATTTATATAGTGCTATTTAAAGACAGCAGAATTATGTCAATTAATCCCAGATGATGCCCTAAACATGCACCTTGTTATATAACAACTTAGATACAAATATGTAAACCAAGCATCTCCTGTAAAATGTTGTAATCTACCACTCACAAGAAATGGAACAGAGAAAGAGCAGTCATTAGTACTCCAACTCTGTGGGATGGTCCAGGCTGGAAGACCACTGCCCATGCTGAGCATCATTTTCTTTATTGGGCTGTGATCCCTTTGTAAGAGGAGATCTTGCAGCTCTGGCACCTGTACTGCCAACTGCTGTGCTGCCACCACTGCATCATAAAAAACAGTTAATTACTCAAATACTTTGTGACAGACTGAAAATTACACCAAGACGGAGCAAGCCAAAAAAGGGGGGAAAAAAAACCCTGTCTCAAATAAGCACCCTTTCTGATGGAATACAGATTTGTGTAATGTCTGTCACCAGATTCAGTCTCTCGGTATGCTAATTTGGACATGGATCAATTCAATACGCAAATTCCGGAAAAAAAAAACAAAACAGGCTATCTAAGGAGGTTTTAGTAATAATTGATTTCAGATTTACCTTTTAATACAAAAAGTTTTAGAGTATTGCTTCTATCATATTTTCAGCCTAGTCCAAGTATGCCCTTGCTTGCACAATTTTATTTTTTGACAGTCATATTTAGCATCAGTATTAGAAAGTTACATATAACTTGTTAAAAAAACACAAAAACAAAACAAGCAAACAAAAAAAACCACCACACAAAACCCACAACAGGTTTGTGGGGTTTTTTTTATTTATTTTCAAACACTGTAAAATACTGTAAAATGGAAATCAGCTGACGTTTTCTTTTAGAACAGACTGTAGAAATTGGCCATCTATTTGCATTTTTTTCCTATTACATATCCTAAGCACATTTATATCTCGTAACTGGCTGTAATGATCATGACAAGGTCACCTAGAAGAGTCAATTAAGCTGATGAGTCAGATACATTGCTTAACAGTGTGTAATAAGACTCAAACAGAGGATTTTATTGTTCATATTATTGCATCATAGTGATGTTATAACAGCAGCACGATTGCTGTCTGGAAAAAAACTATTGCATAAGGATAGTTTGCATAACTATTTGTTAAAATAAGTCAATTAAAAATGACCTAAAGGTTTATTTTAGAGTTTTCTTTCAAGATAAAGGATTGAAAAAAGCAGCATGGTATTGATACACTTCTCAGACTGTTTAGACTTCACTGCAACATAAAAAAGGTATGTATGTACAGCCTATAAATTTTAGCCAAAGCATGGCAAATACTCTCCCTTCTTAGGATGAGATAAGCTGTGAAGAGGTCATGTAAGTACTTATAATTTATGGGGAAGGCTAAGCTTTTTGACATCATTCAGGTCAGTTTTTGTAAATATATATACACATATATATTTATAAAACCAAAACAACAAAACCCATAACCAAAAAACCTAAAAAAAAAAACAAAACCAAAAACAAAACGAAACACCAAACCAACCACAAACACACACAAAAACAACAAAAATAACTGAACACCAAACAAAAAAATCAAGGGGAACACTCCAGCCTTTGAGGTCAAATCCAGGAAGCTGAGTATTTTAAAAGCTAGTTAAGAATCCTGTGGAGAATTCGTTAAAAATATAAATAAAAATTTCAAGTAGAGGCAGATCATTCTAAAGTGCATTGTATTTCAACAGCCAAACACATCTGTAACGTGAGAACTCTTACAACAATAACTGCTATGCCAATGACATTAAGGATCTTTATTTGGTAATCCTTGAGCTTCTTGGTTTAAATCAGGTTTTTGGGCCAAAAGGCGAATCCTTGTTCATTCAAGTTTCCCATCAAAGTCAAAATTTTGATTGAGTAACTTCTGTAAAACTGATGCACATAGCAATATTTCAAATGAGGCTCTGGATTCATTACCAAGGAGGGCAAAGATGACTCAAAGTAGGTTCCATATACACGAGGAAACACAATGAAACGGAGTAAAATCATTCAAGTTACAAGGACAGGGGGAAGAAAAGATACAGTTGTTTTTGACACAACAGTAACGCCAAGACAGCTTCATGATCAAAGCTGCACTTGACCCCAACAGTCAAGTAGCAGAAAAGTTTATGCATGAATATCACATTTTTTAAATACTTTGCTGCTACTACCTATGGCAGGTATACTGAATGTAGATACAGCAGCCAGGGTAGTCAGCTACGGCTCTGAAGGTTTTGGTCACAAGCACAGTGAGGTTGGTTTTGTATTCTTAAACGGCCGTTTTAGTCACATACACACAAAACAAATAAATAAAAATAACCTCATTGTGAAAGCCAAGTTATCACCAGCAACTTTCAAGCTGTCGAGGACAGAGCACAAGCTGACTCCAAAGTACGGGACGTCCAGCCATGGCTTTTACCACTGCAATACTTAAATGACTTGGCAAAATAACAGAATTGGGCAATGGCCATTTTTTGTTGATGTTGCTCCTTACGTAAAAGGAGAAACACGAGAAGCTGGGGTGGCGGGAGGGGTTTGTGCTAGGCTCTCCCATGCCTACCTGGCAGCAAAGGGAAGGAGAAAGGTGTGGGGGGGAGGGAGAAGGCGGCTCTGTCTGGCGCTCCCTGCCTGCAGGCGACGGTGGGACAAGGCAGCGGGCACACTGGCAAGAGAGGGGGCAGTCCGCGCGGCGAGGTGAGCGGCTGCGCTGCGGGGAGGCGGCGTCCTCCCCGCAGCACCGCCCCGCACCTCGCACGCCACAAAGGCAGCCCGGCCCGGCCCGCCGACCCCCTACGTGACCGGCGGCTCATGGCGCCTGGCCCGCTCCCCCCTCAGCACGGCCCCGCGCAAACAACCCGCCGTCCCCCCAACCCACCCCATCTACCCGCCCGCCCGCCGCCGCCCCAGTCCAGAACAAAGGGCTGAGGGGGAGCGCCAGCGCCCCCAGCCTTCGCTCGCACGCCCGCTGCCGCCGCGCCCCAACGGCCACCAACGGCTCCCAACCGCCGCTGGGGATGCGGCGACCACCGCACGAGGCGCAAGGCTGAGAAGGTGAAGGAGGGCGCGGAACAGTGCTCCGCAGGGAGGGCTCTACCCGCTCCGCGCCGCCGGTTCTGTCACACTGACCTACTGGAGATACGGGCGGCTGCCCCCGGGGGCGGCGGCACCTGGACGCCTGCTCGCCCGCCACGGTCAGGCCATGGGAAGGACGGCTCCACCGCTCCCCCCTGGGCGCGGCTGACACCTCCTGAACGCCTTCCTTCCTTTAAGTTAGCCGTCTCTTTCTTATTATTATTATTAGTATTAAAGAAACGGCAAGTGAAAGCCCGTACCGATGTCGCAGCGTCTGGGCGAAATGCGTTCCTTAAAAATCAGCCTTATCTCAAAACGTCTCTGAAGGCGTGGAGTTAAAAATCCGAGCAAATGGCCTGGAACGTCTACACGCACAGCTCTGGAGAAAAGACCAGAAATAGCACATGAAGCCACAATTGCTAAAATGCGATGGAGCTAAATATAGGCCAACACAAATCTCGTTTTAAGGCACCCGGCACGCAGCCGAGGAGCGCGCCTCGCTTCGCTTCGCCTCGCCTCCCCGCTTACCCAGTTGTCTACTTCCCTTATTAAGCGCACTTCTGCCGAATCTGTTACAGTTACGGGCTTTGAGTTGGGTCTTTTTTTTTTTTTTTCAGGGAGAGATTGTCCTAGTTTCTTTGTAGGGAGATTATAAAATCGCGTAATTAGCTCCCTCTTCCCAGCCAGCCTGCCAGCAAATTCTGTGGTTACATAATACAACATTTCCAGGAACTATTATGCGAGCGGTCCCGGAGCGCCCGAAAAACCGCGACAGAAGCGACCAAGAGGGCCGGGCAGGCGCGGCCCCGTACGGCGTGGGGACAGGGCCCGGCCGCTGCCGTCAATCCCGTTTGCCCGCGGGCGACATCTCTCAGCACCGCCCGACAAGGTAGAGGAGGGGGAGCTCTCGCCGGTAGGCTCCGGCGGCACGCAGCTCCCGGTGGCTCCGGGGCGAGGTGCGGGCGGCGTGCAGCACCCAGCCCTCCGCCCCGCACGGCGGCCGCAGCGGCGGGCCGTTCCATGCCGGCACATTATGCAATGCAGGACAGCGGCTCTGGCGGCGCTGCCCGCGGCTCGCTGTGGGGAGGAGCGGGGGGCAGTACGGCACGCTAGGAGTGACCACCACCTCCCTCTCCGCAATAGAATCCTTCGGCGGACATCTGTCGGGCTGCCTCCCGCGCCAACACTCCTCCTCCGACTCCCGCGGCAGCACGCAGACCCGGCCCGCCCGGCAGACCGACCACTCCCCGCCCGGCGGCTGCCGGAGCCGGCTTGGGCTCGTATTATGTAACAGCGGTGCCCGGCCCGGCCCGGCCCAGCCGAGGAGCGGTACGGTGGGTGCCGCAGCGCGGGCGGGCACCCAAACTTCATACCATGCACCGCTCCGCGGGCGTACGCGCCTTCCTACCTGCAGCGCAGCGCTGGGCGCCGAGCTTCCCCCGCCCCGCGCCGGGCCGGGCCGGGCCGCGGGCGGGCGAGCGAGGCGAGAGGCGGTGTAGTGCCGTGCGGTGCCGTGCCGTGCCGTGCGATGCGATGCGATGCGATGCGATGCGATGCGATGCGATGCGATGCGATGCGATGCGATGCTGTGCAGGCAGCAGCGCAGCGACCAGGCGGGAGCGTGCGGCAGCGGCGCGGAGGGATGTGTGTTAGTAGGTCAGGGCTGCGCGGAGCGGCGCTCATAGCCCGCATGCCAGCCGCGCCGCGACTGGCGGCCACGACAGCCCAATCAGCGCTGGGCTCTTCCGGAGAACTGCCAATGGGAGCGCCCAGGGGCGGGGCGCGGGGCGGTGTGTGGTACAGTAGGTCTGTGTGCTGGCGATTGCATAACCGCCGGCGGGGCGGGGGGCGGTGGGCGGCGAGGGGGGGCCCGAAGTAGGGGGAGAGGCGCGGGGGGCGCCGGCACTTACGTAACCGGCGCAGTGGCCATCGGCAGCGTGCGGGCAGGGGGTGTGGGGTGTGCTCGGATCGCGCAAGTCTTCGTAGGGGCGCAGTGCCGCAGCGCCGCGGTATCGCGCTACTGCGCTACTTCCCCGGCAGCGGTGCGGCTGAGCTCCTCCGTCTGCTCTGCCGGGGAAAACGGAGCTCGGCGGGGTTGTCGCTGCGTGCTGGTGCCGTGGTGCGCGGCGTCAGCCGGCTGTGTCTGTACGGGTATAAAAGTCAAGCCCTCCGTCCCGGCGGGAGCCTTGTTGTCTCGGAGCGATTGCACAAGAGCGGGCAGCCGCGCTCCCGGGGCACGTACCTGCTACCGAACAGTGCATACGGGTAACCTGCGGCGGGTTGCGCCCCAGCTCTGACTTGCAGAAAATAGTGATAATTGTGAAAGGGAGAGGAAGGAGCCGGGCGCCTCACCGGGCTCGCTACCTGCCGGCACGCCGCTCGGCGCTCTGTAACCGCGGGTGGTACGCTCGCCCTGCACCGCCGCTGCTTGGTTCCGCCACCGTCAAGGCTGAAGGCTTGCGACTGGTTGTTCCGCCTGTTTCATCTCTGCCCCCCACCCCGAGGCGGCCGCGCTGGAATGCCGCTCGGAAGCCGCTGCGCGTTTTGGGGGTACTCGCCCGCGCTGCCCTTCGGCTGCTCGGGCGATCGGCTCCGGTGCTACCGCCGGTCTCGCGGCTCCGAGCCCCGCTTCGCCCTGCCGCGCGGTGGGAAGAGCGGAGACAGAATCGGGTGCTGCGTTAACCCTTGCGTAGCCTCCGTTTTAGGTAATAACACATGCCCGTCAAGAAATGCAGTTCTCAGAACATGTTGGAATGCACACATGTTTATTAAATGTGTGATACGTATGGTCCTCTTTTTTTTTCCTCATGGAAGGTTTGTCACTCCCTTTTTTCCTTCACAAGTAAAATTTACAAAGGCAACAGAGAATTTTCCTTATTAAATCCTAGTGCAAGGACATGCATTATTCCCTATTTTATTCTATTACATCCTTTTTACCAAAATAACACAATCCTCACTAACATATCCCTGTTATATTACTCTGTCATCCCGTATTTATATGTCAAGAGAGACAGCTCTCTGATGCAAAGCAAACCGGAAAGAAAGCAAATTCAGGTACCAGAGTTCACAGGATTCTTTAGGTTTATCTCTGCTGTTGATCCTTTATCACACATACCCATATCATTGCTCCACAATAAAGCTAAGTGCCTTAAATTCACTCCCAAGATTGTTTATTATGCAAGTCTAATAACCTTTACTCTCAGCAATTTTGCTCTCCCCTCCCTGTTTCTAATATCAAACATATGGAGCCTTGTAATGGTGACAGACTATGGAGCCCACAGTGACTACAGCAGGGACTCAAAAGCAGCCTGCATCCCAGAGATAGACCACTACCTCCGTCTGGGGGCTGTGCTGTGAATTTTTCTGAAGTGCTCCTGCTTGCCAGTGGGTACAAGTACGTACAAAGGCAGTGAGCATGCTACTATAAATATCAGGCATAAGCTCTGGCAATGAACTTAAAGACCTTGTTGCTGACAAATATTGGTGGTTTACTCAGGTCTTAGGCACAGTGGAGAACCTATGGGAAGAAACTTGTGCAGCACACATGATGTCACATACTATGCATATGGTACTAATCCAACGGATGGAGAGTCCCTACAACTGTCAAAAACTACAGTCAAACTCAAAACTTAAGGCAATTTCTTAAATGGAAAGGTACATGCCATTTTAACCATGGAAAATATTTGCAATAAACTTGGGAGTATACTTCTAGCAACTTTAAATCTCATATCTGGAAAAAAATAAATGCAGTAACTCAATTCTGCTGTCATAACTTAGATTCTTAAAATACAGAAAGAAGTCTCCGAGGCAATAATATCCTTCCTATGTGGGTGGACAGTCCTGGAAATGACATTCCAGATGGAGTTTGGTTGCCTATTTGCTTATATGTTTGTCACTAATTATAATCAGCCATAAAACCAGACCTGATCTTTCTCCCAGATTAGTAACAAAGATAATTTCTGTGTTTTATGTTACTTCTACCGGGTGGAGGTCAGGAGAATCAAAACATTCTACAGCAAAAGCTGTTCTTAGTTTCCAGACCTTACAGTGAGTGCTTGGCAGACCCAAAGATATGGTGAGATAGCTGGATGCTGATGTGGCTAGAGGAACATAGGCATTTTTCCCCCTCTCCAGAGGTACAAGGTAAAAAAGCATAAATGAAAGCCATAGTTAGCATTCTGCACAAGGGCAACCTAAGGCTTTTGGGAAAACTCTAAAAAGAGAATCTTTCTAGGATTATCCACCTCTTCTGATTTTCCTACTGGAAGGATGAAACAGGTCATGAAGATCTCTAGCTAAACTATCAGCTGACTAGCATGGCAGGATTTATACTTGCTTTCTGGTGACAATATTAGCTTCAACTCCTGTAGCTTCATTGGTATTTATTACTATATGACTTAAACCCCCTTAACACTACTCTCTGATTTTGGTTCAATGAGTATTGCTAGGCCTATATTGAGTCATAGTACTACACAGAGTGTCTAGGAAAGGGGCATTTCAGAAATAATTAGTAAAAATAAAACAGAAAGTAATGCCTGTCATCTCTAACATTGATGGACTCCTTTGCGTTCACCTTTGTCCATGCCTCTTGGGCTTTCTGCTTTACAAGCTTTGTTTGAGTACATGTGGCAGATGCTCCCACCCAAGCTGGGGTTGAGGCCCTCCAGCCAGTGGGCTGGGACTGACCTCAGTTGTGTAATGCTGACCTCAAATAACATAATGATGACTTCAGCTATGTAATGCTGACTGCAGTTCTGTAATACTTACTGCCACCCTGCGCAGGCCGCCCTTGTCAAGCACATGTGGTGCTGTATGGGGCTAAGGTAAGATCGCCGCTCAGCCAGAGAGGACTAACATGATCATATTTGACAGCAGATCAGATTCGACTGAGGTATAAATGGGGTCCCATTGGTGGGCCAGTTGAGTCAGTCCTCCTCAGAGAAGTGGATCTGCAGCTGAGGATTCATGTCTTTAGTCAGGGTGCTGCCCAACGTAACTCTTGAGTTTAAAAGCCCTCCTTTCATTAGGTGAGTGTGCATTCTGGGTTACCCTTCTAAAATGTTAAGAATTCTTAAGTCAAATGTTTAGTACCAATTCCATTTGACATCTCAAATTTGTGATCCACCAGATGGTGGTGAGCTTTAATTGGTTTCATAAAATTAATTCTGTTTAAGTGTATTATTGGTCTCATAAGTCTCCACAACAGTATGACCCAGCCTGAAATTCAGAATCAGTTGAAATCAACAGTAAAAGTCTCAGTGCCTCCAAAGAAGAAAGGCTTTAATTCTTTGCCTTTTTAATAGTCTACACACAGTACAACATTGAAATAATGTACAGTCTGGAACAAAATAAGAATAAAATACTTCTTAAGATTATGATTTATTAAGCATAGTTTAATGATTTATATATGTGCATGAGTGTGTGAATAAACACACACATACTGGAATTAACTGAAGATAGATAAACTTCTGCTATAATCCTTGGTTTCCTTGCATTACATTCTTTGTAGAACTTTTGCTGCATAGCAGTGCAATCACAGAAAACTGTATTCACCAATCTTTTTATATATCAATGCAATCAGTACTCAAAAATGTTTAATACTAGCCAAGTCCTCCTCCAGGGCTTCCTGCCCTGAGTAGTGGTGAAAGTTCCATAAAATAGATGATACCGTGATTTTATAAAGATCAAAGCCAGAAAGAAAATACATTCAAGAAAAAGGCAAGTCATCTGACTACATTTCAAAGTATTAATCGAAACATTTCCATGCATCAGGGAATGTTTGTGGAAACTGTACTGAAAAAAACATTTGTGTTGTAATGTACTCTTGCTAAAAGAAAACCCAAGAGAAATAGATGTTCACATTGTTACTTAGGCAGACATAAGTGAGGCAATGTTTACTGGAGATGTTAAATGTGAAGAAACACCAGAAATTGCACAATAACTGCATGGACTAAATAAAGACAATTTACATGATACTTTCGTGCTGCAACAGCCAACTTAAATTTGATGGGCCATTCATAACCTTTACATGACACAAAAGTGCAAAAGCAAACTTGATGACTATGAACGTCTTTCATGTTCTCTAGCAAAGCTACAATGTAAAACACAAAAGAACATTATGATGTTCAAATATTTTAGAGGAGTCTAGAGGCAAACAAAAATGTCCAGTTTCTTAGGACACAAATAGCAATTCCATCAGCATAGCCACTGGCACCCTACCCTACTTAGATTCTGGGGCAATCTAGAGAACAGCAATGTCTTCAGGACTGAAGGAAGTATCTGATTTCGCTTGGATATTTTAAACATACAGAAGTATTTTCAAAAGTTTCCTTCAATTAATGAACACATATACCACTAATGTGTATAACACTGCTGTTACTGAAACTCTGAGGTAGCACTGCCAATACGGTGGAAAGTAAAAACACATATTGCCATTCATTTTGAAGATTAGATAAAAAAAAAAAACACTGAAAGCCATCAAAATGTGAGAATCTGCCATTTTATGAAGTGTGTAGCATGTATATAGAGAGTGGGAAATGCTCTGAATATCCCTGAAAAAAAAAAAAAAAAAGAAAAAGGATGAGTCCTAGCTTCCCTCTGCGTATGACTGAGCAGCAGACATGATGAGCAGGAAGTGTGGAGTGCACCACATAAAAGTGCTGGAGAAAGAAAGCAGCAGGCACCCTGCTGTAACGGGGATGGCAAGGCACACCTTACACCCATGTAAGTTTGAAAGGAAGGGAGAGATGACATACAGGTAGGGAGATCAGCAATTTCTCATGGCCAGCAGCACGAGAGAGAGACAAGTGACGTTGCAATGCCACCAGGAACAGCTGTTTTCAACCTGCAATAAAATGAGTTCACCAGGCAGCATGCAAAGTTCCAGCTTCATGGAACCTTGCTCAGAGGTTGCTAGGGACCAGGGGGTTTCAAATACGTAGTTCTTCAGAGCTGCCTTGCTGCTGACATTTGAATCGTTCCAGTTAAATGAGACAGGATAATAATTTGCAGAATTTCTGATGTGAAATGATGATTTCTTGTGAAGTAAGACCAGTCATAACAAGAGAGAAGCCAGAAGTCTCTCATGTCCAGAGGCTGTCCTGGTCTACAGTGACTGAAGCAATTACTGAGATGTTCTAGTCTAAAGCCCCAGCAAATGAAGCTTTCTGACACAGAAGAAACAAAAACCAAAAACCCACAACACAAGCAAACGTACACACATTTTCACATTTTCCTTGTTAACACAATTTTCTGTCCACATGGGTGTGAGCAATCTTATCTCCAAATAAAGCAGCACTGTCTTGCATAAAAGTTACCCAAATGACAGTATTCACACAAGCTTGATTCAGTTAGTCATCTAAATGAGATTACTAAAAAATGATTATACAAGTCAAAAAATTCACTTCTTGGTCTTCAGCAGACCCAAAACAAAGTCAAAACTCTTCAGCAGAGCTTTTTTAAATATGACCTAACACTGTTTGCCACTACTTTTCCAGTCACCTGCTTTTCTGCTTCATTTGTCATACTCCAAGGTGAGAGATGTGTAAAGAAAACAGTAGGGTGTTTTTTTGGAGTCATTTCTTATATATATTTAAGACTTGGACTTGCCATTTAATCTTTGTTCACATTACTCATTCTCTGACTTTCATGATTTACATTTGTGAGTAATACTTACTTAAGCAACAGCACGAAATCTGTGAGAAATGCACCTCACTTGACTTTCACCACAGCGTGTGGAAGTCTAGCATGATTGACCACTAAAGGCATACAGACACTGAGGACAGATATTTTGCTGTGACGTTATGCTTTGAGGAATGATGCTGAGAACAAACATCTCATAATAGATTTTTACAGCCACCATAACAACTAAGAATAGTAAAATGCGTATTAAAATACTGAGCAGTTGGCTCTCCTATGACAGTAATTATCAGTGAGTCATTTGTTGAAGCCACTATGCTTTGCAAAATAGTTGGAAATGTGTTCTATTGAAGTGAAAATTGAGTAGTAAACTTAAAGACATCAAGAGCTGTAAAAAGTTTGTCATGCAGCAATGATTAGCAGAAAGACAAGAAGAAGCCTTTGTTCTGTTGCAGGGGGTGTCTGTGCTACTGTTTTATGGTTATTGTACGTTAAAGCTGTGCAAGCACTGGGCAGGCTAATTACAGCCTTGTGGGAGAACAGAGTATAATTCTTAATCTTAGACCCTTGCTCTCAAGGACTTCAGTGAGTCTGGAAAACACCCTTAGCAGGGATCACTGAAAAGCATACTCTTGGTTGTTCAGCAGATGTTGTTGTATGAACTTCGTCATCTAAAGTCAGGCAGATGGCTTAATTAAAACTTTTGCTCCTGAAATTCTCTGCTCAGCTACTTGGTACCTTGGAGTGATGCGCGGATTGACTCCACAACTCGTTAAAGTTGTAAAGTAGGTATGCTTTTTACTCAGCGCTGAGATGCACGGGTATAATTCCTCAAAGTCATGCGTGCCCCAGTGTTGTTTCCCTCTACATTTATAAGGTTGCACCATCCCCTATACATATTCATGTCCTATCCCCGCTTCGCTTCGTATTACAGTGAGCTAGAAGGTCCTTTGCGCCTGCGCAGTGCCCCCTCTGGTCATTGGCAGGGGTCTCAAGATGAAGTAAATGAGTCTTCCTCCTGTGGGTATGGGTATTCAAGATGAAGTAAATGAGTCTTCCTCTTCTTGAACTTTTCACCTTTTAGTCTTCACATATGGCCTTAGGGTTTGGTCCCATGCATCAGCCATCTGCTTCTCCCCCTTAACAGTAGATTCAGGGGTCTGCTTTTCCCTATCAATAGGTGCTTATCAGTAGAATCAGGTGTCTGCTTTTCCTTGTGAATAGAACCAAGTGTCTGCTTTTCCTTGTCAATAGAACCAGGTGTCTGCTTTTCCTTATCTAGTGCTTTTGTTCTGCTTAGTAGGCATGATAGGTACAGACAATACCTTTGCTTAAGCAATCGAATTCCTCCAACCCCCCTGTGCAACCCCCCTGTACAACCCCCCTGTACATTGGTCAACCCTCTGCATCAGGAGGACTAAAAGTAACATTTTCATCATTCCTTTTCACCCATAACATTCTCAGATGACTGAAGCTTTTCCTTCTGTGCATGCAGCAAGGAGGTGCCCTTTGTGCAGATGAGTCCAACTGGGACCTAGAAATGTGGGAAGCTGGGATCTATACTGCTCAAGCCCAGCACAGGGTTTCATCTGAAAGACATTCACAAAAACTCAACTAAACACTGCTGGTATATCACTGCTGCACCGGTAGCTTCTTAACCCTTGGACTGCAGAGTTCTAGAACTGGCATCCAGGGGGGTGGGTAAAAGGTGGCCTAAGATGTAGAAAAAGAGTTTAAAAGTCACCAGGACAGACACAGAGCAAAAGTGAGCCTGCCTTTTATAGCATAGCCATCAGAACATTCACCATGGGAGAAGAGTATCTGTGTTTCACTACTTACCTCAAGGACAATTTATGCATTCAGGAGGCTGGACCCAACCCTGAAGAACATCCTGTGTTACCCAGGATAAATAGAAAGTCATCATGAATTTGTGCAAACATGTATTCATTCTGTCCTGAATCACCCTGATTCCCTCATAGAGCGCCACATGCAAGAAAACTACTTATTAGCTAGCTCAAAAATAGTTCTCTAAAAATAAGTATGATGGAGACTTACACAATAATGTATACTTAGTTTTCTTCATTGTGTTTCATGCAAGAAACAGATGGCAAACGCAAAAAAAGATCTGAATGTAGTAAGAGAGTGGGGTTGGAGAATATGCAGTCCAATGAAGCCAGGAAGGCTCAGCAGTCTGTAAACAAAGCTGTTTCAGAGGTATCTTATCTGTTAATGCCTGTACCTTTCTTTTAGGTAGGAGATGGAAGTCTCTTGTGTTAGTCTATTTCAATGATCATACTGTTGTTCTTTTAGGCATAAATACCAATCCCTCAACAATATTCAGTACAAATCTCTTATGTTAATACAGGTAGACAGGGATAAAATCTACTGTGAAATTAATTTGGAACTAAAGAAAATTCTGATGTAGTGTTCCTTATACCTATGTGGCTGCAACACTTGAAGAGTGACAAGTATCTTCTCTCCAGAAAAAAATTATTCATTTATGACTTCAGAGCTGCTGCTAACACAAGTCATAGCAACAGAGGAAAACGTTAAGCTTGACTGTAATCCTACTTTTACATTGAGCTGTCCGAAACAAAGGGCAAAGGTTTGAGATAATGTGGTAAGTCAAGTAATGGCTTAGAAAGCCTGCAGTGTTACCAGCAAGCTAGCTTTACTTTGTATTGATAGCCTTCCAGTATTCCAGTGAAATACTTTTATGTTAGAGCAACTTGGTAAATTATTTGAATTAAGTCTAAAAGCTGAGCAGTGGCAGGCCAAGAAGGAATGGGGCAACAAACTAAAGGGATGGGTATCTTTCCCTACTGTCTGATTATTATTTCCTGCACATAGAACACACACTTGCAAGCCACCTAACCTCCCTTTGGAGTATGGTGGAATCTGTCTCACATCTGCTAGTGATGACACATCCTATAGGAAAATTTTCTGGACATTTGTTTGCTTCTGAGGTATCTGTCACCTCTCCTTCTGTTCAGAGAAGGAGATACCAGACAGGGAGAAGGTCAGGGGCTGAGAGAGTTGGTGTTTGTCCAGGGGCAAAACCTGAGGTAGCTGCATGGGGAGATACGAAACACTAGCTGTGAACTTCTTATGGAGCTGTGAGAAAACCATGGTCCAGAATTAGGTCAAGGGCACCAGGCTTCACTGCTGGTGATGAGAAATGCAAAAAGATCCAGAACTTAAATATTCTTTCTAATGGCCCCTGAAAAATTCTGAGGAAAATAAGAGATCAATGAAACAAAACTTCACATGGGTCTTTAAAAGTAAACATGGAAAGAATAAAAGACTGTTTCATTTTCTAGGACAAATCACAAATGCTTTCCATGTAATTGGTGAAAATAAGCCTAGAATTTGTCTTCATAGTCCCTGTAAGTTCTAAGCACAAGGACATGTTTTTAATTTTATTTTACTTGTATTTGGCTCAAAACGTGTGAACAGAAAAATGTTATTTCCTTGGTACAAGCAGTCTTCTTAAACAGAAGCCATTTTAAACAGAGTGTATGCCCAGAATGCACAACACACACCATCTTGAGGTATATGAGCTTAGGAAGACAGTTTTGATACGAAAGTGAGCAAAGTGGTAATTAGTATAGCAGTATACCTGCCTAGTGTACCTAAACTAAACTCTGCTTGGGCAAATTAGCCTTAAACACATTTCGTCAAGAAGAGTAAGCATGGGTGATTCCTTCCAGATAGATATACTATTCTCTAACAAAAAGCTGTTTTAGTTTTCTGTTCACAGGTCTCATGGAGATGAACTGCTGTTAGTTCCAGTAGCCAGTATCAGGAATGCAGTAAAATGCGCAAACCCACTTTTAATCTAAATCGCCAATTTGCCATTTTTGTTTGTTGTTTTTCACATACAATTCTTAGAATAAAATCTGTTCCCTCACAAAATAGGAAGAAAATACTAAAACTTACTACAAAGAAAGGTTTAAAAAAGTGTTTAGCAAGACCTTTTTCTCAGCCATAGGTTCTCAGCCCTCATTCTTACCCCAGGCCATGGATGACCTGCTTGCACAATTTGTGAACTGGTTTCCTACAGGACCCTTGGGATCAAGCAGACAACAGGCAATGAGGAGCTGAGTAGTTTGAAAGCTGACAGAAACCCACTGCTGCCCATCAGCTTTTGTGGGGATCCTCTATGTTCTCTTCCATTACATGACCAGAGCACATCCTTTAACGGATGAAAGAGACAGAAGTCCCAAAATTGCAAATAAACATAGATTACTACTTCCAGAATGCTTTACCCAATATATGTCCAGTTGCCTTTTAACTCCTGACTTGTTCTTGAGGGGAAAAAAAAACAAAGAAAAAGACTCCTAGGAACTGTTTGTATTGCTGCTGATATTTTGGATAGTTTTGGGGGCAATTGCAGAACTGTGCAGTGCAACTGGTGCATGGTGAATCCTCTGCTGCTGGGAAGAAGTTGATCTTCCATCCACAAGTAATGCAGTCACTCTGCAATTCACATCAGTAAACTGGGCTTAGTAAAGCCCACCATATGACAAAGAAGGGGCTTAGCTTCTCTCACTTCCACAGCACAGAAAGAAGTTAAGCTGTCTTTACAGGAAAGAGACTGAAACACTTATTTGCATATACAGACACTTTGATCAGTAGTCTTCAGGTAATTAAGCTCATTTAGTGCTTCCCCCCTCAGTGGGTGCTGGATCCAGAAGTGGAACTCCACCAAATCAGGGTCAGTCATAGGACTAATCAGGGTGAAATGAAATGGATATTTTGCTGTCCTGCTTGCAGCCTTATACTTCCCCAACCCTCATTTACTGCTCCATTGCAGAAGCCCTAGGCAAACATCTTTCTTGCCCTTCTCAGGCAGACACCCCTTATCTTGTCTGCCTTTAAATCTAGTTTTGTGCTGGGCAGGCTGCAAGCCCAGGTTCCCCCAGCACTGAAGCAGTTTGTTCCACAGGCTGTCCTAGCACTGCGAGGTCTGAAGGCCTGGCATTTTCTCTCCCCAGCAGGATGATGGGCAGACTGCTAAGGAGTTGGGTTGGCGAGCTGGCGTGAAACAGGGCAGGCTTTTGACTGAAACCTGCCTGGCAGGCAAGTTTGGCAAGGTGCCTGTGTTTTGTCAGAAGGTTTGTTAAAACAGACACATTCCCACAGAATGTTCTGATTATTCATCCTTTCAGGGCACGTGTCATGTTCTCCTGGAACATTTCCGACCACCTTCACTGACAATAAGCTGCGTATCTACTGCATACTTTATCTCAGTGGTCCTTCGGCTCTTCCTACTCTAAGTGCTCATTCTGACAGGAGACTGAGTGCTATCCTGCAGGAATACTAAGCTCCACTGTGTCCATCATGAATAAGGGCAGGGTGCAACATGGGCAAAGACTCCAGGACAAGGCCGTTTTACATTAGAGGAATACTTAGCAGGCAGTCAAAGAGAAAAAGACCTTCCCATGCGTTAAAGGACTTCACAAATATTCATAATTATGAGTTGTGTTGCTGAAGTTAGTTCATCTCACACAAACTTGTTCTCACTTTTAAATTTAATATTATGAATTATGGGCACTAGGACTGCTGAATTAGGAAAATAAGGACATGGAAAACATTATGCAGGTTGAAGAAAAGAAACTCCTATCATTCTCTGCTTTGCTTTCTCTACTCTTGCTTCTCATTACTGCCTCCTCCACTCCCCAGTGTGTCTGGTATACATTTTAAAAGCCAGGGTTGTATGTGTTCATCCTTGTCTTTTTGAGAATAACAACAAGGTTCTGCTTGCTCTGACAAACTGAACTTATTTTCAGGCCCTGTATTTCAAATCAGGATTTGACACACAGGAAACCCAGAAGAGAGTAAGTCAGTCACACTTATTTTTCCTTTTGGTTTAACTGATTCATTTATTTTCTTTTCAGATACTGTAGGGCATGTAGTGATTCTTCTGTACTTTCTTGGATCTGACTCATGACGTAGGCTGGGTCTAAGAGAGGGGCCAAGCCACAAAGTTCACATACAGATTCTTGCTTTTCCAAGATCTAAGTAAGTTCAGATTTGAGGGTTTGGGTTTGGACCCTCTCAGGACTGTACAAGAATTCAGTTCCTAGCTAGGTAATTTGACACATTTTTCTCTCCTTTCCTTTCTACTCTTACCAGCTCAGATTTTATTTCACTGATTGTGTTAGCTGTGATTGGATACAAACGGAAAAGTCACAACTATTACATTGTCTTTCTGCTGCAGAGCTGTGGAAGGAAGAACAAACAGATATCTTCCACTAGATGATAATAGTATTTTGCACTAGTGTCTAACTAGTTACTGATATTGCTACTTGTCAGTAGTACCTGAGTGTGTTAGAGGTAACATAGATGGCCATGACAAAATCCCTAATGGACTGCAGGACCATCTCTTATGTCTGAGCTGAAAAAAACCAGCCTCGAAATCCTTGTTCAGGAGTGAGGTAGCTATTCGAGTTTGGCAATAAAAAGATGTATCTGAGAGGAAATGTTTATGACAAAAGGACTGTCTCAATGTAGAGAGCTGTTATTGTTTCTGAAGACTGTCACTCTCAAGAACTTTTCATCTTCTCTACTGAGATAACAGAGGACATTCTGTTCCCAGTTCTCAATTGCTTATCTTGGACTTTGAAATCAGTATTGTCCAGAGGTACACAGCTGTATCAACACATGGGCTGATTTAGATGCTATGGTGAGACACTCTCACTACACAGCATGACTGGGAGAGCAGCAAGTGTAACTTTTTCCTCTTGAATTGCCCTTCATTTTGAAGTTGTACAAAGATCCATACCATTTAACAATATCCATGGAAGTATGATGGACTTAGTGCCCATCTGTAGATCTACTAATTTAAACATAATGACATGTATAGTGTGAACTTGCTTGGAGGAAACCAGGCTTTGGATAAAGATGAGCTGGTTTGAGCTGAGATCGTGCAGGAGGCCTACTCTGAAAAGGTTTATTAAGCAAAAGAGCGAGAGACCTTGACATTTGCATACCATGCAAAGACCCCCAAATGCCCTCTCCCAAATTCAGTGTGCTAAAAAAAAGTCCTCTCTTTGCTCAGGAGGAACGTGTCCATCAGGAGATTCATAATAGGGTCATTTTTAGGATGGATGTCTGTAACATAGAAGATAGTGTATGTGCTCCAGCACTTACGGCTGCCTGCCCTTCCTCTGACTCAGGCCAGCATAATCAAATTAATCTAGCATTCAAGTTCTTTCTATGGTTTCCACTCAGCTTTTAATGCCATTTTAAGCATTTGGTTAATATGTGGATCAGTTTTTGATTTCATCAAAAATTGATTTTTGATGTAGGGCTGCTTTTACTCTGGTTGTCTCTAATTTGTCTTATTTTCTGATAGCAAGAGATTAGAATCCTAACTCACCATAAAATGTGCAAGTGCTGCTAGCTCTTCACCATTTTTATTTCTTATTCTGCATGTTGCTATGCAATACCCTCTGCAAACCTTTCTCTTAAAACTCACACATCTGCGTGCATGCTTCTGAAATATGTAATGCGTTTCTTCAGGCATATTTGCTTTTTCACAGGTTGGTGGAAAAAGCATTTTATGGCAATATAAAGCTTGTCCCTAGTACATAAGAAGGGAAATAGCAGTAACTGGAAGTTTAAGAGGGAAAAAAAGGACCTGTATGAAATCAACATCTGAAAACACATGCTGGAAGTTAAAATCAAGAAAGCAATCGATCCTGATAGCTCAAACTAAAAAAAGCTTAGTTTAAGAAAGGGCTAAAGACCATGTTATATTTGACATTTAGCATTAGTAGGAAGGGAACAACTACTCTTTTTGGCTACAGACAGCATCAGTAAGGTGGCTAGGAAGATGAGAAACTGTGAGGAGTATATGGTGTCTGTAGTAAATGCACAATGTAGATCTGCAGATTGTGACTCAAACAGAGAAAAACACTTTGTAGTAAAAGATCACACTGTAATTGGAAAAGGAGGCAGGAGCTCCTGCATACATATGACATGTCCAACAGGTAATCTTTAAAAAAAGAGACTACCAGCAAATTGCTGGTAGCAAAACAAGGAAACAGGCATAGGAAGAACATGAGCAAACACAGGTTATGGAAGTCAATAAAGATGCCAGAAGGAAACTGGATGCACAGATTAACGGGGCTGGACTGAATGAGACTGACTAATGGCACTATTTTGGGCAAGTTAAAGGAGACAGAACTTGACCGTGAGAACCAGTCCAGTCTTTCGGAGTGCAGGAAGAACCTGGATTAAAAATATCAAAGACATGGTATAGCAGAACCAGTGTGCAGCAAGTACTGGTAGTAGTGTAAACTGGTAGTGTAAGCTGTAGTTTACACTACAATCTGACCTCAGGTGATGGGACACAGTGATTTAGTTTTCAGTTCAATTTTCTCAGTATGTAACTGGGATATTCTCTCCATGTTCACTTCTCACAGTTGTGCTTTGTGCCTCAAATTCACTCAATTTATTCCAATCATAAATCTTGCCCATATATTTCTGTAATTTGAAAAGAATTAGCCATAGGCATTCTGAAAAAAAACCCCAAACACAAACAACACAAACTCAACAAAGACCCACCAAAAATTCTCTAATAAGCTGTATCACTGGATGTAGAAATACCATTTCTTGTGCTACTCTGTTTCAACTTACAGGGGGTTTTCCTTCCATTTTCTGTTTGGAGGATTTTTTTCCATCTCCTTCCTTCCTCCTCTATTTGCAATAAGAGTAAATCTGTTTCAATCAGTAAAAACACAAATGTTCATCACACCACAGTTTTCTGGAACAAACAAACCAAACCATCAGTGTCAGCACTTGTGCCCTGACTGACTACCAATCAAGGCAGTATTTAACTGATTGTTCATATGGAGCCTTTCTTATGAGTCTTATGCTATACAGGGTTCAGCAAGAAAGAAAAGTGTTTTATGTTCCTTCTTGCAGAATCTGATGGCTCAGGACTACACATTAAGGAAAACTTCAATATTGCAGCAGGCACATATATTTTGACAAGAATATGCCCTGGTACAGCAATGACTGACTTGTCACCTGCTATCCAGGAACATGCTCCTCTCCTCTTCAGTGCACAACCACCCTTTGAGTACGGCAGATCTTATACTTGTCAATATTTTTTATTTAACTCCTGCCCTCTATAGAGCAACAGCCACACCTTCTCAGTGGAAGACATGAGATCAGGCTCTTCTGCATATGTCAGGTTTTAACCCCAAGGACACCTCATGGCTAACGAGTAAAATTATGCTTTTTGAGATTGCACATCTCTCTGTAGGTCATGGTTGGATAAACTCCATGAAAGCTGACTTCACATAGATTAGATGGGTCTTTACCTGCCCTCTGTGTGGCTACCTGTGACCATCATGTCTGTATAATACTGCCAGTTTTCATACTTCGGCTGTTAACAGGGATTTATGCAGTGAACACTGCATCATCATAGTGTGTTTTCTGCTCCTCTGAAGTATGCGAGATGCAAGCTGCAGTGCCCTAAGTCACTGTTTGAAATGGCCATGCTCAGCACAGAAGGCTGGGCCTGACCCAGCCAAAAATACGTGCTCAGTGCTGGCTGTGGTAGGTGTTTCACATCCAAGCAAAGTGAGCTTCAGTTTCCCATTGTGAAGCACCAAGGCTTTTATTATAGGCTCATTAGAGCAGATGCTCTGTGGGTTGGGCAGCCATAAACTAGTTCTTGATTACTGTTACCTTGCTGCTGGTTAAGTTGTTGGTGTTCTTACTGCAGACTGAACTTTGGAGCCAAGCCAATTTGGTGTTTGCACTTCCTTAAGAAGCAAGTTTCCATTGTTCTGTTTTTGATATCCCTCACCACAGCTTCAATGCCTACTCATCCTTTTTGGTGTGCCTGAAGTTGATCTGTCTGTGGTTATTGCCATGGATCACCAGGAGGCCTTTTGGGGAAAGGGACTGTCAGAGACATAAAACTTGTCCAGTTATCATATAAATATCTGTATGCTGCTCCAGATTGGAGGGAGTCACTAATACCCAGCTTCCTAACAGGTTCACAGGAAACTGCAACAGCTGGAAGCTACAAGTCAGTCCTTGACTTCAGGAGTGAGGGAAATTAGCCTCCGTCTTACAGACAGAAACATCCCATAGCACTTGAGCCCATCAACACAGGTTCCCTGTAGCTTCTTTGTCTGACATATTTGTGCGTCTTGTTCCTTATTGTATAACAGATGCATAGCTCTGAATAGCATGGGTTTGAACTTCTAAATTTTAAAATATTGTTTGCTCTCTAGAGTAATATCAGGTGTGTATTTCCATTTCTGGGCTCTGTTTAAGTATCTGATTATCACCCATGCATGGATCCCAGCGGTGTCTCTTTCTTTTTGCAAAATGCTTGAAGAAATCTGATGATTACCAGACGTCTGTGTTTGTTGATCAAGCTGCAGTGACATGTGCTATACACAATTGGACTTTACTTGGCAAAAAATCTTCAAGAAACAGGTTTCTCCTGTCAAGGGCTAGCATATGTTTCCTAAAACATTTAGGGTTGTGATGCAGTGGAGCAGCTTCCCCAAAGAAATGGTAAATATTCCATCCCTTGCAGTGATCAAGGCCAGGTTGGACAGAGCCTTGGGCAAGATGGTCCAGTCCCTGCCCATGGCAGGAGGGCTGGAACTTGATGACCTTATAGTCCCTTCCAACCCAAACCATTCTATGATTCAGTGATTCTTAAATCACACAGGATTTCAAAGTATCTGGCTGCTGTTACAGAGCAGGTATCAGAGCTGCTGCCGCACAGACAAAATGCAGCATTGTCCTGAACACATTATTATGAGGATTTCCATGCTATTTGGCATGTACAAAGAGAGCTATGCAGAATATTTTTGTTTTCTGAGTCTGAGGTGTGTACAGAGCCATAGTGGTGTGCAGGGCTGGAGTTAGGTGACTTCCTGCCCAATGCCAGCTGCAGATGGGATGTGGTGCATCAGGCTTTTGAAAAAGCATGTCCCAAGAGGCATTAAGAATGGCATGAAGTCATTCAGCTAGGAAAATTCAGTGCATGATCCTTACCACTGGGCCGGAGCTACTGAATCCTAAAGGGTCAGTTATGCTACCATCTGCATTCTGCTACTATATCAGCTTGCCCAGCTTCTTCACTCATCTGGGCATCTTTCTTCCTTGTTTTTCAGAGAAGTATTTGAAGAATAAGGATAATTATATTATAAATTTTATTTTACGTTGCAATAGGTCTAGGTTTGATGGAAATTTAAATAAAGAGGCTAACTACATTGGTGAAAAACCAGAGAACTAGCATGATGAAGAGAAAAAGAGGGAAGAAGTTGGAGTCAAAACAGCTGGGATGATGGAGCAAGAGCTCCACACCTGGCTGCACAAGTGACACACCTTGCCTAAATCAAGCATTGCTTAGACCGTATATATACTTTTCTATATATACGAACTCCATTGGTTCTATTCACCATTTCTCCTGCAACAAATTTGCGGAGTGATTGACATCTATACAGAAGAGCTTTGAACGTACACAGCCTGCCTGAGTGTATTTTCTGCAAACCTATCCACCATGCCAGTAAGCAATATTCTAGAGCTAGAGTCAGTGGGAGGACACTGATGTAATGGTATGTGTGATTCAGGAACCCCCTGCAATGATGAACTGCCATTTTTATACACCCTTGTGACAACTGTAATGGAGAAAAGCACCATGAGATGACAGAGGTGAGGCTTGAAATTAAAAAAAGTATTGTAAAGGGTTAGTTTCGTGATAGCACAATATTGCAGCCTACCAGACACAGCGTGTTCTCACATCCCCACAACAAGGAGCGTGTTAGTAATTTTGACCTTCACACTCTGAATATTTCTAGATGTCTGTGTTTCTTAAACATAGACATATTGCTGATAATGTTTTCCAGTGAACCATGTGTTATTGGTATTAGTACTGCAGCTAAATTAGATGTGCAGAGTTGAAGCTTTTTAAGATAGTGACAGCAAAGCAAGGATCTCCTACTCTCCTCCTTAGACCAAATAAGAGCTTTAAGTAGTCTTGCAAGTTCTCTAGTTTTAAATACACACATAAAGTGCAGCCCTCAAAAATGTTTTCAAAATAGACATAAATTAAAAGAACTAAATCGGATTTTCCTTTACCATTTTCTGTGTTCATAAAAATGAAATTGCCATAATATGAACAGCAGGGGGAAAATAAGCAGTGAAAGAAAATCACCATTAAAGCACTAATCGTGAAACTGACAAATGTATTTTCCTAGTATTATCTGAGTTCCAAAGATAGCTCTGAAAAAGGAGGTCAGACTGGAATTGGAGCATTAAAAAAATGTTGGTTAAAGACAGGAAAGGTCACGACTGTTTGCACAGTGCTCTAGTTTCTCTGTTAAAAAAAAAATACAGTTAAGGAGAGATGATGATTCAGTGCTGGAGGAAAAAAAGCAATGTGTGTGATTGGTGAGCACAGTCGCCCGATCTATGAAATCATCTACATGCGTGGCTAGATGAACATCTGCTGCATAAAGGCAGCACTGGTTTCAGTATGCCACAAAACAATTTTGCTTTTGCTTTTTTTCTGAGGAACCATGCAGAAAAAATGTATGCTATACCCAAGTAGCTAATAATGTAGCATTTAATAATGACACCAGTGAGAAGGCTTTGCTAATAAAATTCAGTATCTTTGTCTCAAATGTGTTGTTAATTCAACATGATTCAGAAATGGATGAACGGGGGTGGGAAAGTAATCAAGCATACTTGTTTACGTTATTTCCTCTATTCTTTATCAAGAAAACTAAATGCCAGCATGTGATCAGCTCTGACTCCAGCACACTGTGCATTTGCAACAACTGTTTTAATGGACTGCTTGAACTGATGGCAGAATGAGAAAGATCATCCAATAAATTCAGCATATACATACAATATAAATCTGGCCTGTATTTATCAGTTATTAAGTATGACAGGGAGTAGTAGCTTATCCAGGAAATTCCATGTGCTATGTGGGCCAGATCCTTAGCTGGTATAAACCAGTTTAGCACCAGTGTAGTATTAGCAGTACAGTAGGGATGATTGTAGCTGCCAAGTTTGATGCTGCACCATGTGTAATATTCTATGCCAGTTATTTAACAAGCTTATTAGATATTTGCATCTAATTTGCATACAACCAACTTCCTTTTTGTAGGCCTGCACTACTGCTGTGGGATTGGAAATCAGCCTTGCTGAACAAAACCTTCAGCTCAACTACCAAGCAGTCACCACTGGAGGTTTTCATAGCCATGAACATTTCTGTAGTACCTTTCCCTGTGACTGACAGACCTATACTGCATCCTCTATAAATTAAAAATGATGGCAAGGAATTTGTGTGTAGGGGCTGCAATTGGGAGTCCTTGCATCTTCCATCCCACTCTCCGGTCCCCACCAGAAAATCATGTGCCTCATAGCAGCCACAAAACATCAATTATGTGTGAGTAGGTTTAACTCTACAGATCCAGGCAAGATTTATGCTGGTAAAATACAGCCAGCCAAAAGACTATAATCAACAATGCTCCCAGGCATTTAGTCTTCCTTCTAATAGAGCACTAGTAACCTTCAGAAAGATATCAGGAGTTCCTGGGAAGGTTCTTCTGTGGAAGAGATGACTGAGATTTGGGATCCACCACTATGCAGGCAGACATTATTTCAGTCACTGTATCCCACCTGCTTCCTAAAATGTCAGCTCTTTTCAGCCCAGTTACCAACAGAAGTAGGCTCTATGTGTAAATTCACCTCTCCAATGCAATATTTTCATAACACGAGTATGTCTTAGGATGCTGACACTTATACATTTTTTTTCCTTGACACGGCTTTGGAATGATAATACAGGAAGGCATTGCACAGTCCTCCTGTATTCTGCCAGCAGAGGAAGAGATGGAGAAAATCATGCCATTATCTGCTGGAGACCAGCCCTCCGAATGCAACACCCTTTGGGAGTGCAAATGTTGGGTTTCAGGATTTCCTGGGTTCTTTCCTTACTTCAGGAGTTAAGTTATAATTTAGTGGTCAGAGATACTTTTGGGTTTGGATTGACTGCAGGAAGCTAAACTCAGGATAATTCTTTTCAATCCATAGATCTTATTACTTGAGATAAAAGATCATGTACATTAAAATGGAGACTTAAAAATCACTATGCATCATCTAACCAGGTCAAGACCTGTTTTGCATCATGGCTTTTGACTCTGAGAGGCAGCATGTCAAAGCAGGGCAGAATTAAGTCTACGATGTTTGAGAAATAACTAACTCCCTCTGTAATCTGACTGTAAAATACAAGAACAGTTGCTGGTTTCCTGGTTTGGAGCAGGATCCATTGATTAGGAAGATCATGAAGTGTCCAGTAACAAGAGGTTGTCTTTACAAGCTGTGGCTTCCCAACTTGTATCTCATTACACTTTCTCCTTAGGTTACAGAAAGTATGGGAAGAGCCCTCTGTCAGCAGAAAGTGAGTATCTGAGTATCACTTGCAGAAGAGCTAAGGCACACTAGTAATATGAAGGTCATATAGGGCCCACAGTCTCTAGCATGTTTGATGAGCAATCACGTTTTGTTATACTCCTTAGGGAGCAAGGGTATCACAGTCTGACCTAGATAGGAAGCTTGTCTGGGAGGATAACAGACTGGTGATAACATCGAAGTACAAAAGGTATGAACTAAATGTAATAAAACACATTCTCTGGAATAACTAACTAAAATAAGATGAATGCAGCAGAGATCTTCATATCAGGGCAGAGATCAGAGATCTTCTGGTGCTGAGACTGTCTGCTGCCTCAGTTTCTCCCTAAGGAGTTATCTGAAAGTGTCCCATAAAGCCTATGTCTCAGGCAATGCTCCTTCTTGTCATCTTTTTTAATCCATTTGCCTTTGCTGTGTTAGTTTTCACTGTGTCCCTTCTTCTAGCTCTTCATTCATTCAAAAGGCCAATATCAAAACATTTTGGCACTTGCTGTGCAAATACATGCTCAAGGTGTGCACAGCATGGTATTAGCAATTCCAGCTCCAGTGCTGCCATTAGCTCTCTCAGTGCAGATATCAAATTGCAATACATAATCTTAATGCAAAGCTGTCAACCAGTTATTTCATTATACCTACTGTATTGTATTCCCAGGGCAAAACTATATCAACAATAGAGTTAAGACAGAGAGCATAGATTAAAAATGTAGACAAATTAAGCCTTACACAAGTACTGAAATTATCCCCCAGACAGATATTAGATTCAAAGTTCAATCTATAATAATAGATATTCACAGTAAGGTCACTGAACAACCTCAACTGTGACAAGTAGTGGCAGTTCACAATAAACAAGTAGGTTAGCCTTATAACACCAACAGCTGCAGTATTGTGAAGCATTTCTACAGATTTAAAATAGTTTTTTCTTCTTCATGCTCTCTTTATAGTGAACTTATATATGAACAGTAAACACATGTAGCTTTGTTTAACAGCGTGTGAGGTGTGGCTTTCTTCTAAGAAGAAGCAGGAAAAATGGCTGTTATGTTGGGCATAAAAGCAGCTTTGAACAAAAACCATGTGTCTTAATGCTAAGAAACTCCAAAAAAGTTAAGTGTCAGAGACAATAAGAATCAGGTCACCTGCTCTTTTAACGCAAATATTTTGTCTTGCATTTACAGAGTTCATGACGATAAAATAACAGACATCCTTAGCATGTAATTACAGGTTCTACTACCTACAATGTAAATAGCGTGTCCTTTAAAAACCGTTACTGGCATATAGCTAATTAATGAAATTATTCAGGGTTATTGCCCACATACCAGCAATATTCACTACAGAGCAGTTTACATTCAGGTTTAACCAGTTTGCAGCCCACTGGCTTGCCACATTGTTTTCCATGATAATGCTTTTATCTGGCTTAAGAAAAATGCATTTTAAAGAAAAGAAGCTATAGTACAATATTAGGCTGGAAATAAACAACACTGTGGGCAAAATCTAGCCTTAGTATCATGAAGCCATGTGCAGCTACAGGGAATGCCTGTAGCCCGTCAAGCTGCGGGCAGAAAGGGTGACAGCAGCTGCTTGGGGAAAGGGGAGGATGTGTGCTTGGCAACATGCTTTGAGAAATTGCATATGATCTCCCTCTGCATCTTGTTTGGAAATGAAACATCAGCTGAAAGGAGCCAGGAGCTTCCCCCGTAATCTAGCACTCAGGGGAGTCCAGGGTTAGAAAAGGACCCCGTTCCTGTGTGTGTTGCTCTACCCTGTCTCTCTCTTCCTGTGTTCAGGTTGACAGTTTTTTCTCCCTTCACACCCAAGCTCCAGTAATGTGAGCTGAGGTTACACTGTTGGCCCTAGAACTGTATTTCCTTTGCTTGCATTGGTTTAAGCAAATTCATCATAATCACTTGATGTAATTGAAGCATATAGTTGTGGGCCACATGGGTGTAAACAGGTAGGTAACAGCACCAGAAGTGTTCAAGGAACTGCCTTCACTTACACCAAAGGCTGAATTTGGTCCAGTATTTTTGCACAGAAAAGCAATGTTTAATGTTAATGTAACACATTTTCCCTGGCGCTGTCTCACTGTTGTTGGCACAGACACAACTCTTTGATATTGAGTAGGTGATTTTTCTTGCTGGCTTTCTATCTCTAAGTTTGACTGCTAGCAATATTTGCTAGTTGCCATCAGTACAGCAGCTTTTAAGTTTCATTTCAGTCATAGGCTAGCCATTAAAACAAAGCTAGAGGTGGTGCATGTCCTGACAAGTCATGATACTCCGTGGTGATGCACTTCTGCGTCATCTCACAATGACGGTGTGTGCCATGAGGAAGAAAAGGAAGGGGGAGTAGGCTTACGTCTGTATTTAGCAGAAAGCACAAACACGCATTTCTCTCTTCATTCCTGTGAACAAAATCCATCCACAGCTCCCCAGAAGAACATACTGTGACACTGCAGAGCACTCAATAAAATTTGCTGGGGGAGGCTGCACTTTGGCATGGGAAAGGAAAAAGGTGAACAGTGATGGAATATCAGATTTTACCTCCTACATCTTAAAAACTTTAGGACTTTAAAGGGCGATAGTTTCATACCAACAACTATCCATAAACTACACGAACCAACATGTACCTTAAATGCAACTTGTCAGCTGCAAGGTATTTTCTATCAAAACATCAACAAATGTGATTCAGCCTGTAGGGCTGACTGTACAAATCCTATGTAATTTGTTGCCTCCCTTCTTCTCTATGCTGACGTATTAGTCTGCTGATTTACAACAGAGTATTGCAAATGCAATGCCTCCTTTAGTGCCTATAATAAAAATAGTATTCTAGTAGTATCAGAAATCACATTTTAATCGAAACAGGGGAGCTGATTTAGAAAGGTGAGGTGTTTTCTACCTATGAAGAAGAGTGTGTCTCACCAACAAGAAGGGTCGGTGCAGGAGAAACAGGGAGGATATTTGGCTCCACGTGTACACATGCTTCGCTTGATGTGCAGTTTCACACCACAGCCAAATGAATGCAACTGGGAGGTTTGTGCAAATGAGCTCCTGCTCCTTGTCCTCCCTTACACGTTTATTCTCTTGCTCCTGCTCATACCCCGTGTTGCTCTCAGGAGTTGCCCAGCTGGCCACTGAGCAGCTAGGACAGATGGTGGATTAGCCCCTGTGCTGGTTCAGTGAACTGATCCAATGCACCCTTTGGCAGAAAGATCACTGGATCTGATGTATCTCTTACACCTGTGTGTGCCAGAGCTCCACTCTCTCTGGCTCCACCTCAGGGACCTGACAGATGAAGCACCTTGCAATTCCATTCCATCCCAGGCAGCTGCAAAGTCTAGCTAGCTGCTTACAAAATGCTTTGGAAATACATGGAACAACAGCAATTCTCCCAAGTGCTGTTAGTATGATCAGTGACTCTCACCTTCTCAGAATTAGCACAAGTGGCCTAGGCTCACCTACCAGCCAGATGCTGAAGGAGGAGAGTGCTGAGCGTGGAGCTGAAAAGCAGTGACAGGGCACGTTCAAGAGTCACGGGGCAGCTGCAGTCACCATGAACCTCACTTAAAGCTGAAGAGCTGCCTTGCATCTGCAGGGTTGACAATCAATCAGCTATTCCCAGCCCTTGCTAAATTAATTTAAACAAATGCAGCTAATTTTGTAAGTTAACGTGACGGTGTTGATGTTACACCCAGCACGGCTTTTCTTTGAAAGCTGCCCATCAGCTTGCCCTAGTTTCTGCAGGTTGTGGGGATGCTGTAATGAAAGGGATGCAAATATTTCTTAATACTAGCACAGCTTAATAAAAGCACTATTTCTGAAAATTGCCAGTCGTCACTCAGGGCCTGTTATTGTGATGAGCACTTGGGGCCTGCAGCGCCAGGAACGCCACTGCTGCTTCTGTTCCTTCGCATGACTTGTTTATCCTGTATCTTCCATGTCCAGAACGTTCTTCACAGGTCAGATTTTAATCTTGGGTGAATTGTAAGCAGCACCATGTACCTGGAAATGCCTGTAGAGATACATGATTATGCATGCTGTGTGCCCAAGATTAGAGCTTGGCGCAGCACCAAGAGTTAGGAAACCAGACCCCACCCAGGAGTTAAGAAACTTGCTTACATTTGTTGTGTACTATTTTAAACATAAGAACAAAGAGGAAAACACTCTGCGCTGATCCTTGCTGATGTGGAAAGTCAGACTAAGACACCTATTTATGTTCCACAATGTTGAGGAATATCTATTACTTCAGGACGACAGTCTCTCTGAGCCTGTTGTGCAATGGGGATTTACAAGAACTTCTGCAAATTTACCCTCTTAGGTACAAAATGAACTTAAGCCTGCCTGTGTTTACTACACAAAGCTCATTTTAGCACTAAAACAGTTTGTGGCATAGTTTGTCCTCTACTAGTTTCACACCCTTCAAGTGGCACACCACATAGGAGCCTGGGTGACAAAGGGGATGGTCTTTGAACCAAGAGTGGGGTCTCTTTCTGCAAAATTTGTCCATAGTTTATTTTTTTTTTAATATTTTTCAAAAGAGAGTGGAATAAAGCAAATCAAGCCTCAGAGTTTCCAGAAATGCTGTCTGAATGGGGCAAACACTTTGTAGTATCCCTTGTCATGTCAGAGGCTATGAGGGGGCTCCTGTGGTGATTCTGGTGGTGCCAGGTTGCTTAGAGGCAGCCAATGGGGTCCAAGGAGGTGGCCTGTGAATGGGCCGCTCTCAGTGCGGTCACCAGAGCCTGGTGGGGCCTCTGCCTCTGAATCACAGGGAGCATCTGCGCACCCTCAGCCACAGCTTGGGCACCTCTCCAACACATCTTAGAACAGCAGACAGGGTGAACCCCATCCTGCCTGAGGGAGGTTCTCAGGATGCAAACAGCGGTCAGGGCCTTCACTCAAGTCAGCGGTGAGAGCAAGCCAGATGCCCGACTTTGAAAGGTTTCTGGGCAAAGCGACATTGAGCACTTGTAAAACTAGGTGCTGAAGTTGGGCTCTTACAGCAACAATTAGTTACTTACAAAAGTGACCTGAATTTTCCAAATGCGCTAAACATCTGACAGTTCCCAAGGACCCCAATTAGGGCTGCTGGCTGCTCAGCAGTTTTGGAAATCAGACTATTTCTTTGGATGCCCAAATATGGGCTTGGGGACGCTGGCTCTAGCCACTCCAACATACAGATTCTGGTCATGCAGTTTCTGCAGTAAAGGCAACTCCAAATTAAGGTTAGCAGAGTTAGAAGTCATTTTAGAAAAGGAAGCTGACTACCCTTTGAAAATCTGTCTGGTCTGCTGATATTTTTAATAAATAAAATAGAAATTTGTGTATTGTTTGTCAATAATCATCTGTGAGATAAAAGAAGAATGCACATGTACTTCATACTTTGGTATCTGCCATTCTGCTTGAACTTGGAGAGAACACCATAAACTGGTTTTGGAAAACTGTCCATTTAATGTACATTCCAGGTGCCCATCACAAAATACAACGTACTTTACCACAGGGAAAGACTTGGACTTCTTTTCATCAAAAGGAAAAGAGAACAGCGATAAACAAAAGGGCTATAGTCAGTGATGAAACTTGTTCTGCAAGACTTCCTTCGCTCTGCCCCTCCTCCTTGTCCTCCGTGGGGAGAAATACTTGGGTGACAGTTACAAGATACTTCTCATTCCCCTTCAAACTTCAGTCAAAGGAAGCTTTTGTTTGCTATCAGTAACATTTAATAGTCATCTAGGGACTGTAGCAACAGGACAAGGGATAATGGGTTCAAACTTAAACAGGGGAAGTTTAGATTGGATATAAGGAAGAAGTTCTTTACTGTAAGGGTGGTGAGGCCCTGGAATGGGTTGCCCAGGGAGGCTGTGAATGCTCCATCGCTGGCAGTGTTCAAGGCGAGGCTGGAAGAAGCCTGGTTTAGTGTGAGGTGTCCCTGCCCATGGCAGGGGGGTTGGAACTTGATGATCTTAAGGTCCTTTCCAACCCTAACTATTCTATGATTCTATGATTCTAACAGTCAGGTTAGCCAGGAGTGAAAGTGCGCAGTGCAATCTGAGTTTGCTCAGGTTCCTTGCAGCACTGGTGTGTGTTAGACAAGCTCTGTTAGAGATATTCATATACCTGTCCCTTTAGCAAGCCTTACCTCTTGACTTCCCAGCCACTCTACCAGCTCTCTCACCACTGACTGTTTAGTGTGCCTCTCTGCTAAGGTGGAAATGTTAAGACAGGGTTGTGAGCCAATGCAAGTTGTCTGAACAGTGACAGAAAAGTGCTCTTGCTAGAGTACTTGCCTTAAGCTTCTGTATTTGGGCCCCCAAAATAGGCGTGCTTGGCAGGTTTGATATTAAATGAGTTACTAATACTGGCTTTCAGCAAATTTCCTGCTAGGCTTTTACACTGATTTAGTCTGCTGCCAGACTTTTCTAAGTTCTGAAAACATATTTAGATATTATCACTAACTTATGTAACACAGAGAGCATGGCAAGTAGTGTGGAAAGGGAGCTAATTTTCGTTTGTATAGCTGATAGAATCATGTAACTATATGTTTGCCCATGGCTTGTTTGCATGCTGATTCCTGCCCCCATAATTTTAATGTAATTATGTAAAATCTTCACCATGACTCACATAGGAAACTTCAAAGACAATGAAGTTCATTCATTTGTGCACTATGTATTTCCCAAATTTAAACAGGAAAGTTATCATAACAGCATCCCCCAAGGGGGGAGTCCAAGTGATAATAGTTGCCTTCCCTTTCCCAGTAAGTACTGCTCAGAGTATTAAGTAACTTTCTTATGGACGTTCCAAAGAATGTAATGTATAACCTACACCTTCACAGAAGGCAAATAAATCCTTGCTCGCTTCCTGTAATGTATTTCTGCTGAACACAGACAACGCATTCTTAAACATATTTACTTCGGAGTGACAGAGGCATCTCATAGTCTGTAATAGCAGTTTCACATAAATATCGGTTTGCTCAGGAGATCTTTTCCTGTGGTAGTGGAGGTAATGCTTAATGTAACACTATTTCTCTCTCTCTTCTGTTTTCATTCCCCCTAAATGTCTGAACACTGATTCCCCATTTTCTGGTGTATATTTCTTCTAAATGAATAGAAGAAGCAATAGTACTTTGGGGCTGGCTGGTATACAGCTGTGTTCTTTGAGGAAAACCCTGTCATTCAGGTTTTTGATCCTCAGGTTGAAAGTGTCTGGGCATTCTGCAGAAGAGCCAGCTATATGGGCTGTCCAGGATCTTGACTGTGAGAAGTTTGAAGAAACCTCTGGCTGTACATACTGGAGAATGAGAAGATACTTCTTGCAGTCCTATGTGGATCTTACTGTTCAAGAATATGAGAATTTCTGGGTTTTTTTCTTCTGGCCCATCAGTGCACTGAGGAGCTGTGTTTGGAATTTTATTTGGTTTTCCGCATTACTGATGGGAAAGGGAATTTTTACTCTTTAATCAGCAAAAAAGAGAGAATGCCCACCTTCACAAGACATCAAGAAATCAGGCTGCAGATCCGGAAGATGTCAGCAGTGCTATGCATACTCCTGTAACTCATCAATGGTGTGATGTTCTCAGATAGGTGGCAAACCTTAGAGACAGAGCTGCTGACACCTAAGTTTAAAAGGCAACTTCACTTCCTGAACTACCTTCACCTCCTTCTTATCTGTCCCTGCTTCCACCCTGAATCCCGCCACAGTTCTGTTGACTCAAAGGAAGTCACAGCTGGTGCAAATTTCTAGCAAGAAAGGAGTAGAGAAGCAGTGGGGGCGAGTATGGGCTAATCTTGTGTGTATGGGAAATACTGTATCCCAGCTTTGCGTGGAGGCCTTGAAAACATATTAATGGAAAAATTATTGCTTGTCCGACTTCTGCATAGACCAATGTGTGTAACTTTAATGAATATATTAATTAAATATAATTCCAGTTACTGACTGTTTAGAAATAATAAGATCAAGGAAACTCATCCCAATAAAATATTCCTGTCTAGCATTTGGCATGTAGCTTCTCTGCAGATTATTACATGTATTACCCACAGAAAACCCACCTGAATACTGTTCTTCTAAAAGATGACAAAGTTAAGCATTCAGAATTTAGGAAATCTCAGCATTAAGGCTGTCTGTGCAACCTTACTTCAACCTCTGTTGTACATATGTCCTGATGTATGGTGACACAGTCACCCAGAGGTTTCTTCTCACAAGACCTCTGCCTCATTAAATTACTTAGGAAGGACAGTGCCCTGTAGATGTTTAATATTTCATTCTTTCCTTGTTCAATACACTGTTGCCTAATGCGTTATTCATTGAACACTATTCAAGTCTGCTTTCAAAAAAGAATATAAAATTTCCTTAAGGGCTTTCTGTGGTGCTTACCATAATAGTGCTACAGTGATACACAAATGTTAATGAATCATTTTACAGATAAAGAAGAGAGGCACAGACAGTCAAAGTTGGTAAGCAATTTCAAATGTTTGCAACCTGTCTCCTATAAATTCCTTACTATTGTATTTCCAGAGCTTGTCTTCCACTAACAACAGCTGCAGCTGTGAGCATTCAGCATTTCTTCAACATGGTTCTACCGCCTAAGTCAGAAAACCAGGAAACAAAATAGAGGCCAGGCCTGGAAAGTCACCTGGAAGTCACCTAAATAGGACGCCTTCTGAAACAAGCCAAGTTTACAAGACTGGCCTGAACCAGCCCCAAATTGAATCTCTCATCATAAAAATTCCAGTCGGGGCTTAGAGAAAAGGTTTCCCAAAACCAGAAGGTGCACAGGAGTGTCTTGATATTGATAGTTTGGTGTTTTGTGACAAAAGCATTGCATAGAAAAATTTCCAAACAGCTTCAGTAGCAGCAAAGACACAGGGAAGCCAAATTAAGGTTGCCCCAGCAACGTTGGGTTTTTGCTATTTCTTATTTTTTTGAGTGCATCATTAATAATAATCTTTTACCAGTGTGTGTGCACAATCTAGTTCATCTAGTTCCATATCAGTGAATGCATGCGTCTTCATTTTTACTTGCATTTACCAAGCACATAGATATAGATGTGCTTTTACGCAGTGCTACATTGACTGTCAGTACTCTTACTTTTGTTTGTGAACTGTGATTAAGCAAGCTAGAAATAGTATATAAACAAACAGATAATCTGCTACTTCTGACATTTTTTTTAAACAATGACTTAAAACTGCCTGAAGCTTTAGCTTACGCTGGAGGATCTGTTTGTTGGTGATTTTCACATCTATAAAGAACTATAAAGACAATAAATAAATTTTAGAAATATTTCTGTATTTGTTGTTGCGGTATTATTTACATCTCTAGACAGGTTTCTGACTCATTCAGGAAGGATATTATGCAGGGGGGTGGTAGGAGATAGGGAAGACTTTGTAATGGGAATAGATTAACTTTTACCATAGATGTTATTAAGAAATACTTTTACCATAGATGTTATACAGAAAGAATTTTAATAAAACCACCAATTGTATTACATCAGTGCATCCTCTTAAATCCCATGGAGATTTTCCAAAACAGAACTAAGCCGTTTGCCTCAAACATCTTATCTATTTCTGTCACTGCACAAATCCCCTAAATATTTCAGTCACTGCAAGGCCAACTGAAATGGTAAATTACCTCATATACTAAAGGGAAAACTGTTGAATAGTGCAGGGAGTTGATCCTGCTGGAAACGAGGCTGCTGGGATTGAAGACAACTGCAGGAAAAGCAGAATTATAAGCAGTATCATCCTCATTCAGCAATTACATTATTGCCTATTGGTAACATTCCTTTATACTTCTCCTTGCTTTTCATTTGTCTGATGAGACATTCTGCTATTTTCCTAAGAGCATGTTGAAAGAGAACTGACAAAGGATGGCCTCACTTATTATTCTTTGTAATGGAAGTGTTTGCAGACAGGTCACCAGAGGCTACTGCAGCTTTTGGAAAAGCTGACGATAATACAGTGAAAGCATTTCTGAAACCTAAGGTTGCCAATACCGTACTTTTACTTCTCTCTTTTAGTGACAAATGCTTTTCTTAGTGCCCCTTAGCTAATTCTGGAAACAGGTACTTTTTATTAGACAGATGGTTTAACCTGGGAATAAAGCTAGCAGCAAGAGGGACAAACCCAAGTGAATCAAATAGGGTTCAAATTCACTTACAAACTTATTCATAAAATTCTACAATGAAAGACAAATCCAAAGAACAATTAGCTGCTGCCACTACATGAATTATCTTTCTAACAAAACCACCAGAGCGTTAGCTGTGATCCCAGGAACTGACAATTCGTAATGATGACATCAGCCTACAAAGGGAAAGCAGAAAGAAATGCATAGAAAGTGTTATTATCATCCCTTATTTGCTAGGATTATTATTGGTCGTTTGTGGTGCCATCACTCTTGTGACACAGACATTCAGCTTTAAGCTTTGCCAATGGCTTTTTTTAGACATCCTTATTGGGAAAAGATGAAAGGATTCTATTTTTAGCAAAAATCCTGAGTTTTGTGGCTTTTCCACAACCTTTATTGGCAATTCTGAAGTTTAAGGGCAAGTCAGGAAGCAAATGACATCTTTATTAACAGAGAGCAGGCTCCAAAACACATACCTGTAATTCTGATGTCCTTTTAGAGCACCCATGGTTGCATATTATTAAATACTGAGGGACATTTCAGTCATAAAAGGCTGATTGATCTTTTCAAATTTTACCTTATTTACATGAGTAAACAGGTTGCTGGCAACTCAGAGTAAAACTTGCTCTGCTCCCAAATTACATAGGATACCTTCAGGAAAAGACTGGGCATACATCTTGCTTTATGCCAACAAATGCACATTGTTAGCACAACCCCATCCCAAGGCCTTGGAAAGGACCCAGTGCACTGAACTCCTCAGAAATCAAAACTGCCTCGATACCACACTAGCATTGGCATGAACATATCTTCCCCTGACAGTCTTCGGGACAACTCCAAGTCAACCTCTGTCACATTGAACATCTCTTGCTCCCCTTCTCATTTCTCCATCCTTCCCCTTGCCCCAACAGCACCGGCCCTGTACTGCCTTACTGTAGAAAACAGAGAATTTGGGATCTTCCCTCTCACGTCAGGGGGGCATCTCCTCCTCATCCAAACAGCCCTCCACCTGGCTTGCTTCAGTGCCCCTGCTCAGGACAAATGTATGCCTCTTGGCTGTTCTGCTTCCTGGTCCCATAACAAAATTGCTCAGTTTGCCAGCATGGTTACACCTTAATAGGAAGCAGCATGGTCAAGATGCCTGATTGAACACAGGTGTCTGCTTAGCATCTAGATTTTAAGATGCTGCTACAGCTCCACTAGCAGAAATGTGTACTGACTGTGAACTGACTATGATGCATGGACTTGGAAAACTCACTGCTAGGCTTTTTTAAGAGGCTGGCGTATCTATATGCCTCCAAGAAGGAAGTTCAAAAAATCAAAATAGTTTTCTGTCATACAAAGGTGACATAATAATATATAAATTTTTTCCTGTTCTGAGTCAAAACTTGTTCTCAGGAGGATGGGGAAGGGAGCCCTCATCTCTCTTTTTCTAGGAACTTTGTTGAAGGCTGACTCCAAAATACAGTTATATGGGTTGGACACATTTTTTTCCTTCAAGAGGTCCGAAAGGTGAAGTCCCAATTTCCTCTGCCTTCCCTGTGGATAAAGGCCATAGCATATTTCTGCTGAGCAGCACTGTGAATATTTACACTTTTCTTGGGAAACTTCTTTCTTTCTCTTCTTTAAACAATTTATGAAGTTTTCTGAAAAGCAAGGGCAGCAGCAGTACATTCACACCAACTTAAAAAGCCAGAGGTTCACACCCACCTCTGGATGGAAGTTTTCCAACTGACAGTGTTGAACCAAAGTCAAAGAGGGAGTTCTAACCCCAAGTTTTGTTTTGTGCGGTTTTCATTTGTTTGGGAAGCAGTGGCAGCCTCTTCTCAATTAGAACCTGAGCAGAAGATGAGGATGAGGAAGTGATGTGATTTCCATGTAACTCTTTTGCATCTGCAGACACTCACTGTTTTACAGGCATGTGGCTCCATCTGCAACATCCCAGGTACAGTGCCCAAGGACTGTTCCTGATCTGTGCAGGTCAAGAGAAGGAAAGAGGCAGGTCTGATGCTGCAGTGAGAGCACACTCCCTGTGAGTAAGCGTTGCCCACTGACCTCCCTTCTCCTTCTGACATGGCAGGACTCTGCAGCCTTCCTGCCATGGGGCTCTTTCTCAGTGCTGTAGCTGAGCCACAGTCCTGGAAAGCAATGCTGGAACTATTAGAAGAGGCAAGAGTGTTGTTGCCAGGTAGTACTCAAAGCCACTTCAATCCTTTACAGGAAAATATGATGCTTAAAAGTAAAAGTGCACTGTACGTGTATGCAAAGAGGTAACTGAAGTTAGCAATAAAAGAAGGATTAGCTGATCTGTGTAGTATTTACTGAATTCTCCCAGCTATGATGTACAGTTTCCTTGAATTTAATATCTTACTTGCATCCACCATTTCTTTGGGCTCAAAGAATGAAGGCAAGAGTGCCATATCCCCCGGTATGCAGGCTGCCATCAGCTGCCATCTAACCCTTACAGTACAGAACAGTTCTTACATATGGGAGAAATGAAGACAGACATGATTAATACTTGAAGATGTTCACTGGTTTCTGTCCTCTTGGCAGAGGCTGTAGCAGCAGTTATCAAATTGGGGACAATATTCCTATTTCAAGGTTTGCACAATCAAAATTCCCAAAAGTATGGTGCAATCTACAAAAGTTCTAGAAGGCCCATTTGGACTACTGATTTCTGATGTTACACATTTCTGATGTTCCTTTGGCTAATCTGTTTTAAAACGAAAGCATTCATGTTTGATTTTTCCACAGGATTGTTAGCAGTTAATACATCTGTTTTATCACTATGGGCTCTGAAACACTAGAAGGAAATCTCAACCTCAATAATGTTCATTCTAGTGCCATTTTCTAGTCAAAGATTTCAAACCACTTTGCAAACCACTAATGAAACAGCCAAAACTCACAACACTATTTTGAATTCAATAGGATTCACTCTTACTACTTCTGATACTTCCTTTCCTCATGAAGAAGAGGAGACACCACAGTTATAAGTAATTAGCACTGATTTTGCAGCCCAGGACACTAGAATGTTGCCTGTGACAAAACGCTGCCTAAAATGGCAATGCTCCTATGCTTCAGATACCATAACTCACACTCACTTGTCCATGAATTAACTGTAACTTATTCCTGATAATTACCATTTGCTCCCAGGTTCCGAACTACAGACCTATAGAACTAGGTATGGCTCCATCTCAGTTTACTCATGCTGAGTTCCTCTCCACTTCAGAATAAAGCCCAGAATATTATTTTTAGACAGCAACCAACAACATAAGTCAAATATTCCACAACCACAAAGATGTCATTAAAAATGGCTCTTCAACTATTTGATAGTGACTGATGAATGTACCAAACCAATTAAAATACATAAAAAAGCTGGACAAAACTGTTCAGGAACATCAAAATGTAATGAAAGCAAGTCTCTCATCCAATTCACATAGAGATATTTCTTTGGAAAAATAATAAAACAAACCTGATGGTTTAGAAAGGAACAATTGCAGCTGAGAATTCAAAAATACAACAACAAAAATACAGCACAAGAACCAAGTTGTCTAACACTAAGGCCATCAGGCTAAACTTACACATTCCACAATCACTATATTTCCACTGAGAGAAATAGCTATTTGCATCACTATGGAGAAAATTCCCCCTAAGTTAGATGTAGCAGCTTAGACAGGAAACACAAATTCTGTCAGGAAATTAACCAGGTAATTAAGTATTTGGTAACAAGAAAAAAAGCTACAGGCACAGATGGATTCCCGGCTGAGAGTTTTAAGCTTTTGGAAGTAATATTTTCTCCTAAGCTGTTTAGAATCTTTAATGATGTTTTTAAGTGAAGGGCAGTTAAAATTGAATGAATCTGATTGAAATATTGTCACCTTTAATGAAGACAAACCTGTAAGTCTCTTGCCATTTGCCATGCCATTTCAATATCAAAAATACCTTCAAATAATTTGGCAAACAGATTGGAAAACTGCATAAAGCTCTTGATTAGCAGAGATCAGGTTGGCTTCAGTACTGGCAGGTGGATAACATCTGGTAGCTTGTGGATTGAGTCATTAAAGGAATGAAAGTGACATCATTAAATGCCGGAAAAGTTTTTGTTACAGTCAATGGGGATAACTGTTATAAGCATGACAGATAATGTAGGAGAAGGAGATCTGAACAATTAAAACAGTGAGATCAGGCCAGCCATTTTGCATGAAGGAAGAATCTGTACACTTTTGAAGGAATGTGTAGGCAACAGTGACTTCTCTCTTACACTTCTGCTTTTCAGCCTGTTAGGAAGAGACAAGTACAGCAGATCCAGATAGCAATAAATGAGGAAACAACAATAATTAACTAAGCCAGAAGATGCAGATGGAGCAGGTAGGTTAAATTAAAGTTTTGAAAAATCTACTGACAGACATTTACTGATAGCTGACAGAAAGGTTAACACTGAAGAATAAGCAAGATGCCTTTTTTACAGTACTAGCAAAAGACATAAGTATGTCCATAACCCTGACATGGCTAAACTGCTCCAGATTGGTTTATGCTGATGTTACCCAAGACACAAAATCACATTGGTGACGAACTTAGTGACTAACTGGTAAGTACATCTTGGCTGGATGCAGCCAATATTGTCTCCGTGAACGTATCTTTTGCCTGCTCATATTCCCAAATATTTTTAAGAGATAAAAATAATTTTCAGAAGTGCAGAATTGGTGAAAGAAAATACCAAATATTTGGTAAGACATCAAGGACTCTCTGGTCACCTTGCTTTAACAAGCAAGAGAATGCATCTGTGGGATTTTCAAGATGTTCCCAGAATCTGTCAGAGAGAGTCAGGTGGGCAATTATGCTGAGATGCCACCAACTACTTCAGACACATTACTACTACTTACTTCAGACACATTACTTCTACTTACTTCATGAGTGACATAATTCACCACTAAGTTTACACAACACATACCCTAGAGACTCTAACTTCAGTTCTTCTGAACTCCTGTATCTCAGGCCAGATACAGATAGTGCACCTCTGTTATTCTGGTACAGAAAGTACTAAAATATTTCATATAGAACACTCATTATTAACTATACAGAGGAGCCCAGTGGACTTAAGTGTCTAGATCCCATGAACTTTTCTGCCTTGCTCAAATAAGCTCTAAAAGTTCCAGCAATTTGTAGGTAGAAAATTACTTTGTTTTCCTAGATTTGTTTAACATTACCTTGCATTTCAAACCCTTCAGTTGAAATTCCACTTGAAGTTAAAGAGCTTTAGAGTCATTCTTTCAGCATTTTAAAAATATTTAATGTTAAAACACAAACATGATTTTAGCTACAGTTCAGTAATTCCATAAAGAAAAGTATCAGCATCGATATAATGAAGAATTTTTATCAAAACCAGGAAAGAAAAGCCTCAGAGTAAACTCTTCTACCTTGTTTTATTTAGTTGTGGTTTGTGGTTTTTTGTTTGTTTTTTTTTTTCTTGAAAAACTTTTTGGGGATCAAGGTGTAAGAGACAAACACAGAAGGAGAACTACAGAAAATCTTGCTTTTTACTTTGACCACAGGGTCCAGCAACCTCTTCAATAGCTTCCAGTTCCCAACTAATTTTAGGCCTTCTTTTTGTCTGTAAATAGGAAAAAGCACAAGAGAATTAACTGAAGGAAGGAAAGTCATTGGACTTTGAGATCACAAAAGCATTTATAGAAATGTATTTTGAAAAAGTTGTTATTTCAAGCTTCTGAGAAAGGGTAGAATTTTCAGGCCACAAGCACAGACAAAGAGGTAATAATTAATTCTATGGAAGGTCTAAGGGCATAATTTCAAAACACAGCAGTGAGCTTAATAAGCCTGATACAAAAGACAAAAGTTAATTACATGAGTAAGTAGGGGAAAGACTTTTAAGGAAATTCCCATTGTGTTTCGGTCCCCTAAATTGAAGGAGGGTGCCTTTACCCGACGATTTTTTTGCTGGTGGCAAAAGAAAATCATTAAAAGTTATTAATTCAGAAGTAACACAATTTCTTCTTTCAGGATAATTTACAGAGGTGTGTCACTGGCTACTGGAGAGAACGTGGGTTGAAAGATAACTTCATGCAGATATGGTGGACTCAACCAGAACATATGGACATTAATTTGATGTTTAAAATTACATAATGTTGGATAAAAGGTGAAATTACCACTTCCTACATTAGTACTATAGCAAGACTTATGAATATATGCCATAAAAAGAAATGCCTTTAGCACCAAAATGTGAGTAATAAGTCTAATTTTATTAATTCAGCTCAGTTATCATGCATATTTGAGACCTGGTTACATAGATAGCAACTTCAAAGCTTTCTTCTATAGAAAAATAAGATCAGAGCCATACAGACTTCCTTCGATATTTTGATGAGACAGTTGCAAGTGGAGCTTTGTTATGGACATATGGAATTAGTTTGCATTAACAAAAGAAATATGTTCAGTATACCAAGTGATCTATTCTGCAACTGAATGAGCAGTGCATGTAAGCACATGGAATACCATGTTGACATCCACACTACCTAAACCTTTAAGCAAGTATTAAGACACAGATCGAGCTGACTCAAAAAAGTCATAGTCCAGGACTATGCTGGAGTATCCTAAAGTAGTTTGAAAATGGGCTGCCAAGAGTGCACCAAGCACCCAAGAGAAATCTTAGGATTTTTTTTTAATTATTTTTAATGGTACAAGCAATAATATTTTGTTCTTTTGCTTCTGTCTTGCATTTTATTAAAGAACGTTGAAGATATAAGAAAGATGCAGGAAAAGGAAAAAACAGGTCAAATACTGAACATCCATCCATTAAAAAAATCCACTGGTGTTCTAAGACCAATGTTTCTTCTTTTTCCTCTGTGAGACAGAGCTTTGTCTTCTGAATAAAATTATTTGTATGTGTTTCACTTCTGACTGCCAATTTATAGTGCACTCAAAGAATTCCAGTGCATTCATCAGGCAGAATGTGTATTTCAGGCATCCCTACAGCTTGTACTTTATCCACTGAAATATTCCTAAGTGTTTATAACCCTAGACTTATTCAATGTTTTCACCTTCTTCAGCTCAAAAAATATTTTAAAATGTGGTAGAATACTATATGAAATGCAAAAGCAGATCAGAAGGAATTTTCCTGACAAAGTCATTCTGTCATTCACACAGCTTAGTATGCTACCAAAAGGAGTTCAGAAATGGAATAAATTTCTAGTAAATGTCCTTGTGATTCAAAGATCAAATTTTTAAAATTTAACTTTTGATTAAACCAGGTTTCACAAACCTCCTTTCTCACAAATCACACTTAAGAGTGATGTGGAAGATTTTTTATAGCTTCTTCTTATTTGTAGGCTCCATTAGGAAGAGTGGATTGGAAAGACAGAAGCATCACAGGCACATCTGCATGCAAACAGCAAATGCTGCAGCTGTGCAGATTCTCTGCCTGTATGCCAGAAACACTCCTGGCCAGCCATAAACTTTACAGACTGTGACACAAACCACACCAGCTACTCTTTAAATAAGCAC
Organism: Neopsephotus bourkii; assembly: GCF_033783945.1. Classification (NCBI taxonomy): domain Eukaryota; kingdom Metazoa; phylum Chordata; class Aves; order Psittaciformes; family Psittacidae; genus Neopsephotus; species Neopsephotus bourkii. Next base: position 125,208 of record NW_026901918.1, read on the forward strand.
TATGATTTTTTGTCACTAGCCCTTGGAGCACAAGAAGAGGCTCTGCAATGAAGTACTAAGCACCCTCATTATCCTAATTCAACTCTCCCGTTAAATTTTCCCTTTTTCATGGTAACACTGCTCTTCTTGTAATGATAAATACTCTGTACCTTGCTGCTCACTGCTGCCTTGCACCAGCCTAAACCCTACCCCAAATCCACTGCAACACTTGCAGGCCCCATCTGCTTTTGGGATTTCAGGCGTGGTTTCTTCAGGTGATTTCCAATGGTTAGAATGACTCCTTTGGCTTGTGGCTGACTCCATGGCCTGAGGCTATGCCTCCCATTTTATTTTAACTGGCTTGATAACAGTTTGTCTGAGAAGCGAATGAAGGCACACTTGACAAAGGTTCTGTCTTATCAGGAAAACTAGCACACAAAGGTGTTTTTTATTCAGATGATAAATACTGCCTACAGATTAGCAAATTATTCAACAAAGTCAGTCCTCTGTGCTTCTTCGCTCTTCTTTTGCCTATCCTTTCTGCAGTGGTAGGCACTGCTTTCTTGCTTTCCATCAGGTGTCCAGCAGAAAAGCGTGAAACAGTATCTTAGTATTCCAAGGGTAAGTTTCTTGTGTTTCCAAGAGCACTGCCTGACCCCAAGAGTCCTGGAGGGATCTGCAGGCCAAACAGACCTGTTCTCTACCGTTCTTGTTGTCTCTTTCAAAGTAGCTGACACCCGTCCCTGAGAACAGGCCGAGGGGCTCTTTTTCTTCAGGCCAGAAACATCCCAAGGAAGATGCGAATCCTGGAGAGAGGCTTCCAGTAGGTGATTTTAGCTCTGCGGTTTCTCACCATGATTGTAAGTGCCTGAAGGATCTTGGCTCACATGCTGGAGGTCAACACACCTTTCCTCTGTTTTCCAGCTCATGAAGGACACTGACAGTCACCGCACCCTGCAAAGACTGCTCCTCATTTGAAGACTGTTTCCTCAGTTCCTGAACCTGAATAGCAGTTGAGCAGGGAGAGCTACAGGTCCAGGTGGACCATGATGTCCCCATAGCCTGCAGTCCACATTTGCATTCTCTACCGAAAAGAAAGCCTCACACAGAGAAGATGTAGCTGTATCCAGAAAAAAGACCAAGGACCCTAAAAGAAAACCTCATTTCACATAATGTCTCTTTTTTTCTTTTTTTTTTTTTTTTTTAATTCTTTTGATTCTTTACAGACTCTCACACATAACAAGGACACAGCATCTGGGACGTGAACAAGCTTGGACCTAAATTTGAGGTGCTTGTAGTGTGCCTTTACTATCGAGGCTGCAAATAAATGCAGTGAGGAAACAGACAGTAACTAACCTTGAAGATAAATTGTTCTTAGCCTTTCTGCTATTCACTACTTTTTCCATATTTGCTTGTAATACCCCACAATCTATCACTAGTTGTCATAGCTACCAAGGGGGCAGATTTTAAAAGTTAAGTGCATGCCAACATCCATTCCACAGAAAGATAGACTATGTCTTAAATCTTTAGCTCTCTTCACCAAGAGTTAATGATTCAGCAAATTCAGGCATTGCAAGGCATACAAACATTAAAAATATAACGAATAAAAGAAAGTAAGTTATAACTAGGCAATTTTAAAAATGTGCTTAAATCACTGATCCAACCCAAAGCAAACAAAAACAATCATTTCACAACACTCAAATGTGTGGCACCAGAATGTGCTGCTGGCTGGTGTTTTCAAAAGAATTCTATTGCTTGAAGTACCTAACATTGCCAAAAGACACAATAATTTTATTACATTGGCTTAATGAACTGTAAACTGCTCTGTATACTATAAAATGGAGGAAAAATTTGAAAAGAAGCAAAATTTCCAAAATGAAACATCTCAGCTGCATGCCTTGGCCATAAATCAATCCAAAGGAAATACTAAATATAAAAAATTACTTCAGTCTCAAAATTACCCAAATTTTATCAAAAGCACAAGACCTAGCTGTTTGTTTCTGTAATAAATTGGCTATAGATAGCTGTAACAGCGAAAGTTTGGAAATCTGTGCTTAAGGTAAATGCAGAAGGCATGTTTATTTAGACAGCTAGTCAGTGGAAAAAAAAAGGAAGACATGATTAATCAACAGCATTAGATAGAAAATTTCTTTACATATAATTGTAAGGAGCAACTCTGCTTTAATTGTAGCATTGAGAGAATATGTTTTTCAAATGCTAAATTATTCATCTTGTTAAATACTTGAATGATCTTTTCTTAAATCTTCATGTAGGAGGTAAAAATTCTTCAGACAGTAATTAAGGGAAGATACTGGAGGAAAAATTATATGAAAAATGTAGAAGTCTCTTATCTTCCGAGACTGATAAATCATAAATATGAAAGGAGAAAAAATGAAAAGGATAAAAGAAAAAACCAAAACCCAAACTGAAGGGAAAGCCATGATTTGAGAAGCTGGTTTCTTAAAACAACAAATAGTGACTCATCATAATAGAGAAAGAATTAGTCATTCTTTGCAATGCTACAGTATGTTGCCTTCATGAGTTATGCAGAAGATATGCAGAATATGGACTAGACTCTAAATCACGACATAAATGGTTGATTTTTAACAAAGATTCAGAGAACAATGAACCAAAGGCTGCAATCCCATGCATTATAGTCCATGTACTGCAGCATCAAGCTGTCCACAGAATACAAACTGGATTCAGGCAGGCAGCTCAGAGATGCAGTTAATCACAAAGCTGAATCCTGGTGTCTCATACAAGCAAAGTTACCCTGGATTATACCAAGAGATATTGCCAGAATGAAGATGACAAGAACAGGATTAGGCATTCCTTCAGAAACCAGTTAACTAACAGTTGACATCCTCTATCAGGATTCCACCAGTTATCTGTCTTCCTGATGCTATTTTCATGGGCAAGTGGAGCAAGATTGGGCCAAATATTTTCTATGTGGGAAGTATTCCATATTAAAGTATATAAAACAGAATAATGTGTTCTACCCCAAAATATCACACGGAATTATGCAAATATAGTTATTTTGAGAATAAATACTCCAGATTTATACTTGAATAACTTAATGTGGAACATATGTTAATGAAAGAATATATTTTTAAAATTCACTTCTAAAGGCAATTAAATTAAACTTGAATGAGACATTCCTGTTATTCTCTTTCATAAATGCTTGGGAAAAAAATGTATTTTAAACTTACATTTTACTCCAATCCTAGTTAACTTTCAATGAAAGTAAAAACTGTATTTTTTTTCTTTTTAGCTTAACCTGTTCCCAAAGGGTACTGAATTAAAACAAACAAGCAACACTTCTAAGGGAGGATAAGTATGTAAATGTAGAGGTATACAGAAAAGTTGTACGGCAGTGTATCATCACATTAACACGTCTTAATTTCCACATGTGGAAAAGACTTTGGTATCCAGAGACTGACAATGCTACCTACATTAGTTCTGTAATAAGGACATTTGTACTCACTTGTAGTAATAGCATCATAGAAGTGTGCCAAGAAAACACAGGATCAAACAAAACCCAAAACATTCAAAAGAAGGATTGAGAGAAGCAATTCACTGCTCTGTTAGTGAACACAAACAGGTTTGTCAGGCTGTGGAATGCACGTTACATCTTGTACTGAGGGCATACGCTAAGTAAAATATGATTAAAGAACAGCTGTGGATCCATAATGGACAAAGGACACCTCAGAGCCCCCTGTCTTCTCAGTGTAAGAAAGACAATTTTCTTGTAGGAACCTGTTGAAAGCCTCTTGCCTTACTGCACTTTTACTGCCTCTGAAAGACCCAGATTATTTCTTCTCATCACCCTCTGTTAGCATGCCAGTGTTTTCTGTTTGTTTCCACTAGACCTAATACAGTCAACTAAAATGCACCTTACTCCATCTGATCAGGAGTGCTTTTTCTAATTTATGTTTATACTTATGGCATGCTCAGGTTTATGATGTGCTAGGTGTCTGTTCCAAAATATTTCACTTGTTATAGAAGAACCAAGTTAGCCAAAAGAACAGTTTATCTACATAGAGAAATTATAGGTTATCTACATAAAGGAGTGATAACTAGAAATCCGGCCAAGTGAGACAAAGGTCAGCTATTTAAGCAAGTAGTGAACACGTAGCTCTCATCCCTCCCAAGCCTGTTCAGATGTATTATATGTGAACTGTAAGTCTCAAAGAGGGACAATTAGTATTATCCTTGTCTTGTTTAACCTGGCCCTTTGTCTGGGATTTTTTTGGTTGGATTTTTTGGTGTTTTTTTTTTTTTTTTTTTTTTTTTTTTTAATGTGGGTTGCTTATATGGTGACAATGATTTATTTGTATTTCCCAAAGCGTTTTGTGTCCCAACTTAGCTTCTTCTACAAGCAAAAAGCTTCAAATCTAAGGGAGGGAAGGACGAAGGAGGTGGGAAGGGGTAAAGTACCCTTTCTTTTAAAAAAGCATTTACTTGAATGAATTTATAATCACATAGTTCTTAAGAAGAGTTACAGCAAGATCCACATGAGAACCACCTCAGGATTTATGCAGAACACACAAGACACCTCTGTTTAGGTTTGGGGCTTCAGCTCTGGACCTTCCAAGTTCAGGTGCCAACTGGAGCTGCCCAGTGCCTCTTCTGATTCCCACATTCCCAGGTACTTACAGCAGCACCATGCAGATGGCCAGAACTGCCTATCTTTTTGGTGCCAAACTTAGTAAGAAGGATTCAATAACAAGCTGTGTTTCTTCTGGAGCCCCCTGGGAGATGAACATTACAATAGGCATTCTTAGAGCTCACCTAACCTTTGGCAACAAGTCACATTACAGTATCCTCTGACAGTATTTCTCGTGTTCCTAATGCTTCTTGTATTTCTTGTTTTCCAGGAGAAAAGCTTACACAGGAAGGGCGGGGATTGCCTCCAGCCAGCTTCGCAGCCAGCCTGGTGCTGACAGCACTTTCCTAGAAAAGAGATACTAGATAAGGTTTTTGACAGCCTCAGGCTGAGGAAGGCAAGTAATTCCTCTCTCTCTCTCTGTCTTTCCTAGGCAAACAGTCCAACCACTCCACTATTTTGCTTAAGGCAAACCCAGCTACCATTTTCCTCCCCCTCCAGCCCAGTCCTTTCTAAACAGCCACTCATCTCTGGATTCTGGTGACTGCCCTGGACTGCGAATCTGAGCAGAACAGAACTACAATGTGTTTGAAAAGCATGCCTTAGCTCCCTGCATGGATAGGATTTTCAACCTGTTGCTTTTTGGAAACCTTCATGATAGTTCTAGGGAGCAATTTGCTCAGCAGGAAGGCTGTGATTATCTCCGTGTGGCTTTTCCAAATGCCTGCTTCTCAGCACGAACCCTGTAGAGAGCTTACGTGTTTTATGCAAGGTTCTGGGTTGTTTTTCGCAGGATGGCCAATCTCCACTGCTGGGTGGATAAGGAGATTGTCTCTTGCCTCTCTGCCTATTTGCCAGGCTGCTACTGCGCATTTTTCCAAACCATGCTGTGCAATTACAATTGTGCATCCTTCCCTACTGGAACTGAAGTTGTGTCAACCTCCACATTGCTCACCTAAATCAGAGGTGCTACAGGAGCTATCCTCAAGGCATTTGTGATATTTTTTTGGATCTCATAATTAGGAAAGTTTTAAGTATGTTCCTGAGTTAAAAGCCAAAAATGACACATAGAAAGAATCCTTTACAAATTAATCTTCTCCTCAGCCTGAATTTGATATGTCATGCAACTAAAAACACCACCCCAAAATAGTGGTTACGCCAAATTGCAGTGATCTGGTGGACTTCAGTTGACTTAATACTAGTAAATACTAGTTCAGGTTTTCTCCTAGACAGTATGAAAAGATTAGTCAGAGTGCTTTGTTGGAAACTAGTGAGACCTCTGTGTGGGAGAGAGAAATAGGGAACATACAGTTTTGAGATACTCGAGAATTAGATTAAATGAAATCCTCATAGAAATGTTAGTGTCTGCAATGGTCAGGGTTGTGCTCCAGATTCAGTACCAAATTCAGTACTATGTACTCACTCCCAAAAGAGGATGGCTGATAATTGAAATCAAAGTAATAATAAAGGAGCTATTTACTTGCTCTCTGATTGGGACTCCAAATTCTCATCAAATCAGGAGCAAATACAAAAAGTTAATCTGATCACTTCTATGTGGGGGGGTGGGGGTTTGATTTGTATTCAACATGCAGATATGGAAAGATGTTTTCTTTTTTAAAAACATGACTCGATTTTGTTGATTGTTGAAAATTAGCTTCATGAATATTTCAGCAAGGAAAAAGCATTTCATCAAGTATTCACAGACTTCACAGAGCTAATACACAATTGACTTAAAATAACTTATGTTTACAAGGCTGTATTACATGGAAAAAGAGCAACTTGGTTGGTCCAGAGAAGGGTATTATTCATCCCAGATATCAAAGCAAAAGATCTCTGAACTTTTTGGAGGCAGGCAGCGTGAAGAGCATTGCAAAGGACATTCCTTACCAGGCTATATAAATTTAAGAGTAATGGGTCTGGGTCAAATCCAGAACTTCTGAACTGAGTGCCTCTATTTTGCCTCCTGAATTCTCTTCAGCCTTTCAGGGAATGGACTAGACAAAGTCAGGTGAAGTGCTGAAATTTTTATGGATTTAACAATACTGAAAATCAAAATCACATCAATATTTCTGATTAAATAGCCTTCATAGCCTATAGCAAGATTTCTTTGGGAAATCACAACTTTGTGACTAAGAACCAGAACAAATTTGGCTACCAGCTATGATAAGTATGTACATTCTTGTCTGACAAACTGGCTAGAAGCCCATTTAATAAAAATTGTCACCATCTTCTTGTTGATTTACCAAACACAAGGTTGAAAAATTCTGTTGAGTGGGTTGGAGTTCATACATCAAATCTAGAAGGCATACAGTTTTCACGTACAAAGTGCTCCAGTGATGTACTTTCTGCTATTTTGAAGGCATATTTAACAAAAGTAATCAGTAGCATATGTTTGCTAGGCTTTTTACTAAAACAGTCCACCATCACATCTGCTGGGGAATTCATGCTATAATGGGATTGCTTTGAGTCTTGTTATAAGAGGTAAAACTCAAAAAAATTATCTTAATCCTATGTGTAGTCTCTTCTTATATTCCCCAAATATACTCTGTGTTTTCTGAGTGGCAGTAAACAACACTTTTTCTGTGAACATCAGCAACAGTGTTTGTAAAGACTGTGCTTGCAAGTTTAGCACTTTGGCTTGTTACCTCTTAGGTTTCACAAAAGAAGATGTCCAAGAAACGTTTTGCTTATCTACAAAACACCATGGAAGGCCAGGGCAGACCTGAGAGATCTAAAAAGCTAGAGTAACAGGCTTATGGTTTTGCAATTATGCTGCTGAAAATATATGTAAACATATATAATTACTTTTCTATCATGTAAACTGTATTACCTAAAAGTGGCCATCTCAGTAGATGAACTGATCTTCCAATTTTTGTCATCTTTATCTGTCTAGAAAGATATTCCACTGCTGTAGATAAGTGCAAGTATGCCAGTTCTCACCAGAACCTGCACTAGCTTGAGTGGACAGCAGAAAAAAACCTCCTGTTGAACGTACAACCAAAACTCCCTGGATAGATGAATTGAGCTTAAACCCAAGAATTACTTTCGTTCTAAGACACTAGTTCCAGAATAACCTTAAGTTACAGATAAATGTCAGTTTTTAATTTGGAGGTTATACTGATATCTATATTATATGTCACATTTGTGTGATAATTACAAAGACACTAAAACGAAGGCCAACTGATCGATTACTAATGTTTCATATAGTGTATCTGCAATCCTAGGTTTGCCCATATGGAGCCTTTATGAAGAGTATATCCTACAGACATTTATACACACTTCTAAGCCAATGTTTTCGTAGTTGATTTTATCTTCTGAAGTTTCAAACCTTTTCCTTATTAAAGCCCTGCAAAGGCCTACTGATTGATTACCATTGGTGTGGCTGCCAATTAATACATTTAAATTCTTGTGTTTTTGAGATTATATTGTGTCAAAGTATTTCAGTTTTCATCTTTGACTAAAGCACGTGTTTTGTTTGTTTTTTTCAATTGAGTTTTTAGACTGATTTTGTAGAAAAATTGTTATTCCTAGTGCATATTTGGCTGAATGACAAACCAAAACAATGCAGTGCCCAAACATACTTCACAACTGGTATTAAATTGTGTAACATGAGCTCAGCTGGACTCAGTAGCAGAGACAAGTAATTATCTCTCTCCATCTCCCACTACTCTCCCAGAATGAGGGAAAGATCATGAAATCAGCAGTTGACAATATAAAGTGAAGTCCCAGGTATACATACATGCTACCTGAGAAGATCAGACCTTTGCTATACATCAGCATAGATTTGCAATTAATGCTAATGTGAAGGGTTTTTTTTCTGTAGAAAAAGAATGCAATTAAACACTGAAATGGTGCTGATTTGAGATACCATTGACTAGTTTGTGTCACAGAACTCCCTAATGAGAATCAGTTTCTTTCATAGCAACCCCTAAATGTTATCAATCACAATGCAGTTCCCTATGGATGTGGACACCCTTTGAAATAATATGCTATCAGGATAAATAAGGACACTTCCATTTCTCAGCGTCAATGGAAAAGCGCTCAAAGCTTTTGGCTGCCTGTTTATGAATTTTAATGAGGACTGGATTTGTCTCACATGGAGGCAGCCTTAGTTTTCAAAGTGATTCAGACAAGTCAGTACAATATTAGAAAACCGTACAAAAGCATGAGCGATAATATAATAAAGCACTTTGATGAAGCTATGTTGGGGAAGGCAAGCTGGCTTATATAAAATCACCCCCACTGTTTCTCCTCCTAAACTACAAAATTACCAACTCTGGATCTTAGTTTCCAATGTCATTTTCACCTTTTGTTTCTAAATTGTTTGTGGTATGAATGAACAGTAAAAACAGAGGCTGATTATGACATTTTGGTCTCAGATGAAGACGCTTCCAGCCACTGGACGATTACAAGGCAGACTGAAGTAAATGTTGGCTTTTGAAAATGTTTGCTTACTTTCATTACTTTAGCAGGGTATTTAAACCCAGAATATGATTTATCTTTAGCAGAAACTAATCCAGTATCAAGGCCTTTGGGGGTCCCCATCTAACCTCTCCTCTTCAAGTCCCTTAGACACGTGCACACATCTACATTCTGCAGCAGCCCTGCAATGCCTTTGTCCAAACCACAGCCACAAATGCAGGGGAAAGCTGCCTTGGCTGAGCCTAGGATCATAGTCTAGCCTCTTTTGCTTGCTGTATTCCTTACATTTCCTGTATTTCCTAGTGGTGGGCAGTCCTATGAATAGTTTTATTAACTGCAAAATGGAGAACATCACTATCCTGTTGCAATACCTATATGAGGCTCATTTCTGCAGCATCCTTGATTTCTTCCACAAGCCAGCTTCTGGGGCTCTGTGAAAATCTAGGCTCTGGTGATATGGGCTCAGGAAGAAACAAGGAGTGACAAAAAGGTCAGTATTTGCAGAATAGCAAAGGCTAGCTCCCACTGAGTTTTTCATTAAAATCTGGTTCCTTTAGGTGGATGCCATGGTGGCTACAGAAGACCAATGCTTAGAGCAAAAAAGCCAGCTCCCAGATGGTCACTCTCTGGGCACTGGATGAACCACTAAAGACCCAGGAGCCTGGGAGGATGAATGGTGTCTCTCTGATGGCTGTAAGGAAAAGGCAACCCAGAATGCCCCACAAGTTGAAAGAACAAACTGCTTTCTCCCACTGCTTCAGCTACACCACTTGATCTCTCAGCACAAGTGGCTCCCCTCCATGCTGTCATATTCCTGTCTCCCCTGCTGAAATGACATGACAATTCCTATCTTGATGACAGAGAGCAGACTTTGGGTTGTTAAAAGTCTCTCAGGGAAGACCTTCATTTACTCTCTCATCTGATTTTCTTAGGACTTGTACTTACCTTCAGGATCTTCACTTTGCTTTCTCTAGACAGACCCTTAAATGCAACAGCAGATGGAAATCCCAGGCTTGTTGGAAGCCTATGTGAGTTTTCATGTGAGTTTACACATGTTTCTCAGTTCCTCCTTTGACCTTAATGCCAGGAACTTCTAAAAACACTCAACATTCTGCAGAAATTCATTAGAATAACATAAACTCGAAGCTGACGTTCTTCACATCTTCTTCTCATGCCATTATCCTCATTTTCTTCCACCTCCTTGTTTTATTTTCATCTTTACCTACTGGATTGTTTTCTTCTTTGATCTTATTTCAAGTTCTTATGCCCCTTGTGCATGGGTCTTCCTTTTGCAGCTGTTCAAAACAATATCTGTTCTAATCCATGCTCATTCTGTTTGTTCAAACTGCTTACTTACACTGAAGTCAGGCTTTCAAATTATATTTAATTCCCCTGCATTTATGCTTAGTGCCACCTCCCAGCCGATCTTTTTCATCTTTGTAGCATTTCTCTCATCTCCCATACTTCTGCTTGTTGTGAAACTTACAGGAGACAACGTTCTTAGCATAGCAAAGACATAAACAGAAGAACTGTGCATTTGAAAAAAAAAAAATCAATTCTTTATAGCCAGGAATGGCAGACTGTAAGCCAAGTTAAGTATTGTCATAGTATCCTTCAAAAGAGATTTGAAGTAGATAGATAGGAAAAATTTGGTTCACTCCTACTGTCAGCACTAGTTATTACTGTATGAGACCCCATGATATGTTATAGTCATCACACTCAGATAATGAGATCACTTGATAGTAAAAAGCACATTTAGGAAGTGGTAAATGTGGTATATAAAATGCTTTATTCTGGCATTTAAACACTACCACACCCAAAGAAACATATTTTTTGCCTTGCATTACGTTAACCATTAGCCCAACACCAGAGTAGTTGTTAGCTGACTCTGTTTACTGTCTGGTCAGGTGATTACCACACCTATCTATGAGAAAAGTCACTAACATTTTCCTGGAAGGGGCATTAAATAGTTTGGAAGTCTGAAACTTTTGCCTGATTCAGAGCTAGGGCATTGTTACAGGCACATTTTGGATCATGACCAAAAAAGCATGATTTCGCAAATCCCTTCTACCATCTGTAAATGGAAAATAGATATGCAATGACTGACCTCAAAACCTCAGACTAAGTCATGCAGTTGTGAAGTATCATAACCAGCTCCTGACTGGACAATATCAAATAAAAAAAACTTTTGGATCTAATCAGCAGGTAGGTAGATTTTACTCTTTTTTCATTGCTGCTCACTTGGCTTCTCTAACCATTGGCATCTCATGACCTACATTTGGATTCTGTCAAGGAAATTATTTTGCATTCTTTTGACTTAGCTTTTCTTACAGCAGTTATAGGGTAACTGGCAAATGTGAAGGTCTTGTAGGCTTTGGAACAATGAGTCTTTAAACATATTGTAGTGCACCAGTGCTTCAGACAGATCACAACCCTACTGCATTGCTTTGGGACATCTAAAGAGTAAAACTGTATTTCTTGCATTTGTGGTGTTCAGACGGTACTAATAGACACGCTTCTCCTGCATTCTTCCCATTGCTTTTTACATTACCCTGATGTCTAAGAGTTGCAGTCATGGGTTTGTGTCCCCTACGTGCTGACTTGGGAAGTACCCTGGAAGATAACCACAGTTGGTGCCTCTGTAACCTGAGTGTAAGGAAACATGTTCTGACACCAGCCTCCCAGTGACACTTTTTGCTGTCCGTGAATGTATACTACAAAGCCTCCTCTGTCAAGAAAGGTCCCCTCCCAGAGTTCCCCAGACTGTGGAAATCACCCAGCTAAGCCACATGAAAAGGCTGCAAACTGGATGAGGGGACAATTAGAATTTATAAGAGAGCTTTTTGCTCAGGATTACCAAACTCCTGACAAAAGAGCTCTTAAGAATGCAGTAAGATTACAAAACCAGATAAGAACATACAAAGACTTGAAGCAGGGTTATAAAGATAGTAGTATTTATTAAAAAACATGTTTTCATGCGTCTCAGGGCACTCCATCCAAGGAGAGCAATCAAATCAGTCAACAAGCATGCAGATTTAGAGCTCAGGTACTCCCTCAGAGGTCTGGTGATATCTTAACACAGAAGTGACATTTACTGCCCAGTAGATGAAAAGAACATTTTATATGCAAAATGGGAAATCAGTTGATTGAAATGTTCATGAGATTCAATGCTTATTTTGCTAAGAAGGAAAGAAATTTGTAGAATTCATGTAAAGACTTCCATGCCCAAGCCATGGTTAGTATTTGTGGCAGCTCTGATTAGAAGTTAGGCATTCCTGCGCTGCAGTCCCCTGACGAGAATTAGAGACTTGTTTCCACTCACCCTAGAGTAAGCAGTGTCAATAAGCCTTTGACAGAAAGAAGTGCTTGAATATCAAACAGCTGTCAAGCTTTAACTTAATCAGTTGGGAATGAACATCAAAAAAGGTGAGCATAAAGCAGTACAAGCCCTAAAGCCACATTCCTTGTCTTGAGATGGAAGCTACAAACCACAGAAGTCGTGTGTCAGCAGATCTCAGATCATGGCAGGCATGCAGGGAGTAAAAGAGATTATCAAAATTAGGATGAGCTAAACCCATGACGTACAACCCTGCAAATAATCTGCTATTCAACAGATGCCAGCACAGAGCTTTCAACACCGGGGACAGATGTTTGAAATGCTTAATGGGAGCAAGAAGCCCTGCCTCTGCATGTTGCATCTCTTCCTGATGTGTCCACAAGCACTTGGAGAGGCAAGTACAGTGGCAGTTTAATTTTCTTCTCCCAGAATTATGACTTTCTGCATAGCCTGTTAGAGACCCTGCTGATGATCTAGGTGAAATGCTGAGGTTATACCTTTTGAAATAAGCAGGTATCTGCCAACAGCTTGAGATTTGTTTGGCTTTCATACATACAAGCACAGCAATTCTAAGGATAGCAACTAAAAATGAACATGAGTATTTGTTACAGAGGATGTGAATTCACAGACTACTAGGTACCGATAAATTCAGTCTTACAGTATATTAGAAGAAAATAATGTGTTTAGTCAAGTGATCTATACCTTAAAAAAAATACAGTGATTCATATTTCCAGTCACTGCAAACAAATAATCTTAAAAACATCCTTTTAAGTATTGGGGAAGCATACTCTTTTTGGTATCCCACTTTACTGATGAGAAAATCAAGACCACAGCTTCTTGCAAGAGGCATTTTTCATAATTTACATGTGACCTCTGGCACTGAGAGGAGTAATTTATGATCCCCTTTCCAGCTGTAACTTGAAGTAGCTTTACTCCTGCTTTGGGTGTACACAATTCTTTTAGAATCTCAAAATGGGAGCAGGAATATTTGAGCTAAGGCTTAAACATTCAAATAAATCAATAAATACACATATCTACCTCTGTTTGAGTAGAGCAATGAAAATACAAGCAATTATACCCCTTTTTTATTTTATGGGAATCTGAAAGTATTAAGCACTTTAGACCTCTCTTTCGTAATAGTTATTAGAATAACTTCTTTACATGGATAAGAACATCAGAACAGAAAACTTGACTAGCCTATAAAGTCTGTCTCTACTGCCAGTGGCAGTGAAGGCAGCCTTTGTTTTAATTTGTTATACTGATTGATGAGATTTTTTTTTAAAGGATTATATTTTCCTCAGATGCATATAATTGTTTTAGATAAAGTACTGAGTTGAGATTTTGTTCTTTGACTCATAAATTCTGACACACACCCCCCCCCCCCCCCCCCCAGATTTTTTCTTCTAATTTAGAAAGGGTTTTGGCATGGAATGCAAAGACCATATAAACATTGCTCTTCTCCCTAGATCAGATATTGAACTGCCTGTTTAGGTGCCCTGTGGCCACTTTACAGTACAGATGCTTATAGGAAACAGAGAAACTAGGAGAAATATTTCCTTTTTTTGGAAGACTTGTACTTTTTACTTATGAAAGCTGAACTCATCATCAAAGGAATCTTTGGTTATCTTTTCCTCATGATGATTATTCCCAGCATGAATGAAAAATGGACAGATTGATATTTTTCATGTGTCTATTACTGAAATTCACCTACAGAAACTGTACCAGTGGTTAGGAAAAGAGGACATCATTGGGTCTTTGGGGGGTTTGTCTCCAAAAGAAACCAGCTGGACAAAAAGTGACGGATTTTTCCCACAGACTTTCTATGACCCATCTAGTTTAAAATGTCACTGAAGCTACAAAACATGTTGGATATTCACAGTAAAGTCCAGAAAACCTTTCTTTAGATACTTGAATAAGAGGTCCCTGGGGATCTTGGAATTTATTTAGATGTTATAATATCTTAACAATGAAAAGAACTTTTCAAGTTATCAAAGGTTTTTTCTAGGTTTTCTTCTGACTTGTGATTCCAAACTACAGTCATCATTGTTTCCCCACCCCTTCAAAGCTAATGTATTAGGCTGCTTCATATTCCTTGTTCCCAGTTACAGAAAAAACTAATACAATTATTCCTTCCCACCATTAATATTTCCCAGTAAGCTACTCCTTCCCTCTGTCCAATACTGCAATATTTAAATCTTACGAACATGGTGAAGAATCTCAGATTTTGTGGGATCCCGGGGCATTAGGGAATTAGCAAGTACTTTTCTTGAATTTTCAACAGTGCTAATAAAATACATAATTGCCAGAGAAAACTTTGTCTTATTTGTGATCAAAGGCAATTGAATATTATTTACTGTGTGGTCAGTATGAGCCTGAATAATACAAATTATAATCACAAAAAGAGGTGAGTGGGAAATAACAGGTTTTTTCTTATCCTTAAAAAAACCCAACAACTAAACCCAGGAGCATAACAAACACAATGCCATTTGAGTGCATTTCTGGGAATACTTACGTAGCAAAAAGCAGCACAAGTCAATATTAAAACTCCATAACAAATTTATACAAATTCAAAAATTCACTGGAATTCAAATCCAAACAAAGGCTGCAAATTGACAGAGAAACAATAGAAATACTGCTGTATGCTAGGATACTGGCTATAACAAATAATCTTGTCATTCTCTGTTGTCACTTCCACAGACATCCCAATATAAATGACTCCTCTTGTGCCCCGAAAGAGAAAAACAAAAATAAAAATATTCCCAAACCTGTTCCCTCTGTACACGTATTACATGTTTCCTAAATGGAGTGGTGGTCACACAATTAAGAGAAGAACATCTCATAGTGCAAAAGAGCAGGGCTTAGAATTGATTTCTTATTTTTTTTTAAATATGGGACTGTCATATGGGTTATAAATGGCAAATAACATTCTAATGGGCACATTAAAACTGTTAACAAATGCTCTGCAGGTTTTTCCACCACACAACTTCACCAGCTGCAATACTCCTTCTACAGACAGCTTTCTTTTTCCTAATCATTGTTCCATTTCAATGCAGAAACATACTCAAATTTAGCCAGCTTCATGTGGAGACAAACTAACATTTGTAATATGGAGTAAGCTGACCTGCAAGAAATTAGATGCAGATTAGTTAGACCTACAATTTGGCTTCAATTTTTTTTTTCTACATGATAGTATTACTATATGAAAACATTTTTGTTCTGCTCTTAGAAATGATGTCCAGATTATTTTTCCAGCTCAGCCCTGACAGATCTTTCTCTCAGTCCTTGATAAATGTCACAACACATCTTCCACACTCATTCACAGCCTTTCCTTCTGATCTGCCCATTTTTCTCACCGACTGTATATCTGCTGCAGCTTTTCTTACTCCCACACATCAGCCTGAGCTATTCTTGCTTCTTTGGGTCACACATGACCCATCCTTTCCACAATCCCAACTGGGGCTGACTCCTGTCTCCTTGCAGTAGGCTACATCAGCCATCACTTTTCCACCAATGCCACCCAGCTTTCCCAGGCTCTGCTCTGAAACATGGAAGGAGTACCTAATGAAGGGGCAGAAGCCGTCCTTTTTGTGAAGACACTTGATGAAATATTCAGGATGACTGTGTCCCTGCCGTGCTGATCACTATTGTTTTATCTATACTTTCTTCTTCAGACACTGCTAACTTTTAAGAAATAGTGTTCAACATTTCAATACCCTGCAAAATTACCTCTGTGTTGCCTTGGCGCAGTGACTTTCAGCTGGCGGATGTCCACAGTCCCTGAGACATGGTCAATGGCTCAATGTCCAACTGGAGATGGGTAACAAGTGGTATCCTTCAGGGATCAGTGTTGAGATTGATCCTGTTCAACGTCTTTTTTAGCCACATGGACAGTGGGATTGAGTGCACCCTTAGCAAGTTTGCCAATGACACAAAACTGTGTGGTTTGGTTGATTAGACTGGATGGAAGGGATGCCATCCAGAGGGACCTTGACACACTTAGGAGGTGGCCAATGACAACAACATAAATTTCAACCAAGCCAAGTGCAAGGTCCTACACCTGGGTCGGAGCAATCCCAGACACAGCTACAGGTTGGGCAGAGAAGAGATTCAGAGCAGCCTTGCAGAGAAGGACTTGGGGGTGCTGGTCGATGAGAAATTGAACATGAGCTGGCTTCAGTGCACTCGCAGCCCAGAAAGCCAACCGTATTCTGGGCTGCATCAAAAGGAGCATAACCAGCAGGTCGAGGGAGGTGATCCTACCCCTCTACTCTCCTCTCACAAGACCCCACTTGGAGCATTGTGTAGTTCTGGTGTCTTCAACGTAAGAAAGACATGGAGCTGTTGGAACAAATCCAGAGGAGAGCCACGAGGATGATCAGGGGACTGGAGCACCTCCCATACGAAGACAGGCTGAGAAAGTTGGGGCTGTTCAACCTGGAGAAGAGAAGGCTGCGTGGAGACCTCATAGCAGCCTTCCAGTATCTGAAGGGGGCCCATAAGGATGCTGGGGAGGGACTCTTCACCAGGGACTGTAGCAAAACAACCAGGGGTAATGGGTTTAAACTTTGTCATGGTTTAAACCCAGCCAGACAGCTCGTGCACTCACTCCCAGTGAGTGGTGCCAGCCTGGAAGCAGTTGAGGCCCGCATCTTCCCCCCCGGGGACTCCCCCCCCTTCCCCGCTCCCAGAGGGATGGGGGGGAGAATCGAAAGAATGCAACTCCCACAGGTTGAGATAAGAACAGTCCAGCAACCAATGTACAACACAAATCACCACCGCTACCACCACTAACAACAATAAGAAGAGAAAATAACAAGGGAAAAGAATACGATACCACCCGCTGAAAAATGAGTGCAACCCGGAAGACCCCCTGTCCTTCTGGGTAACTCCCAGTTACACCCTGGGCATGACGTGCTGTGGTATGGAACACCTCTATGGTCAGTTTGGGTCAGGTGTCCTGTCTCTGCTTCCTCCCAGATTCCTCTCCTCCCTGGCAGAGCATGAGGCTCACAAAGTCCTTGGCCAAACCAAAACATCCTTGTTTTCAGCTTTGTTCCCAGCCCGAAAGTCAAAGCACAACACTGCACCAGCTACCAAGAAAGAGAAAAAAAATGACTGCTACTGCTAAACCCAGGACAAACTTAGACAGGGGAAGTTCAGCTTAGATATAAGGAAGATGTTCTTTACTGTGAGGGTAGTGAGGCACTGGAATGGGTTGCCCAAAGAAGTGGTAAATGTTCCATCCCTGGTAGTGTTCAAGGCCAGGTTGGATGAAGTCTTGGGTGACATGGTTTAGTGCGTGGTGTCCCTGTCCATGGCAGGGGGGCTGGAAATAGATGATCTTAAGGTCCTTTCCAACTCAAACCATTCTATGATTCTATGTTGGTATTATTGTATTAACAAAACACCCAGAGCAGGGGGAGCAGCAATCTACTGAGTTTAGACCTTACCTTTTTAAATTCCAACTTTTTACTTCCTTTGGTCTTACTAACATTTTAACATCGATTAAAGCTGTTTTCTAAACCTGATAACAGTAAGGACATGAGAGAGAATTTCTGAAAGTCACTATTCGTATGCTACATGCTGTACTGTACTCTTAAGTGTGGTATTTGCATAGGTCTTCTGCCGTGACTGGATGAGCAAAATCATGACATACAGCCTGTATTTGTAAAATGTCACATAACCAAAAATTGTGTTCAAGGACTTACATGGTAGAAGCATGAAACACTATTTATATAAAGCAATTAAGCATGACTTTGATTAGTACTTAGAAGTGAAATCTATCCCTAGGGTACCTCTTTGGCATGCAGGCATCAGGAGAGCAGAACAGCGTCTTGTTAGAGGGAGACCAGCAACAAAGGTGTTAAATGAAAAAAAGGATCTTTACTGACCTTTAGCATCCCGCACTTACTAGAAACCCAGTAAGTGTCTCAATCAGCGTACCTCCATGGACAAACAGCATTTCATAGTCTGATGTTAATTATCCCTTTATATTAAATTCTACCTCAGTGACCTTGCTACTCATCAAAGGAAATGTGAATAAAAAAAAGGTTTTGCATTGCATTCATATTTCATCCACATTCTAAAGTCTGAACACATTTTTAAAAATTGAAGTATAACTAAGATGTGGCAAAGCAGATCATACATATTAAAGTGCAGTGTGAATTGCATATACTAAAGACCCTGTATCTATCTAAGCACACAGCTAGAAACCAGCCTTTTGTCAGAGATGCTTCTACTAAGCACATGCATCCTAGGTGTTCTGATATTTCATGGTGTATGTTTTCAACCTTTAGGTTTTGGTGTGTGAATTTCATTTTCAAAATAAATATTTGTGGATTAGTTTCAGTCTGCAGACTGCAATTTAGCGCATGGATGAAAATGAGACAGATTCAAATCTAATTCAAGCTATAAAATGCAGCTGGTTGTACTCAAGTACAGCTGGGGTGCACACGCATGGAGTTCATTGATGGTTACAAATATTCTAAACTATCTGAGCATTTCCAAAGGCACTGAATATGACACATATTAACTTTTCCTTTATGAAATCACATTTTGTATTTCAACATTCCATGCTGTTGAATTAAAGCTAGAAAAATCTCTTTTAAAATGCAGCCTGTTTCACCTTGCCCAGCAAAACATTTCTTTCCTTTTCTAGACAATTCATGTTGAAAAGAAATTATCAACCTGATTAGACTTACTTTTTTATACACAAAATATATCAAGGCAATCCTGAGCTGAATTTTATATTACATAATCCTGTCCAGAAATATTTTTATTACAGAATAATAATAGGCCCCTTGAAATTCAAATCTGTAGCACATAATTGACACATTAACTCTAGACTGGCAAGAGGATATGTGGAAATATCTTCAGCTGCTATCAATTGTACATGGCTGGGCTTCTGAAGCACTTAGAATGCATGGATTGCTGATACGTTTTCTGGATGGTTTGTAGATGATCATTTCTGTAAAGAGATGTATTGTAGGGTTTTGCCTTCACTTTCCATAATGCACACAGTAATGTCTGGGAAAGCTAAACATTTTCTGTAAAGAAAGCAGACCATATAAAATAAATTGAAACTGTATTTTAATCCCATTTTACATCAGCAGTGACATTGCTTTATATATCAAGAAACAGGATGCACAAATATTTTCTCATTTGGCTCTTGAGTTGAAAATGACATGACTGGAAAAAATTGCCTATACAACTAAAATTTCATCTGAATAGTTGTGTGTATGATTCATGCCATTTTATTCAAAGCATAATTTTAGTCTACTTTCACTTACCCTTGAAAAGCTTTTCAAGATAATCTTGAGAAAGTCTAAAAGGGAAGGAAAAGACAGAAAATATGAAAAGAAAGAAAAATATTATCATCTTTAACCTCACTGAATTAAAAAATGTACCAGAAACTTTTATTGAGGTTATAGCCTGTATCCAGTAAGAGGTGGGCTACAGTGGAATTTAGCAATAAATTTGGTGTCTCAGTTTTGATCCTGAGAGCCTTTGTTGTCCAACTTCATTACATCTTTGTTACTGACTTTGAGGGTACATCTAGAAAGTTCAGAGCTTGTTACAGTGAGCAAGAGTGCGCTGGTGCAGGATGCAGCCTGGCCACAGCAGCACTGTCCAAGCGTAGGGTGGCACCTGATTTAGTGGCTCTTCTCCCAGCAGTGCACAGCCCTCTGCCTCGTAGCACAGTGGTGCTGTGCTGCTCTGGTCCAGGCTTGAGCTAACCCCCAAATGTCCACTCTTACAAGAAGACAAAGTCTCAGTTTTCCCACAGGTTGAACTAGTGGATGCACCTTCAAAAGAATATACTAAAACACAAGTCAGCCAGTCCCAGAGCATGGTGACTGAAGGAAGAGAGGTTTTATGGTGTGATGATAGATAGCCCCATCTTTCAGTACAGCTGTGCCATGTTTCTTCAGAGGCACATACCCAAGATTACCAGTCAGAAGACCAAAGAGGTGCCTGTCATGCCAGTGGCTCATCAAATTCGCTTGTACACATATGCACACCTCTCATAAATTAAGCCAGTAACTATTTCAACACATTTCCTTGTCATTTTGATTTACTGAGGAAGAGAAAGTTGAGTATTTCCAGCCTTGCTTATGTTGAAATAATGGCCTAATCCTAAACAGTGTAAATGTACAACCTGGGCATCTCTGTGCTTAAAGAACTGCTGAACTATTATGGTGAGTTCTACCAATACTCTGGGTTAGGGTCTGCCTACTTTTCACATATCATCAGTTGCACCTCCAAAGAAAAGAGTCATTGGTGCTTGTATTCATACTCTGGATGGCGTATACATTAAAACCAATCTTTCATTAGCAAAAGATGTCTTTAAGGCTATTACTCTGCAAGGTACATATTAGAGATTTCTTATATATTAAGCATATTGTTGCAAATCAGTTTTGTGAGCTTATTTTGTTGAGCAAGTGAAATTTATGTGATGTAGTTTGACATTACAAAACTCATATTTCTGATTTTGTAAAAATACTCACAAAGTCTGTATAATGGGCACATAGAGCATAGGGAACCCAAAATACCCTTTTTTATCTTCCCTAAAGCAAATGTTTTTGTTGAAACGGTCCACAGGAAGACTTCTACAGGTTTTCCTACATTTCTTTTTCAAGCTTTGGTAGGCTTTTCTGCATTTCTTTTTCAAGCCTTAGTTCCTCCATTGATGGCCCTTAAGCAGAAAGGTGAATATACTGTTTATGTTAGTAGCAGATATTTATGATGAGCTTTCTGGTGTGTAGTAAGGTAGGATTGCCTTCTCTGCTTTAAGTCTGCTGTATTGATGCATCCATCAGGGAATTATCATCTTCTAGATATCATTACCTCTTACCTTGTTGCCTTAGCCATGGGGTTCAATTCAGGAGGAGATTGAAAGCAGATTTTTCAAAATGTGGCATGTTTTCAAATCCTGGATATTTGAAATATTTGCAGTATGGAAAAAGAGCTATATCATATACCTAAATCTGCTCTCAAAGTCAATTCTAATTGTACCAAGCTTTACTAGAACATGTAGATGACCTGCCTGTGACCTTGAGCTTCCAGTTCTGCTTCAGATAGGCACACAGGTATGGAGAAAATGCCCCCAGAACCTTAAAAATAAGTACACGAATAAGAAAGTACCTATTCCAATCCATTTTATTTGAAATAAATTCATTTAGAAAGAAAATATCTTCCCATCCATGCAGAAACTAAACTGATGTGAATATCTCCATACTAAAAGGATGTGAGGTTCATTATTTTAGGAGATTATTTGAAATCTCAGTTCTTGGTAGTCATATAATACAATTTGCCTTCTTTTTTTTTTTTTTTTCTCTTCTCCAAACATTTCTCCTCAATTACTCTTTCCACATCTCACCATGTTGCCATGATGGCCTTTAAGCTCTTTAGCTCTTTGAGCAATAAAAGGAATAAAATCCAGTTTGCCATGACTATCTGAGCTTCTTACTTTCTGAAGATTCTTCTTTCATGGTGCTCTCCTGAGTCTCTTCTAACAGGCCAGAGATGGAGCATATCATAACTGCTCATCTGGATCTAAGTGTGTGCTCACAGTACCAGCCAGTCTACACATGCACCTTGATTGACTGGAGCACTTCTGATAAACACTGTATCTTCACAGAGAAAGCTCAAAACTATTCCAGTGACTCAAGTCTCTCTCTCTTCCCACCATCCCTCTCTCTTTTTTGGATACTGATTTCACAGACATTATAAGAAAACATCTTATAAACTTCTGTTCCTCAAAAATTTGTAAAAACTGGCCAATAGATTCAAAGTACTTAAGCAAAAAGGAAGACAGACAGACAAGTAGAGATTACATAATCATAATTTCCTCAGGAAACCATGCAGAAACCAGATTCCTGAGTCCTTAGATGTAATAATTACAGTCATTACCACATAATGTGCATTTCCATTAGCATTAACTCACTGAATACAGATAACCTTTGGAATTTAAAGTGGATAACGCCCTTTTTGGTCATTTAAAAAAGAATTAAATCTGAGGCAATTAAGAGTCATTAAAGTAAATGATTCATGGAGACCCAGTTTTCTAATCTGAATACATAAGCTAGCAAAATTTATGCATTTAGGTGTTGAACTAATATGCTAGATGGTATTTGCCACATACCCAACTATTTTGCTGGAAATTTCAGAAGCCAGATATAGTCTTGGTCTCCTTACTTTACACAAAACAGTTTTAATGACAAACTTGTAACACATCTGTATTGTATTTTCTTACTACACAGATTCTAAACCTGAGGGTCTTATATTTGCTCAGGTAGGCATAACCATACTGCCTGCTTATGCAAGGCACATAACAGACCAGTCAGAAAATATAACAATTTTTATATGAACACAAGCAGTGGAGATATACTGAATAAATATTCCCTGTTCAAAACCTGATAAACTTCTTATGAAGCTAGTAGGTGGCAATTTCAAAGCAAACAGAAGATACTTCTTCATACAACGTGCACAATTTCAGTGGTTGAATTTCTTCCTACAGGAGGCTGAAGATGCTATGAGACAAACTAACGGACACAAAAACACCCGTGATGTGCAAACCATAAATCACTTGAAAACAAGGATACTTCCAGACCTGTCTCTTTATAACTTGGGCGTCTGCTGCTAACCACCATTGCTTCTGTTTCTTTGTTTTGTGAAAAACCAAGATTTTATTCAGGCAAGTATCTGTACAGTATCATATATCGGTCAAGCATCCCAAACCCCTAAACACACCAGCAAATTTGCTCTCTGCTCTCATGCCCTATGATCAAGAGCCAGAAGATTGCACCCAGGTAATTGTTGTCACACAGCAGAAAATATTCAAGCCACTGTTGTTGTCCAAATGCCAAATTTTAGCGAGGTCCCTTTCCCCCGCCTTTCCTTGGGGGAAAGGGACCTTTAGGCTCAAAACAATTCTTACATTCTGTCAAGATGAGTTTTCGGTCTATAAAAAAGAGGCCTCAGTCTTCCTTGCATACTGGCACCTGGAACATAAAATGCTGAGAACAAACCACAGCATTTTTCAACATCACTTTTAATTAGCTGTTTTAGAAGAAAATAATACTTTTTGTTGTTATTTATTTTCATTCTAATTGTTTTTGTGTAATTTCTGCTGTTCTTCAGAAGTCTTGCCTTGTGTTAAGTATATTTCCATTTAAAAATTTGCATTTTGTAGTTGCCAAAACCATAGTGGTCAGAAGACATCAAAAATATTTTTTCATCAAAACATATTTCATTCCTTAAATATGGCTTCACACAGCCCTTTCATACTAATCCTTTATAAATTAATCATCGGGAATTGATGCCAAGTAGGTTATACATTTTATTGGTGAAGGCCAAACTCTAAACCAGTGGCCTCTTCTTTATATCTTGCTGCTTATTTAATAGAGAAAGTTGTATTTTTGAGAAAGTTCCTATGTTGCTCCTGTGTACCAATGTAAAACTCTTGCCCAAATTAAATACACTTACGTTGTCCTTGTTTTGAAGCATGTTTGTTAAAAGTGCATTTATAAACATGAAGAACATCCTACGCACATAGTTTGTTTGCATAAAATATATTATGTTCAGGTAAATCAAAGTAGCATAAGACAATGCAGTTTCACAGGAAGAACTTTTCAGATGAACTGCACTGTAAAATGCTATTTCAAACTGATGACGTGCGTGCTTCAGGTGGATGGCCAAATAAAAAAGATTTTGAAAATTTTAGAGTGCAGTATTTCAGTTTTATCTCGAAAAATAACTTTATAATTTCAAGTTACTTTGTTTTAAATTAAAATTCTTGTCAAAGAGAAGATTTCGGTTTAGTAAAAACTAATTTTGCTTTATTGTCCTGATATAGAATTGACACGTTCATTATCTGCAGATCTCTGCTTGTATGTAAAGCCTGAAATTCAGATAATATGAAATAATTTTAAACTGCATCTAATACATGCTAGTCTCAAGAGTACACCAGACTGAATGCAATTCACTTCTGGCATCTCTACATTCAGAATATCAGTATTGTGAGAAGACCACACACAGAACTGCAAATTAAAACACGGAATGTTTAAGCTCATTAAATTATTTTTTTCAAGAAAGAAACAATACCCGTTTACTGCCAAAGATACAGAGATGAAACCGTGGAACCAGGCAGCTCCACTAATCAAAGTGAGATTGAGAAACTCTTCTGACAGTATAGACAAAACACTTTCTTCAGTTTATGCAGATCATTTGGTCCCGATTGAAGTATAAAAACCACAATACAACAACAACAAAGCCCAGAACTTTCTGCTCCTATGAAATTAGAAAGAAGAACCTGAGAGGTACCAGCAGTAGAAAAACTTGGTGATCAGAAACAGTCCTTTCTTTTCCACTTCTGTAGATATTGCTTTCTCGCTTAGCTAGATACATTCATTTAGTATCTAAAACACACTTTAACTTCAGAAAATGGATTATATATCCAACACATTTATGATAGTGCTACTGGTTAATAGAAATACTTTTAAAACGCCATTTGTGCTTATTTTAATTGAATTCCAGTGCTATTCAAAAGCAATTTGGCATCCACCATACAGAATAATCACCAGGTACCTTAGAACTGTGCAACTGACCATTTTTAACATATAAAGATACAAAATGCTTAAATAAACATTCATACTTATATTATAGGGGTTTTGCTACCCTTACATTTAGGTCTCAAGGCTAAGTTATTAATATGCTTTTCAAAATGTTTTGGTTCTTGCCAACCAATAGCAATATAATGTTCTTTAAGAAACTAACATTTTTACAAAAATTAAAAACATTTATAACTAGTTTGCTTGTTCGTTGATGTAAATCAGTCTAGCTGGGAAAAAAAAATGCTTTAGACTGCCTTAAATTCTTGTTAGATGATCTTTTTCTTTCTGTAAAAGAAGATGCTAATTTTCAGAGAAGCCAGGACCATCCAGATTTGCTGTTCTGTAAGTGAAATAAAACAACGTTGAACCTCCTATGTCTTAGACTGGTCTAAAATAGGGCTGTTATTTGTAGGTTTTCTGATAACTGTGTCTTTATAGATGAATCATAACATGATGCTGGAAACTTGGCAATTACATCAATGACTCTGCACCATGCATGGTACATGACCTGCATAATAAGGGAGTAGAGTATAAGTAGCAAGAAATTGTTTTTGTAGCTGCTGAAACTCACCTCGTCTCATTATATCTATGGTGTGCAGTCTGACTTGCTTAAAAAACATGTAAAAGTAGCAGCATCCTACAATTCACACATTACTTACCAATTGAGTTCCCATGAAATGCAAAAATAACAACTAAATATCCTAAGATATGCAGATGAAAAACTACAGAAAAAAAATATTCTGAGACAGATTCAGATTTGCAGCAGTGCTCACAAGACGTGGAAAAGATTCAAGCCAAAGTTTCAATTGTGTGAGAAAATGCAAGTGACGTACCTAAGCAAAATTGGCCTGATTTTCAGATACTCAGCAGTTTGAGCTCCCATTTAGTTCACCTCTAAGATTACACTAAATAGTTTGCTTGTATAATCTACAGCCTTGAAAGAAAGTCTCCTGTGATCTCTTATAAAAGAGTCTTGGCAGATAAATGTGAGTAACACAAAAGACATTGTCTTTCTTTCCTGAAAGTGCCATAAGCCCAATAGGTTTTTTTGTTAGGAGTACTTTGTTCTAAGAGGATGAAACTCTCTATGGCACTTTTAATGTTCATTTTTCCTTAAAGTGTATTTCTATTTGATGGCTTTCACCCAAGTTTTTTCAAATTGCTTTCTGAAGTGATGAGGAATACTTGATGTAAATAGGAATAACAAATAATATACAGGAAACGCAACAATGTCTGGGAACAGAGAAAACAGTCTAATCTGTTCCAAAGCAGAATTTTGTTTTAGTTCTAGCTAAAGAGAGAAATGTCCTGCTTCAACAAGCTTTGCCTAAGAAGGGCCCAGGGTTTCTTGGTGTGCAATTATTTTCCTGAAACACACACTATAGAAGTATGTATATATATAAACATGCACACATGTCAACACATACACACATACGTATAGTAATTTAGTGTATATGTGTCTGCTTCCCACTCAATGTAGTTTATGGTTTACCGCTTCAAATATTTTTACTTTTACTGTTACTTCCACATTGTCATTAAGAAACAGAAGTCACAGTCTTTGCAGCTCAGAGTCCATTGCAGGCTCTGAAACTCAAGGGCTTTTTTCCACTTTGCCATCATTAAAAGACCTGTCATTAATTTAAGAGCTAGGAAATTATGACAGTGTCTACTGCCTACACAGACCCTGGACAAGAGTTTTTTTCATCACCTTCAAATTTTCTTCCTTTGGACCCCTTCCTGTAAAGGGGAGCCCCAGATTGGAAATGGAAGTGTGCAGTGTCTCATCAAAGGAAGACCACATGTAAATACAAGAGATGCAGTCTGGGAGGGAGAGACACTGCTTTTTTGTCTCCAGCTCTCCTGGCATTGCATGATTCCACAGGGCTCAAGGAGCAGCAGAGGAGCCACAGCAGGAGCAATGCTGAGGGTGCCAAAGCTGTGGCATGGGTGCTAGAGATTATGTGCCTGTAAAACCTCTTCCCTCACAATGCCTGGGGCTATGGATTTACCTCTGTCTTGTGATGTGACTTGGAGATTAAGCACAGAGGATGTTAGAGAGTCATCTGGGCAGAAGTCAGGTCAGTCTAAAGTTTGCCACCACCACAGTTAAGGTTCTCTTCTCATAGAATGGGCCACCACTCTCACCAGATCTATCCAGAAAGATCTAATCTTCATCATTCTACCAACTGGTAAAACTAAAAGACGTGTTGAGTGACTTGTGTAACAGATCTTAAATGTTATTTAACACAAAAAAGTTTGATTATTGATTGGTACTTTTCTTGCAGTAGCTGGAGAAAAAATCATTTCAGAATAGACTTTAAGTTAGAACTTCCCATTGAGATACGGGAGACAGACGTCAGTCTCTATGTCTCAACAGGCAGGGCAGGAACATGATCCCAGGTGGAGCAGGTCTCAGCATTGTGGTAGTTTGTAGCAGAAGGTGAAAGAGCACAAGGGGATTTGGTTGTGATGTGGTGCAGAGGGGAAAGGCCCGTGAAGAGCAGACCCTTGCTTCCCTCTGTCCTGCCAAGAACATTCACATCAGTGGAAGCACTACCACCCACTGTTTCCTCTCTGCTAGCTCTGCTGTCAGACCTTGAAATATAATACGTGTAACTGATTTATATTGATCCCTACTGGAACACAGTATAATGTTACAGCATTTTTACTTTTAATAAGTCCTTCATAAGAGCAGGTAAAGCCTGGATGACAGGTTAATGTTCAGAGCTGCCTTGAATCCAGGATATTCTGTACCAAAACAACACCCAGCTTGCACAATCTACAGCTGTGAACTACAGATAGAATTAATAAGGTTATGTTCTTATTCATATAATCACTTCAGGAGAAAATACTTCTAATGGCATGAATCCTTAGTACTAGGTAAGATGAATAAAATTTTCCCAATGACTATTTTTAATTTTTGATCACAATATAAAAAAAATCTGAGACTCATTTATCTATCCATTATTTATTCGTTCACCTAGTAGTATCTCAGTATCACTGGTGGGTGATATTATGGTTGCAGGCTGTCTTGGGCAAAGCAATCATGAAATGATTGAATTTTGAATCCTTGGAGAAGTCAGGAAGAAGACCAGCAAAACCTCTGTGTTAGACTTCCGGAGGGTTTACTTTGGCCTGTTTAGAACCCTGATTGGCAGAATTCCTTCTGAAACATTACTAATGGATAAAGGGGTCCAGGAAGGCTGAACACTCTTCAAGAATTAAATCCTTAAGGTGCAGGAGCAGGCAGTCCCTATGTGTTGAAAATCAAACTAGCTGGGAATAGACCAGCTTGGCTGAACAGGGAGATATTGCTTGAACTCCAGGAGAAAAAGAGTTTATCACCTGTGGAAGAAGGGACTGTCACCCCATGAGGAATACAAGGATGGTGTTAGGTTATGTAGAGAAAAAGTTAGAAAAGCAAAGGCACAGCTGGAACTAAATCTGGCCACTGCCATAAAGATAATAAAAAGTACTTTTACAAATATATTAGCAATAAAAGGAGGGCCCAGGAGAACCTCCATCCTCTACTGTATGCTAGGGGAAACCTAGTGACTGAGGAAGAGGAAAAGCCTGAGGTAGTTAATGCTGCCTTTGCCTCAGTCTTTAATAGTCACACCAGCCACCCTCAGAGTACTCAGTTCCCTGAGTTGGATGGCAGAGATGGGGAGCTGATTGAAGTGCCCATAATTCAGGAAGAATTATCTAGCAACCTCCTGCTCCGCTTAGAAGTATACAGGTCTGTAGGGCTGGACGGGCTACATCCAGAAGTGCTGAAGGAGCTGGCATAGGATCTTGCTAATCCACTCACCATCATCTATCAGCAGTCCTGGTCTTCTGGGCAGGTCCCAGAGGATTGGAGGGTGGCCAATGTGATGCCTCTCTACAAAAAGGGCAGGAAGGAGGACCCCAGAAACTACAGGCCTGTCAGCCCGACCCCAGTGCCAGGGAAGGTCATGGAGCAGATGATCCTAAGTGAGATCACACAGCACATGCAGGAAAATGGAGGGGTCATGCCCTGTCAGCATGGGTTCATGAAGGGCAGGTCCTGCTTGACCAGCTTGATCTCCTTCTACAATAAATTGACCCACCTGGTTGATGAGGGAAGGGCTGTGAACATTGTCTATTTGGACTTAAGTAAAGCATTTGACACTGTCACAGTGTTCTCCTGGAGAAACTGACTGTTCATGGCCTGGATAGGTGGATTCTTCACTGGGCTGGAAACTGGTTGGATGGCTGAGCCCAAAGAGTGGCAGTAAATGGTGTCCCATCTAGTTGGTGACCCATCATTAGTGGTGTCCCTCAGGGCTTGGTGATAGGGACAGTGCTGTTCATTATTGACCTGGATGAAGAGATCAAGGGCACCTTCAGTAAATTTGTGGATTGGCTGGGAGTGTTGATCTGTTGAAGGACAGGAAGGCTCTTCAGAGGGATCTGTACAGGCTGCATTCAATGGGCAGTGGCCAGTGGTTCAACAAAGCAAAGTGCAGGGTCCTGCACTTGGGCCACAACAAACCCATGCAACACTACAGGCTTGGGGAAGAGTGGTGGAAAGCTGTTCGCTGGAAAAGGACTTGAGGGTACTGATTAATGGCTGAACATAAGCCAGCTTCTGCCGAGGCAGCCAACAAGGCCAACAGCGTCCTGGCCTGCATCAGAAACAGCACAGCCAGCAGGGCCTGGGCATTGATCATCCCCCTTTACTGATGAGGGAGCACTGATGAGGGAGCACCTTGAATCCTGTGTTCAGTTCTAGGCCCCTCAGTACAAGAAACACTTTGAGGTGCTGGAGTGGGGCCAGAGAAGGGCAACAGAGCTGGTGAAGGGTCTGGAGAACAAGTCTGGTGAGGAACAGCCGAGGGAAAGGAGGTTGTTTAGCATGGAGAAGAGAAGGCTCAGGGGGGACCTTGTCGCCCTCTCCAACTGCCTGAAAGGAGGTTGTGGTGAGGTGGGGGTCAGTCTCTTCTTCCATGTAACAAGTGATAGGACAAGAGGTAATGGCCTCAAGCTGCACCAGGGAAGGTTTAAACTGGATCTTAGGAAAATCTTCTTCACTGAAAAGGCGATCAGGCATTGGAACAGGCTGCCCAGGGAAGTGGAGAAATCACTGTCTCTCAAAGTGTTCAAAAACCATGTAGGTGAGGCCTTCAGTGATATGGTTTGGTGGTGGTCTTGGCAGTCCTGGGGTAATGTTTGGACTTGATGTTCCTAAAGGTCTTTTCTAACCTAGTTGACTTTATTCTGTTCTGGTTTGGTTGCTCAGTTTTCCCCTAAGGATTCTGACTAAACACTCGTGCACAAAGGAAATCCAGCGA
This sequence comes from Neopsephotus bourkii, assembly GCF_033783945.1. Classification (NCBI taxonomy): domain Eukaryota; kingdom Metazoa; phylum Chordata; class Aves; order Psittaciformes; family Psittacidae; genus Neopsephotus; species Neopsephotus bourkii. Next base: position 155,481 of record NW_026901918.1, read on the forward strand.
GTATTTTCATTTGATAACACAAAGAAAGCAGCCATATCTTTTCAAATCTCTTTTATTATGGCTTTAACTGGTGATGGACATATTCCAAACAGTCTAGTTCAAGCTTGGTTAAAGTCTTGGTTAAATGCTTGGAGACTTCTGAAGTACCTTTGTGCTTTATTGTGCCCCTGAAAGCAGCTTTCAGAAAATATTCTTATCTCTGGAAACAGTGAGGAGGTATATTTGATTGCACATTCCAAATACAGAGGAGAAGAAATAAACATGGGCTTATACACACACGGAGAAAAAAACAACAAACAAACAAACAAAACAGAACCAAAACCCAAACCCCACCACTGTACACTGAACTAGTTTATTTAAGGATATTGTTATTCTCAGAAAGTGTAACTCACAACTCCTGCTGGCTTGCTTGGTCTCATTCTGAGTTCCCCTTTCTTGCGTTTGCCTAAGAGTCACTTCTCCTACGCTAACTATGCAAAACCTGCTGCTCTCACTTAACATCATTTCCCCAAAATTCATTCCTCTCTATTGCTTGTTTATCTCTAGTGAAGAAGAAAAAAAAAAAAAAAAAAACCGAAAAAAAAAGTCAGTCATAACAAAGAAAATGTCAGGTTTTGTATCACACAGTTGTCAAAAAAGGCAATGTGGGAAAAGAAGGTTTTGGATAAAATTTGGTCAGGTTCTGGAAAAGAAAAATTTCAGCATATGAAAAAATCCTGGGCCAACCTTCTCCATCAAAGTATCTCTCACCTCTAGTCTTAACCACACCATGTTGTAAGACATTTATAGCTAGAGTTCAGCATGAATGCACCAAAGCTCAGCCACCACAGTGACTTCCTATTAAGGTAGATGTAGTAGAGGGAAGCAAACAACCCCCACAGCTTAAACAGAGAGCGAAAAGCCTGTGGCTGGAAGAAACCAGCTCTTGGTGTAATAACTGTAGCGAGAGGGTCTGAGGGGCTGTGACATACCTTCCTTATTAAAAGAGAGATGTTAAGAGGTACCATGATAAAAAACAATTTGATGGAAGAATGAGATTTAGGTAATTCAACCAGTCAGTTAGGTAATCCATATTTTAAACATGGCATATTTCCAGGAGAACTATGGTTTACTAAGGGTGTGTTATCTGGATAGCCAGAAGCTCTTAAGTCCTAGAAAACTGCATCAGTCGCTGTAGTCAGTAATAAATGTTATTTATTAAGTAGAATATAAAAATCTTGATAAAAAAGGTTATAAACTTGGTTTAGAAATGGAAGCCTTTGCAACACTGAAATATAGAGCAAGATGGCATATTTTATGATACAGCTGTTTAGTAATGACTCTGTAGAGAACGTCTAAAAAAATTGTTTTTTTCAAGTCACCATCTTCAAAAGGAGATGATAAATACTGTGGGGAAACACACAGAGAGGGTTGTCTTAATTTCTAGGAAGACAAATTAGTCCATCTCCATTTATTGTGACCACTGTCACTTCACTTCCCCATCCCAAGGATGATTTGTAAAGTTCTTTGAGATCCCAGTAGGTAGAGAGAGGTACCCAAGTCCAATGTACTACAATAATATAACACTGCATTGAGAATGAAGTTCATCTTAACTGTCATTTAAATAAAAATGCCATTCTTCAGGCAAGGAAATTTTGTCTTGGCTTTTTGTTCAGGGCTGAAAATTACTTTATTGTGTATTTATCATAACAGAAGGACTATGCTTAAAGAATTCAAAGAATTTCAAGTTTTGTAATAAAGCAAAACCTTTCTAATGACTCTGTGATTAAGGGACTGTACTTCAGGAATCTGAAAGATCTAGAGATTTCAATAAACTGAAACACTTCACTGTGTTTGTTTTGGTTCAGGCAGTCCTGCATTTACTTTTTCGGTAATCCTCTTTAGACAGGCAGTTTACCTAAAACTAGCATAATTGAGCATATTTGTAATAATGCATGTGGTAATGTGTCACACTGAAGCAGTTGTATGTAACCTAAATTCTCTCATGTCAAAAAGAAAAAAAAGACAATAAATGAATTATGTCACTTAAGGACTGTAAATCTTCATATCTTACTCATCCACCCCAGAATATGACGTCTACATCATAGTGGTAAAATGTAATCCACGACAAATTAATTCCTAGAGAGACAGATGCACTTCTGCTATGAACTGACTTACTTCTGTAAGAACCTTTGTCACTCCTAGTTGTATCAGTGATGTCAGTGACCCTTAGGTGGCTCAGTATGAAAAACACTTTTAAAACTGGAATATCTGGCTTCTGGAAAACAAAAAAAATCGTATTCTTTCCACCCTACTTACATACTCATGCTTACATTACACTTAGCCCTGCAAAACAAGCTGATAAAAATCTCTGTCGTGCCATTGCCCAGTCTTGGTACACTGGAGTGGAACTAAACAAACCACCATAAAGCACAAGAGCTCTAAATCACAGATTGTGAACAACATCTTGAGGGCTTGTCTCCCATTCAGGCCCTGCAATCACACCAGCAATACCAGAAGGACTGGGAAACAAGGAAGTAACTTGCTACTGGACCTTGTCTAAGCACAGGACAAAATGGAGGTTGATTTCCTCCATTGCCAGTGTTGCCATTTAAGTAGGAAGAACAAATGCAATAAAAATATTAACGTTTTAGTGTTTTATGTAAGAGAAAGCAGTCGTTTTACAATCTGGTGAGCACCAATACTCCAAGTACTGACGGCTGCAAATAGTCCAGTGATGATGTATCTCTAAAGACAAGCTAGTAGTCTATTACCTACTAGTAGCTAGTAGCTCAGACTGGCTACTTCACCTCAGATAGACTGAAGGAAGCTTGATCAAACCCCACTGCTATTTCTCATTATTTTTATGGGGTTTGGTTTGGTTTGGTGTTTTTTTTTTCTGTAAGTTCATTATGCTTAATATTTCAGTGGACTCCACCAGGGATTTATTTTAAATTTTAGTATTTTAGCCATATGAAGAGGGATTGGGTTAAAAGCGGTTTTTTAGATATTGTTTTCCAATTGAGCCTTAAGTGCCCATTGCAGCACTAAGTCCCTCATGGTGTAACAGATGCCTTTGTAATTTAATTCATGTAGTTCCATGAATATTTATGTATATTAGTTAAAAACCATTTAGCTACAGTAATACTGTTCTGTGTTCCTTAGTCAACAAGTAAGAAGTGCTCCCCTTGCCACACGCTTATCTCTCAGTTATTAATGTACAAAAACAAATTCCAAACTCTCATCTGGGAACATTATATTGTAATTGTTTAGTAGGTTATTAGGACATACCTGTCATGTCAGAAGCAAAACACAGAAAATAACACTGCTGTTACAGGAATAAAACGATTGATTTCTTGTGCCATCTCGTGGGAAAATTATTAATTGCAGACAGTCTCAAACTATTTTCTATGGTTCTGTATAAGCAGAAATGTCAGGAACGTGGTTTGCTTCCTGTGTGAAAAATCTGTTGCCTGTAAGTAGTAATGTGGTTTGTTAATGTCTTACAGTCAAATGTTTTTGATCGGTCAGCCTCAACTCAGTGGTTTATTTTTCTGTATGTCTTGTGGATTGTGCAGTCTCCATCTTAAAGCTCTGATTTATTTTCCTTGCTACAAACTATTCTAAGATCTTCCTTCATGTTCAGATCTATACAGAAAGATAATATACTTCTTTTAAAATTCCTTTCAAGACATTATTAATTCTCACCTGGACTACTGGTTGGAATCAATGGGGGTTTATTCACTACTTTTTTGAAAATTGCAAACTAATTGTTCTAACAATAAATATTAACTGATTGCTTAATTAAACTTATTAAAAGGCAAATTAAAATCCCAAACCAATGACAATAATTAAGACAAAAAATTACCAAAATGATGGAGGAGCAGATTTAACTTTTCCCATTACCCAATATAAAGTCAATTAAGTGTAACTGGAAAATGAGCAAGCACAAATAAAGTTTGAAAACACCTTTTGCCACAGAAACTTAAACAGGACTGTGTTGTCTCACACACAGCTCAGAAGTGAACTCTAGAGTACTATTCTGCAAGGGGTTGAGGTCATCCTTGTGTTCCAAGTCCAATTGCAGTCCATCAGAATTTGAAATACAAGCTAAATGTTCTTCCTGTCCTCTCCCCTCCAGCCATACAATACATCATCTGTAGGAAACCTAAACTTTAACCTAAATTACATATCTTTAATCTGTAGACATTCGCCAAACTACATTCACAGAAAAACATAGATGTTAACCTGTACGAAACCCCAGTGGGAATGTGCTGGAATAACAGTAATGTTGGAGGATTTAACCATGCAGCTCTGTTTAGCATTAATGTGAGTCAATAAAGGTAATCTCTATATTCCGCTTTGAAAATACATGTGTGAGGGCATTAATTATTTCCTTTTATTTATGGTTATCCTTTGATAAATTTTCATCATATGAACACTACAAAATAAGATGATAGAGGAGCTCAGCACCATTTACTCATTGTAAAGTGAATTAGAATTACCTGGGTGCAGTCTAATTCTAACCTTTCGGGGACTGCTCCATTCCTCTCTCCTCCCCATCCCTCATTTCAGATGTAACGTGACTTTGCCATATTTCTGCTTCTTTCTAGAGCAGATGTTACTCTCTTATACTGTTGCATGACATATTTCAATTGGTCAAGGATTCTCCAGCAACAAATTGAGAGCAATAAATCAAGACCAACAAATTGAGCAATTATTTAGCTAAAAGCCTCTTGACATGGCAAGCTACTGTGCTAACATACTGCTGCACTGATCTCCTTCAAATTGTAGTATTTAAATTCCACTGACCCATTAAATGCCCTTAGTGCTTTGATGTTGCTGCAACACCTTTGTGCAGTAAGGCATGCTGAACCTGTCAGAGGGACATCAGCGCTAGTGGAGGAGAGCAGTTATTCTTTCAGCTGTGTCAAGATCTCATTACACGTGGGTCAATCACTGTACAAAGAAACTCAGAAACATACTGCTTGTGTAAAAAAAGCCCCTATGGCTTCACAGAGCTCTTCGCTACAGTAAATCTGGGCCTTGAATCAGTGGCATGAAGTCCTTGCCCATCCTTCTTCTTTGTCAGTTTTCTTACCCCACTGCTGTGAATGGTCTCAGACAAGAAACAAGATGCAGCCCCAGCCCCTGGTCTCAAGCATATACGGTAGGAGACTGTATACTGGCTTAAGTCCCTGGCTGGCTGCTCTCACCTTCTTTGCTGAGTGCCTTTGTTTCCAGCAGCTTTGCAATCTAAATAGCAAGGTTGCAAATAACAAGGTGCTGAATTACAACCTCTCTATACAGGCCTAGTCCAGCCACACTGATGCAAGAGCCGCCATGAACCAATTTTACTCTGACACAAATATTCTGCTTCTTAATGTGGGACAAAGCTTATATATTGTTCTTCATAATGTAAACCTATGGAAACGTTTGCTCCAGTACAATATTCCATGTCATTACCAAACCCAGGCCTGTTGTAGCTGGTTATTATTGATGCTTTTTTCTAATAGGAGCAGAAGTGAAGTCACATTTTAGTCACAAACAAATTAACGAGACTAAAAAAGTAAAGCGCTGACAAAGTAAAATTATGCTCTTCTTTCAGAAAGTGTAATTAAAGTTCTTTTGTAACAAGAATTCACATAAGCGCACTTTCCTGTTTGTTTTTTTGCTGCTATTGTATATCTGTTGCAAATAGGATTGTTTTATAGTCAAAATCTTCCACTCCATATTGAATTACAATAGTATAAACTGATGTCAAAATTTTGCTCTTGATATCTCCTCAAGTGACTTTCCTGGTTTGTCTCAGACCTGGTCTTCACACCTGTAGGTGCTCTGACACATCTTCTGCTTCAGCATCACTTCCAGACCCCAGATCCATTCTCTGGACCATGTGGATTTGGACAGCTTATAGATTGGGTAAGACAATGGAACACCTGGATTTTTTTGTATTGCCAGACTTAAGCATGCAAAAGCACTAACCACTGAAAATTACAAAATTGTAGAAACTGAAGTTGGAAACTTTCATCTTTTTTTTTTTTTTAGATGTCAAAGTCCTATTGAATCTTCCTTTCCAGGTTGATTTTTGAAGGGTAAGTTTCCTTTCTCCAGGTGTGGAGTTTCAGAATTCTGCCAGATATTATATGTGAGACCTGGTAATGCTGTAGTTCCTGCAATCCATTAAAAATTAAATCTAAATACCCTTGACACAGTGAGTCAATAAAGGTTTCTGAGGTCAGCCAGAGTCATGGGACAATTTGGTAACTATGTTAATGGAGCCATATTCAAGGAACTAAAGTATATAATCAGCAGTAATAACAATTCTGCAAGACAAATTAGATGGCTAATAACATGTAAACAGACCCACAGTTTACAGATTATGTCATCAGTAATAGCTGTGCAACTCTGATGCCATCAGAGGGAACACATGTATGGACCTAACTGAAAATTGCCGAACTGTCTTGTTGAGAGGCAAAAAAGGGAGGAGAGCTGGGTTGTGCACTCCCAGTGACATTGATTCTGCAAGGTTAACAGGAGTGGAAGGTAGTCCAGAATTAATTTTGCCATTGGAAAACCTGTCAGTTTTGCATATTCACATTTCACACTATAAATAACTCTTAACTTTTCTTCTCTACCCCCCGTACTTGCTGCCAGGCATTTTCTTTCCAGTTTGTTCCTTCGTTGCTACTTAACATACCTTGCTTCTTTTCTTTAATCTCCTTGTACATAAAGCAGTGGTGGTGTGCAAAGTGTCATTGCTTGCCTCAGAGGACATGGAGGTGACTTAATTTCTCTAGTCCTTCTGCAGGAAACCACAAGTCATTTTGTTCCTTTGCAGCTAAGGTGCGTACATAAAGCAGAGGGTATGACCACCTATGCCCACATGGATATGGCTTTGGCCAGAAACCATTATTTATTGTAGCAGAAGTGGTGTCAGCTTCAATGTTAAAGATTCTTGTTAATACAAGTCTATGCAATGACAGGGCAGTAATATGTATTTACAAAGTGTTTTGGTGATTCTTTCTCAGACAGTCACAAATTATTTCTTAGATGAGAGCTTTTTACACTTGATGAATAGCAGGTGATTGTCACTACTTTACTGTTTAATTTTTAAATTAATTTGAAGTATAATTCTCCAACTATAAAGTGCTCTGAGACTACTAAGAAATTAATCACATTAAATGAACTTCATTATAAATCGTCATCTTTACATGACACTCAAAAGTATGCACTGGAAGAAATTAATGCATCAAAACAGGATTCTCAATGTTTCATTTAAGCAGCAAATGCATTTCAGAATTAATTAAAATGAGGAAACACTAGGTGAGTATTGAAAATGTTTGTGTGGAGCTCCTATACCAGGGTTATATAAAACCCAAGCTTATACTTAATAGGAGCATACAAATTTGTAAGTCCTGTGAAAATTTACATTCATGCATTAGTTTCAGCTTCATGTTATTCAAAAACTTGAAAGAGGGTTACAAATCTGGGCACTGACTTACACTCTTACACCACAGATAAACTTCCATTAATTACAGTTAAGAACAAGAAAAGCCACTAATACATGAAGGAAAGCAAACAGAAACCTTGCATTACACTTTCTGCGTAAACCCACAATATCTTCATGTTGAAAAGAACACCACCGAACACACTAAACATAAATCGTAAACTTACTTCCAAATGGTCATTGAACTACAGTTCTCAGAAAAATAATATACAAAATTACAAGACGCTGTCAGATTAATTATGAAGCTGCATTTTGTAACCACAGTTTGGTGTCCTGATAAAATTTGGAATGAGAAAGGAGAAGAAAGAAAACAGCTCTGAACTAGTATGGAAGCTGCCAATTTTCTATAAATATATAGGTATGTGCAAATCTTTAGTGCAATGATAGTAACCAACAGCAACAGGTTGAATATCTAATCTATTCAGCTGAGGCAACCATGCTGAATGTTTATACTAAAACAGAAAAATACAAATAAAGAAAACGTAACCTTTTAGACTGGTGTTCAAATAAAGGTTTAAATTATTTCTAAACAGAGTACAGAGTTTGAACTCCTATATGAGGCTTCTTGTGTTAGTCTTTCTGCTAAATGCTCAGCCATTTTGAGATACCACTATTTACCACAGTGGCTTACATTAAACTATGCAGACCACATTTATAATTAGTTTAGGAATTTGTCTCTACTTCATTTATCTGTTTTTTTTTTTCTAGCACCTACTACTTTTTTTACAACACAGAATAAGAATGGAAAATATAAGTCTGAAGGGTTAAGTTTGTCAAAATTGTCAAAAATTTGTTGAAACCAAGCAAGTTTTGAGAACAAACCATTACAGTGAAATGTTGGAAACCAACACAACTTAAATTTTAGACATCAATCATAAATTCACAATTATTATAAAGAAACAGATACATAATATACAAATTTAAAGCTCTAATAGCAAACATAATATTAGAGCATTTTTAATAATTTATTAATAAAAGCATTTGCTAAGGTTAGCCATGTGGAAGAGAATACTACCTTCTGGAGATCTACTGAACAAACAGAAAAGAGAAAGCACAATAAAAATCAGCTAGAGCCAGAGTAACTAGATTTAAACTTAATAGACAAAATAATTCTCAGAGTTCATTTAGATTTTAGCAAAGATTTTAAGCTTTTCATCCAGTTAATTTTTGAAATTTCATAGAAGTTTTAGAATTATTGTCAAAGACTTTCTACAGCAATGAATGAGCTTTCTCAGCTGGAGTGGACTCACTAATATATCCCCATAAAAGGGTTTGGGAGAGAGGGGAGTTCATTCTTCTGCACACTCATTTTGCTGCACATGAGCAGGTATTTCATAGTCAACAACTGAGAACATGAAATACTAATGCACAGAGTCCAAACAGCACAGTCCTAAATGGTTTGTTTTTCTTAGCTGCTGTATGCTTACTTGACAAGGCAAAGGTCTACAGAATGAGTATTTTAAGACCCCAGAACAAAACCCCCCCAAAAGGTAATATAGCTGCTCTTGATCCTACACACACAAAACAAACAAACAAACAAAAAAAAAACCACAAAAACCAAAAATGTGGCAGGGGCACTGCCTTTATTTTGCTCCAAAATAAATATTTACTTGCTTTTTCAAAGGGGAGAAGGGGGAGAGGAGGAAAACATTGACTTACAGGAGCAAAAAAGAAAAGAAACGCTATGTTCCTACATTTGTCCTTCTGTAGAGAATTATGTCATTTAAATGCAAAACCCAGTCATGGAAAATGGGAAAAGTAAAAGCTTTGTGAATGTAGGCGTGAAAAATACTTATACTTGCAGTAAATATCAATGAGTCAATATCAACTTATTTGGAAGATTAGTTTGGTGTAATATATAAACATAGGTACTTATTAAAGTCTGAATCTCTGAAGGTTGACAGGCACCACGCCTTTATTGCTTCTTTCTGTGATAATCCTGAAGGGGAACACTTCTGTGCAATAGAAGTGTCACTAAGGTCATCCTGTGGTATTTAATTATTACGTTGGAAAAAAGGAACATCAAACACTTATCTCTGATGCAAATAAAGTTCAGTAACATGAGCTATGAGTAACCTTTTCTAAAATAAAATGGACATGAATATATAGGAAATAGAAGCATATTCCACTTATTTCCCAGTATTTCAGCAACAAGACAGATCTAAACCAAGATGTACAAGCAAATCCGACAATGCTGTAAGTGTATTACAATTTATAAATAATAAAAACTACAGACATAAGCTGTAGAGGCATATAGCTATTGTTTTTTTTTCTTTTATTTCTTTGAATTATGTTTTTATTGTCTTGTAGCTATACTTGCCATCTGTACTGAAACTGCTTAACATAATGGTCCTTTGTCACTAAAGAAAGAATTTATCAAGATACAGAAACACAAATCCTTTACTTAAACAGAAGGAAATGTTAAAAAAAAATGTCTCATAAGTAAATAAACTGGAGATACAAGAAAAACTGCAGAAGAAATAGAAAATGTGATAGATTTTATGTGGATTACACAATATGTGCTTAGCTACAAATGAAATTTGTAGGACTAGGAATAAAGGAGAGCATATACCAAAGTGCCATCTGCAATAGCAAGCGCACTGTCATGACCATGAGAGAGAAGGTGCAAAGGTGGAAGCCTGGAAGACTGGTGTCTTGGTAAATCAAAATCACTGCTCAAATAAATGTATTACCCAAGTACAAGGCTTCATTTCAAAGGAGATAAACTAGGCAGTAAATGACCAACTCAATTACCTATCTTTCCATAAGGTTGTCAACACAAGATGTTTTGTTACATAACAAAGGATTCTGAGTAAAGCCATAGCTATATTGCCATCATGGGTAACACATCTTACTATTCTGCTATTGGCAATGCTATGCTCATACAATGCCTTAACCAAATCAATAAAAACCTTTGACAAAGTGTGAAATAAAGCATATGGGCAAATCTGTCTCACTATCACAACTCCAAATATTCCAAAAAGCATCTGCCTCATCTAGTGCCCTTCATTTTATTAAACCCTTGAGGTTTTGAGTGGTCCTTTTTAACACTGTGAAATTAATTGACAATGTATAGATTTTTATTTTTTTTAAACTACCGTGCCTCATTTCTAGGCTACTTGTGGTAGACTCATGCTTCTGAGAAAAATGCACAAACTTTGGCCTATTAGAAAATTTATTAAGGGCCTACTGGTAAATCAAAGCATGCTGACACACAATTATGTTGGTGGAACAAAGTACAGGACAAGTTTATAAGTTCCTGATATGAAAGTATATACACAAACTGAATTTAAAAGGTACAGCAAAGAAGCATCTCATTATGTATCTCTCCTGTCCCATCTCACACTTGTGAAGAGAGGTGGCAAGTTTCTCAGAAGCCTTTCTGTGATTTATGACTTCACATTTTCATTATTTCTACAGTTACTTAACTCTGACCTATCACAAGTACACTTGCAAATATCTGCCTAATGCAGGCATATAGCAATATTCAAAACATCTCTGCATTTTCATGGAAAATAGTTTCAATGAAACTTTTCCCTTGTTCCCTAAGCTGTATCTTCATGTTTCAGAAGTAATTACTTAAAGACACCCACACATTTATTTCATTTGATGGGGAAAATGCCTACCCCCTCCACCTAGAAATCACAAGCCAAAGCTGCAGTTATGGTTGAAATACATCCTGTTCACATTTGCTAGTGATTCCAGCAGAAAAAGAAAATGTTCAAGAGGCTGTTGCTGTCTCTATCTGCACATCTTTGTTTTCCCCCAGCTGCTTATGTGACCAATGGCCCATGCTGCCCTACCTATGTCACGATAAACAGGGAAGTCTAAGAGAGCATGGCCATTATCTTTAATAAGACATAATTTCTGCACTGGCAGCAATATTTAGCAATACATATTCAGTAACATTCCAAGGTAATGGAGACAATGAAATTTTTAAAACAACTCTTCAGACATTGTACTCTCCTATTACAGCTCTCATTTTTGAAGTCTATAATCATCATTAGTCGCGATAGCTCCAAGAATTGTTTTTGTGTGTTATCTTAAACATATACTTACAAGTCTTACCAGATCTGCGCTTACACAGAGAAGAACACCGAAGTGTAAATGTCAAACATAAAAAGGAATTCCCTTCTTCTATATCCTTTTTTCTTGCAAAGTGAGACCCTACACATGGGTTTGTTGGAACAGTAAGGTTAACTCATTAATAGAAAACACTACTCTATTGAAAGAGTCTTATATCTTTTAGTATTATTTTATTTCTGATATGCCAACTCTTTTCCTGTTTAGCATAAACTGAAAATCTCACTTCTGTTACCTACCATGACTTTTATACAACCTGGGCATCTGTAGAACTGAGTTGGAAGTTGTCTTAACAGTTCTGGGCCCTTAGAAAAGATGTATTTTGAAGTCCTGCTGCTAAAATTCCACCTCATCACCCCTTTTATTTTTTTTACTATGGTAAGTGAAATTCAGACAGAGATTATCACTGCTAGGTGGAAACTGAATTGCAATAAAGTGAACCAGCCTAGTTTCTCTTTACTATCTTGTATTCTATTAGCAAGTCAGACTTTAAAAGTGGAAGGTTTTCAGATTATGTCCGTATCAACCAGAAATGCCAAACCCTGTGACAGTCACGACTCATTCCAAAGACTGGTGCTATGGCATCTCCCCCTGGGTTCAGCAAAACCAGCACAGGTGTCACAGAGCTTGCCAGCTTGGTTCCCTGCTTCTTCTCACTTGCTGTTTCAAATGGGGCTTCAATTTGCAGAGACAGGAGCCATTGTATAAGCAAAACAATGTAACAGAAATGAAAAGTACTGAGTTTAGTTCTTAAATGAGCTAAGTCATTTGGGCCTTCTAATCAATATTAGTGCAGAAAACTATACTGGACAGAGGGGTTATGATATATAAAAGCAAAAGATCAGGTTAATAATTCGCAATTTCCTTCATTTCTAAGAATGCCAGGTGAGAAGTCAACCTAGTGCTCAAAATAAGAAGTCCTTTGCCAGTCGCTTGCTGGATTCAGTCCCTGAAACAGTGGGACTTACTGCTCACTGTCTTTTTCCTTGAACCTTTTCCTGAGATATTGCTTTATTTTCAAAATAACTTGAAAAAGCATTATTTGAAAAATCCCTTGTTAAAGGTGCTGAAAGCGTACCCTTTCCAAAGCAGCATTTTATTCTACTGCGTTATGGGAGGGGGTTCAGTTTGTTTAATACAGCTTCTAAAACACTAGGAACTATTGGTCAGTTTTGAAAGAATGTATTCCTTCAATGCTCTGCTCAGCCTCTGTGACAGTACAAAGGTAAGCACATGCTTATGCATACAGCGAGAATCTAAACAAATAAGAATTCAGAGCATTTGTACTTGACTTCAAGGTCAAGTTTAAAGTTATTCTGGCTTTATTGGAATTGCCATGAAAAACTCTTGGGGAATCAGGTCTAGCATTTCTGTAGAATAACGCACAGAGGACTTCCTTAGGAAAATATGTACCTTAATTGTTTTGACATGACTTTGCAATGTTTAGCAGAAACATAAAATCTTGACTTCCAACCCAGTATTCACAGAAAACCACTCAGGAAAAAATACTAAGTGAAAGTATGTACACAAGAACACACACTAATAACAGTGTCTTGAGAAACTGCAAGTGAAAACAAAGCAACTAGATAAATGTGGAAGATACATTGCTCCAAATTGCTGCATTAAGGACTAGTATAATAAAACTTGGGTATTAAACACACAATGAACATGCAAATTGATTTTTATAAAAAAACAGGTAATCTAAAGCCTGCATACGACTTGCACAAATGCTGTCTGGGACTGCAGAATGCTGCTTCCCCCCCAGCTGTGGCATATCTCTCTGGTTTCAGGGGCCGGCCAGAAGCAGAAGTGCTGTAGCAGCTGGAGGAGGTGTGTTGGTCTGTGCTTCTGTTCTGGAGAGAGGAAGCACTAGCAGTCCTGCCTGAAAGCTGGTTTTTATTAACTTGCTGACAGAGCAGATCCCTGACAAGATGAAGATGACCGCCTTCTCATTGCTGATGCTTCTTCTGGAGAGGGACAGGTGAAAGCTCACCAGCCTTCAAGATAGGGCCTGTAGCGGGGGGGGGCCCCCCCCCCAACCTCCAGCATCTGCTGTTGTCCTGGGCAGCTGTTAGTGTCCACCAGCTCCATCCCTAGAGCCACATGTAGTTGCCACAGTGACCTTACTGTGCTCAGTGCCCTGGAATAGACTCCAAGTACCCATTGGAAGAAAGGAAGAAAGACCCCAGAGCCAGGCGCCAACATGGAAGGGACCAGGCTTGCCATAGGGGACCCCAATGGAAGGTGGTCCCCAGGATTGCTGGCCTTCTGACTCCCAACACCTGTGATGTGGCTGTTTTCAATACATGTGAATGGGGCAGAGCACAGTCTTGCTCTGATCCCACTCTCCCTTGTTCAGGAACACTTAGATTTGGACCTCAGAATGGAGGTAGACCCCTTCCCAATTCTCCACCTCCCCCCAAAGCCCCTCATACGACAGCTCTCTTAAAAATGCATGAACAAGGTAGGTAAATTAACTCCCACTTATTAAAAGCAGATTATTGCAAATATGTATGCTTATTCCCAAGCAAAGCCATAAGGGAAAAAAAAAAAAAAAAAGAGCTTTTCATGCATGTTCTTTTGGCAAATATTTTTCCCAAGAGCACAGGCTAGCGAACAAAACAATTATAAGAAATTATAGTATGTATTATGAATACTTTTTGGGATGCACAGAACAATGTAAGGTGTTACAATGTCACAGTGCCACACTAAAAAAAAAAAAAAAAGAAAAAAAAGAAAAAATTACAGGCTTTTTAAAGTTATACAGAGAAGGATGCAATGTTCACTCTGTGTTAAAGAAGCTGCTAAAAAAAATTAAAACCATGCTTTAATAACACTGTGATTACAAGTTGGGGAGTGTTTATCTAAAAGAACAAGATGAATGTTTCTCGTGACCTTAATCCCAAACCCTTTAAAACAGAAGTGTTTTTCCCAATGACTTCAATTGGCTTTGGTTCAGGCCTTAAGACAGTTTGTCATTTCAAGATGAATCTACTCATTTCAGACCAATGTCATCCACATAAGTGTTGCATCTGCACACAGTTTGTCTATAGTCAAACAGTCTGCACCAAGACCAAGAACACTGCAGCCTGGTAATAAAATAATCTTCTCGGAAGCAGAAAATGCCTTTATGCAATGCCTTTGTACCATATCTAGCATGAAGCATAATGTATCATCCAGCTGCTAATCTTGTCTGCAGTATGAATTCCCTTGTACTTCATATGCTTAACCTTACAATACCTTTATGAAGCACTAGCAATCTTGTTGTTTACAGGAGAAACAACATGAACCTAAATAACTTACACAGGGTCCCACATGGTGCCAGTGACAGAGATGGGGACTCAGTGCAAAATTAACCACCTTCAGCAGCTCAGCACCAGCTTTCAGCATGAGACTCCTGCCTAATAAGAGATGCCCATACAGTTCACAGTTCACAGAACGGTCTGGGTTGGAAGGAACCTTTAAAGATCAACCTAGTCTAACCCCTAAAGTTGCAAGGCATTTCCACCACTCACATACTCCACACCCATGGCCTTCCACAAAAATTGTGAAAACTGGGAGTTTAAATCCTTATCTATTCAGACTTCACTGCACTCTCTGAGCCTCCTTGTAACCCTTCCATGATTCAGTACTATACAGGAACTGGGATGGGACCCATTCCTTGCATAATGCACATTCCTTACATCTATTTTCTTGTAGGTATGTCAGGAACAGGAGTCACTATTCAGGTTAATGTTTTCTGAAAAGTAGAGTGTGAAAGAACACTTAGGACCCTTGATGTCCTCCACTACTAAGTCAGTGGCTTAGCACCTCCAGCATGGAGTCAGCCAAAATGACCATCCTTAGGTTGAGGTAGGTAAGGACTCACACCATTCTCTACTCTGGGTCTTGCCAGGTGTGTCCCAGAGGTAGGAGGAGGCCTGAGTTTAGAGCACCCGACCTGTTCTGGAAGTGAATTCCTCACTGGTTTAGATGCATTTGCTTCTTTTAACACGGGGTAGTTCCTAGCACAAAAGCAGCCTTATCACACACCAACAGCAAAGGACTGTTCAGAGTTGAACTGCTTACATCAGATACCTGGATAACAGAAGGGGTGAAGAAATTGCAAATATATTCACTCATTGTAAGCATAAACATGGCAAAATGTTGATGAAAAGACAGCACCTACATTTTATAGGATGCAAAAACGAAGGCCACAGCAGAGTCAGCAGCAAACTGGCACTGAAAACTGAAGTCCTTGCTTCCATGCACCCTTTTGCTTGCGAATGTTTGGATTTGCAAGTTAGTGAAAAACAAAATCCTCACACTTTTGCCACTGCATGCTTTTCAGCATGTCAAGACTGAGTTAATTTGTAAACATATCTATTTATAAAAATATACACTGTGCCTTTTGGTCTGCCTTTAGAGACCAGTATTTCAAGTAGAGGAAATGCATTAGTGAATGCTGTGGTTGTCCTCTGAGAAATACCCAATGGAGGGCAAGGGTGAGGAATGTATTAAAGAAATAAGGAACAGAGGAAGCAAAGACAGCATGAATTACCTCCTCTTTATAAAGAAACGAATTCTTTATTCCCAGTTCTCCCAGTGTTAACAGTGTATAATTTGAAATCTAGGTAATTCGTACCTAAATGATCACCTAACTGAGCTGGTAAGAGAAAGATGTACTAAGACACACATCTGGTGTGGAAACAAGACTGGAAAAACTGCAACACAACATCTCCTCCTAGATACAAAAAGCAGGTGGCTATTAGCTCTTTCACAAGGTATTTCTCCCAACATTTCCAGTTACATCTTAGATATATATTAATTTAAATCTGATACGAAAGTAATTAAATGGCAAACCACATCAAGTTATGAAAAAATGTATTCATATGATTAACAACAGAACAAGACAAAGATCTTTACTGTAGCTGTAAAAACTCAAAGTACTTTTGGGAATAATCAGTCTCAGCTGAAATCATATTACATCTAAATTAAATTAATGCTATGCACCTGAAATATTTCTGGTTTAAAATGACTTAGAGACAGTCCCTATGTGGTCAATTACTTCTTTAGTTTGCTGCCTGTTTTCCTACCCCCACCCCATCTGTTAATTACAGTGTCTTTTGTGGTTTTGAAAGGAATTCCTTTCATTTGTTAACAGTCATGTGTATCAAATAGTTACCTCTAAAGCAAACTAAGAATTAGAGTTGGATTTCTTCATAAGATTGTTGAAACTGATAGTTATGAATCAAGATTACAACAGCTCCCAATATCTCAAGCGATTAGGTAGTTTGAAAAGAAATTTGCAAGAATTCAACATGGATGGTGGCTCATACACAATAAAGTCTTCTTCAGTTACAAATAAAAAATATGTGGCAACAAAAGTACACACTGTAAATCTTCATGATGATTATTTATTACTTAATGTATGGAAGCAAATATTCAATTTAATGAATACGGTAATTTTTAACTGATTTTTCCCCCCTAATTCCACCACTTTGAGTTAACAAAAGAACCTACTGAACAGACCGGTTATTTCCAGTTTTAGACACAGGTCTCAAAAAAGACAGTTAAACCATCAGGTACATTGTAAATGAGATAAAGTAAAGTTCCTCTTTCAGATCAATAGAAATGAGAAGTAGCTACATCGGATTGTGCGTTCCTTTGGTATCATATTATTTTAAATTCCGACTCTCCTGGAGATTTACAGCCCTGTGAACCCCATACTATTTCCAGCTCCTGCCATAACCTCAGCTATATTACTTCCCCCCGCTTCTGCAATCTTGCAGTACTCAGCTAAGATTTAGAGCCGTGTTTTTTCATTTAGAACAACTGCATGGGGCCTGGGTTGGGAGAACACTGAGATCCTTATCATGGGTGTAAGAGGGACTGCAGGAGTGTAACTGTGATAGTGACATCCCCTCCACAGGTCCAGAGTGGGGGTGGTACTCCATGAGCGCTGCTAGGGCATTCCTTGTGTCAGGGTCACCCTGGGAGTCTTTTCTTGGCACAGCCCTGAGTACTGTGACCAACTGGAAGCAGTGCCAGTGAAGGACTTTAGACCAGGAGGAACTGGGTTTGGATTCAGAGCTTCAAAAGACCTCACAGAGTCCTGGAACATCTGCACGTTGCAAAAAGGGCAAAGAGCAAAGCATTCCCTAAGGAACTGCAATTAGCTGAATATGCATTGCCCCTTCCTGTTTTGTGTCTGTATGCACATGTGTTTACATAGGTGTGTATGTGTGTATGTATACATATATGTATATGTATAACTGTATGTGCACTCATGCACACACATTTCATTTGACCCTGAACGCAGAGCATTGCCTTATATTCCAGGTTATTTTTTCTTCCAAAACCAGGCATGTGTGTACACATACACATGCAGGGTTGCCTTCTACTCGAGGTCATGAAGCAAGCCAGGGGGCACAGTTTTCTGCAGTGGGAAATCAGTGTTGGGAGCACTCAACATGTGTCTATCTATCAAGGAAAAGCAGTGCCTAGAGAGTCCCGTCTCTACAACTTTTCAACATCAAACACAGGTCAAGACAGGAATATCAGTTGTTAAAATGTTTCTACTGCATTTTTCTGTCAACAGAACCCTGCTGAACCATCCTACATTTTATCACAGTAGATATAGTATGTTTTGTATTAGAGAAAGGTCTGCCTGAACAGGATATCATGGACTTGGCTTGTCAGCAGAGCACACTTACTATTGTTTGATAGTCTCTAGATTGATCAGATGCCATCTTGCTAATTGAAGGAGCTAATGACTTGTCATTTCTGCAAGCTAGACAAACTGGATTGTAAAGGGTCACTTTGAAAAAAAGAAAAAGAAAGAAAAAAAGGGAAGAAAATTCAGATTTCTAGTAAGATGGAACTAAACCTTGTTCACTGAGCCATGCCATCATTCATGCTGTATGCTACTACTCTTCTAATCTTCTAATACCCTTTTCCCAGTGTCTGAGAAAATCCCCCAAACCTGAATCCTTCAATTCCACTAACATTTCACAGATTTATTTACAGAGCAGGAGCATACATTGATCCTTACAATATGAATTAAATGCCTTTCCTCAAATAGAGGATGGCTTTGCTAGTGTTTTTTTGTTGTTGTTGTTGTTCACATTTTGGGTAACTGAAATGCTGGTTTTGAGAAGTTTTCAGTAGAGCTTGCTAGTACAGAAACAAAGTTACTGTCAAACTGTGACTAAAAAACAGTACACCATGGCCTTACTTGAAGACAGAACTGTGCTTTCAGCTGGGTGTTTCATCCTTACACTTATTTTGGCAAATACCTCAAGGGCTGACATCTTTTGAGAGTGCTCCAACTAAACAAGTGTCCCTGAGCTCCCTCCAGAAAGCACCAGACCTCTTCCCTTTGTTCCTGTACGGCCAAAGTGAAATAATTTCACTGAACACAGAAGCTAGTGACATCTAATGAAATCTTTAGATAATAAGTGAAAAACAAATTCTAATTTATAACTCTAATAAAAATTAGAGGTTCTGTTACTGTGTAGTAATTTCCCTTTGAATTACCATGATTGTCTCCATGGCAGATACAGGAAGCAAAGGATTCATATCTTCACAGGAGGCATTTCCTTCTGGATCAGCCTTTATAGGAATCATTAGATGAAACTGAGAGTAGTGATGGTTAGATGAAGGAATGAAGCTGCCTATCAAAGCTTGTAACAACAAAGCCTGTTTTACTGACCAGTTAGCACTGCGGGTGAATATCCTCGGTTCTTACACAACTGTCTATACTGCTCTGTTTCTAGTTCTGTTTTCCCTCTGGTAAACCAGATGAAAACACCTCACAATAATCCAGATCTCAGCCAGTATCAGAACAGGGTTCAGACTGGTGTTCTTGCCAGGCTACACTAGCATGGTGGAGGTGTGCAGAACTCCAGTTACTTGGTGTCCCCACTCAAACTCTGAACCATACCCTATTGTCTCTGCCCTGTGATTGCAAATTCATCTCCCATCTACACCATATGCTTTTGCAAACAGATCCACACTTGTTTTCAAGAACAGCAGATGCCCAGCTGACCAAGGCACTGCTGAACCCTACAGACTGATTCTTTGTGCTCTACCATACATGAACCCTAAGAAAATCCTGTCATAAGTCAAGACTTTCCCTTAGCACTTGTGAATATGCTACACCCAAAACCCTCCTGCCTCATATTCCAGCTTCTGCCTCCTTGCCTCTTCCTCACCAGGACTCATGAATACGGGCAGTGCACACCTTGAGGCTTGCTGATGCTGGGCTGATCTCCAGCCTTGCCAGGGACTTGTTCAGCACAGGCATTAGCAGAGTTAATTTTCTTCCTAGTAGCTGGTACAGTGCTGTGTTTTGTCTTTAGTCTGAGAAGACTGCTGATAACACATTGATGTTTTAGCTGTTGCTGAGCAGTGCTTACTCTGATAAAGGACTTTCCTGTTTCTTGTGCTCTGCCGGTGAGAAGAGGCACAAGATGCTGGGAGGAAACAGAGACTGGACACCTGACCCAAACTAGCCAAAGGGATATTCCACACCACAGCACATTATGCTCAGTATATAAACTGGAGGGAATCACCCAGAAAGGGATAATCACTGCTTGGGGCTGGGAGGGCATTGGTAAGTGGGTGGTGAGAAACTGTGTTGTCCATCACTTGGTTCTTTGTTTTTTTTCTCCCTTTATTTTGTATTATCATCATTTACTTTATTTCAATTATTAAACTGTGCTTACTCCAACCAGTAAGTTTTTACCTTTTTCCCTGGTTCTCCTCCGCATTTCAGTAGAGGGGTGGGAGTGAGTGAGCTGTTGCATGGTACTTCATTGCCAGCTGGAATTAAACCATGATGAGCTCTTTCTTCACAACAGTGTGAGCCAAGATCAAACGCATGCGAAATATCAGAGAGCTGGGACTGAATAAGGACAGCTAAATCAATTAGTATGGGTAGGGGGGAAAAGCATGCAGCAAGTCCAGTGTCATACAGCACTGGAGATGCAGAAGAGGCTAACTCTGCTGCCTGCAGCCTCCTGTCTCATCAGTGGGCTGCTGCAGACACTACCAATGTTCTATCCATTTTTCCTAATTTTCAGCACCTGTCCTCTTGGGAAGACCATGTTGGCTGAAGCAGAGGAGGCAATTAGCAAGAGGCAGGAGAAAAGTTTTGAAATATCCCCATCTTCTCAAAAACACCTTGCCCTCTCCTGGCTGTCCAGACATGTATTCACTGCCTAGAAAAGTTGTTCTGCAGCCAGAACAAACCCCAGCTTTACTAGCCCTGGCATGAATATATAACTTTGAATGCCCTAGTGAGGAGCATTATGCTGGTTTTACTGGGCCACAACCTCAAGCCTTCCCTCCTGTATTCCCACCTTACTGCCTTATCACATCTACTTACTACCACATGCTTTTGCTGCTCTTCCTTGGCCTTGTTTCCAAACCTTGAGGAGGAAAGGCAAATCCTGACTGTGGGTGGGTCTTTGCAGCAGTTACCACCAGCAGAATTGCCTGGCAAATTGCAGAGCAACAAGTTACTGCCAATCTATATGACTTCCACTGATGTGGTTGTGGTATCCATTTGTGCAGAGGTGCTCACCTGAGCCACCAAGGACGTGTTTGCATGCTGTCATGGCTCTGATTGTGGCAGCTCAGGCAAGTACGTTCACATCAACAGAAGGGAGAAAACCCCTCAGCAGTACTATCACCAAGGCTGGGCTAGAGAATTGTATACCAATCCTCTAATACCACTTCGAGAAAGCATCCATGTCTTGGTGGGGATGGGAAAGTCAGTATAGGAGTATGTCCTAATTTTTCTGACTACAGTGACTTAGAGGCTTGAATTCATGAAGCATGAAGAAGGGAATTAGGAGTTTAGTGAACTGCATCCAAAGCCCCCAAAGCTGTAATGCTCCTTGGCTGTCAGAAATGGGCTGAACCTCAGACAGTGCTGTACAGAACCTTCCACTGACTGCCACTCATTTGTTTATTATACCTCATCTCTCACTGACATATCTGTGGTGTAACTCGGACCACATATTCTTTTTAAGACAATAGGTTAGCAAAGGAAGTCAATGTAGTTGATTAATGAAGTTCATTAATCTGAGAATGTGAAACCTAGAAGAAACAAAGAGCTAAAAGTAAATAACCAATGTGGTTTTATTTATTTATCCTTTATTTAGTAATAGCACCCAAAGCTGCATTATATTAACACAAGTAATAAAGCTTTCATATTTATTCCTACCAGTGCATTTCCAAATCCAGATGAAATGCTGGAAATAAGTAATGCTGCCATACCATGAACACAGGGTGTAGATAACAATGATACAAAACTAACAAGTGAATCCCAATGTAATAAAAATAGAAAGTTGTAGCTTAGGTATGAAACCTGTAACCTAAGGAACTGTGGCCACCTCTATTTCCACAGTATACCATAACAAAACATTGGCGGTAGGAACTATAAAGATAACATACTTAATGATACGCTTTGTATCACGTTATTGAATACTCCATGTTGGACATACAACTTCTAGCTAAAGTGTATGCTGGCTACAACTCTACAACAAGAATGTGTATTGCTTGTGTAACAGAAAGGGTCATGAAATGTGTGGACCTGTCTGCATGTTTAAGAAAATGAAACAGCAATACAATAAAAACTGCACCACGTGTGAGTATTGAAAATGGTTAAGTTATAAAGTCATTCATCCAAAAATCCAAATACTTCAAAGAAAGAAAGTATATAAAATGTAGTAAAACATAAATTACATTTAAAGGTCTGTACACAATTCATCCTGCAAATAGAAGCACAAAACCAGCACTTTGTACAGTAAATTGCTTATTTTGGTCTTCTAAAGTTCAAAGATTCATTTTGTCTAAAGAGGCAGGAAAAAACACCGTTTCACATGCAATCCAGCAGTAATTGTGGTAAATCAAGTAAGCCTATGACTCTGCACAAAACCCAACACTTTAACAATGCAGGAACATATAATGTGGAGCTCTTTTCTGTACTTGATAACCAATATGCAATTAAAGTTGGATTGTTAAGTTAGTGCACACCTACAATATCCCCTACAATATCCCCATTTTTGGTTAACAGTGTATTAAGGCTGCTTGCTGCTGAAAATGCACAGCAGAGAAAGAATACTTTCATCCATAAATGCAGTCAGACGATTTTGTTTGGAAGCTTCTGTTGCAGTCATTCATTGGGAATGATGAAAGAAAGCCATCCTCTCTCCTCTTATAGTATTCCACAAGATGTTGTGGATGCTGTAAGTCTATATGGGTTCAGAATCATTTGGATAAAATCATGGTAGAAAATTCCATCAAGGGTTATTAAACAGAAAAAAAACCCAACACTTCTGGCTTGGGAAGTCCCTAAACCACAAATTGCTGGAGCCTGGTGAAATACCCTGGGGAAACTGCCCCTGCATCTTCCCTGGGTGGACATTATCGATGGCCTTTCGTGACATGCTGCTGGGCTGGACCAAGCACAGTCAATTTTATGTTCAGATTCCTTACTTTTCTGGTTATCATAATACAGACACAGATCAGTATTCTCAACTTGTTATTTTTTCAGACTCAAAAAGCAAATAACAATCTTGTGTCCATTATGTCAAAGAGATAAATACTATTAACTAAGCTGTCCATCGCATCCAGGGCACTTCTTTATGCTCAGAGCAATTCAGCAACCTTAGCTGGATTCCTTTTTGTATTATTGGTTTAAGCATAATTCACTAACATTACACTCACGTATCATGATACACATGATGTGCAATGCTACTCTGCAATACGTTGCACAGCAACAGTACATAACTGAAAAGCAGCTTTCCTCAAGAACTGTAGAACAGTAAAAAAGATTAAACTCAGCAATTCTATACCATTGTATTTGCAAAATATGATGCTGGGAACAGTCAGTAAACCTGGTATATCATTACTGCTGCACTTTACACGGTTGTAGGGTTTTTAGTTTTGATTCTTTTAGTCAGATCAAAATCACTGCTATTAAGCCTAAGGATCTACAGTCTCCATGCATGGAAGTGATGTGAAATTCTCAGTAATAAGGCCAAATTCCTTAGGCTTCTGATTGAATTTCTGCTTCGTCCATCTGAAGTGTGTCATTATCACCCAGCAATTCTGTTTCAGGCACAGAGCCCTCCTCTTCCTCCTCCTCCTGGACAGGATTCTGGGTGATGTCTTCTGTTCCATTGTGTGTGTCATCCGTGCCCTCTGAAAGCGGAGCAGCCCTGTCTGCCACTGATGCATTGGAAGGTGCTGTTGTTACGTAGCCTGTGCTGGTGGATCCACTCCCGCTGTGGTGGGAGCCTGGTTTGGGAATGATTTGGGGAGGCATCTGCTGAGGAGCCATCTGCACTGGAATTTGGACGGGATAAAAATTTGGCAAGTAAGCACCATAGGCAGGCATTGGCTGGTAACCATTGACTGGAATGTAGAGCTGAGGAGGTGGGACCATCGGTCTCATCTGCCCTTTCATTTGTATGAACTGTGGTTGAGGGAAAGCTGGAGCTTTCTGCTTTGGTCCAATGTACCTAGCATTGCTGACATTGCTAACAGGGCTTGTGCTGAGAGAACTTGTTTGTGTGGTGTTGCTTGCCCCAGAGGTTTGCGCTGAGCTGTTGTAATTAGAAAGGTTTCCCCATGTTCTTAGTCTGTTGTGTATATCTTTAAATCTTGGTCTTCTATTGGGAAATTCATTCCAACACTCCAACATCAAAGTGTATATCCATGTGGGGCAGTCATCAGGACATGGCAAAACCTGTCGGTTCCTTATCATCTCAATGACATCCTGGTTAGAATAACCACAGTAAGGCTGCAGGCCATAGCTGAAAACTTCCCACAGGACAACTCCATATGACCATATATCTGAATCAATAGAAAACTTGCCATACATAATAGCCTCAGGGGACATCCACCGGATAGGAAGAAGGGAATTTCCCATCAGTTTGTAGTAATCAGCAGCGTAAACTTCCCTAAAAAGGCCTAAATCAGATATTTTCACGTTCAGTTTATCAAACACCAGTATATTCCTAGTGGCCAAGTCCTTGTGGACAACATGGTGACTTGAAAGATATTCCATTCCTGCAGCTATCTGAGTCACGATGTGGAAAAAATCTGCTGGTTCCAGAGTGGATTTTACTGTCTTGTCATCATCAGTGCTGCCAACATCTGAATGGGGAGATCTCATCACCAAGAACTCATGGAGGTCACTGTGGGAACAATAACTAAATATCATGCTTATGGGTTGTTCCTTCGTCACTATTCCCAGCAAACAAACAATGTTTGGGTGCTGTAATCGTGATCTCATCATTGCCTCATGTTTGAATTCTTCCCGAAGAGCCAGTTCTGCTTTGTCTTTAAGTGTCTTGATAGCAACAGCTTGCATCTGTTCACCTGGTGCTGTACCAAAAAGATGTCCCTTGTAGACTTTGCCAAATCTCTCCTCTCCTAATTCCTCCATAAACCGCACAGTGGATAGATTGATTTCTTTAAGTTTAGCCTGAAATGACATAAAGAATGTAATGTCACAATGTTTTCTAAACGATAGAGTATCTTATTAAAGAAAAGCTCCTAGTAATTGGATGCTCCAAATGGAAGATAAACTAGGTCAAAATGACTTCTAAGCTTTTTGTGTATTCACATCATATATTGATCTTACAGTTAACCTTGAAATGAGTTATACTATTATCAGAAGTGTAAATTAAATTATGCTGCAAGTTGATGAGTGTAATTATTTTTACAAAGGAGCAACCGTATTTCCTGCAAGCTAAATGAATAATCGGTTCAGAGTAAATCTGGTGAACAATGATGTCTATTAGCTGCAGCTGCACATGTCCTTCAGATTGGTCCAGTGGTGCTCACTGGAGGTTCATCAGAAACGCTGTGGGCACTGGCTGAGGAGCTGGCAGCCTCAAGGCAAACTGAAACATCCTAAAACAAGGAGGAACAAAACCTCTCTCCTTTGATTCTGCAGTAGCAGATATGCCTTTTTCTTCCACTGCACTACAGGAATGGCCACTGCCTGTGGGTAGCAGTATGTAGTATCCCTGCTGAGAAACTTCATGGT
Organism: Neopsephotus bourkii; assembly: GCF_033783945.1. Classification (NCBI taxonomy): domain Eukaryota; kingdom Metazoa; phylum Chordata; class Aves; order Psittaciformes; family Psittacidae; genus Neopsephotus; species Neopsephotus bourkii. The sequence continues at coordinate 181,103 of NW_026901918.1, forward strand.
AGCTCTCTGATGAAAAGGGGCTGGAAGAGGAGCAGAAGCAAGAAGGAATTTCTCTCTAGTACATGAAGGACAAGGTTGCAAACCCAAGAGTGCAGCTGGCAGGGAAAGCAAGGGAGTTTGTGATGACGACATAATGGGTCCGTCCTGACCATCTCTATGGCCTGGAGGAGGCTTCACACACAGGCCATCACAGCAGGAAGGAGCAGGGCAGGCTGGAAAGGGGCTTTAACAGGTGATTTGGGAACAAACTCTTATTTTAGTTGCCAACAGAATGGACCAGGCAGTTTCCAGCACAGCCCAGACGCAGCCATTAAACCTCCCCTTATCACACAAAATCAATGCAATTTGTTGCAACTGGCAATATCCTGCAAATATTACAGAGTCTCCTGAACAGATGTTGTCAATTGTTTCAAATTAAGCATTGTGGGTTTTTTAGAGCTTGCAGCTTGTAAATGCTGTGATTAAAAAATCAGCATTAGCTTTGACCAGGATTTTAGTATAGAGATCAGTTAGTTGACCCAGAAAATCATATGCAGGAGCTGAGATCTCTAGACAGGAGTTCAAAGCCATTTTTGTTTCACCATCTTTTGTGACACACAGCCTTAGAAACATGTTGCACCCTGGCTCAGCTGCCTACACAGTGGTGGTTCAGAATGCCAGTGGACTGAGCTGATGGATTAGACAAGAAACCCCACCGTGAATCCTGCTTTAAACAAGCTAACCACCTGTGTCATTATCAGGAGTGAAAATGAGCTGTAGGCTGAAGACTGGATCAGAAATAACATTTCTAGTTACTGTGACAGCAGGCAGAATGGGAATTAGCAGGTAAGGACAAATGTCACAAAATCCTTTGTCCTGAAAGCTGTTGCCCAAGGCCAGGATTTCTACATACAGATAGTGTTTTTCACTAAAGTAGATGGCCAGCATGGTATGGAAATCACATCCCTCACAATACAGCTCAATTTGAACACTGATAACCTGAGGCACTGAAAATCATGACATTTTAGAAATACGTGGCCTAAGCAAATTCTGGAAAAAATACCTGTTTGTGTTGATTAATGAGTGGCATTTCCATCTCCTGGCTGGGAGATGCCATCAGCTGGCGGCGCTGTGGTGTAGCAGCAGATGCCTTCTGCTTGTTTCTGCACATGCACACCAGGAAGAACAGGCAGGCGATAACCAGAGGGATGGCTATGCTGGGAACCAGGATATAGAGGATTCCCATTTTACTGTTGTCACGTGGACCTGTCAGGCACAGAAATGTTCACTGTTTACAATAAGTAATTTTGATGCATCCTATAGTAAAGAAACAAAACAAACACAAAAGCAAACAACAATTGCAGTATGATTATTAATATTATAAATTTAAAAAAAAATAAATGACTGTAAGTTGCAAACAGAAGTCACATTACTGCCTCCCCCTTCTCTGTAATTTTCCATTAAATATTTCAAACAAGTTTCAATGGACATAACAACTAACAGTATGAAGGTAAATTAGGAGCCCCACATTTAATGCATTGCCTGTAACAGTATGTGTTTTATTTCACTTTTCTTTTGGGGATTACAGTTGTGGAAACTGCAGTACATAGACTAGAGTATCACTGCATTATCTTGTTCAGGAATAAAAATCAAATGAGTAGTTTTCATCACAGTATATAAAGCAGTGACAAAAATGCAATAAACCATAGCACAACACTGAAGTCTGTCATCACCGTGCTTCAGCCATTTCATCAGTACTTTGCCCGCTTTCTGCCTCCATTGGTAGAACAAAATGAATCTTCTACACAGAATAAAATAAATCTCACTTCTCATTGGCAGAGATATTATTTGTTCCATTTATGTTACAGTAATAGAAATATGCAAGAGCCATCAGCACACTTGATACTTACAGACTCTAGGACAGCATAGTGATGTCCAAAATTTTCACTGGAACTGCCTGAGATGTTTTTTGCAATCCACGGTTTTGCTATTCGTGGCTACTGCTTTCACCCAACCACATCTTTATACTATGGCACATGCAACGTAGAAATTTATTATAACTGTCAAATTAAGTTACTGTAAAAAAGTGAAATAACTAAGAAATTTCCTCACTTTTGAGAACTCTTAAATATCCAAACAGTCTGTAACACAACCACTGTTATGGCTTCCATGATACATGTATTGCTGCAGGAAACATGTTTTTCTTTCTAATGAAACACAGTTATTAAGTTGCTTTGTCATGTCCAAAGACTGTTACCACCTTACAGCTCTAGAGTGAAGGCTGTACCAATACAGGGAAGTGAGGGGGCCAGTATTAAGCTGAGAGAGCTCTGCTTTTCATTTTTGCTATCAGTAGTGCAGTACAGAGCCACCAGCAGACAGCATGGGACTTTTCTGATAAGATCAAGTTTTACGGTATCTCTGCTTCTGCACTTTACAGTTTCCTTCCAACCAAGCATGGTGCTGTATCTCCCTCTACAGGACCTAAAAATCCTTGCTGCCTGCAAGACACCACTGAATAGCATGAGCAAACCATACTGGTGGTAAGTACATCGAGTCTGGCGTTTGACAAGCTGGAATACGAACTGCAGCAGTGTTGTTAATTATTACCTCAGCTTAAGCACACAATATGGAATAAAAAAGGGTCACAGTATCTCAGTTACAAGCTCTGATCTCCAGAAAATACTAAATGCCTACCACACAAAACAAGGGTGCTGCATACAGCAGAATATTCGAAACCATAACCTTCTTAAGTGAATTGTACTTTTAGAAATAGGCAACATTCAAAATTACACATGATTTGGGACAGTAGGGGGGAAAAAGAAAGAGAATAATACATACTACAAGAAGGTATGTCACACAGTTCCATGCGTACGTTTTTGTTCTTTGTAAAACACCAGGGCCCATCCATCTGACCTCCAGGATTTCGACAATACGCATGCCCTCCGCCTATCTCTGGGAACTGTGTGCTTGTCAGATCATGGCTGTGGGGACTCTGGGAGTCCCAGAGTTGGCAAGTGTGGCCAGACTTAGTAACGCTGACGGTCCCTCTGTAGTCTGCTCCAGAACCATTGTAGCACTGATGATCTGCAACACAGGGTTTGACAAAACATTGCTAATGACAAAACATTGCTAATAACAAAACAATCAAAGGTCAGCAAGACCAAAAGGATTTTAATGCATAGACCACATATGCAAAACGTACTTGAAGTCAGGTACTTCAAGATTTAAATGAAAGCTGTGGGATTTGAATTTTCCATTTTGTGGGTATCTGTGCTTTTGCACCCAGTTATTTCTGGTTTCTGCTCTGAAGTAATCAATTGCTAGCAAAAAGAGTAGGCAGAAAAATTGTTAGCACATAATTAGTGACCCAGGAACAGCCTATCTACTCCTGGATGCAAATACAAATTCACAGAAGCGAGATCAATATTTTCACCCATCCTGTGTAGGTGAAGAAAGGCAATTACACTCCTTGCTTCATTTATAGGATTATATTCTTGTGGATTTCCATATAGAAAGGGTGAACATTAAAAGTTTAATTTCTTAACAGATTTTTCCAGTAAATTTCCCACAATCTTTTTGAGGTTTACTGATAGGTAAACATAACTCAAAAATAGCTGCACAGGGGGACTCACTCAGAAAGGCAAAGACTGAGCCAGAGGTGGGGCAGGCATGTGGAAACAGAAGCCTGAAATGCACTGTAAATAGAATTCAAAATCGGCTGTGTGAATATGAAGTTTTATAGCCCAGGGCAGTTGATATAACCCTTTTCAGTACTAAGCAACATCCTTTAAACTTCCTCACCATCCTAACTATACCTTACAACAGTGCAAGATTATGGCCAGTATTAACATGTTAAAAACTAGCAGCATCCAGTATATCAGTACTTTCTTTACAAAAACCATGACTATAAAAATACTGCTTCTCCAACCCAACCTAGCAAAGCCACAGATACTACTTTTTCCCAGTGATGAAACACCTGGACTTACATCGGCTGAGCCTTTCCACGGGGATTCCAATCCTTATGCAGTTGGCAGCTTCCAAGGTATCAGGTCTTGGGAGATCCTCACACTTAGGCAGCTGTAGCTGCATCAAGATGAGGGGGTTTGACCTAGCAATGTTGTACTCCTGCCTACAGAGATCATTCTCCAGAACTTCACATTCATCCCGGCACAGCTCCCGTGGCTTAGGTGTCCGAGAGCGCTCGTCACACAGGGGAAATACAAAGTGGCAGAAGGATGGTATAGCGAACTGTGAACACTGATCAGACAAATGTGTAGAAGTGCCAATCATGGTAAATGCAGCTGCAAAGGAACAAAAATACTGCTTAATTCAAAAAAGACATGAAATAATATTCTGTAATTTGATTTTTATAGCTTTTGTCTTTTCTTGAGGGTCTGAAAGCCCACTGAGCAGTGGGGAAATGAGGTAACTTCTGCTGTAAAGGAGAGATGACAAATGCAGAAAGCAAATCCAGCATTCCAGTGTCCCTCTGACATCTGGACAGAGCTTGTAGACCTCAGTTTACCCAAGCGACTAGCACTGAGCAAACTGTTGGCACCTGACTAATTTTAAATTGAAAAGATAAAAAAGCAAAGAAAAGATACACTTGCCAGGATGCTAACACGTGTTTCCTAAATTCCTAAGTAGGAAAAATCTGAAAAAGGATCACCTAGCTTCTTCCTCCTGTAGAAACTCTGACAAGTGTTTTTCAAGTCTTAAGAGGCAAAAGGAAGTGCGCCACTGGTATCTGGGGAGATATTAATAGACATGAAAAGCCTAACAGGCAGCAGTTCAGGGAAAAATGCAATCAGTCTCAGCATACTGACCACATTAAGATGAATGTTGTAGTGAACTCGGGACTTAATCCTCCCAAGGTCTCAGCATCTACACACTAATGTTTATCTGAAAGTTTCCTTGTACACTGCAAAGAAAAGACCAATGTGCATGTACGTCATATATCTGGGAATGAGTCAAGCTTTAAATGGAGAAATATTTATTGATAATTTAGAAAGCATCATTTGTGAGTGAGGCTTGCTAGACTGCATGTTCCATCAACATGCACTGTAAAACGAGAGGAAATGAGCAGCTGAAGTAATTCACCAGTCTATTTACAACTTAGAAATCAATTCTTTCCTTCTTGTCCAGCTCTCTCCTTTCAACCATCTACTTCCTGCTGCTACCTGCTATCAGACTGTCTTCTGTTTACTCATAAACGTCATACGTGCAGTAAACAGCCCCAGCTCCAGCCTTTTGTATTGTTTACACCTCTGCTTATTTTAATACAGAAATGCTAACACAGGAATATAACCATTTATCTGCCATGTAGGGGAAAATGCGTGCACACATGAATCAGGCCTCAAACGGCATCTGTGATGTATCTGTCCCAAAGACTAGCAGGGAAAAAATAAGCTTTGGAGGAATTCAGAAGTCGCTGTCACTATTTGAAACACCAGGCTAATTTTTATGAAGGTATTACGGAACATAGACTGGCATGAGTGAAAAGTGCACAATTCATGATCATGTCTTTATTTTACTGGCAGGTGCAAAAGCCAGCAGGACTGTTTGGTGGCACAGGAAACACTTCTCAAACCACACGCATCCACTGGTCAGGAGTCAGGTCCATGCACTCTCTATTGCTGGCCTTCCAGTCTTTCAAGTCATGTCTCAAGGTTTTCTCCAGACATGTACTATTGTTAATAGAAGGCTGCAATTCCACCTAAGCACATGGCCAGGACTCAACAGCATCAGGGGGGTAGGGACAAGCAGAATGTATCTCACACAGCAACACAGCAGGGAAATAAGTCTAGAATGAAAATTCCCCCATGTTCCCATAAACTTCTCGACATTGGGCAGTAGGTGTCACCGTTTCCCATGCACACTTTTCCCAGAACACATAGAGGTACCAAAACCTGCATTTAAAAAGTATGGGCAAAAGTATAAGCAACATCTCAGCCAACTTTTTTGTTTGCTTGTTTTTAAATCTAATAAATTACTGCAATTTCAAAAAAACCCTGTCATTTGAACAGAGAACACTGTCTGAATGCATTACTTGTTTTACATGTAAGTAGACTTGGAAGAAACAAGTCTTCTGTGAAATCCTCAGGGTTATTTTGCGTAAGACATTTGGTCTGTCCTTCACGTGTATATAGTTTGAAAATGCCGTATTGTTAATGGATCATCATTACCACCTAGCTAGGCACTGGGCAGCCCTACACGATGGTTCACAGAGTTTTTCTAAAAAAGGAAAGTTCCATCAGATATTCCCCCCAACTCCAGGCCAGAGTCCCAGACCCCAGCCTCCAAAATGTAACCATTAGTGGTGTCAGGGATCCAGCAGCCAGATGTTGTATATCTCAGAAGCAAGTATAACTTGATGCTGGAAGAAGTTTTCACATTGTTTTTTCATTAATGTTTAGGGTTTTTTTTGTTGTTGGTTGGTTGGTTAGCTTTTTGCTAGTTTCTTTTGGGTTTTTTTGGGGGGGAGGGTTTGGTGGTGGTGGTGTGGTTTTTGGTTGGTGATTGTGTTTTTTTTTTCTTTTTTAAGGACATTATTAACCTAATTCAGAGTTATAGATTTCACCATTTCAGATAGCTGAACATTTCCATAATGCTAAAAAACATCCAAACAGAGCAATGATGATGTCATAGAAAAAATTGTATCCATAGTATGTACAACTAACAACACAATGGTAAACAAGCTGGAAAAACAGCAAAGTACAGGAGAAAGGAGGGAGATGAATGAGTCACAACAGCCCAAGGAGAGGTCCACACCTGAATTTTGCCAGTCCCATCATGTGATCACCATCTCAAGAACAGCAAAAAACCTGACCTGGTGTTCTTTCAAAGGTCTTAAAGATAATGTCTTTAAGGAGCCAGAGCTGACAGTCAAATTTTTTCTGTCAACCAACTATGTTAAAATTGCAGATTCACTTAGCCATATATGGTTAGATGCAAATAAGCTCCTCCTGGAATGAGTTAGTTTGCCATATATTATGATAAACAGTTTATTCCATGGGTTCATTTGCTTGCTCTACTTGTTCACATCAGAGTCACAGACGCTCATGTCACCTAACCAAGGAGGTCCAGTGAAAAAAACCATGTTCATGTACAGACCATTAAAAGTCATTGAAGTTTCGAATGCAAGTTTGTGACTCTGTATTAAAACAATGATCAAAGAAACAATCAGTAGGTGCAGATCACAAGAAGATTGTCGCTTGTTTGAAATTTAGATTCTGCCAGGATTATGCAACAGCAGAGGAAACCCAAGGGAAAAGTCACCATACATTTTTCAAGAAAATAAAAACCCAATACCTTTTTAGTACGTCACAAATTGTTTTTCAAAAAAGTCTTCTATGTGAATCCATCATGCAAAAAGCTCAAGAACAAACTACCAGCTGTTAAAAAGTTAATGCTCTGACATTTTACTTAAGGACAGCAGATACTCATCTTCCTGGCTTCAAATTTTGCTAACTGTACAAGTGGGTAACTGGCTCACCTTCTCTGAACCTGAATATAAGGATGTCTTAGTCATTGACCGATAACGCTGAACAGGATGAGAACATTATTTATACTTGAATTGGTACTTTCAGAAATGTTTTTTGCTCTGCTATAGAAGTGTATAATCTTACCAGTAATTCGGTTTTCAATTTCCCCTTGCATCTGGAGGGAGTCCACATAAATGGTCCTGTTTCCAATGATTCGTGCACACGCAATTCCCCTGTATGGCTGACAGAACCCATCTTCATGGTAATCTTCTCTGCAAAAGACAGGTTAGGATTTTATCAGCAGTTGTCTAGCTGTCCCCAGTGAATTTTCACAAAATATATTCTTACAATGGAGAAAACGCAAAAGACTAAATCTGAAATTTTTCCATTCCCCAGGTGCAGCTTTCTCTTCCAATTCTCCGTATACTACCTTAAAAGTATTAATGAGGCACCTTGTAAATAGCTTACTAGGGAAAGAAGTAAACCAAAACCCAATATTAATTTAAAAATCATATGCTATTAGTAATAGGATTTGGCAGGTGAATCTATTAAAAAGCCTTTTGATTGAGACAGCAACACAGATCTTGTTACATGTCCCCATGAATTTTTGGCATCTAGCAGCACCAAGCACAATTAGGCAAACAGTGGGTTCTCTTCTCCCACTTACATATGCCTCTCTTCATTTTCTCTAGTGACCATCAGAAGAGATCTTGCCAAGCTTTAATTAAAATATGGGATAATTTAAACTCTGAATTAGGTAAACAGGTAAAAAGTAATCAAGGTTTTAACCTCTCTTCCTCTTTTCTCTAGTTAGAGTCTATGCCAAATTCCTCTTTCAACATATATTTTAATAAATTTTTCAATTCAGTGAGGCTTTGGGCCAGATTTTACTCCCTTACATCAACACAAACACTTTGGCATGAAAGCACTAGCCTTAAGGCTCAGTGGCTCAACACATCGTCCCCTCCGGCTGAGCTGGAGATCATAACTGCTTAGCACTGAAAGGGGCTTCAGAGTGAGAGTACTCTCAGAGTTCATATTCAGTATGCCACATGTTTCCTCTGGCACAGCATAGCTTCTGTGCAAGGATTCACTAGCCTGATGGATTCACATCATGTCATTCACTGCCCAAAAGAGACATAAAACATAGTACAGAAAGCTGTGACTCTAGAATAATCTTAGGACACCCAAAACCTTAACCAGCTTTTGTAGCTAAACAATCAGTTTAAAACTCTGAGGCACCCCTCTGATATAGGCAATTTTTGAAGAATTATTTCACTACTCTTTCAGTACTTCATTATCTAATCGTAGACTCAGCTAGGTTAGAAAAGACTTTTAAGATCATCAAGTCCAACCACTAAATCATGTCACCGAGGGCCTCATCTACACAGTTCTTGAGCACTTCCCAGGACGGTGATTCTACCAGTTCCCTGGGCAGCCTTTTCAATGCCTTATCACCCTTTCAGTGAACAAATTTTTCTAAATACCCAGTCTAAATCTCCCTGGATATCTATACCTGTTTCGGTCATGCGTGTTTCCACTTCTTTTGCAAATGCCTTTACCCTTCCTTAGGGTGCCACATGAGCAGGGCAAAGCAGCCAGTGAATATATGTTAAAACACATAACTTCGGCTGGCCAAATTGGCATGAAAACCTGCTGCCTGACAACAGCTAACCATGAGGAGCCACTCACTCAACACCTACACAGTACCAAGTGCGGCCCATTATTTCCAATATCTTACTCTGTCTCAGGAGCCTCTTCTCACTTCTCTTTAGTGCACCTCCATGATAAAGCTCATCTCTTCAGGGAAATCCTACCAGTATTTCTTAAAGTATAAACTCTTTGGCAGCGAAAGAATGGGCAGGACTGCTCACACAGTGTAGACAAAAGCTGTAACCATTGATCACTACTTGAGCAACACCGTTCCCTTTCCTCCCAGAAAGACAATGACTTTAGCAAGACCCAATCCACCACACAGCTGCTAGATAAACCATGGTTGTATGAAGTGTATCATACAGTTGTTGTCCTGATCTGGCCTTTATTTCCTATCACAGTATGATTGTTAAGTATTCATAAAGCAACATTTTGTCTACAAACTCTGAAACAAGTTCTGCTTCCAACAAAGATATGTAAGTTTTTTATTATGGTGGGTTAAGTAAAGGAGGAGTCTTTCAGGATCAATTAATTCCTGCAGTGAAATTATTTCACTCTCATAAAACCCCCTCTACTTTTGCAACCGTTGCATCATGGCTGAAGGGACAAAAATATCAAAGCATTCTGTCTGTGCCTATGATCCTTGTGTTTTATGATCCTCAACCACCTCAGTAGGAAGTCAGCAATTCCCATAAGAAGCTGAATGCATATGAAACCTCTATTTGACCTCCTGCTCAAGAGTAAATTCATACCCCTATCATGCAGAACAAAGTCTGTAATGTATCTAACTGAAACTATACCTCACACTTCGATTCTTAGTGCAGAGCAATCTTGCCAGCACAAAAAAAATGTCACAACCCAACACCCCAAAACCAACAATAACAAAAACCCAACCAAAAACTATAAAAAAATAGCACTCCAAACAGCATGGGTTTGGTGAAAAATGCTGTGCGATCTCTTGCTTAGCTCAGTTTATTTATTTCTGTAAACAAGCTTTTAAATACAGCTTAGATACTATATATACACACATATGCTTTCCTCTCCCATGTTGTAGTCAACTGCTGATTAAACTAAACTGGATATGACCATTACCATGGATGCAAGCAAATGTAAACAGTAACCTGATGTTAGATACTCTAACAGAAGCTGGGCTGTTACTCTACATGCATCTTTGTCAGGTCAGAAAACTCAGCGAATACCATTTGACTAATAGCAATGTTGAGGGACAAAATTACATCAGTCCTTTTAGGAAAATAGTTAATTTCAATAAAGCTACAGAAATAGCAGCATTTACAGTTTCCTTACAGATTACTCTTACCCTCAGCTACATGTACACTCAGCACATGGCAAAACATCCGCAGCAAAAAGCGACATGGGGTGAATCTGATAAAACAGTGCAGGTGCAGTGTCACACTCAGTTCAAATAGGAATCTTTGGAACCATGTGCAGCTTTGATTCCTGCTCCAAACCACATGACAGCAATTCAGCCACTGTTCAGAGCAAGAGTTAAAAGCTGTTGAAAATAGGTAGAAATACTGACTCTTCAATTTCCTGCTATTTGAGCTGTAAATTCAGCTCAAGAACCGTGGTAAAAGCAGATATCTGAATCCACAAGAGGGATCCAAAAGAGTTCAGTTTGTTCCGATTGCAGGATTCCTACATGCTAACTGCCATAGGTGCTTTTTTACCTTTGTTCTTTGCTGGTTTGCTCTGAATGTTTCAAGATGGCATTACCTTTTCTCACTAGTGATTTCATTCCATTTTTTATATAACATTTTTGTTTTGTTTGTTTTACAAAATAGAGTCAGGAACATCATAAGCATTGATCATCTTTTTTTCACCTTTGTGGAGGGCAGTATTTCCAGGCAGCCCACCTGGAAAGCAGCACACAATTAGAGTGGAGGTAAGTTTTTTTTGTCTTAGTTAGAGAACTCTCCTCCCAACTACTTGTCAGATGTATGACCGGACTTTGGACTTAAAATCATAGAGAATCTGACAGACCCTAAAATCACAACTTCCATTTCTTAAGATCAATGCCATTATTTTTCAATGCCCATAAGGTGATCTTCGGCCAGAATAATAAAGTTAAGATCTAGCTTTTTTAATATAAAGCTAAAGCAGGAGAACCTTTTATTTCAGGCATGGACAAGTAATACCAAAACATTCATACTACTTTTATATACAACATGGAGTGTCTCTAAGATTGAACAGGCTTAACAGGTCTGGAAACATCTTAAAGATGATAAGATATTTAGAAGTCCATTTTCACACAGGCACTTCACCACCTGATTATACACAATCCGCCTTTAGTTTTGTGGGCAGAAGTCTGGATGAGATAGAGAATTAACCATACAGGCAATGTAGAAGAAATACACAGGTTCAGTGGTATGGTGCCAGTTCAATCTCTTCCCTCTAACAAAAATCGTAATTTCTAGGGACATCTGGGCCTATAAAGGAAGTGCTGGAAGAACCATATGCCTCTTCCTCTTTATAGGAATAAAACCCAGGAGGCATGAATAGGAATCTCTCTAGATGGTGGTCATGCAGAACTTCCATACAGTAGGTGGATATCTGCTCTAGAAGTACGTGCAGAGATTTCTAGGTTTATTAAATGTGCTGCAAAAGCATACATACTTCGCCATCCCCCCCCTTGCATTAAGTTTTACTTTAATTTCACATGTGACAGAGAAAGAACACTGAAGAAAAGACTATGAAAGAAAATACCTAGGAAACAAAAAGGCTTTTCTTATTGGAAAATCTGAAATGATGAAAAAACACATCTGTATGATTCACACTGTACCGTAACTACGTAGCACAACCCATTGTATGTGACTGTCACATCTGATCAGTCCAGACAGCATATGAAACAAAAAGTCTCAGTTGATAAAAGGCAATTGTGGAAAATGTTCAACACTAAAATCATTGTAAGCATGTAAGTCTGATAAGGGCTTTCAGTATGTATTTGATGCCCCTGATAACACAGTAAATGAAGACCTAGTGATTTTGCTCAAAACAGAGAAACACATGAAGGTGTTTCAATCTTAAGCAAGGGTTCATAAAGAGAATTCTGAAAGCAGTTTAGAGGTACTAGATATTTATTCTCTTCCAATATAGGGTTTTCTTCTGACTGCATCCCACAAAAAACTTACAAAGACAACAGAAATCCATTAAGATAAATCTATGTTCCTGAAAATAAAAAACCCCAAAAACAACACTGTGCATCAGCCACAAAAAGAACTTCAGAAATTCTCCAGAAAACTCAGAAAGAACTTTTTTTTAATTGAATAAACTGAAAAAGAAAACTAACTTAGTATGTCTAACCCTTGTAATAAAAAAAAAAGGAAAAAAAATTAAAATTACAAGTTAAGAACAGTTTCTTTTAAGATTTTAAATAATAAATTTAGAAGTTATTTGGAGGGATACATCCTCAGCTTACACTTTACCAAAGTAAATGATACTATGCCAATTCATAGAATATAACAGGATATTCCAGAAGCTAGTTTTTTAAAAAAAAAGATACTGAAAACTTTGTTACAGCAAACTAAGTGCAGTTTAAATTTCCTGTAAAATTTACCACAACAAATAACAAACCTGAAGTTTTGACCTTCTTTCATATTGACCAGGGATTAAACAGCTTTTAATTAAAAACTAAAAACTGTTAAATACTGAGAAAGCACATTATGACTCCTCCCTCCCATATTCCATTCCAAGTGAAATGGCAAAGCAAGGCCAAGTGCACAGAAAACCACAGTTAAGACAGTGACAGACAAAGGAAAGGATAAATGATTTATGCCATATTATTTGCTACGGGTAAAGAAATACAACATCTGGTATATAGTCACTTGTCTTGAGGGAAAGTCTCAGAGTTTTTGATGGCTACAGCTTGAAAACTGATGGCAGAAGCTGTGTAAAAAGAGTAATTTTGATCGACAGTAAGATCAGAGGGAAAAGGACAGGCATCAGATTTCAGATTACGAGTTTACTTAGCCCAGTATGTGGCTACTTCATAAACGTAAAGCACACAAGCTAAATGACCTACAACACAAAGAATAAAAGGAATAAAGGGCTTATGTTTAATCAAAGAGAGCAAATCACTGTGACTTGAGGGAAGGGCATTATAAAGAGCTGTAGTAAAACATCAGGAATTTCTGGTTTTAGCATACATATATATTCATGGTTTGTTTATACTGCACCTCAAAGAGGACCTCTTATAACCTGGCACTACGGCCCTTGTAATTTGTTACCCTTAACTCTTGACATGTATCATATCATACTGCTGGGGAGCAAACTGACTCACAAGGGGATCACTTTTCAATGGCTAAAATGAGTTCACAGCTCCAAATATTCACTCCCTCCCACTGAAACATGTCAGAGAGAAGATCAGAGAGAAGAGAAACACACTACTCTTGTCATATGCCATATCACATCCATAAAATGCCTCCTGTAAAAAACACAGTGAATTTATATTAATGTTACTATAGAAAAATACTAGGTAATTTCCAGCCAGGTTTTTATATCTACTTTTCAGGGAAAATATAAAATAAAACTCTTGTTTCAGAATTAATTATAAATTGTCAAGAGTGCTGCCTTTTAAAGTAATAGTTACAATAGGCTATGAAATTGCCTTTGCTCATAGGCCTCCTGTTGTGCACAGAAGATCAATGGAAGTTTTACTACTGACACTGAAGGCAACAGGGTGACGGAATATTAGATGAAAGAAAAGAATGATATTTTTTCAAAACCAGTATTTTATTCATCTATTGAGAAGGGCTTGACTAATGCCAAGTGCTCCTAACATCACCCATAACTTCTGCCCATACAGGGCAGAAATTCAGTAAAGTGCATAAAATGGGTTTGAAGTTTTAATGAAGCTTCCGGATACACAGGAAAACCTAAAAAAATCACCCCAGCCAACGAACCAAAACAAAAACCAAACCAACCCAACCAAAACAAAACAACAAAACCCCACAAACCCACAAACAAAACCCTCAAACAAAGCCAAAAACCCCACAAACCAAAAAATCCACAAGCCGTAAAAAACCAAACCCCCACACCTGCACATCTGTGTCCTGACTGCTGAAGCCAAGAAGCAAAAGGACAGTAAGGACAGCTTTACTGCTGCATTAACCCCCTGCCTGAATGGAGGCATCCCATGCCCACTCTGTGGGAGAAGGGCACAGGCTTACTGCACTACCTGTATCCATGCTCTGAACAACCAACTTCATTCTCTGACTAAAGGGTTATCTGCAAATAACCTGACCTTCCAGCACATAAAATCATTGTTTGCACATCTTCACTGACATTTAAAGATCATGGATCCTGGGATATCAGAAAATAGTAGTAAACACCTCAAAGAGAACTTCACTATAATAGGAGATGGATGCAAAAACTTTTCCCATAAACTAAAGGAATGAAATAAACAGTATCAGAAAAGAAGGGGACTCTAGTGTTAAAAAGTCAAACACTAACAGCTGAGGGAATTTATATAAATAGTCATAGCTCACTTGAAGTTAATGGACCTGTGACAATTTACACTCACCAGCTATATGGCCCATAACTTTGCTACCAGATACTTACTGAATGTAACAACGGACCCCTAAAGCAACATTCCCTTACATCTAGCATGCAAATCAGACAAATATTAACAAACAGCATTTCTTTTTGTGCATTTTATCTGAAAAGTAGTACATAACAAATCCCTAAAAAAAAGTACATAAAATCATATTTGCTGAACACAGCAACTGTGCTGCATTTGAGTTTAATACTTGGCTGCTAGTTCCTAGAAACTACATTGTGAACTGAAACTCCAGATTCATTGTCTAAGATCAGTAAAAAATAGCAGTTGATCTTTATTCCATTGATTCTACTAAATGATGCGTTTGTTAATATTAGTCATAGGACCTGAGGCACCATTAACAGATAAAGCAATTCATGGAAATGTCATTAGTAAAAACATAGCTGCAAATGGACTTAGTGTTTGTGACAAACTAGAAGATAGAAAGTTGTTTGTGAAACAGCAACTTGTAAGCAATCATCTCATTTTTTTAGCCTATTTCAGTTATTTCCACAAAGGATTATAAAATCAGTGGTTTTAAACACAAAATTCAGGCTCTAAAGTCTGTCTCTAAAATATAGCCCAAATAATGTTTCAAACATATATTCTGATGTTACCATGAAAGGAATATGCAAGGTATTTAAAAAGCATTTAAACACAAGAAAGGGGAACACATATCAATTGGGTTTATGCATATGCTTTTGCTGAATCATAAACCAAATCGCTTTCCTCACCAGTCATTGCCTTAAATGGATGTCAGCAATCCTAGCTGAGCTGTGTCCTTGCTAAAAGATACCATGTTCAATTATATAAGTGGATAAAATCAATGGAAAATGGTATTGCTCTCCTTTCACAGAATCATCCTCCATCACTCCTGTATCATGAAAAACACACAACCTTCACTAGCAAAGTCTTTTAGTCAGTTCTCCAGGATAAAGGGGAGGACCGTAAAAAGGCCAGGTGGATTTGGCAAGTTAAAAAATGTTTAGAACAGTGGTGGAATAGTCAGGAGTTTGGGTATTTAGGACATGGGACTCGATTTTGGAGGCCAGGTCTACTGGGGCCTGGTGGAGCTGGTCTTAATGAAGGCTAAGTGGTTTTGGTAGGAGGCTTGTCAGGCTGGTCAAGAAAGTTTTAAACTAGATGTGTTGGGGGAGAGGGGCAACATTCCATCCCAACACACCCAGTCAGTTGCCAGCACCTATAACAAACATTTGGAGCAATGTACAGATATTTCAGCCACTCCAGCCAATGAGCCGGCTTCACTTGAAGCTCAGCTCAGATGCCTCTATACAAATGCCCGTAGCATGGGGAACAAAGAAGAGGAATTAGAGATGTGTGCACGTCTATGGGGGTATGATATAATAGGCATCACAGAAACATGGCGGGATGCCTCCTATGACTGGAGTGTTGGAATGGAAGACTATATGCTTTTTAGAAAAGACAGGCCTGGCAGATGGGAAGGGAGAACAGCTGTGGGGGGACATTACTATGGGGATCTGTTACAGACCGCCTGATCAAGAGGACTCTGTTGATGAAGCGCTCTATAGGCAGACAGGAACAGCCTTGTGCTTGCAGGCCCTTGTCTTCATGGGAGACTTCAACCACCCTGATATCTGTTGGAGGTATGGTACAGCCTGGCACAAGAAATCAAGGAGGTTCCTCGCTCATGTGGAAGATAACTTCCTTCTGCAAGTAATAGAGGAGCCCACAAGGAGAGATGCCATGCTTGACCTTGTGCTCAACAACAGAAAGGGGCTGGTTGGAAATGTGACACTCCCTGGCAGCCTTGGTTGTAGCTATCATGAGATGGTCAAGTTCAAGATCCTCAGGACAGTGAGAAGAGCATGCAGCAAACTCACTGCCCTGGGCTTCAAGAGAGCAGACTTTGACCTCTTCAGGAACTTGCTTAGTAAGGTTCCATGGGGAATAGCCTTAGAGGGGGGGGGTCCAAGACTGTTGGTTGATATTCAAGGATCACCTCCTGCAAGCTCAGGACTGTTGCGTCCTGACTAGAAGGAAGTGCAGCAGGAGGGCCAGGAGACCTCCTTGGATGCATAAGGAGCTGCTGAGGAAACTCCAAGGGAAAAAAGAGGCTTATAAAAGGTGGAAGCAAGGAAAGGTGGCCTGGGAAAATACAGGGATGTTGTCTGGGAAGCTAGGGACCAGGTTAGGAAAGCTAAGGCCTGTTAGAATTAAACTTGGCTATCGATATGAAAGATAACAGGAAGGGATTCTACAGGTACACTGCAAATAAAAGACATAGTAGGGACAACATGGGCCCTCTCTGGAAGCTATCAGGAGAACTGGCTACCCTGGATTTGAAGAAGGATGAGGTTATCAGTGACTTCTTTGCCTCAGCCTTCACTGGCAAATACTCTGACCACACCACCCAAGTCTTGGAAGGCAGACGCAGGGACTGTTATTAGCCCACTGTAGCAGAGGATCTCATTTGGAACGCACAGCCCCACACGTGTTGGTGCCTCAGAAAGAGTCCTTTAGACAATGCCCTTAATATGCTTTAACTTAATACATTTTTTTTAATACATTTTTTTAACTTAATACATTTTTTTTAATACATTTTTTTTCTCTGAGCTGCCCAAACCTGAGCACCTGCTGGTGATCTGGAATTTGTAGATGAAGAAGGTTTTGAGCTTGATCAGAGCATGCTGAGTGACCTTGCCTCTTTAGTGAACTGACCTTGAGCGGGAGGGACAGAACGACAAGAGCGCAGGCAGAGTGTAAAGGAAGGAACTTGGAAAAGAGGTTGAGGAGGAGAGGAAGGTGACGAGAGACCAACCAACCAATTGAAAGTTTGTGTTGTGCGCGTGGACAGCAATGATTAACCAATTGCACTGTAGCCTTGGGTGCGTGAACAGAATCGTCATGTACGTAACTGTTGTAATCTTGAATAAAGGGTCTTTTTGGTTCTTCAGATACCAGAGTCCATGCAATTAATCACAAATGGCGCCCAACGTGGGGCACGAGTGTGGACGATAGAGCACCGGTGGAGAGCTGACCAAATGAGCAAGCAGCGGACCAGAGACCTGCTGTCCGGGGACCACGCCAGCAAGCAGCGGACCAGAGAGCTGCTGTCAGGGGACCACACCAGCAAGCAGCGGACCAGAGAGCTGCTGTCAGGGGACCACGCGAGCAAGCAGCAGACCAGAGAGCTACCGCCCGGGGACATAACGTAGTGCCGTTGAGGTGAGCAGTCAGGACGATGTGATCTCAGCTTTCGACTGAGGAGAAGTCAATTGTCACCTTATTGTTAAAGCTCTTAGCCAAACAAGGGGATTTCATTTTGATGAAAAAGCAGTTTGGTCCCTTTTATCCTGTTTAAAGGGGCAGGGGCTGACCGCAGATTCTGCTACAGCCTTCCAATTACGCATTTGGGAACAAGCAAAGGAAAAGCTGTGGGATGCTGCTTCTCGAGGGGATAAAAGAGCAGTGCTGTTAATGACAGCTTGGCGTTTAACATATAAGGTGTTGAAGAGGGTTCATCATCATACCAGTGACCCTGGTAAATCTACAGCAGCTCCTGTCGCTGTGGGGGCACTGGCTTCCACTAAAGCCTCTAGCCCTGACCCTCCTCTGGAGCCTGTCGAATCTGTGCAGACCGCCAGCGCTGCCTCTGTCTTTTCCGTGTTGAAGCAGTTAACGATAGATGAGACAGGGGACTACGATCCTGCTGCTCACTGGGGCCCTCTTCAACACCAAGCTACAGCTGAAGGAGAACTGGTGAATTCAACATTCCCTGTAGTTTTTCGTAATCAGGCACCTAACACACGGGAGCCCAATGCAATGGGAACTGGTAAAGGAGCTTAGAAAAACAATAATGCAATATGGCCTGGCATTGCCTTTTACATACAGCTTATTACAAACAGCCACAAAAGGTGAACTCATGACTCCTTTTGATCCATTGGCTCTGGCTGACTTAATTTTTACACCCACGCAAAAGGCGCTCTTCAGGATGCATTGGCAAGAAGCTTGTGATGCAGCAGCAACTGAAAACTTGAGCCGGTGGTTGAGTTGTCCTCTGGTAGGGGTGGGCATTCCACAGCTTATGGGAGAACCACCAGTAGCAACCCCAAAATTGCAAGCCTGCTTGGCTCCAGAAATCCTACAGCAGCCTGCCGACTTAGCTCTCCAAGCTATGCTAAAGGCTCCAGATACGGGAAAGATGTCAAAAGCATTTAGAAGTATCCAGCAGGGCATGGATGAGACATATATGCAGTTTACTGATCGCCTCCACCATGCAGTAGATAAGCAGGTAGAATGCAAAGTGGCTAAGGAGGCGCTACTGCTCAATTTGGCAATTGAAAATGTGAATCCAGACTGTAAGAACATTTTGCAAACTTTAAAAAATCCATCAGTCGTAGACAGGACCTTTGGGGGATGGGTTTAGTGCCTTATTCTTAGGACAATCAAGTGTGATGCTCCAAGGGTTGTTTGTATTACCAGGTGTTATTGATTCAGATTATTTTGGCCAAATTCAAGCCATGGTCTGGACCGCAACTCTTCCAGTACATGTACGGCGAGGGGAACGCATTTGCCAACTAATTCTTTTCTGTGGCTACACTATTAACATGGATCCTGGTGGGATACATGGGTTGGGTGGATTTGGGTCCACAGGGAAACAGGCTATTTATTGGGCACAGAGACTGGAGAAACATAGGCCTATGGTAGAGTGTATCTTGCGAGAAAATAAGGGTAAACCAACACAAGTCAAACTTAAGGAGTTAATTGATAGAAGTGTGGACGTCACGGTTATTGGGGCCCATTTTTGGCCAAGCACTTGGAACACTGTTCAATCACAAACAGACCTGACTGGTATCGGAGGCATGTCATCATCACGACAGAGTGCAGAAGTGATACAGCTAATCTACCCGGAGGGGCAGGTTGCAACTGCTTGTCCCTATATTGCCAATTGTCCTTTTAATCTATGGGGGCGAGATGCATTGAGTATGTGGGGAGTAACTCTGAGTGCGGATGCCCGACCTTTTGAGAGGGGGTCACAGATCACCTTCAGCCTCTAAAACTCACATGGCTAATGGAACAACTGGTGTGGGTGGATCAGTGGCCCCTACCTCATGAAAAGGCCAAAGCATTAAGAGAGGTGGTACAGGAACAGTTACAATTAAATCATATTGTTCCTACCACAAGTCCATGGAACACTCCTGTTTCTGTGATCAGAAAGAAATCAGGTAAATGGCGATTACTGCATGATTTGCGTGCATTCAATGCAGTAATCCAAGACATGGGAGCAGTTCAACCGGGTACGCCATCTCCCACAGTGTTACCCCCTATTGGGATATTGTTGTTATGGATTTAAAGGATTCTTTTTTTACCATCCCTCTCCGTGAAGCAGGCGCCCCATGATTTGCATTTGCTGTACAATCTATCAATCAACAAGCCCCAGTGGAACGATATCATTGGACAGTCCTTTCACAGGACATGAAAAATAGTCTTACACTCTGTCAATTATATGTAGCTTCAGCTTTATAAAAAGTAAGACAACACTTTCCACAGCTAATTTGCTATCGTTATATGGATGATATTCTCTTGGCTGGCTGGCCCTGAGCCACAACAATTAGAGCCCATGATTCAGTTTACTAAAATCTGTTTGGAAGAGCAGGGGCTAGTAATAGCCCGGGGAAAAAATACAGAAACAAGCACCCTGGAAATATCTGGGCTGGAAAATTTTAGTAAAGACAATTCAACCACAATCAATTCAGCTCAATGTTAACATCAGGATACTAAATGACGTACAGAAATTAGTTGTCTCTATCAGCTGGGTGCACACACTATTGGGCATTGGTAATGAAACATTGGCTCCACTGTTTGCATTGTTGAAAGGGGATGCTTATCTGTCATCACCAAGACAACTCACTCCAGAGGCTAAGAAAACCCTAACTAGAACAGCTCACCGTGTGAGTCCAATGCACTCCATAACCTTATATATCCTCCAGGGGCCATGCCACCTTAAGGGGCTGTTAGCGCAGTGGCTCCCAGAAAATAACCATGACCCTTTAAGCATTTTGGAATGGTTATTCTTACCCCATCAATGTTCAAAGACCATAGTCACAATTTGTGAACAGCTTATATGCAAGGGACGCTTACGGACAGTTGAATTGACAGGGAAAGAATCTAATACTATATATGTCCCCCTCACGAAACATATCTTACATGGTCCGTCAGTAACAGACAGGAGCTGCAAATATCTCTTTCAGACTATTCAGGAGAAATAACCGTTCATCACCAACCACACAAGTTTCTTACCCTCATTACTGAAACTGAATTAATACACCCAATTTTATGTCAGAAGACACCTGTCCTGGGTCCAACTTATTTTACAGAGCAGCCACAGTCTGGCATGAAAACAGGGAATGGCACCACGAAGCACAAATAGCTCAGGTATCAGCTCAAGTAGTAGAAGTAGCAGCCGTTGATTTTGCTTTTCAACACTGCCATAGGCCAATGAATCTGGTCACTGATTCACAGTATATCGCAGGAGTTGTACCTAGACTCGACTGCTCGTGGCTAAAAGAAGCCACAAATTCAAATTTATTCTATTATCTTAAGTTGCTTTGGATATTAATCAGTCAGCGAATGCAACCATATTATGTTTTGCACATCCGCAATCACACCAATTTGCCTGGATTTATAGCAGAGGACAATGCTTGAGCCGATCGCCTTACAGCAGTGCTTCAAACCACCACCCTACCAAACCAATCTGAGCAAGCCAGACTATCACATACATTTTTCCACCATTCAGCACATTCCTTGAAACGACAATTTGCGCTATCCTGGGCAGAAGCCCATGCCATTGTCCAGACCTGCTCTGATTGCCAACCTTTTGCTACCTCCCTAACAGAGACATAAACCCAGGAGGTCTAAAAGCCCTGCAAATTTGGCAATCAGATGTCATGCACATTTCTGAATTTGGCCATCAATGGCATGTTCATGTCTCTATCGACACCTTTTCTCATACTATCTGGGCTACCACGGAATCAGGAGAAAAAGGGCGAGATATGACATTGGGGTGGAGCCTTTGCCATTTTAGGTATACCACAACAAATCAAAACAGACAATGGTCCCGGTTATATTAGTTCCTGTGTCCAAACTTTTCTTAAGTCTTCGGGGCGTGAAACATATTACTGGCATCCCTCATTCACCACAAGGCCAGGCCATCACTGAACACACACATCAAACACTAAAAACAAGTGTTTTAGAAAAACAAAAAAGGGGAATGCAAAGGGAATCCCCCCAATGAAAGCCGTATATATGCTGAATCATCTAGCCCTTAGTGAGGGACAACAAAACCCTGCTATTGTTCGCCACTTTATCTCCCTTGGTGGTGGTACAGAACATATGTTATCCAAATCTTACCCCAAAGTATGGGTCAAATCTCCAGTTAATTTTAAATGGGTAGGACCTTTTCCTTTAATAACCTGGGGATGAGGGTATGCTTGTGTCTCTACAGATCATGGCCCTCGATGGATGCCTGCGAGGATGGTTCGTCCTGCTTTGGCTCCTGACACTGAATTTGATGTGGATTCCTCCTCAAAGGAAAACTATGGTACGGATTACCCTGGCCAACGTAACACACCAAGATGCTTTGTGCCTTGCAACTGCCTTGCCGGGAAATCCTTTTTCTATGTGCCTTGTGGGAATTCCATTGGAGAACTGGCCAACATGGAGCCAAGCCCGCGGCCTGGTGTGGGGCTGACAGAGCTGATCACTGGGATGGGTGGATTCCATACCTGCTGTCATGGTTTAACCCCAGCCAGACAGCTTGTTCACCCACACCCACACCCCCCCCCCCCCTTACCCTCCCCCTCCTCCTGGAGGGACGGAGAGGAGAATCAGAAAGAATGCAACTCCCACAGGTTGAGATAGGAACAGCTTAGTAACTAAGGTATAACACAAATCACTACTGCTACCACCAATAATAATAATGATAAGGGAAATAACAAGGGAAGAGAATACACCACCTCATCACCAGGTGACTGATAACTCGCCCCCCAGCCTGACCAAGCACTGACCGATACCTCCTCCAACCCTGCAGTCCACCCTCCCTTCCGGGTAACTCTCAGGTACATGCTGGGCATGACGTGCTGTGGTATGGAACACCTCTTTGGTCAGTTTGGGTCAGGTGTCCTGTCTCTGCTTCCTCCCGGCTTCCCTCCTCCCTGGCAGAGCATGAGGCTCACAAAGTCCTTGGCCAAACCAAAACATCATTGTTTTCAGCTCTGTTCCCAGCTGAAAGTCAAAACGCAGCACTGCACCAGCTACCAAGAAAGAGAAAAATGACTGCTACTGCTAAAACCAGGACACCTGCCTAAGGCCACACTGAAGCCTCAAGAATTAGAATTATTAGGGCCCGTAAAAATGGACTATTGGTGTTTTTCAATTATTTAGGGACGAATCAAGCTTTGGTATGGAGTGTTAATTCCAGCTTAGCAGTATATAAAAATAGCAGCGCTTGGTGCAATTATACTTAAATATATCCTGTTCTACTAATATCCCTATAGTTTTACCCCCCAGAATGACTTTTGTTTGTGGGGATCAGGCATGATAGCAATTCCCTCACATTTAAAAGGTGGCCCATGTAGCTTAGGAAGACTAACCTTATTAACCCCAAACACATCTATTATTTTACAGCATTGTCTCCCTAGTCAAGGAAAGTGGAGTGTGCATGCATTCGATTTGGAATGTGATGATAACGTTGACTTTTGGAATTTGGGAGAATGGTGGACAGCTTCCTTTTTTGCCCCTGGTGTAGCAGCAGGGAAAACATCGGGAACATTAAACAAATTAGGCTGTTGGCTAGCTAAACAAATGCATGCAACGCTGATTGCCTTAAGCAACTTACTGATGGATGTTGGTTCTGTCCCACATGACATTTTACAAAATGGCCACCATTGACTTTTTATTGTTAGCACAAGGTCATGGTTGTGAAGATTTCGAAGGTATGTGCTGCATGAACCTGTCAGACCATTCAGAATCTATTCATAAAGCTACTCAAGATCTGAAAAAAGGAGTAACCAAATTTAAAGTAAATGATGGATTTTTTTGGATTAGGGAATCGACTTAGCTCCCTAGGACTTGGAGCATGGTTTGCATCTTTGATCAAGGCAGGCCTTATACTGTTCTTCATTGTTATTTGTATTTTAATGATTGTTCCATGTTTGTTGAGCTGTCTACAGTGCATGTTAGCAAAAATGGTCAAACAAGTGCTGTTTTTTAGAAAAACAAAAAAGGGGGAGATGTAGGTGAAGAGGGTTTCTGAATTTGATCAGAGCATGCTGAGCGACCTTGACTCTTTAGTGAGCTGACCTTGAGCGGGAGGGATGGAACAAGAGCATGGGCAGGGAGGGCGTAAAGGGAGGAACTTGGAAAAAAGAAGTTTTTAAGAATTAAAAATAAGCAGACACTTCTACTTCAGCCACTGGAAGAGGGTACAAGTAAGCAAACTTTGGCTCTGCAGCTACCCTTTGTTGGGCTGGAAACACAGGACCATGAATTGCCCAAAACTGCTGGGAGACCTGCATCCTCATCCAGCCCTCATGTAATCCCAAATTATAATTTCCTCTTACTTTCCTTCCTTTGGACGTAAAACCATTTTACGGAATATTTATCAGGCCTTAATTCCAAAGACTCCTCTTTTTTATTTTCTTTTTTTTTTCCCCTATGCATAACTAGTTAATTCTGGAATGTCACATTTTTTCATTTAAATCTGTACCCATAATGTAATATTGGGTACTGTACTGTATCTCAGGCAAAGAGAAGTAGCTTACATTCCAACGTCAGAGTTATAATTATGACTCACGTATGATGCCACACAAAACTGATTAGTTTGTTAGGCTGTAAGTAGCAATTGAACCGGTACCACAGCTCTAGAAATTAATCTAATCAGGCTCAACATTAATAAACTCTTCCTGAATCAAAACATGTAGAAAACTCAATTAGGAAATCAAATGCTTCTCCAAGTTTAGTATTTCAGCATTTAGTTCTTCATGTTAGAAACCGAGGTTCTCTATATACTGATACATCTGCCAGTCTCAATGACAGAGAATGTAAAAGTACAGTAACCATCCATTACTTGTTCTTCCTGAAGTCCCTGAGACTTGGAATTACTGACTTTGTAATATGTTTGGGCCTACACCAGGCGGGCAGGCAGTTGTCACTGGTGTTCTTCTGGGTGCAGCTCTAGGGCCAGTTTTGTCCAGTATTTTTATCCATGATCTGGAGGCAGGAGTTGAGTGGGAGGGATGGAACAACAAGAGCACGGGCAGGGTGTAAAGGGAGGAACTTGGAAAAAAGAATGAGGAGGAGGGGACAGTGATGAGAGACCAACGAACCAATTGAAAGTTTGTGTTGTACACGTGAGCAGCGGTAGCGGTGATTAACCAATTGCATTGTAGCCTTGGGTGCATGAACAGAATTGTTACGTATATAATTGTAATCTTGAATAAAGGGTCTTTTTGGCTCTCAAGATACCAGAGTCTGTGCAATTAATCTCCACAGATTTTGCTGGAAAAGGGCACATTGGGGTCACATATTTATAAGTTAGAGCCGTATCAGGCTCTTTGCCATACACTCACATCTCAAAGTTGTACCTTACAGGTTGCCTGATATGACAGTCTGCTGGCTATCAAAAACCGAACCACTGCTCTGCAGAAGAGGAAGAAGGCTCCCCAGCATACAGGCTGTAGGCAAATTCTCCCATATGGAAACCATCAATTTCCTTTAATATCTACCTACAAGCTATATTTGTAAATTCTGTAAAACAGAACTCATAGGAAAGAAAGTGTCGTGTGCTTTGATGTACTGCCTGCTGTAAACCTATATGTAAATGCAAAATGGTAAGCATTGGATTCATTACACTGTGCGATCCAACCCATTTGAAAGTTGCTTGATAGTACTGCTTATCACAAGGGGGAAGGTGGTTCTTCAAATGTAACCTTAAATTAGCTTAACTGTAAGAGTAGACAGAAGTGTAACTAATCACTTCTTAAAGTATTTGGAAACCTTGCCAAACAGCAGGTAAGTCCCATAGGGCTGCTTTCTTGTCTTTACAACCGGGCTCAGTAAAGCAGTGCAAAGTAGCTGCATTATAGCATAAGTCACTGGGGCATTCAATTTATTTAGTAGCACAAAGAAAAAAAATAATTTAATCATTTTTGCATATGTTTGGCTTCCCTTTGGTTTTTGGGCTTTCTGAATAATACAGATTAGTGAGTGTAACAAATGGAAACAAATTAATATCCTTTTTTCTGTATTCCCTGTCAGCTTCTTTCCTTTGTTCTCCCTTCCTGTGAAGGAAGAGAAAAAACTACCACTTGCAACAGTTTCCCCAGATAACACATTGCAGGCATACAGACACTTGGGTCTACTTCAAGATGCTGTGCATATTAGTTTAAATACTTATCTGGCTTTTAAAAGTAGTCAATTTTGTAAGCACACTGAATTTCTACTTCTATTTCTAAACACAAAATGCATTAGATCATCATCATTTATTTACCAGTGATTAGAAAAGATTTAAGTGGAAGTTTAAAGCTGAAGAAATAATGCAGTATGGGAAGAAGCTGGACTCTGTTGTGGTGCAAAGCAACCAAAACCAATGCTTACACTGCTCTTTAATTCTGCCTTGAATTACACATAGTCTGAGGGTTTAATGAGAAAACTTGTAATTTTTTAAACACAAAAGTAAGATTGGGATAAAATTTCCACAGATTCCATTACAAGACAGAGGGTCAGCTTCCTCTGAGTGTACTCTACCGTGCTGGACAGACCAGAGTATAATTTTCAGTTACTTACTATATGTGACACGATATGAGCCACACACTAAGCTGCATCCTACACAGCTAGGGTAAAAACAGCCACCGTACCAAAAACTGCTCTCTAAAACAGGTAATAGAGAAAAGAGCATGTAAAACAATTTAGTACAGCCTTGGTTTCAGTTCCCTCCTTCATCTGCAAATATCCTGTGTCAGATTGAGTGACTGTCAAAGCACACTTAAACCAATGGACCCAGAATCAGATCTGAGATTGTGGATCAAAACCCCCTGAAAGGAGCCCCAACCCCACACCAGGGTGAAATACAGCTCCTTCCGCCATCAACCTTGAAAGAAAAAAGGAAACTGACACAGAGGGGCTAGGAGGGAATTGCAACATGTTCCAGCCAGATCCCCAGATTGGATTGTCAGGGAGCCAGGAAATCTGCCAAGGCAAACACATGCTGTTTAATGTAGACCAGCCCGAGATAATCTGTGCCTCAATTCCTCACTCGTAAAATAGGAATAACATTCCATGCTTTATGGGGAGAGAGAATGTACCCTAAACTTTTTGAAACAAAACATTCTCAAGACTGACCATCTCCATTTGATATACAAAACATGGAGAAACAAAGGTTAAACAACTTGCTGCAAACACGCATGGAGACAGGCGCACAGCAAGAAATTGAATCCAGACCACTAAGATTATGGTCCAGTGTTTTAATCACAAAATCCTTCTTCTTTCTTGATTAAAACAGGAAAACAGAACACAGCGTATGTGCTTATTACGTAATTTCAGCATGTTACCACAGATATCTTAGAAAAAAAATATGTATACTTCAAATATGGTCATCTCAGCCAAGTGCATGTTCTGTTGAAACAAAAGTTGTGCATATCATTCTGGAGGAGGCTGATCATTGAACACCTGGTCCTCATGGGCCTGAATAAACACTGTAACTCCTGAGTTGAAGCTACCTTGTACTGGTTATCTAAACATCTGTTTATGTGAATTTTAAAATAACCTTGTAACCTTACAAGATGAAAAGTGTTGTTATCAGTGGCTGAACTGCAATGAGACTAAAGAGTATTTGCCACACCACCCAAGGACAGGATGAAGATATAAGTGGTGCTGCTGCTTGACCATAGGTATTCTTCCTTTTTAACATGATCTTGAGTACCTTTGGTTTGCCAGACAAATCCAGTTTACAAAACTGTTTTCCCCCACAGATACTGTCTTTTACTTGGAAGACCCCGGCCTTGTTCAGGAAACTGGCCTCCTGGTGAGGTGCTCTGATGGCCCGCTCCTTTCCAGCCTCTTTCCCAAGTCTCTATATACCTTTCTCCATCTTATATTTATGTGGAGATTTGTCATGATGAAAATAAATTGCCCC
Organism: Neopsephotus bourkii; assembly: GCF_033783945.1. Classification (NCBI taxonomy): domain Eukaryota; kingdom Metazoa; phylum Chordata; class Aves; order Psittaciformes; family Psittacidae; genus Neopsephotus; species Neopsephotus bourkii. Next base: position 208,950 of record NW_026901918.1, read on the forward strand.
CATCATAAAGCTGTATAAGTAGCTGTCGCATCATGCAGAAGGTGCCCCTTTGGGATCACAGAAGAGATGTGCTTTGGCTATGTGATAAAAGCTATGACATATGCAAACCCATAGAGAATAAATTGCCCACCCCAAAATCAGGATTCCTCACCAGAGTTTTAACTCAGGCATGTTACTGTTTTTTAGACATTCTGTTTCCCATTGTTTGAAAGAACTGTTATTTTCCCAACTACAATTGTTTCATCACTTTTATTCAATGGATTGAATTTTAGCATTTTTCCTGTTGTCCCAAATCACTTGAAGAAAATAAGGCATGAGAGCATGCAAATTTATTCCATTCAGAATTTCTCCCCAAAGTAATGACAATTTCTATACGATGATGGTGTTTTTTCCCACCTATTTCTCCTTCTAAGAGTCCAGCCTATATAGGTATCTGTGACTGCAAACCCAAAACTGATTTTAGTCAGAGTTTGATAAAACAGGGACTTCTCAAAGTTTCTTAGAAAGTGAAATTCCCCTGCACAGGGCTCTGGAATGTCCACCTCCTGGCATCCTGAGCAGACGGCAGAAAACTCATATGGGGAAAAGTGAAGCAGTAGCAACAGAGCCAGTTTTATACATCTACACTCGGCAAAGGCTGAGTTTATAGCTACTGCTTTCTGCCTGTGCTGTTGTGCCTTCATCGCTCATCAGATTTTCCAGAAGCCTCAGAGACAACAAACTGTCAAACATCTTCTATCCCAAGTTCCTTTCAAGGTGCCACCACTATAGTCATATCCTTAATGAGAACTCTAAATGGCTTCAAACCAGCAATTTGCCCCATGGGTAAAATTCAATCTACTTGTTCAAAATAAATATACATTAGACTACAAGAACACACAGCCTATTAACATAACATTATATTGTAGGAGGAACACCTCTAGAGAGGAAGACAACTGTTTCTGCCCGCCTATGCTTCACTCCAAGAGATAAACACCTGCTGCTTAATTTTAAATCATGCTAAAAAATATTCTCTGTTATTTGCTACTTATTTATAGAATCACAGAATAGTTAGGGTTGGAAAGGACCTTAAGATCATCTAGTTCCAATCCCCCTGCCATTTATTTTGTTTCCACTCACTCATACCTTCCTGAACAGACAGCATGTTTCTCTTTAGGAGGTAAAAAGCTAATAAAAATAATGAAATAAAAGGTAATACCATTGTGCAGTGAGGGAAATTATTTAACCAGCTGGCTTGTTCTCTAGTAAGAAAGTCTTCTAATAGCACAGTTTCTGGACTGCAAAGGCTGGTCAGATACTAGTTTTGTGACTGTATTTTGATTTTATCTTTTTTTTATAAATAAATTTGTACTAGCTATTAATTCATTCAATATTTTTATACTTCTGATTAATAATTAGGATGGATTGCATATCCCCATTTCTACAGAAAAATATGTACACATTTTTACAGGTACAGACCTTCACAGAAAATAAAGACCTCTTCATCCTCTCAAAAGAATCTACACCAGATTAAGACAAAGTATTTGGCTGAAAATTTTTACTTTCAGATTTTTGTGGAAATGCCTGAACTTCACTACTTGAAGGTCAAGGCCCGTTTTTGCACTGGCAAGTCTGACTGCATAACGTGCGTCTTATCTCTGACAATCTTTAATTGTAGACGATTTCTAGAAATCCACAGCAGAACACGTGGACTGCATAAAAATACCTTGCTAAATGGTGTCTACATAGGTAATGTTTTTTATCCCTTAAAAATTCATTCAGATATAGTTTTAAACCAAGTTACAATGGTTTTAAGTTTCAGCACTTCTGCTGAAGCGTGTCTTTTTGGAAGTGTCAATGCCAGGAGAAACAGCTCTCAGGTGGCTCAACGCAAAACAGTACTGTGCAGCCAGCAAAAATAAACTTTTGTTCCATGTGGACTTCTTCCAAGCACTTAGGTATTTCTTTCGGTTTTTTTGTCTTCCCTGGCTTACAAATTGACCTGCATAATGTTACCAAAATATTCAGGTAAAAAAAATCACGATCAGTTTCTGAAAAGTAAAAAAATAATACTGCCAAATTATTTTAGTTGAAGGACTAGGGAGTGGGCATGGAACAGATAAACATGGGGGCAATTGTGAGCATAAGAAGAGAAAGAAAAGAAAGGCAGTATCAAAAGGAAGGATGGGAACATTGGAAAGATGAAGACGTTATTATGTAGGAAAGATAAAAAAAAAAAAAGAAACAGGATCAGGCATGCAATAAGGCAAAGATCTGTAATCCCTGGAAGCTCCTGGACCTCATGTGATAAATCCCACACGACTTCGCGCTCGACCTTTGACCTGAGCTTGTTTTTCTTGAGTTTCAACTTTCCCTTTAATCTGTTGAATATGGGAAGGGGGGGGGAGAATAAATAAAAAAATAAACCTGCCAGCAGTGTACTCTTCACCTTTTAATGGCAGGTCCAAAACAGTGATGGTACACTACTGCTTCCAGGTCTACCACCAACACCATTGGTACAAGACTGATAACAGAGGTGTCATAATCCAAATGACAGGATTTTTTAGTTGTTCTTTCTTTCTTTTAACTTATAGTTCAAAACCAACAAAGGTTGAATAGACAAGTAAAAACCTAGGCAAAATCAGAAAGAAAGATGGCTCAGGAACTTTAATTCACTGTCACTTGGGGGGGGGGAGGCATTTAATTAAGAAATATGTGTCACATGGTACATTTTTTTCCACTTTATCAGTTGGATTTTTTTAAAATCTATGTGATATTTCTGAAATATTAATAGGTTGATGTTAAGCACAGGAGAAAAAATGCTAGGGAAACCAAAAGAAATCAGATTATCTTTTTACTCAATTAAAAAAAAAGTAAGTAAATGTAAAATTTGGTTCCCAGTTTTTCACATCGTACTCAGAGCTTACTAGATATTCAGTTGCATTTGAGAACTGTTCTCTGAGCTGTTCAGTACTTCATTATGTATATTTCCATTTGCTGTCTCTTGTAAAAAGTCTTTTCCTTCTTATCTCATAAAAGATCAGGCAGCTTCCTGGTATCTTGCTATTTTTCTCTTTTGTAGATCAGGTGCCTAACACTCTTCCAAAGTGCTGTAAGATCTGAGCTAAGATTTTGGTGGTTACAAAAATATATATATATTTTTTTTGTACTATGTCATGAACAGCTGTTTCTAATCTTCAGTATTTAGCAATCAATTATAACAAAAATAAGAAAACTTATTAAATCTCTATAATGTTAAAATCCTTTAAAATCTTTTCACTTTCTGCATATATAAAATACAAGAATGTGTACCATGTGCTAGTACTTTTATATACGTAATATGACTGACTGAGGTACGTGCAAGATGGGTGGATTAGTGGTCAGGCCACTGCAGTTATTTAAGTGCTTCCACTCAAGGTGTTGGGAGTTCAGAGATCACAGAATGGTTTGGGTTGGAATAGAACTTAAGATCATCTATTACCAACTCCTCTGCCATGGGCAGGGACAACTCACACTAAACCATGTCACCCAAGGCTCCGTTCAGCCTGGTCTGGAACACTGAATCACAAACACTCATCAATAATGTACTTCTGAAAAGCATCCACATGTCTTTACAAATTTGTTTTTACTCTTATTTTTAATTAGTCCATCACCAACACTAACTTTATGCCATTAACACATCAAAAGACCTCAGACTGTGTTCTTTACTCCATTGATCAGTCAACTGCAGAATCTGTTTCAAGAAATCATACAATACAAAGTATTTAAATCAAAGCTAACACATAAAGCAACAACGATGAAACATAACTGCTCTCTTTTCATCCTTACGTTTGCATTAGCAAGTGAGCCCAGGCAGATAACAAATATCACTGAATCACTACCAAAGTCAAATGACAATAGCAAACAGAGGATTTACCTAGCTATTGAAAGACATTCTAGTCTTGTTTTATTTGATTTTTCAAGTTATAATAATATAATAGGGGTTAATTTACAGCTGCAGCAACATAAGCACTTTACCCATTCATTTTTAACCACTCTTCCAGCCCATACTTGCCCTGTAAATAATTACTGTTCAAACATCATGACTTTGTGGTATTTCGCTTGTCCAAAATATAAAATAAGCAAGCAGAAGTTCCTCAAAATTTGATCTAACCAAACCCCACCATAATACAATGTTATCCCTATTTGAAAAAGCTTCATCCATTCTGTGACTTTTCAAGAAAATTAGGTATTTTTAGCAATCACACTGTGTTTGCAGGCAGTGTTCACTGAGTTTATGAACTAAATACTTACAGAACAAAATTGTGCAACTGCATTAAGTAATTTTCTAAAAAAGTACTTACTGAAGATTGTGATTTGGACTGTTTGTTGGACCTGTAAACATAAAACAGAAAAACATTGCTGGCAACTTTGGCTCAAGGACAACAACATAAAAAAAGTCAACAGCAGTCTAAAGGAAACCATCTCTTTAAGGAAGGTTTACCTTAAGATTCAAACAAAACCCTCTGCGTTCCTGCACATAATTATATATTGCCATTTTCAAAGCCACAAATAAAAATGACGTGAATCTTCTATCTGCTCAAGCAGCCACTTAAGTGAACTTAATTTTTGTTAGAAAATAACTCCCACCATAAAAAAAACAGGCTGCTAAAAAGACAGTGTGTTATCTTAACGCACCACTCACCTCCTAATAAGCCCCACCTGAGCCTTGCTATCAGAGTTTATGGTATGACAAGGGCATGCTCTTAACCTTTGTTACAGCAGGAACAAGGTCCAATACCCAGCACTTAATGAATCACTACAAAGTAGACTGTGGAGTTCCCTATTTTCATCACAAAAATCAAAAAGAAATTTTAAGAAAGTATCTCTAGAATTATTTTCCTCATTGCTTCAGAAGCAAACTAAATAAAACCTTGCTTTTCAGGCTGGATGATTAAGTCTTCAAAATGCAATATAAGTACTTCTTGAAAGGAGTGGTGTACCTTCAGCTGTCAAAGGGCAGAATTTGAGGCCAGGCTTCACATAGCAGTACAGATGTGATATTTCACAAGGATGGGCCCAGTACATCATGTAGAAAATGGCTTCTTACTTTTCTCTTCACTTTTTCTGTTACAGACTGAGTTCAGCAGTCCAGGCAATGAAATGTTATGTTTTTGTACTTTATCCTGGCACACCTTTAAAATTTTTTCTTCACTATGTATTTACAGACCTTTCCATCTGTATTTATTTTCTTTTATTACCAATAAGTGGGTATCAAGTTCAACCAAGAAGTTTTGCACTGGGGGAGAGGCCCCAGTCAGTGGATTTATTTATTTCCTTTCGTGTTGAGAATTCTTCTTGAAACATCATATTCATTTCTCCTTATGCTATTGTGAAAACTAATAGCCTATAAAGCTGACTGAGTAATTATAAAAGTAGGAACTCACCGAGCCTTACAAACAACACTCCTGTTGCAGTTATTGTCTTCATCCCATTCGAAGCCACACACTGGTAGTATCCTGTGTCTGTGGTATCCAGATCTTGGATTCTCAGACGTGAACCATAATCTGTTTTTCTGATGATGATCCGTCTTGGCTCCTGCACCACTGGAGCATCGTTTTTCAGCCATCTGACATTCGGAGATGGATTTCCTGCTACCTTGCAGTGGAGAATTGCTGTTTGCCCCTGGACTACAGTGATATTGTTTACTGGTTCCAAAAAGGTCAGGAAGTAACCTAAAGCGTAAAAGGTCAGAAAAAATCAAACTTCACTTGAGTTGCAAGACAAGACTGCCCAAAGGCACATTTTTAAGAGAGGTTCTTGGAAACAGTTTCAGTTTTCTTTCAAGTATGTACTCCAAAAAATGGAAATCACTGTCTTAGAGACAGTATAGCATCACACTCCAATTTTTCTTTCTTAATTGACTTCATCTCTGTCTGCAGATTAGAAGGTCAAGCATAAATTAATACTATTATAATCATAACTCCCTTTGTGAATACCTATTCTGAAGCAATAATGCCCTTTTCTGGTTATTTTTTACATCTCTTGGAAAACAGTACTGTATCAGAAAGCTACATCATTATTGCTTAAAAGAGTAATCCCAATGCAACCATATTAGAATAACATTATAACTTTACCACTTCATCTTCTTAGGTCATATATTTGTCCTAAAAGTAAATAAAACTGATAAAGTTACTTTTAAGTATTGATTGCCAGATAATCATCTGACAGAAAAATCTTAACATGAACCTAATTTGGATATGTTTATATCTCAATTGAATTTTAAAGATGGCAAGTGTCACGTTCATAGAATCACAGAATGGTTTGGGTTGAAGGGACCTTAAAGATCATCTGGTTCCAAGCCCCCTAGACCAGGACCGCCTTTCACTAGACCAGCTGAATTTAAAGAAAGGGTATCTCAATTGCACAGAAGAAACCTATGATAGAGAAAGCACTTTCAAATTGATTATAGGTTGCTATTTTTTTTTACATGAAGTCCTAAAATAGTACTAAATTGGACAAAGAAACGCCTGTGGGGATACTGAGTAATCAAGTTTCATGGGTTTAGTTATATAAATGGGTAAACTAAGAGCACTAGATTGGTGAACTCAAGTGATAAAGAAAACAAATAATTGATTGAAGAACACTGTAAAAACTTGGCAGTCAAATCTTCTGTAGGTTATTGTTTTTAAATTTGATTTGGTGTTAGGAGTCCTGCAACTGACACATCACACGCTGAAAGCATGAAAGCATGTAATTCCACTGAAATAATAATGAGATTGTCAAAACAAGCAAGAAAAGTATCTAGCTGTCATGCTCCTCTTACATTTGTTTTGATCAATTTATACTATTTATACATACAGCATCAAGAATACTTCATATTATATTATATTTTTATGTCAGCTGGATCCAAATATCAAATCACTTTGATGGATGTTCATATGTGCCATTTCCTATCAGATTATTTTGCAGTTCTGAGGAAATAGTGTATTACTGTGCAGGAATCTAACACCAGTAATGCAATGGTCAACATTCACAGACTGATTGCTGAAATACCTGCAGAAAACTGGTGCTCTGCTTTGATTTACATTTCACATGACCATCAGAATATGATGAAATTGCAAAGCCAGATCTTTCTGGAAAACTGGTAAGGATGTTGTACTCTACCACTGGCCTTTGAAAAGAAATCCTGCTATAAGGAGTAACACAAAAATACAATGTAGGCAATTTAGTGAATTTAGTGTGTCACTAAATAGAAAATGAAGTAAACCTAAATATATATATAACCTCTACATGACACTGCAAACTTACATGTAAATTATTTTTTCATTTTTTTTCTTACAAAATAATAAATTATTCTGTATGTAATTTCACATTAGTTTTCTCTACAGTTATCTCACAAATCTTTAGCAGAATTTAAAACATTCTGATAGAACACAAAAAATTCCTTTTCAAACACCTGATAAAAAAAGAGAGCAAAAATACAAGAATGCTTTCTACAGTGTCATGCCACAACAGCATCATTTGCTGTGGTTTCCAGTTACACTTCATAGCTGATGAATTAGAATTACTAGGATGACATTCTGACAAGGAACAGATAAAGAACAAATTACCTTTTTAGTATACGGAATAGAAGCAATTGATTAAAATATTACTTAAGCCAAAATTTTGCATATATAAGCACTTCTAGCAGTAAAAAAGAAAGGATGATTAATGCTACCAGAAGTTAGGAAAGGAATTTCCTTGACTATTTCACTCTTAGCTCATTATCTAGGGAGTACCACTGCTAATCTTGCTACTTTTTCAGAATCTGTATGTAGTTTATTCTCATCAGCACCATCAACGCAGAGTGACTTCAGTGAGGAAGTAAGTTTGCATTTATTTGAATTATTTTCAAAAAAGAGTTGTCATACCCAGTAATACCACTTGAGTCAGAAGACTCAATTTATGACAAGAGGTAGAAACTTGGAAAAGCTGAAAAATTCTTTTAATTCTAGCAGAACAAATTATTCTAATATTAGCAAAACAACTAGGGCACTGAGGAAGTTGAAGGACATCATGTCATGGTAATTGGTGATGAGCTATTGTGTCAAAGAGGAGTGGAGCTGTAACGTGGGGCCATGGAAGTACCAACTCAAGGAATAGTTCTGGCAAGATACAAGATGGGTAGGAAATTGACTCACAGGCCACACTCAGAGAGTGGTGATCAACAGGTTTTACTCAGGCTGACACCATGTCACACATGGAGTCCTCCAGGGATTCATACTGGGCCCCACACTGTTCAGCACCTTCACAAATGACTTGGAAGATGAGACTGAAAGCACTGTCAGCAGGTTTGTTGATGAGACTAAACTGGGTGATGATGGGGACAGAACATCTTAGAAAGTGACCTCAGCAGGCTGAAAAAGGATCCTTCATGGATCTTCATGGAGTTTAACATGGATTTTAGCACAGATATATCTGAAGTCCTGCACCTGGGCCAGGCTAAATAGCTCCATGCGGGCTAGGTTGAGGAGCAAGCTTGCCGAAAGGGTTCTGAGGATCCTGGTGAACAAGCAGGTCAACATGAGTCAGCAAACTGCTGCTGTGGCAGCAAAGGCTAATCAGATCCTGGGCTGTGCCCATGGGGCATTGCTAGCAGACATAGAGACATACATGATCATCCTGATCTACTTAGTGCTTGTCAGGCCACACCAAGATTATTGTGTCCAGTTCTGGTCCCCAAAATTAAAACCAGAAAGACTGAAGAGTGACCAAAGGGGGGCAATGAAGACCACCAAAAGGCTGGAGAACCTGCCCTGTGATGAAAGACCTGGAGAAAAGAAGACTTGAGGGTAACCTTGTCACAGTTTTCTTGTACTTAAAAGGTCTCTACAAAGAGGATGGAGAGGATGGAGGATGGAGTGGCAGTGTATGTAAGTTTCATCAGGAGAGGTTTCATTTCAATAGAAGAAAGAAACTTAGTGCAATAAGAACAATCACTCACTGAAAAAACAATCTTCCAAACGTGTGGTGGAGTCCCCACTGTTGGAAGTTTTCAAGATGTGATTGAACAGGGTCCTAGATGATCTTGCCTAGGCTCCCCAAAAAATGTTAGAACAGAGGATCTTTTGAGGTCCCTTCCAATGTGAGAAGTCCTGTGGTTCTATGGGTCTATAATTTAGCTATCGTAGGGGCAGCCTGAATGTGTTCACACAAGGGAGGCAAAAGAGACAATTTGAAGGTCTTTTTTTGGAGAAGAAGTTGGCCCACTTCCAGAATGGCGCTAGCTCAGAGGTAAAATCATCTGACTAAGAGATGTTCCTGATTCCTATGAAGTGAATGAGGGAAAGAAGATGTCTTCTTTAAAGGTGGGGCCAATTCAAGTGCTGTAAGTTGGCAGCCAGGGAGCATGGCTTTTCTGCTTCTTTGATTCACTTTTTGTTCTTAATGCAGAAGTATATGAAAGGCCTACATTGCTCCTGTGCCACTGATCATTTTGTGCTATTGGTCAACTTACAGCTTGTTCAACACTTACCAGTACTTCACTTTTCCTCATATAAAAAGAATTGGGTTGAGTTTTCACTTCAGGTTAATCATGGATATTACATTAATATAAATTTGGATGAAAACAGATACTAAATTTACTTATTAGCACCAACATAACATTATTAACTCAAGATTAAATCCATGTTAAGTCTTTCCGGTTTGGCAAGTAATCAGACTTACTGTAGAAAGCAATTTGTTTCGTAGCTTTTAAGCAATCCAAAATATTTCGTATGAATTTATGAATTAGATCCTATTAATTGCTACAACAAAACTATTACCACCATAAGCAATGCCAAAGCTTTCTGGATGATTTCAGGCCCAGTGTAATTAGATACACTTTCCCTGAAGTTAGTGTAACTGAATCCATTTCCTGCAGGTCAGAAGTGGCTTTAGTTCACTATTTCTCCTGCCAATATTACAGGCATTTTCTGCAGTGTTTTATATTACCCTGTTATTAAAAATCAAGTAAGTAATATCTTAACCTATTGAACTTCAAAGCACTTCTGTTTTCTTCAAAGTTACGCAGAGCAGCTCAGGAGCATTGGGCAACTCACTGCCTGTCCACTGCCACTGTCCATACGCTAAAGCACACACTCTCTGTTTGCTAGTTTCATTTCCTCTGTGAGAAATTATGCCAAAGTCTGATGTTTATACACTTACTGAATTTGAAGTAATTGTATGGCAGAGTAGGCAGACATGTTATGCTGCTCTGTTATTTACTGTCCACTTTAGATAACCCGTAATTCCAAACCTTTCAAAGCAAGTGGAAAATTCAACCAACCATGTGCTTAAGAATGTTCTCCTTATTTAATTTTTGTGGTGATAATCAGCAGTTACTTTTTGTGATGTACGTCACACCACAACCACTGTGTGGATGACAGTTTGATGCAACGGTTTAGGGAAAAATAAACTGTTTCCCAGGATAAACTGGAACCTCAACAATGTGCAAAGCAAATTTCTTCCAATGTAGTTCTTTCTCTCTCTTAATAAATATTCATTTGGATCACTATGTAAAAAAAACTGAATGTGAAGGCACTAGAACTTGTATTTAACTTGCGTTTTATATTTTGTGTTAAGCATCAGTCAGCTGGAATTTTTTAAAACTTGAACTGTTTTTTTCATCTGTTTTAAAACAAAGACTAAATACTATCTATCAAATATTTTGGACTTGCTATGTACAAATAGCATTACCAAACTTGTATATATCATATAATAAACAAACTTGTAAATGTCGTATAATAAAAATCTATATGCATAAAAATATAATGTCATATAATACATGTTTAATTTGGGATATTGATATCAAATAGACAATTTAAAAAAAATCTAACTATAATGGCCAACAATTTTCTGTGTTACACAAATGCAATTGTTATATACTATTTTCTATACTCTGGCTTGTTTCCAAGGGTCATTGAAATGAAGGAAAATGCTTCCTTTGCTTTCAGTCATCTCTGGTTTGGCTTGAAGTACTTCAAAGAGAAAAGCTATCTGGTGGATATTTCTTCATTTGCTGTAGGCAAAACCAGTCTAAATTAAATTTTCCTTTTATTATGGTTTCTAACACAGTGTACAACCAATATTAATATCTATTTTGCTTGAACAGAGTAAAAACTGTTCTGTCAAGAAGCTATGACAAGATAATGCAACTTAATCTATATATTGTCTTATCATACTTTGTATACCCTATGAATAAAGTAGCTTAGGGAAATGACTGACATGAATTTTGGCAAAACTCTTTCATATTTTGAAATGCCTTTCTTAGGTTGCCAGTACTTCATATTTTTAAATTAAATAATTTGGTATATCAAACAGAATCCCACAACAAATCAAAATAAAGATGACAGGTCTATTGTGCATGTTTTGGCAAGAATATAAAAATAAACTTTTCCCTTATATGTCAAATCATTGTAAAGATATACACAAGAATAGATGATAAGCTAAAAACATAAAAGGTGCAACTATCACTGAAACTCATACGCATTTTATTTTTTTTTTTTAGTTTTATTTGTATTATTCTGGCACTTAGATGTCCAAGCTATTGGCTCAAACCATATGTGCTATTCTTGGCGTGAACACAATATAAAATAATTGCTCGGTTTATGTTATTTTAAGATCTTAGCTGTCATTTTGAAGTTCATTCTATTAAATATTTTAAACCACTTTAGTTACTTTAGATCAAGTTAATTTTGGCTTAGCTGTTCTCAACTGGATTTTTTATTTCTATTCATTTTTTGTTGTTGTTGTTGCTCCTTTTTCCTGATACAGTTTTTAAAATAAGTATACATTCATAATTACCAAACCAGCTGTGTGATGGCCTCCATGTCACTTATGAACATTGAAGTCTTATGATATGGGAAAATTATAAACTTTGTTTTTTTTCAAATGGGAAATCTAAACCAAGGGTTTTTTAAGTGATTTCTCAAATTCACATAAAGTAAGTATGTGTGATACTATACTGAGTTTCACATCTGTCTGTGCTCCTGAAATAATGAGGATATGAGATTCTGTTTTTGTGAAACAGTTTATTCCCTTTTTTTTTTTCTGCATTGTGAGGGGAAAACAAACACTGAATGTCCAGTTTCTGAGAAAAAGAAAGGAAATTTTGAATCATAAATTGCTAGATAGCTGAAGATACACCAATCTTTTTAGAACAAGTAGTAATAACTACATATGTATCTTATCACTGTTTTGGAATACAGATTTCCTGATAAGACATATATGCAATTTAAATAACTTTATCCAACAGTTGAAAAAGCCATCAACGCATCTGTTTGATATTACAGAACACATCACAACTTACATCAGCGTTGGCTTTAGATTTAAAATTTAAAATCAGCTGTTAAAAAAAAAAGACAAATATTTTTGTCTGCGTAACTGCAGATTCATGGCATAAAATATTCCAGTGTTAAAAACCATTAAAAATATGTGTATTGTGATTTGTTTAAAAAAATATGTGGGATTTTTTTGTTTGCTCTCAGTCCCTTGCTTTTTCTTTTTTTCTCCCTCCCTACCCTTTCTAATTTTTTTCTTCAAGCAACTTTGTTCATTTTGTTAGATATAAATAAAAGAACATGGCCTCTCTCATCACAACTATGGCAACCTTCTGGGATGGTGTTTTAAGACTAATGTAAACTTATATCCAATATAAAAAAATTTGGGGGAAAACATTTTTAGCAATTAATGTACTGATATTCACATCAGAAACAACTTAGTAATTTCCTGGAATAAGACCTACTTTTTCACGTAGGAGGCATACTTTAGCTTATGGAATGACTGCTTATTAACAAGGAATGGCCTGAAGAAGACAACACTGTTCCCAAATTTACTGTGTTATGAATACAGTAATAAGTATAAAGAATTGTCAGGTAATCTATACAGAGTATCAAAAAGTTAGGGAGTGATCTGGGCTTATAAAAGAACTGAACACTGTCCATTTTCCTAAATACAAAACAGTCTTTCCAATTCTTTACCCCTCTGCTTTATTTACAAAGTACACATGAGCAATTAAGGAAACTCTGCTGTTATATGCTGTCACATAGTATTTCCAGACCAACTGATACTTTTAGAGCCCACTTTAATCCCATTATTTCCGTGCCATCTTCTATGCCATTTGTGACCTCAGTGACCAAAATGCAGCCAGAGGCATGTAAAATAAAGTGATTTGAATCACATGCATTTCAAATGTACTTCAGAACAAATTAGAGCCAATGCAGGAGTGAAGAGGAATTAGCATCGAAATACTGTCACAATGTGCACATTGTCCTCCACACCAAAATCAGTGCATTTAAGCTCTCTTATTAAGAGAAATGAACTTATTTTTCAGTTCTACCAGGTGGAATGGTTTTGTTTTCTTGTTTTCTGACTCCCAGAAGAGACTGTGAAGAGGCATGTACCACCTGTTCTAGGCTACTGCTCATTTAGGAGCAGATCTTTTGGGGGCACAAAAGTGCAGTTAGGATGTGGTACTCTACACTGAAGCTGCAGAGAATGGTCCTACCTGAAGCCTCTGGCAGAAAGCTCCAGGGGAGACTCAAGGTCGACCCCTCAGCTTTTGGAGCTGAGGATACAGAGGATCTGAGGCCAGCTATACACCAACTGAGAAAGAGATACTGGCAGCCTATGAAGGAGTTTGAGCTTCTTCAGAAGTGATTGGCATTGAAGCACAGCTCCTCATGGCACCCTGGCTGCCCATGTTGGACTGGATGTTCAAAGGCAGGGTCTCCACTACACATCATGCAACTGATGCTACATGGAGTAAGTGGGCTGCACCAATTACACATTTTTTTTTGTCCTTCTCAGGTGGTCAACCTATGAAGAAGACATTCCATTGCATTCCCAGTGGCCCCACCAGACTATTTACAGCATCTTTTGAGAGTTCTGAGGGTTTTGAATGGCCTTTAGGTACCCTTGAGACCTGCCTTAAACGAGGTGTGTTGTCATCCTGATCATACCAGAGAGGGCTGAATCATGGCAACATGCTGGGGCTTGGCCTACACTTACAGAGCCCTGTTCAACCCTATTCAGCACCTTCAAAGGGGAAAAAATGTCTCTGGATCTGATGACAGCAATAGACAACACAGCTACTCCAACTTCAAATACAGCAGCTACATCAACCCTAGTGACGAGTACAGCAGCTACTCAAACTCTGACTACAACAGGTAACGTGAAGCACCAATACTGTAAATTAAAGGCCATCACTTTTAGAAAACATGCACATTATTCCTGACAGGTTACTTTACACCAAATAAAAGCAGCCAATGTCCAGTCACAAGCTGGATTTACGTAGATACCTCTTGAACCAGAGTAAGTTCCCAGACCAACTACAGTTAAGGTCAGGTGCCTGGAGCAACTGAACTCACTCAACATCTCAGCTATTGCAGGTTCTCCTTAGTTGTGCAGTTCTTAGGGTGCATGGGTCCAACATTCCCATGATCAGGCATTATCTATTTTACTGTAAGTAAGATTTATTTTACTGCCAGTACAATTTTACTGGCAGCTCATCTATGCGTGAGGAGTTTTTATTTTACCCTTCAATACTTTTACCAGACCTGTTTAAAGAGTACAAGACTGAGAGCAGTGAGCCTCTCTATGATGATGCACCAACAGTGCTCATCACCAAAGAAAAACTTGTTTTCAGCTTCTGCCACACCTCTTGCATTTGTTTGTGATTAACAGGTATGTTCTTTTTCTCTTCTGGGCTCCAGAAAGGAAAGCTCCCTGTTGGTCTTGTCCTGGTCAACCTTCTCTGCAGTGAAAGAGAGAGAATTTCTCCTTCCCCAGCATCAGCAACAGGAAAAGCTGGAGTGTGGGAAGGTGGGCAGGGAGCAGAACAAGATCCCCCAGGCAGCAAGTTTTCAGAGTTGGAGCATGGGGCTGACACTGTTCTGCCTCTTTAACAGGGGAAAGAGACTTTTTAGGAACCAGGAAGAGTTTGTTTGTGTACTTGTAAAACAGAAAGATACCAAAGAGATGCTCCACTGGTATGCTCTGGGGGTGGTGAGGCACTGCCACAGGTTGCCCAAAGAAGTGGTAAATGCTCCATCCCTGGATCCCATTAGTGTTCAAGACCAGGTTGGACAGAGCCTTGGATGACATGGTCTAACATGAGGTGTCCCTGTCCATGGCAGGGAGATTGGAACTAGATGATCTTAAGGTCCTTCCCAACCCTAAACATTCTATGATTCTGTGGTTCTATGAGTGAAATCAAGAT
The DNA here is from genome assembly GCF_033783945.1 of Neopsephotus bourkii. NCBI lineage: Eukaryota > Metazoa > Chordata > Aves > Psittaciformes > Psittacidae > Neopsephotus > Neopsephotus bourkii. The sequence continues at coordinate 224,149 of NW_026901918.1, forward strand.
TACGGAAAGGATCATCTCTGAAAAGACTCACTGGACTGTGAGCAGGTTTGACTTCAAATCCTTTGTTTCTATTCCAAAGCAGCCCTAAATTCTTCTATAGCAAATGCTCAGTGTTCTGCTCTGCTTTTCTGTGAGACATTGCTGAGAGGCTTTGTTCTTCTGGTGATTCAGATGCTCACTTAAAGGAAACAGGGGAAGATAAATTCTCCTCAAAGCCCTAGCCAAATCATGGTCCTATGGCATGAACTATCAGAAGGCTACCTTCACTTGCAGGAAGAGACTTGCAACTTTTTTAAAGTGTGCATTATTAATAATAATGTTTAACATGGTTACTACTTTGGAGACAGAACTGATTTTCAGGACTTCTGGAGGATTTAGAGCAGAAAGCGACCAATACACTTAGTACTTCTGAAGTGGCTTTAACTTTGGGCATTAGTAAAGCCCATTTACTACTATTTTCAGGCCTATTTGGAGTCTATTCTACAATCAGGAAAAAAAAAAAAGGCTACAAACAAAACAGAGTAACCTAACATTTCTCAAGGAAGGAAAAAAGGTTGATGTGGTGAAAGAAGCTGAAGAACTCTTTCTAATGGTCTTAATAGTATACACAAACTCTGAAGCAGAACTGTCCAATGATTTTTTTTTTTAAACAAAAAGTGCTACCTCACTATGATACAGGAACACACAAGCTAACATTCCAACCAAAGAAGCAAAAAATTTCAGCCAAGAGATTGTTGCTTATTCTGGAGAATTTTGTAACCACAAATAAAAAAAAGGGGAGCAAAATGAGACCCATTTCCTGACCAGGCATCTTGGGAACTAACAACTGATTCAGTACCATTCAGTCATATGAGAACAAGGGTCTCTTCTTTTTTCTGAAGGAAATAGAAAAATCTTTATGATGTAGAAATGTTTGAGATGTGATTAATTACTTCCTTAGACAGGTATTGCCTGTGGCCCTGCAAAAAAGGAAATAACTGTAACTCCTTCCTCAGCAAGAATTTAACCAAGTAATGTCATATGAAAAAAAAACATTTTTTTGTAAATCTGTACCTTTAAAATTTCAAACATAACAGAAGAGTAAAGTGGGACGAACTTGCCGAGTAAACAAGCTTGTCAGATGCAGTTAAAGATTAAATATGGACCTTTTCCCATCAAAATTAGTGGGTATGTGAGTGTGGAGTGAATAAACCAACTGTAATATACAGTACTGCTGACAGGAATGACTGTTACTGAAATATATTCTCATAAAGGAGATCAAAGTTTAATCCTCCAAAATAATTTGGGAGCTTCAGGAAGTGGAAAGGGTTGAGGAGTACACCAAGTCTATGAAGTGCCACTGATGATTAGTACCACCACAGAGATGCACAAACATGAATACATCTTCTTTTATTTAATAAAGGAAATAAATTAATGGAAAATTCTGAAAAAATACCTTATAGTAAGCATAGTCAAGGTAAGTAGCCTAAATGACATTCAAATGAAGCACTTAGTAATATGATATTAGGTATCTATGAGAACAGAGATTATATTCCAAGGCAGTCTCAAACTTACATTCTCTGAAGCAGAAGCTTCAAGAAAGAGCATCTGACCAGCACCTCAGAGCTTCATAGGCTTTAACAAGTGTTCATCTTGCTGAGAATGCTAATCATAAGGTAAAAAGGCTGAGCTCTTTATGCTAACAAAATTGACCTTTTTTCTAAGCATAAGTGTTGTCTTTACTATAGTAGTGCATCCACACAAAATAAAAAAATCTGTACTACAAGTGAGAAAACATGTTTCTTCGGTTAAAACACTGAAAGTGTCCTGATTTAGGAAGTTGTACCGGATTGTAATTGGACTCACAACATGCAGCAAATATGTGCATTTTCAGATCCAAGAAAACATTTGGACCTATAGTTTAAGTGATAAAGTATCATAAAATTTTATGCTAACAAGTTACTAGAAATTCTACCATTGCCGCCTGTTTAAAAAAAAATATATTAAATCTCTAACACTCAGAGCTACTTAAAAAGTAAGTATTTCTGTGTTTCCATTGGCGAGATTTTATTATATCAGACCAAAGATATTTAGAGATATCAGTGCTTAACATTTACCTACAGATGCCAAGTATGACACTATACAGAATTAAATCATTTCCATGGTACCAATGTAACAGAAAATATGCTAGGAAGGTCATAATAACCCTCTTTTGGGTCAAACACAGGTGACAATAGCCCTCTGCTAGGGTCAAACATCCAATCCACCAGTGTGGGAGTAATGAACATGCTTAAAAATGTAACTTTTATAGACTCCTGTAACCTTGTTATCCCTACTTAGTTAGAATCAGAAGTATGAAGTCACAAATTTTGCCTTTCTTATAGACTTGTATTTACAGGTAAATCGGGTGAACATATATATAGTAACACCATTTTGCTGATCCTTTCTAAAGTATGCTTATAGTTGGGGGGGGGGGGGGGGAGCCCCCCCCCAAAAAGTACCTACAATTGATTAGAATTGATTTTACCTTTAGGTGTTGGAATTGGTCTCTCAAGTCCATCCACATGACCTAAGGGGTCATTTGCTTCTGGAATTTCCATTTCACCTGGGAAAAAAAAAGTTTGTTGAATTAAGGTTCCTGCTGTACAGGCAGTACTACTGATTCTACATGAGTTGTGTGCTCATTCCCAGACACCCCAGTTAGAGTAATGGTGAAGACAGTGCTATATCCCTGGTAACACACTGTCTTTCAAATTGGAACAACTAAGGCTTGGGCAGACATATTCTGCTACTCCCAGCACACGCCAATGAAATACTCTTCATCTGCAGACTGGAGGGAGAAATGGAAATGGGTGGCCAAGGTGGCAGCATCTTAAATTGCCATTGTAGATCACTCCCCAGAGTGTCTTCTCACCCCTGAGGGTATGGTACAGACTCAGTGCCTGACTTTTCTGTTGATTTGCTTGATCCAGTGTGAATGGATGAATGCATGATAAGGATATGTCAAATTTCAGCAGAGGTATGTCACATCTCATTTTTTACCAATGGTCAGCAAGGCAAGTTCACCCCTATTCGCCTGCTTCTGCTTGACCTCCCCTATGTTGCATAAGTTTATAAAGGGATAGCAAGATTTACTGACCACAAGGAAGATAAATCGAAGATGAGACACTGGAGTGAAAAAAAGAAAAGAAAAAAAAAATCGAACCTTTTCCCAAGTAACTTGCACTTTGCTTTTTCTGGTGATCATAATTCAGGATGAAACACTACGTGTAGGAGCCCATTCTTAGGCACACTTGGCTGTGTTCTGAGTGGTGATTTTGGGTTAATGCCACATGTTCAATTTTAAAATAGTTATTTCTATTTCTTCAGTCATTTAGCGGAATTCACATAGGAAAAAACTTTGGAAGCTCAGATAAATGCATACAGAAACATCTTTTTCTCTCTTCCCTCCTTCCCAGACCTCTATCTCTTAATTTTTTTAAACTTTTCAAGACAGAGTTGGAAAGAAACAATAGCATTTGCTGATTTGCAAATGTTTCAATAATATTTCTGTGTGATTCACTCTTGGGTTTATGTCTGGGAAAAACCACCATGTTCTTTAATCTCCAATGTGCTTTACCAGAGAACAATTACCAACCATAGACACTACCTACCAGCAAAACCTCTATAACTAAGCAAATTTTAAATTGAAAGTCCTTCATGTATTTTGGAATTTATAAACACAAACCAGATCTGTCACTTAAGCACTAAACTTGCTTCTATGAAAGAAATAAGTATATTTTCTGTAATCTGCAAAATTCCACTTTGACATTTATTATTAATTCCAAGCTTTAACCCTAAGGTTTCTGTACCACAACTTAAAATACTGAAAAGTTTTTATCAATATGAAGTTTTTTACTCCATAACTGATTTTTGATCAGATGACAAACAAGTCACTACAGCCAAATAGAATCTTTTCCTCTTGGATTAAAAAGAATCAAACCCCACTGCTGTGAAGAACTTTAAGGAAAAAACTGTGTATTCCTGTTGAATTATTATTCTCAGTTCTTTCTGATTTTGCACTAATAACTTAGCACATTGTTTCTTATATGAGTAAATCCATCATGCTTTTCTGAACAGATAACAGTTCTTTTTGTCATTTTTAATCCAATATCCCTCACTGTAATGCAGGTGTACCCTAGGTCAAGTGCCATCACCAACTCTCTGCAGTGTTATCTAATTTTTAACTTATGTTCCTTTTCCCACTTTTTTGTCTATATTTCAGTAAGGGTATCCCATTTTGCTTTTATTCTTCCTACTTCCTGTACCTTTTCCTAGCAGCATTATGTGTTACTCCACTGCTTGAAAAGGAGAAAATTCCATAAAGTAATTTTAGGTGTCAAAACTTTCACTGTCAGTCTTGGCCAGTAAGCCAGAAAAAATGTATCTGTCATTATAGTGATTTTAGATGCAATAAAGATATTGGATAGCTCCATCTCTTTTTTATCTATTACAAATATAGCACCATACAATGTTAAGAAAAAAGGTAGACTTGCAAGACCGCAAGCTGACAGAACAACACCAACTCACAAACCATCATTAAAAACTGGTAGGGAGAGAAATGCTCAATATTTGAAACTTACATGTCATACTATCAGCACAGACTGTCAATAAGTACAGTCTTATCCACTGAACATTGCATGCTGTTGAGGTCCTCTCACCACAAAAAATGTACAGAAGAGTTGGAAGAGTTTCAGAGAAAAGCAGTAAGGATAATTAAAGTTATAATCCAGGTTTTGTACAGCTGCCAGGTCTTGTCACTCTGGGAACGAGATGGCTGAGGACAACAACAGCAAAGTTCTATGGAGGCATGAGTCTTAGGATGGACCAATCTCTCAGTAAAGTAAACAGCAGTATGAGGGAAAATCACTAAAAAGTAATTTCAAAACAAAGCTAAAACAAGGTAAAGTTTCCTCAAGCAATATGTAGTTAGGCTGTGGGCAAAGTTCACATATGTTACAGGTGAAATTGGACAAGTTAATGAAGAAAAATCCATGCAGAACTAAACTAATTCATAGAAATCCTATGCAAACACCTAAGTCTCTGAGCTCAGAATGGCTGGAGGCTAGGTAAATACCCAGCATAGAGTACTATGTACACTAGACCTCTTCTTACATTTTTACTGGAGCATCTTCTTTTGCTGCCATGGAAGCCAAGACACAGGACTGCATTGATCTCTCATCTGCTCCACCATGGTTACTCTCACATTTTTCACTTGCTTCTCTGCTTAGACATTAAGTGTATCATGGCTTATTTCTGAACACCCACTTCTTTAATTTAGTGTGATACTGCCAGGTAGAAAAGATCACCAGTATCTGTCCTCCTTGCATGTTGCGTGACCAAACAAGACTTCGACATAACCAGAACTCAGCCTGAATGCCAACTGCCAGTACAGGACAATGTATTTTCCAGATGTGCTACAGTTCAGGACCACAAGAATACCCCTCTTTTCAGGAACCACATGGTCAAGTAAAATGAAGATGCTGTAAACAGTACCTCTTTTAAACTGCTCATCAACACAAAAAGTATTTCTTAACTTCTCAGGGCATTAAAGGAAGTTATTTCAATTAAAGGAAAATCCCAGCTCCAAAACAGAAACTATATTTGACCTCAGTATTCTATATTTCTGATGTACAAAATACATTCTCTTTCTTTGACTTAATATAGCAAACTGCAGCAAGAAAACCAGCAGTATACAAAATCGTTTTCGAAACTGAATATAAATTATTAATCACTTCTTTTGTCAGTTCAGTTCTCCTGAAAATATGAGGAAGATTTGCTTACTGACAAGGTCCAGCACAGGTAGCCCCATTGCTCCATTTTAGGCACCAGTGACAAAATACACAAGCAAGCATCCTGTGTTATTGAGAAAGGAATGTTCTTTCACACATTTGAAAAATAAATTGCCCAAATGATCACAGTGTCAAATCACAGGACATATGCTATTCATCATAAAAGAGCTGATTTTTTCCCTCTGAAATGGTTATGAGTTCACGGATCATTCCTTACTTGAGAGGTAATTGCAACAAACAGATTTCAAAATGCTCATGGCCATAAGCAGACATCAAAACAATACATTAATCTTCATCAAAAAGCCAGTCACAAGGAGGAAGTTATCATAATTGATACCAGGAATAAACCAAGGCCTCAGCCTCACACAGGAAGAGAATAACGAACTCAGGTATTTTCAACCAGAGTGGGTCTGATTAATTTAGAGCAGTTAAAGGGCTGGCTGATGCAATGCCATGCAATGTTAATAACTACTTTTTAATTCTTGCAGAGCACGTACAAGATCTTAAAAGATGGCAAATTGCACAAGTATTTCCTATTATTTATTAAAAAGGGTGAAAAAGACTGCCAGAGAATTATAGACCCATCATCTTAACTTCAATTCCTGGAAAATAATGGAACAAAGAGGTTATTTTTCAGCATTTAAAATAAAGCAGAGAGATGAGTAATAATCAGCATAGAAGCTGACATTGACTTGGCTTGCATGGATTAGAACTGAACAAACATCAACAATCTCAAGCTACTGCAAACACAGCAAACATCATATTGGAACACAGAAACAGTAGTAATCCTCCCAGTCTACTCAGTGCTAGAAAGGTCCCTGGAGCACCCTCTCCCATTTTTTGTATTCCATTTTAAGATGGATAGGGGTAAAACTGAAATACTACAATTAGTGTCATAAGGCTGGTCTACAAAACATGCCCAATAAAAATTTAAATTACTACTACCCATGCTTAGTCTGAAGGAGATTAAGCATGGACTGAAAGCTAACATTCTTCAAACGTACAGGACTCAGTGAATGGTGGCAGATTAGGCAAGCATGTATTGCATATGACATGGCATAGATACAGCTAATACTTCTCCCAGAGTGAACAGGAGAGCTTAAGATTTTTTCTGTCTTATGATGCTACGAGAAAAACAACCATCCTTCTAGCGTTATACATAAAGCTCATAAATAAATCCTTCAACACTAACAATTGCACACAATTGCCATTAGGAAAACTGCAGGTTTTTGTTCAGCTATTCTAACCACTCAACAATAACACTGATTCTGAAGCTGAAACTATTTTCACATTTATACAGCAATATGCAACTTTTTCTTCCTGTGGCTGTAACCCTTGACTCAGGTTCTAACTTTCTTCCAATAACATAAAACTACCAAACTCTCTCTCTTCAGCCTAATACCCTCTAATATTCTGTTCTTCATAAAACTTTGTTGACCTTCTGTCAATTACTAACCTCTGGAGTTCCCAAACAAAGGGCCCACTGTACCCGCTGATTCAGCTGCCAATCTGATTACTTTGGCTGGGGGAAGCAGGCTGCTTGGGTTGCTGAATCAGGGCCTTTCATTGAAATTTCTCTTTTCCAACATCTGCAGCCCCTTGCAACCAATTGCAAAGTGGGCTTGGCAGACCTGTAAAGGGTGGTGAATAGTCTACAAAAGATGCAGTTTGTAGCATAAAATCAGTGCACCCCTTTCATAGTGATGGCAGATTAGGACCTCCACAGCACACGTTGCTCAACTACTGCAGCTTCACATAAAAATAGCTGAAGGTGGGGGAAGTAACCTGCACTTTATGTTGTAGCTCTACTCAGACAAATGTGAGGTCTGAAAAACAGGCACTTACTTTACTATCAGTTTGCAAAACATATTATTCACAGGATAGTATGTTAACTAGTTAAGTAAAATTAGCCATCTGAAATTCTTTAAAATTACTTTAAGTTCATAGTAATAAATAGCTCTCACTACAAGACCATTAGAAACTGAGTACGCTTTTCTAAGCCTGCTCTAACATCAAAATAACATTAAATAAGTATATTTAAAGTAAAACCAAAGCCAGCCTGCAAGTCACAGAACCTTCAGAAAGCTGGTAGAAAACACAGACAAGAAACCTTTTAAAAGAGCCAGGGCTGAGTTGTACAGAATAAATTCCTGCAATTTATAAGTATTCCTTATTTAAGCAAATCTCTTGTTCCATTAGTGTGAATTTTACCCTCTTTAGTTGTCTGGGTTTTTGTTGGTTGTTTGTTTTTTTTTTTTTCTATTTTACCTTGTAGCTACATTGAAATGGTTTCATTTCAGTAAGTACTGGGAAAAGTACTTCTCCTGGAAGGCATGCTAAGGCACATGAAAAACAACAAGGTGCTTGGTGACAGCTAGCATGGCTTCACTAAGGGGAAATCCTGCCTCACCAATTTGGTGGCCTTCTATGATGGGACTACACAACTGATGGACAGGGGCAGAGCAGTTGATGTCATCTACCTGGATTTGTGTAAAGCGTTTGACACTGTCCCACACGACATCCTTGTCTCTAAATTGGAGAGACATCAATTTGATGAAGGGACCACTCGGTGGATAAAGAGCTGGCTGGATGGCTGCACACAAAGAGTTGTGGTCAATGACTCAATGTCCATCTGGAGACCAGTAACAAGTGGTGTCCCTCAGGGATCGGTGTTGGGACCTGTCTTGTTCAACATCTTTATCACTGACATGGACAGTGGGATTGAGTGCGCCCTCAGCAAGTTTGCCAATGACACCAAGCTGTGTGGTTCATTTGATGCGCTGGAGGGAAGGAATGCCATCCAGAGGGACCTTGACACGCTTGTGAGGTGGGCTGATGCCAACCTTATGAAGTTTAACCATGCCAAGTGCAAGGTCCTACACCTGGGTCGGAGCAATCCCAGGCACAGCTACAGGTTAGGCAGAGAAGAGATTCAGAGCAGCCCTGCGGAGAATGACTTGGGGGTGCTGGTTGATGGGAAAATGAACATGAGCCAGCTTCAGTGGGCGCTTGCAGCCCAGAAAGCCAACTGTATCCTGGGCTGCATCAAAAGGAGCGTGACCAGCAGGTCCAAGGAGGTGATCCTGCCCCTTTATTCTGCTCTCGTGAGACCTCACCTGGAGTATTGTGTGCAGTTCTGGTGTCCTCAACATAAAAAGGACATGGAACTGTTGGAGCAAGTTCAGAGGAGGACCATGAGGATGATCAGGGGACTGGAGGCTGAGAAAGTTGGGGCTGCTCAGCCTGGAGAAGGCTGCATGGAGACCTCACAGCAGCCTTCCAGTATCTGAAGGGGGCCTATAGGGATGCTGGGGGTGGACTCTTCATTAGGGACTGTAGTGATAGGACAAAGGGTAACGGGTTAAAACTTAAACAGAGGAAGTTTAGATTGGATATAAGGAGGAAATTCTTTCCTGTTAGGGTGGTGAGGCACTGGAATAGGTTGCCCAGGGAGGTTGTGAATGCTCCATCCCTGGCAGCGTTCAAGACCAGGTTGGACGAGGCCTTGGGTGATATGGTTTAGTGTGAGGTGTCCCTGCCCATGGCACGGGGGTTTGAACTAGATGATCTTAAGGTCCTTTCCAACCCTAACTATTCTATGATTCTATGATTCTATGATAAAAGCACTCTGTTGCAATATGTGGGAAATACACTAGGGGATTAAAGCGGATCTGAGGTTTATGATGTGTAGCAATGAAAAGGGTTTCATTATTTATTTTGAAGTGACAATTTATCATTGATTTAAAATAAAATTCCAAACACACACGCATGTTAAAGCATGTAATTTCTCAAAAAATCTTAATGGAGATTCAAAATCTTATACTTTAACATCCTTTTGTCAGTTAAATACTTAAAAAGAATCTGTATATTGCATTAATCTCTGCTACTGTGAATGTTTGTATTCACATACTGATCTAAGATAGACTAGTTGATAACAAAAAAGCTGTCTTACAGACTTCAGGAGACTCCTGCAGGAACTTTGTAATTTGATTTTGTAAATTAAAACAATCCTTTGTAACTACCACCAAACCACTGTAAACACAGTAAAAGAAATCAGCTGGCCATCAACACAAAATTGCAGAGAAGAAATGATTCCTGATTTCCACACAGACCTGCAATGAACCTTCAAAACAGGAAAAAGTAAACTGAAGATGCAGTTTATCTTCTTAATCACCAGCCAGGTGCCTCACCAAGTACTATGAAGTCAGTGTGAAAAGAATAAAATCAGAGAAGTCATTTAAAATATTATTACCAGAGATTCAAAGACAGACTTCAATGAATATTTTAATGCCTCATACTGTTACTGCATATTTTACATTAACCACACAGCTGCATTTTCAATTGTACTGTCTTTACCCCTTCATAATACAACTATCATCATGGAGCTTAGCTATGAAATAACTTAGGTTCTTCCTCTTGCAAATCATATATGCCACTTAAAATGAGAGTTTAGAGATTTTAGTGAGACAAACCACAGAGATTTATTCAGATTTCATTCACAGAGAAACCCTTATTAACAGCTGCTGCAACACTGCAGTAAACCAGACAGCACCCATGGAGAAGAAGATACTCATTTTAAGTCAGCAGTTTTAGCGCACAACCAAGGTCTAAAGATGATATGCTTTAGATTACAAATGAGCCTATTAATTCACAGCCAAAACACTTTTTTTGTTAAAGTTACAATAAAGTCCATCTCCTCTTACTTTACAACACAGAATGGGGATTATTAAATAGAACCCAATCTGCACAAATAAATATCCAAATTCTATTTTCAGTGCTTAGGACTTCCTTCAAAGTCCTGGCCAAGTCACCTTAGGCCAGATTGCTAAAAGCATGTGATGCCAAAAGATGCAGACAGATGTCTACCAGGATTTTCAAAAGCATGTGGGCATCGAAATATCATGTCTGCAGTAAGTATCCCATAATCTTTTGTACCGCAGTTGCCCAGGGGCTGAGAGGGGAAAGGGTTAGCTCCCTGATGTGGTTCCCAGTGCAGCTGCCTTTAGCATTTGAGTCAGCAGAAGAAGCAAGGGAGCAGCAGGGAAGCAAGAAGCTGGGGCAGAGAAAGGGAAGGAGGGAGTTTTTTGATGACTGTGGTGATTTATGCCTCTTTTAACTGATCATGGAATTCTAGACTTTAACCTTATTGCTGCACAATGTGGCATAGAAACCCTATGGTCACTGCAGACCACTAGCTTTGCTTCTAGTAAGGAAAAGTAAAACTTAAAGGACTACTTGGAAACAAATTAAGATGTAATTATGCCAGTAAAACTGTTCTGAATGTTTAATAAATAAGAATGAACTCCACAGTATTTACAGCATGAAATACTTGAGGTTTTTTAAACCACAAATGCATTTCAATGTCATTTCCAATTTAGCAACAATGAAACTGAGTCTACTAGCTATCACAAACATAGCTTTTCTGTACAACTATGTTAGGCAGTTCAAGTCAATATACCAAGGAGTATATAAAAGCCTCAAACTGTAATAAAAACAAAAGTCATCCTGGATTTCTTAATAAATGATCTTTGTTAGTAATGTGTTATGTTAACAAAGGGACATTAAAACAAACAAAAAAAAAGTAAAACAATAGTGGGTACATTCCAAAGCTCTTCACCACCTCAGCTATAAAATCAGTTTAAACACAACCAATAGAGGCTCTGAACACACCTGCAGTAGCTCAAAGAACACCAAACAACATGATAATTATCCATGGCATTATGATTGATTATTTTACTGCTTCTGGCTGTGAAAACAAAATAGTCTCAACCAAAAGGCTGAAAATAATCATGATTTATGAGTATAACACTCCATCAACTGGGATAAACAACAATTTTCACAGCACTCTTTTTCTTTTTTTTGCTGAAAAATAATTTAGAATCCAAAAATGCCAGTCCTGTTTGCAGCCTTAGGCTGAAATCTTTTAAGACTCCCATTCAGAAAAACATTCCTAGTGAGTCACACACAGAAAATGGGCTTATTTTTAGGCACACTCTTAAATGCTTTCCTGCATTTGAAGCAAAACAACATATTAATCTCCCTCAGTCTAGGTGGCAATACAAAAACAACGCAGATCACAACTGAGCATAACAGAATATAGTAGAAGCTGCTATTACCTATCCTAATGGTTATTTTGATGGGGTGACCAAGCAGAGGAACTACTGTAAGTCTGAAAAAAAAAACCCACCACCTTACTACATTTTGTTTGGGTTTCACTCTCTAATTGTGTTTCATAACCAGGAATTGCAGCTCCACTCTCGGAAAGCAGGCTGGTTACAGCCAGCTACTCCACTCTCTGGAAAATAGTGAGCGTAAACAACACACTCATATTAATAAAAGCACTTTCTGAATTATAATAGTACTTATGGGTAAGTATTATAGCCATACTCCTGACAGAAAGGATACAGTGTATACGAATGAATAATTCATTCTGAAAGCCCAGTGCCTGACACAAAACACTGATTTCAGAACCCTGGACACCCAGCCAGGAGGCCTGGGTTATCAATATATTAAGAAGCAAAGGCTGGCAAATGAGTCAATGATAGGATGATATTCATCCCTAAATACAATAATTAAACAGATGCTCATGTTCTTTCCTGTCACCAAGCATCACTTCTTTTTTAAAGACCCAAGAAGATAGAAAAGCTTCTGGCTATCTGGTGTTATACCTGCCCACTTGAGATTTGTCTCCACTAAGTCATATTAGAACATGATTTTACAAGTTATGCTGCTAATATGCAACACCAAATATTCTGTTCAAAGAGAAGCAGCTGCTTACTAGTCAAAATTATTTCTTACTCTAGGTTATGCTGATGATCAGTTGGCATAATCTTAAACACACTGGATTAAATTTTTAAAGAGGTTATTTTTAACACAAATTATCTTGTTTTCTAGATCAAGTGCTTAAAATTCTTAATTTTCTACTGAAAATTCTCATTACTATGTATAATCAGTTATAATCTATATAAAGTAATGTCTCTTCCCCACTAACAGTTCGGCTTGGACTGACACCCATCCAACTATGGACTGAGCAGGTCAGCATGCAAGTGTGACAGCCATACAAGTCACCTGTGGGCACTCACAGCACCTGTGACCAGCGCAAATACTGTTGGTGACCAAATATGACTATGTGAATGTATGTGTGTGTGGACATTTGCCTGTGAGTGTAGAAAGTGGAGGACAAAGATAAGAAAGGATGCCAGGATGTAAAGGAAACTAACACCAGATCTATATTTTAGTCATTGAAATATGCAAACCAGTTATTCTAATTGAATGTTTAAAAGAGATGTTATTTAATGGACTTTTCATCATTTCACAGTACGGATTTATTTACTTAAATGATATTAATAACATTTACATGTCTTCATTTGAGAGTAAGTATCTAAACTACACAGTATTTCTGCTAAGGAGCTGCTTGTCCAGTCTAGATAGGAAAAACCTTTTTCTTTTTACTGCAGAATCTGTTTGACTTTTTGCATTACAACTGAATGTGTACAATAAAGTCATAACGGCCGTCTGCTCTCTAATAAATTTCTATTTATCTTGTTTAAACTACCTGTGCTGCTGGGGGGGGAGGAGGGGAGAGAAAGGGAATAGCTCAGATGCATAAGTGTACTTTGATACAGTCCTTTTTGTTATTTGTCTTTAATTAACAGAGCCAAGAAACACTTTGGTCTGTGAAAAGAGATGTGATCTTATTTGCTTATACTCTTCCTAAAAACAATAATAAAAAGAGAGTAGAGCCCCAAGGTGGAAAACAGAGTGAGCAGAGTGCTTCCAGATGTGGATACATGCCGTTTGCAGTGGGTGGACAGTGAAAGAACTGAAAGAAAACTTGGTCACAGTCCCACTGACAGTAGCCAGCATGGCCATTCCTAAATGACATAGTTATGCAAAGGGGCAACACTTGGTGTGAAGTGCAGTGCACTTGCACAATTGCATCTTCCCATCAAAGAGCTCAGAATCTTGCATGTATAAACTCCTATTTTGCAAACTACAGGCTTTCCCACATTCATGTTACTGTGACAGCAGGACTGACAGGTTTTTTTGTTTATAACATGGGTGCATTTTGCTTCTACACCATCAAAAATACTTTGGCTGTAAACCACCTGTTTTCATGACATACAAGTGAGAAACAACACACACACAACCTAATTTTAGATTACAAGGCTAACTTGTGGCACTGAGCCATGACCTGATTCTTACTCATATATATATTGAACAAATCTTGTCTGAAAGTCACATACACCACAGCAGAGATTTCATAGAAGTGTTTTCAAAAAAGCACTGACTTGAAGTGATAGCCTCTTATTTTTTACAAATGCAACAAAAAGCTCAGATCTGTAAGTTAACTATTTCAGTCATAATCATAGATGGGAGTGGAACACGCTGTGTGGAACCAGCAGCATTTTTCTGCTGGAGAATTGGTTGGTTCCACACTGAAGTGTGAAGCGCACAAAAGCCAACAGCTACTCCAAGCAACTGCCAAACATGCTGGTCTTCATTCCTAACACTTCTGAGCCATATTGCAAATCTCTCAACTTTGGGATTGAAACAGATTGTGTTTTAAGGAAGAATGTTCCTTACAGTGAAAATTAAAATTGGGACATACTACTATTCCGTTTTCATGCATTTTATTATGTTTCAACATTTCAAAATAAACATAGCAGGTATTCTGCTCAGATCCAAATGTTCCTTTTATATTTGATACATTCCCTTGCAACCACTGTTTACTCAATCAAAGTGGACAGCTGCGGTTTTCATTATCCTTAAGCAAATATTTGCACAGGTATTACTTACTTGTGTTATACATTACCATAAAGTTTGGCAAGAAAAAGCCAACCATGCTGATCTAAATGCCCTTACATATGAACTTGTAGCAAATGTGAGCAATTGCCAGATACATTGTTCCAAGTATTTAAGCAGTTGCCATCATTCATGTTAGTTGTGGACAGTTCTAAAACTGCATTAGCTTCAAAGTATAGAAAGATACTGCTAACTCTAATAAGCAGGAGAGGATGCTAGAATCAGAATATACACAACAATCAAAGCAGGCACAATAACACAGAATAACATCAAGAAATTACATGATTTTTGTATGTGATCTAAGTATATCTAATAGAATCTAAGACTTTTGTTGATAATGAAGATTCAACAGAAGTGTCCCATGTTGTACGATATATATGGAAGCAACACATGCATCATTGGCACTTATGGTGCAATGGAAAGACAGAAAACTTTTAAGCTTAAAGGACAACTTCTTAGCTGCAAATGCTCTTACTTATTCTCTGTACTGGGTACATTCTAAAACACTAACTGGTTTCCTATGCTATTAAAAAGGAAGTAGAATAAAATCTTTCCATTCTTGCTTGCACATGTAGTTAAACCACTTTCTTTGCACTATGTGAATTTCCCAGGTCTAGCTGGTACAGAGCCCATCAGATAATTACCAGCTTGTTCTGTGTTACTGCATAGGCTGTGATCGTGGTATTTGGCACACCAGCTGATTCAGAGAAGGAGCTGTCAGAAATGGAGAAGATGGCAGTTTCAGCTCAGCATGAACAGGTAAGGGGCTCTTTCAAACTCAAAAGGAGCCAGGCTGTAAGAGTGACAGCAGCTTGCCCAGTCAAGCAGTGTGGAGGGGGGAAACTCACAACACTACAAAGCAATTGGCAAGATGACTTCAAAGTACAGTGTGTTTCTTTTCACTCACCAGACCATTTTGTGCCGACACTAGTCAACATTAAAAGAAAGCCAACAGTTTGTTTCCCATCAAAACCACAGATTTTCCATTTTGAAATAAGCTCATTTGCTTGAGTTTAACCTGACAAAGCTTCACAGCAATAACAATAGTTATCTGATGGTTTCCTGGCACTCAGTCTCATTTATAGTAAATAATATTTACATGATAAACAATTACCATAAAAATTAGCAGCCACTAGCTATCATTGCTAACTGTCACAGAGATTAAACTGGTCAGTGACGATCTATCATGGTACCAAAGACAAGGAAAGTTTACTACATCTCCCACTAGTTTCTTGGAAACAGAGCTGCTTCTTCTCTAGTACTATCAGGCATTAATATCTCAGCACTTACTTAGCTTTTTAAAATGTTTATTATTTACAGTGTTTTGGTTTGGATTTTGTTGTATTTTTTGGGGGGGAGAGGATTTGTTGGTTTGTTTTTGTGAGCATCCAGCTGTGTCTTCCTCTTTGGGAGCATGATGGGAAATTTTGGGAGAATCTACATATTCTGAAATAAAATTCAG
The DNA here is from genome assembly GCF_033783945.1 of Neopsephotus bourkii. NCBI lineage: Eukaryota > Metazoa > Chordata > Aves > Psittaciformes > Psittacidae > Neopsephotus > Neopsephotus bourkii. Next base: position 240,226 of record NW_026901918.1, read on the forward strand.
CTAAAGTCAGCTTTTAAATCTTGGCAGAGAACCTGCATTAGGTAGCAGTTACTGGCTTCCTAAAAGCATGAGAGGTTATTTTTCCTGGTATGTATGCATGTTTCCATGCTGTGGGAAAATACTTACGGAATTCTGTTCAAAGCACCAAGTGAGATGCTAACCACAACCTAAACATTAGCTACCTGCTGTGGTAGGTAGCTAATGCACTTAAGAAATGCATCTTTGAAAAGACTGGAGTGATTATTTGCATGTGATTCACTTTCTATGGCCAGACACGAAATAAAAGATACACTGGGAAAAAGCTTCTTTGGAACTTCCACTAAATCCACTACTTACTGCCTCTTAGTTTTTTTACAAAGCAGCCAAGATGAAAGAGAACTGGTGATTTACAATCCAGCTCTACAAATGTAGATAAGATCTGGCCGAAGACCTAAACCAAAACAAAGAACTTTGTATTACTCCTGGAATGGCTTCTCAAATATTTATAACTACTGTGACCCAGAAAGCCAACTGATTGATATATTGCCCTCGATCTTGTCATTCTTGGCTAGTCTGCTTTCCTCTGCTCTGTCTCTGTATTCTGTCTTGTACATATTAATCTGAAATAACTAACCTCACTTGTTTGATAAAGATGTACTGTACAGATAATAGGTTATTAAGTGCTCTCCTCAGTTACTTATTCTCTGTACTGCCCATGAGTATATCCTGATTATGTAACGTGGCAGAGACATCATTTTTGCTACTATGACTTTTCAAAAGAACAAATATGGTAAGAAAAGTCTATTAATTTGACTCCTAGGTTAATGAAGTTCATATCTGAAACTTCTAAAATACTCTAAGAATATTTTCATTTTATTTATTTAATATTATTTTCATGTTCTCCTACTTTGAAAAAAGTCAGGAAATTACTATAACTCCTTGGAAAAGAGAATTCTGTGTATACTTATGAACATACCTGTCCCTCATTAAACTGAAAGCCAGTCAAACTGTTAATGCTGAAAATTGTAAACTCTAACACAAGGTAAATTAACTCAACATTTTTCTCGTATTTGCCTCACTGACACAACATATACCAGTCTTTGTAACAGAGAGAAGCAGTGATAAACTTGAACACGCAAACAAGATATATCAATCTAAATACAATAAATGAATAAAAAAAAATATTGTGCATATAGAGATAATACAACAGGCTGTACTACATAAACATATTTCTCTCTTTTATTTTTCTCCTTTTCTGCACAAAAATAAGTATACAAAAACCCAACCACCCTCTCCAGAACCTGTAAAAGAATCTAAATTTCCAGAAATTGAAAGAGAAGTCAGAATTGAGTATCTGGCATTGGAGGTCTTGCATGCTTACAACTGCTAACAGGCGCCTGAGGAAAGAACAGTAACAGATGTAGTCCTTAACTGGCATAAAAAGGACATGGAACTGTTGGAGCAAGTTCAGAGGAGGACCACAAGGAAGATCAGGGGACTGGAGCACCTCCCGTATGAAGATCGGCTGAGAAAGTTGGGACTGTTCAGCCTGGAGAAGAGAAGGCTGCATGGAGACCTCACAGCAGCCTTCCAGTATCTGAAGGGGGCCTATAGGGATGCTGGGGAGGGACTCTTCATTAGGGACTGTAGTGATAGAAGAAGGGGTAATGGGTTCAAACTTAAACCAGGGGAAGTTTAGATTGGATGTAAGGAGGAAATTCTTTCCTGTGAGTGTGGTGATCACTGTAATGGGTTGCCCAGGGAGGTTGTGAATGCTCCATCCCTGGCAGCGTTCAAGACCAGGTTGGACGAGGCCTTGGGTGATATGGTTTAGTGTGAGGTGTCCCTGCCCATGGCAGGGGGGTTGGAACTAGACGATCTTAAGGTCCTTTCCAACCCTAACCATTCTATGATTCTATAAATCCCTTTCCAGAAAAAGGTCTACAATACAGCAAAAGTAAAATTAAATTATGTTGATGAAAAAGACTCCAAATGTCAGCTTTGAAGAACACATATCCTTGCCACAGCATAGAAAGTCAACTTCTAGTAGTCACAGAAGTACTTACCATGATCCACCTTTCCACACATCACTTTCCAAGAGAGAAAGGCTACAGCAAGCTTTCTGTCACTTGGGTTTGGCAGGACTTTGTAAAACTGCTTCATAAACAGAAAACGCAACACATATACTGTATTATGTTACTGTAACGAGGCTTTTAAGCAGATTTGAAGTGACCTTATTGGCCTGAGTCATAAAATGGTAATTCTTTGTGGACTTAAAATTTATGGTAAAATTTGATGCTTGCTGCTTTAGTTACTACAAAAGGCTGTATCACATTCTGATTTACTGCATTCTGACTGCTATACTTCAAATTTGTTATGGGGTATTTTTAAAGAAATTTATGACAATGCTATTAAAGAGCTCCAGTACAATGACAACAAGCAAATCAAGAACCGAACACTTTAATACACATTTTGCTTTTCTAGTAAAGAATTTAATAATCAATACCAAACTCCAACTCAAAGTGCTAGCATAACAGCTAGGTTAGGATAAGATCCAGTTATGTGAGTTCACCGCAAAAGTGTGCCTAACAAGGTATATTGATCAAAATCATTTTTTATAAGATACAAGTATGACTGAATTTCTGTAGTTTTCCCTCATTCCAGTGACTAAGCACTCAAAAGAAGCTGCTTATGTGCAGTACTCTTTAGCAAAGAATAATAAAATAAGGTGAAGCCCTTATGTTGACATTTTCCTCCACAGATTTTTTTAGCTAAAGTTTTTGAGAGAAAGAGCTGTGGGAGACTGAGCACCAGTTGGAAAACAGCAGTGGTAACAAAGGCTGTAATTATACTGTCAGAGTATAAAAAAGCCTGAACAAAATATAGACTTCCTTGGAGGGCATCTGGAGACTAATCTATAATTCAGTAATAACAGGACTGAAATTCTTAAAATTCAGCCTTACCTTGGCTTTTTTCATAATATTAGATACTACAATTTTGTGACAATTTCTGATATTTTATTTGTGGGAAATACTTTCAAGAGTAAAACTTGTACATAACTGATCTGAAGACAATTACAGGACCCAAGGACAGAAACAAGCAGGCATGTGTCAAAATTTCATGCATTAATTCTTTGCTATATCCTGTGTAATGGGCCTACAGAAGCATTATCTTTAGGATGGGAGAATAACGTTTTGTGTTAGCTTTACAAGTGATAAGCCCTTTGAAACTCAAAAAGTCGCATCCACCTAAAAAAAGATGTACTAGGGGAAAAAAAAAATCCTTCAGATTTCAAAGTTTTCAAAAATAAGACAGTTTAAGCACTTGTATTTATACTGTCTCTCAAATACTATCAGACAGAAGTGATCAAGACATACACAGTTAAAAATTCCAAGCATTTGAAAATGTATTTTTATTAGATTACTGGAAAGCAGTTGCTACACCCAAGAAATTGGTCAGGTTTTTAAATGTTTAAGTCAGTAAATGTTTTTTTCTTTTATTCATGAGGAGAATTGGGGTATTAATCAGAGTCCATTCATTCATGTCAAGCTGCACTTTGTCAGGAAACCTGGTGTACTAATTCTTGTCTCTGCCATCCTTTCACCTTTAAGTCTTGATTTCTGTCAGATAAACACAGACAAAAATGCTTGGTTTCCTGCTTGTACTTGTGTTCCCCTGGCTACAGGTGAGGTCATTAGACATTAACTTTATTATGCACAGAAATAATTAAGAAATTCTGACAGTGAAAATAATTCCCTCGATCAACTCCTTAGAAGGTGCCATACATACACATACATGTGCCATACGTGCTTTACATCCCAAAGGCAGTAAAGACAGCCTGAAGTTATAAAGCTGCTGCCCATGAAGTGCAGCAGGGCAGCAATACTATGGACATACTTCTCGGCACCTTCCACCCCTGCTCCCTGGAGCTGCAAATCCCTCAGATAGCCTGCAAAAAGCTTTCCAACAGCAGATGTAAGGGAGATAAACTCTATCAGCCAGCTTTGTCTCTTCTGTGTGTACAACAAGGTTTGCTGTATGTGTGAATGAGGAGTCAAAGGGGTTATCACTGTCACACTGACCACGGCTCTGGTAGGGCTCTGAAGCTGCTACTTACTGTTCAGAAGCACTTTCAAAATCCCTGATACCACTAGAATGGTTTTCTGCTCATACGCATTTCCTCACATAACTATTGTTTTCTTAGAAGGGTGAATGCTTGGGTGGCTAACCCTACCCTGACAAACACGGTTTAACAGTCTGTTCAGTAACAGCAGAGTTGTTTGCTGTGAAACATGTCACTATTGTACTGCAACAAACAAAGTAAAGATTACACAGTCTAATCAAAACAGGTAGTCTAAAAGCAACAATTAAAAAAAGGAAAAAAAAGCACATGTATGGAGGAAAAAGAAAGAGCATCCTTGCGAACAAAGAGATTCTCTTCTGAGTGTTTCAAAACAGGCAGCTAAGAAGAATGTACTGCTTTAATTCTATACCCTCGCTCAGTAACACAGCAGAGCACCTGGGTAGTTTATGATTGCTTTCGTAGTCGTTTTCATGCTAACTGACAGCACAGACTGCAGTGTTTCTGTAAATATGCTGGACAGGAGCCATAAAATATGAACCATTCTCTGTTTAAAGAATTCCCAGGACATACATTTCACCTTGGTGTGCTCATGGTCAGTCTGGCCTCTCTTCATCCATCTTTTCCTCCCTCTCACTCTCTCCCCCTTCCCTCCCCCCACGCCAAGAAAAGTTCTTAACTTTCCTCATGCTTTCACTTTACCAATTTAAGCCAAAGGACTTGCAATAACCCTAAAAAAGTATTTAAATTTGCTGGCTTAAAGTTAGATCTTAAAAAGTTATGTTCTCACCAAAACTGACCAAACTTCTGAGGCGCTGGTTAAGCCATTTTCCATGGTGGTTCACAGGTGTGTAGTTACTTTAGGGTAGAGGGGAGAACTGAGCTGTTTCCATGTACATTTTAGACAAGGAGTCTTAAAGGCTCTGATACTAGGGTCTTACATCCCTTCAATCAGCTAAGCATAAGACTTAAATTATGATTTAATTAGATCAACTAGCTTTTGCTATTAACTTAGCTTTAGATCTTGGCATGTGAAGAAATAAATTTCAATTAATACTTTTTGCTCTCCTATTCTTTAGTTTTACCCAGGGAAAATATGTTTATGACCAGACTCCTCTAAAATGTTGACTCATCACCCACCATGCAGCAGAGCACTGTGTACTGTCTACATCACTTCAAAGTTTAAGGCATATTGTGGATTTTTTCTGCCAGATGTTGCCCTACTTGAAATTTGTACACAGGTAAAGAAAAATAACAGTGATGTCCTGCCTTTTGGCAAAATGGCAAAACAGACATACATTAAATGTCAACTTTCTAGCATTTACATCACTCACACCCCTCGGTCTACAAGGACCTACAAATTACAGCTGTTGAAGTTTTTTCATAACCTAAACTTTCAGCTCTAGAGAACCCTTACTTGTCTACATTTATTTATATTCTTGGTAATGGAGTGGTTCATTATTTACACTAACTGTTTAAACAGTAACTGGGTTGTTTTAGGAATTGTGCATTTGTGCAGAGATGGGCTGTGCATTTTATGTATCTGAAGAAAATCAGGATTTATTGACAAAAGTTAAGTTAAACCTGTACAATTATAAAATATTTTTCCTTAAAATCTTTTGCAACAGATTTTGCCAGCAAACAATATAGATTAAGTTACTTCACAAATTTACTACTCATGTTGTTTGACTGTTAGGATTTAATATTATTAAATCTATAAACAGACATTAGTACATTTGCAAGTCTCCTTTCATTTTTGAAAATATGTAACTTTGCTCACGTGTAAACAACAGCTCTGCAGACATGTTATGGAAGAGTTACTGCCTACATACTGAACACTACCCTAGCTGAGCTTAGAAACAAGACTGGAGCTCTGCAGACCTTCAAAAGCAGAAACGGGTAAACCTTTTCAAATAAGGAGCCTTTTGATCTTAGAGATACAGCATCCACAGAAGTAGCAGGAACTCTTGCATCTCTAATCTGCAGCATTCTGGATGCATGTTTCTTTTCAAAATTGACTGCATCGACAGAATTGATAATTATTTGCAGGAATTTAGAAACCTGGACTCTGTATGAATGACAGTCTATATTAAACAGTAGGTATTAATTTGGACTTTTCTCTCTGTGCAGTCCTGTTCCTCCAATATCTTTTAAGCACGTACCTTTTAAGAGATACTCATCAATGTATAAATTCAAGTAATTTTCTGAAAACTAGTTAAAAAAGTTAATAAAGCAGCGCTCTGCATCCCATATTTCAGATCTTAAAAGCCATTTAAGAAGGAAGTTAAGGGTTTCATGCTAAAACACTGGTAGTGACCATATATCCAGTACAAAGGTGAGTATTTATGACCTCTGTGAGATGGGATTTCCATTTTCTTTAATGAGCCAAGACATCAGACCTGCGCTCTTAACTCACTCTTACACACAACCTGCCCCTGGGACAGTATGTGTGTTTCTGTGGAAGCAAAGGAAAGTAGCAATGGAGAAGTGGCGGTGAGAGACGAGGATGGGGACTTGGAGAAAGACCTGTGTAACTAGACCAAGACCACAGATGGTGTCTGTGGTGTGGCCAGTCTTCACGCCATAAAGGAGGAAGAAATCACAACACTGAAGTTTTGCTTTGGGAATCAGTGGTGACTCTCATATTCCCCAGCTCTGAGTAGCACTGTGTCCTGGGTTCAGTGGACATACACTGCAAGCATTTTTATTCCAAAGACTGAGTCCATCAAGAGCTCTGATCACCACAAAATACTGATTTTCATTTTTTTGTTAGAATAATGGCTTTTGTTCACTGAGCACAGTGTTTTTTGCAGAGCCATTTGTATTTTGAGTTTGATGGGATAGCAGGAACATGTTACCCCAGCTCCCCTGTCACAACAATTAATACTGGCAAAGAATGTAAACCAAGGTGCCAACTATACCAAAAATTATACACTGTATTTAAAGGCACCTTGTTTATTCCTACCATTCACTGTTTCTTCATTAAGTAAAAAGACACATCTCAGATCTACACCACATGTAGGCCACAAAGTTAATATTCTTGCCTTATCACAGTTGACAGGCAGGCTGTGGTGTTTAGCCGAAAGCTCACACAGACTGCAAGTCTCCTAACTGGAAACTGGAATTGGCTGGTAAGTGAGGAAAGGCATATTTGCCATCTGTAAGGTCCATACCTGGCTGATCATCTACACCCCTTGCCAAGCAGCACGTAATGCAAAATCATTTTCGCAAACCAAACAACAAAGGGGAGAACTTCTATATGGAGATGAATGAAAAGAAAGACAGGGGGCAAAGGGGAAGGAGGGAACCTGGGGAAGCAGGGAACCTAGCTAAGCCTGGAGAGGCCTTCAGAAGGGAACAGGGAGCTTGAATATGGAGGCTCTGCCTGTAGGAGAAAAGACTGTAGGAGAAAAGCTTCAATGTAGTGGTATATGTATAGAAGGAAAAGTGGGAAGCTAGTCGGTAAATTAATTTCTCAGCAAAACACCTTACAGACATGTATAGAATAACCGTAAACTCTTTTAACCATATCACCTAAACAACCAGTTTTGGCCTGTGTAGCCTCTACTACTCTAATCTCACTCTCACAGATCAGAGAAGGGAAGGTAAAAGTAACCCAAGTCTTGGAAAGGTCTTCAGAAGACCTATGATAAAAAGAGTTAAAAAGGAAAATAATCTATGGCATTTGAAATATAATTTGGTGGTCCCAATTAGAAAGCCCTTGAGGGATAAGAGATACTACAAGTACACAACTGCTGTGCTCTAGGGTATTCATAATCTGAAGTAATCCATTTCTTTATTTTTAATCCCAGGCTGAAAAGACTGAGTCTGCATGAGTACTAGTATTGAGGTTATTTTTTTAGAAGAATACCTAACGGCTTAATTTACAGGCAAGAATAAGAGATGTTTGGATAAAGTACTTTTTAACTACAAGAATAATTAAATGTTGGATGGTTAATCCTCTTCTTGGAGCTTTCCAATTTCTTAATATCTGAGAAAAGCTATTAGTTGCAAGTTATTTGTTGCAGCTATAAAGTACTGTGAAGTACCAGACTGAGTCATTTCATTAACTACTGTTTTTGAAAGAAGAGCTTGCTATTTAATTCTATAAAGTCATTCAACCTCCTGGTAGCACATGAATATATAAACCAACACAAAGTTTCCCCAGTCAGTTTCAGAGACCAGACTGACAGCGACAGAACCAAAAACACAGAAAAGTGCACATGGTTTGTATCAGATCTGTTAGCTTTTGTCAGAAAAAAATGCAATTTGGGCATACAACAAGTAATGCCCTAATCAAAATGCTTGTATAGGTATCTGCCTCAGCTTCAAGCAAAGTGTAATCTACAGGTTCACAAGATCTACGCAACCCAGCTGTTCCACAATCAGAATAACAAAGCTTCTGCTATTATAGAAAATGAAAACACAACTTTGAATAAAACAGCTATACAGGTAGCCATGATTGTTTATTGCCTTGCTTATACCATACAACCAAAGTACAAGCAGAGAGCAAAGAGAGGCGAAAGTATTCTAAGGAAGCAGAAATTTTAATTGTCTTTGATTCTTAGCAGCCTATATTTGCCATTTAACATGCTGAAGTATCAAGTAGATGCAAGAGATGTGACTGGTCTAAGAAACTGGGTATTAAATACGGACATTTGCTCTTAAATCAACTAGTCCAGATCTCTAATGCTAGTTTATGTGTGGAAAAAGTACTACAGACCCTCATCATTCACTATAATAACTATACAGTCCAAACAGTTATTTGCTTTTGAAAAAGAGCTTTATAATAAGTAAGCAGTACATTTTAAACTCATAGCAGCATGCCTCAAAGCATCTTCTTTCATTAATACAGTTTGTCATTTTACAAAAATGTATACTCCTGCTATTTGTATTTTACACAAAGCTAGAATGCAGGACTTGAAACAGAACAGTGAACTTTTAAGATAAAATATGTACATTTCAATTCCGAATGAGGCATTAAATCAACCAAAACTTGTTTCTGACAGACTAGTGATGAATTATAGGATTTTCAGTAATCCTCCAATAAACAAAGTGAACACTGTTCTTCATGCAGAAACTGCTTGTTAAATCACACACAACATAGATCTGGTATTCTTGCTGGAAAATATGACATTACCCTGATTGTCAGGCAGCCTTCTAGAAACACTCAACTTTCCAGCCTGCCTCTATGTAAGCACACAGTTTAAAAGAAAAATTATGTGATAGAAGTCATAAACATACAAAAACCATACCTAGCAATGTAGATCTTGAAAGAGTTTTCTATGCTGTGGATCAAGGGAGAAAAATCTTTAAAAAATCTACTGTGAAGGAAGGAAGAAGGATTACATGAAGATGGAATTATTTTGCAAAAGAAAATGAAGCCTGCCATCCCTCTCCAACAGCCTGTAAAGATGCCTAACATTAAAATTGGTTTCTCTCCTGTAAGAAGTAGAATTCTGCATGGTATCTGGAACAAGACCTGCCTTGCAATGATAAGCTCCTATATGTTTGGCAGGGAAACAGTACTACCTGCACTAAATGGCGAAACTTGTTTATTTGTGTACAAGGCCAAAATCTTACACATCTTGATGAAACATGCCTGTTTCAAAGCTTGTGGAGCAAAAAATGCTATGTAATGCCCTGTGCTTCAAAGTGAAAGTCTGACATGGCAGAAATACTTAACAGACTAATTTCAGCTACAACACTTATTCTAACTTTTTGGACAAAACAATTAATTTATATAAATCTCAGACTAACAGAATGAAATTATATCACCCCCCCAATCTGTCTGCTTTTGAAGTGATGAGTGTGTTTTAGTGAAGTGGGAAAACATAACAGTATAAAATTTCCTTTCTTCAGAGAGCCAGCTTCTCAGATCTTCATAGGGATCCAGGCAGGGTGGATGAAAAGGAAAGAATTTTTTAAACAGCTAGCTGCTGGATCTTGAGTTATTTAAAGATATTTTTATTTTCAAATTCCCCATTTATATGTAAATATTAATTATATTCTGTGAAAAGTAGTAACCCAGTAAATATAATTAAGATACAGACATATTCAGTAGCGTTGAAAGTGTTTAAAAAAAAATCAGATCTGAAGAAGTGGAAGACAAAGACAAAGCAACTGGAACTAGAATAAGCTGAAATATTAAACCAGCTTTTGACAGAAACAGACTACTCCGCAGGTGCATAGTGAATGTTTGCTTCATTCCAAATTTCAACTACTTCATTCAAAGCTGAAAAACCAACTGGGACTTTAAAAGCCAGGAAACCTTATTTTCCTCATACAATCCATGAATAAAAATGAGGTGTTAAAGCCCATGGTAATGGGAAACAATCAGTTCAATTCACTACTATAGATAAAATTGTATTTATTAAGTCAATATGTTTCAAATTAAAAGCATATTTTTGGAAAGTTATTTTCTCTTCCATATGCATGCTAAAGAGATTTTATTTTACTATTTTTTCCAAGGCTTTTTTTTATGCACGAACAGCACAACCATGGTTAATAAATACCTACACTTAACACTGTTTATATTTTGTGAAAATAAGAAAACATAATAAATGTGTATTAAAATACACTACTGCTGAAGTGCATTGCCCCGTTAGAAGAAAGGGATACTAGTAACATACTTATGTGACTTTAAGTTGTTTTCATTATATAAGACAACAAACATTTCCCTGACAACAACAACAACAAAAAATAAAATAGAAAGCAACAGTTTTCTTATTTTCCAATTAAATTACAGTCAGAAGTATTTATGTTAAGTTTTTCTACCCTGCTCTTCTTTACCTAGACCCTGAGGAAGAGGGACATCAGTTGCAGTCCTTGGAAACAACCTAGCCCCTCTGCTAAACTCATTTCAGGTTTCTTTCATAGCAGAAGGAGAATCCTTGATTCAAAACTGACATTGCTTCTGTTGAGAAATACAAAATTTCATTTTCTCCTTTTGATAGAGTCAAAGTGCTGAAAACATAAGCTCTAAAATAAGCTCCATGGTGGCATGGAGTTGACAGCAGGATTTGCTGGTTGGCAATACTCGTCACCAATATCTGAACTTTAAAAAAGAGCTTAACTCATTTCTGTCTTAAGACAAATTTCCTCTCTTTCTCCTGGCACAGGCACAGTACCTTCCCTTCCCCTTTAAACAGCAAGGAATGGTCTTTGTGGGACAGACAGAGGAACTCCTCCCAAATTAAAATGCAGCAATAAAAAGGACAAGGAAGGCACTGGCCTCCCTGAGGCCACAGAATGGTATCGCTTTAAAGTCTGTGAGTGGAAGCATAGTAACTCTTTTGATATATAAAAACACCTCCATAATAAGCGAGCTTGCACAGTGAAAAGACTTCATCAAGTTGCTTGTAATTAGATCATTTGATGTCACAAATTTCAGTTTGCTGTCACTGAGAGAAATTAACAGGGAGTTGAAAGGTCCTGTTTAGGCTACAAGGAGATGTTTTCTGCAGCAGTGAAATGGCACAGATGAAGTCAGGCCACTTCAAATCCCTAGGATGGGTGAGGTGCCTAGCACAGCTGGCACACAGAATCAGAGGTATATCGAACGATGTTAATAAACATGTTGAGGGCAATTTCATGAAAAAGACATAAACTAATGTTTTGTGGGTTTGTTGGTGGTTTTTTTTTTTTTTGTTCTGGGTTGGGTTTGATTCTTTTTTTCTGGCCATTTGAGCACCTAACAAGCTGCTACAGTTTCATTTAGCAACAGAAGTAGAACTAGCTTAGCCAGCTTTATAATTACCTGAGAACTTGTATCACTGGCTCAGTTAATTTGATGCACCCTGATCCCAGTCTGAAGGTCTGTATTTTAACCGGGCAGGTCCATCACTTCAGCAAAGTATAAATTGCTTAAGAATGGAAATGGCAGGTTATATACTGTGGAGCAAATCCACAGTACCAAAGTACATTTTTTTACCTTTAATCAAGCTTTCATTCCCCAAGACTTGCTAATATTGCTTGGCATAAAATTCATATGCATTTTGCTTTTTTTATTGTTTATTGACACGTATTTGACAAGAGGTTTTCCTCATACGTTTGATCTCAGCACTGAAAATAACATGATATTATGCAGTTTATTTAACGTCTCTCAATTTCCACTGAACATCCTCAATATCTTTAAGATAAAGATATTGATATTCAAATGAAGAAAATCCAGACACCTACCTGGTATTGCAGAAGAATGAACACCAAGTTTTTTACTGCTGATGATAGATCTATTGTTGAGCCATACGTACAGATATAGACCATATATAATCGCTTATGGCAATCATATATGCATGTTTTAACTGTTTTATTTATTGAAGAAAAGTAAATAACTTCTCTTCTAAAACTTAAACTGTTCACAAATCAGAATGCATTACCTGAGAAGTATGTAGCTGATCTAATTTAGCTATGCTGATATAACTCTTCAGTTGCCTGAGCTCTGATACCAGTTTAGGCAGTAAAAATGTTGTAAAATGGATCAAACTGCACTGATTTTATCCATTAACTCCTCAGGCATGGGTGGCTTTATAGACTTTCTGACTATTGGTGGGCAGTCACCCCTGTCCACTGGTTATTTGATCACAGGAGCAGCAAAAGAGGAAACTGAGCACAAAGCAAACTATCCTGAAGGCAAATACAGTATGAAAGCAGTAAAAACTAATTCTTTCAAGAAAAATTTCAGCTTTGAAGCATATCTTCTCCCAGCACTACTACAAGGCCCAAGCCCACTCTCAGAGCAGCTCTGACTGCTCCCAGTATCAGGCATTTTGCAGGCACTCCACAACATCAGCCATTAATCTCCATTATGGTGGGAGATGGGTCAGTGATAGAACTTGGAGCATAGGATGAAGGAACAGAGTAACGTAGCACAGACCTGACTGTCTCTGTGGACTTTCCACTCAGAATCATCTTTCCCTTCACCTTCCTTATCAGGAGACAGTGGTCTATGCACTGGCCTTCCACAGGCTCAGTGCTGAGCAGATGGAACATCTAAGTCAGAAAACTCCGTCTTGCTAGAGTTCATACATCAAGAACTTTAGACAATGTTATAGCCTTATTCTCCCATTCACCTCGAGAACCATGCAAGGAGCCTACCTGCACCCTGAGGTTTTAGAGGCTGGCAGGATAAGTTAAAGTGAGTTAGTAACCTAGTCAGCTTGCTGAAGAAGTAGGTTGTCTAGTCTTTCTAGGGACATGTATCAGTGGCAACAGCAGTGAGGAGTCAGTGGTAGGTGAAACTGTATCTGACCTAAAATGGTACAACCAAACACAGCCAAAACTGGTTGGAGTACTGGCATGTGCAAATGAACAAAACCCAAAGTTTTCTTTCCTGGTATTCAGAGAGAGACTATTTTTCTCTAATATCCAGTAAACAGCAATAGAAATGGTTTTCAGGTAGACTCTAAGAAAGGAACAAGGAGCATAAGTACCTGGGAACTCTTGCAACATCTGAAAGCAGATGGGAAGGGTAAAGTCATCTCCAGCTGGGTACAAATGAAATGAGCCCTACACATTCTGTTCAGAAATATAGCTAAATGTTTGGTAAACATAAATCAGAAGTAATAACGTTACTGGCTTGATCCCAGAACCTATGTGGCTCAGATACAACTGCTAAAGTGAGTTTATTGTGGTTACATGGCCTGTATTTGAGACAGTAAGCATTCTTCCACCATCCTCAGATAAAACAAATCAGGCAGCTCTCGAGCTGGAATAAAAATATGTGCCATGTTCTATCAATTAATGTGTTTAATAATATATTTTTTAGAATGTTTTACTTTCTTGCACAGTCATCACTAAACATGGATTAAATTGACAGTTGTGGACAGTGTCCATAACTGACGTCATGCTGGTCTTACATTCAGTGAACCATCACATTTCTGTTTTCAATGTTTTCCCAAGCATGTAAGCAAACTAAGCATATAAGCCCTGCAGCACTGTAATTATGCAGTGGCAACAATATAACTATAATTGTATTGACCAAACAGGGACAGTTCTGGGGGAAAAAGGGAATGGCAAAGAAACAGTAACAAAATAGTAAATACAGATTCAGGAACTTAAGTACAACACAGAGTCTCTTCCAGCATTCAAACAGAACATCCACCAGCAATCCAGGAGACCTTACTAAAACTGATTTTAAATACCCTTAGTTCAATATATCTAATATGTATTTCAGAGTGTCTAGTCAATATCTTCTTTTTCTCCATATAAAAAAGAATAATCTTCAGAGCCAAAAATGAAAAATTGACCCTCGGTGAATACCAAATTCACCTATTTTTCACTAGTTCTATGGTATGTTCTGTTTTTCCTCAAGCAGTGAAAAACTGTGCAATGTATCCTTCTTTAATTACTCTTGTTTTCCATATGAAATAAAAACAAATAAAGGTGGTGAGAGAAAAGCAGAAAAACATAAAAATAGTAAAAGGTACCCAAAAACACAGTAGTCCTCCAAGAAAACCACCATTTCAGAATAAACATGGAAATCTAACAGCTGAAGGGTTAACAAATTTGTTTCTAGCCTTATTTTTCTTAAACAGATGTTCCACACAACATTAAATATGGGCTAGAAAGAGGGGGGAGGCAGAGAATGAACTCTGGTGCAATATGGAATTTTTAAAGGCATTTCCTTCTCCATAAGAGCCAAAAGCTGCAATCACTTAAGTCTTTGCTTTTTTAAATACATATTCATTTTGTAGCTTTTGCCAAACTAAATGAATCCAGTCTTTGAAAACCTTTTTTTTTTTTTAAATCATACTTTTCCCAGTCATACTTGAAGTCTGACTTTTTTCCAAGAATGTCAACAAATATGTACATGACTTTCTGCCTTTACAACGAATTCTTACCTCTTCAGATGTGTGCCACAACAGTAAGCTAGTGTTACAGTGTAAGAGATCTAAAACTTTAAGATTTAAATAAATTCATTTTACTCAATAATTAGGAAAAAAAGCACTTATTTCTTCTGGAATGGTGTTCCTGTGTTCTTTATTCTGGGGAGGGGACCTTGGGTTTTGTTTTCGTGTGTTGTTTGTAGGGGTTTTTGGAGTTTTTTTTGTTTTGCCAAAGATAACATCAAGTAATGACAATACAGCTTTTGACCCTGAAATTCAAACAGTGCTTAGCAGTATTGAATAATATTATCAATATTTATAAAATAGTTTTTGAAACTGAATTTGGGAATGTTTTTGTTAATGTATAACTTAAAGTTGATCATGTTTCCAAAGAATGTTCCAGTTTTCTGAGTACACAGATGTTTGATATACCTTCCTCTTCTTTTATGTAAAGTTCTGAATTAAAACATAAATTATTCAAGAACATGGACTCCCAAATAAAATATTTCTTTAACTCCTGAAGGACTATAAAATATTTTTAATAATCAGAATGTGTTAAAAAATATTTTAAAACCCTCAATTATGCTAAAAATGTTTAAAAAATCAGAATGTTTTTACTTCCCAAATGACAGTGTAGCTCATAAGGCCTTACTATAAGAAAGGGAGAAATTCCTCATCTGTAACAATAGCTATACATCTGCTGCACTATATTAACTACAAAACTTAGAAGGAAAAAGAAAAATTAATTTCACAAAGAAACTGTGAAAGCTGTTTCTTTTTTCTAAAGCTCCAGACTTACCTATTTCAGATTCTTCTATTTTCCACACACGTACATTACACACTGATAGTGCTCTTCCTGCTGCACTTTCCCACCACCAACTTCATGCCTTTTACATTTAAGAAAAACAGTCTTGAAAAACATTACTCAATTTTAATTAACAGGCATAAAGGAAGGCAGGTGGGAAATGAAAACAACAGAGGAGTACTGATAAATTATGGATAATGTGATAAAAAGATCCTGATGGGTAGGGCCCCATGTTTATGTGTATGTTGACACCGTTTACAGTGCTGACAGTGTTCACTGTAGAAATGACCTTTAGTAAACTACCAATAGTAGTCAAATGAACTGCAGCGTAGGAAAGAAATAGCTAAATCAGTTACTCTGAAGAAAAAGAAAACCTTAGATGTTTAAACCAACCAAAGTTAAGTAGGATTAGATTACTCCCATTCAGTATTGGTGAGGATCCTCATGTAGATCAGAATTCCTGATGCTGATGCCACTTATGAGAAGAGGAGGAATTTGGCACGTCACTTTGTAGTTCTAACTACAGTGGTATCCATCCTGTAGGACAAATGTGAATAATTCTTTTACTATGTGTAATGCAATACGCAAATCTTTTTCAGAGAGTTTTGTTTTCATTCATTTCGATTCCAAACATTGATGGAATAAAAGTGATTGTTTGCGCTTTTTTTTTTTTTTTTTTTGGTGAGAAATTATGCTTTCATCTGCTTTAACCAATGTTTGGTGTGTGTTGAGAAATTCAGTTGTGACCCAAGTTAAGGTTCCAACAAATGCAGTGTTTTGTCTCTTCTACAAGCTCAAATAATAAAAATAATTTATTTCTCTTCCTCTGCTATACAACAAATCTTTTTAATCACTGTATATCCAATAACAAAATTCAAAATAATCAGAAATAAAATTTATCAGATTGTCAGCAAACAAAAGTAAATCATGAGGTTTTTGAAGACTACATAGTACAGCACACCAATAAAAGCCCTGAAGGTCTGTTATGGTACAGCTCTCAGAACTCTTAATGCAAACTTTTATCAGAAACAAAGGCAATTAAGTCAGTGAAGAACTTCTTGGTAATAGACAATAAACAATTTTAGTGACCACATAAGGGTGGAGTTTGAGATCCTTGGGGCAGTAAGCAGCATGTAGCAAGGTCACTACTCTGGACTTCAGAAGAGCAGAAACTGACATCTTCAGGGATCTGTTGGTAGAGTGCCATGGGATAGACCCAGGGAACAAGCTAGTCAGTTTCACCTCAGTGCAAGATCAGGGAGCAGACACATCTGGAAAGTACGCTGCGGCATATGGACAATAAAGGGGTGACTGGTAACAGCCAACATGGCTTCACTAAGGGCAAATCATGCCTGACAAATTTGATGGCTTTCTATGATGGGGCCATGGCATTGGTGAATAAAGGAGGAGCAACTGATGTCATCTACCTGGACTTGTGAAGGCATCTGACACTGTCCTGCATGGCATCCTTGTCTTTAAATTGAATCAGCTTGGATTTGATGAATGGACCACTCAGTGGATGAGGAATTGTCTGCAGGCTTGCATTCAAAGATTTGTGGTCAACAGCTCAGTGTCCAAGTGGAGATCAGTGACAAGTGGTGTTCCTCAGGGGTCGGTACTGGAACTGGTGCTGTTGAATGTATTTGTTAGTGATATGGACAGTGGGATCAAGTGCACTCTCTGCAATTTTGCTGATGACACCAAGCTGTGTGGTCTGGTCAACTCACTGGATGGAACGCCATCCAGAGAGAGCCTGACACGCTTGACAGGTGGGCCTATGTGAACCTCATGAAGTTAAACAAGGTCAAGTGCAAGGCCCTGCAGCTGGATCAGGGCAATCACAGGGACAGCTACAGGTTGGGAGGAGAAGTAATTCAGAGCAGCCCTGCAGAGAAGGACATGAAGGTGTTGGTTGATGACCTAGCAGTGTGCACTTCCAGCCCAGAAAGCCAACCTTATGCTGGACATAAGTGCATCCAGCAGGTTAATGGAGGTGATTGTGCCCCTCTACTTCACTCTCGTGAGATCCTCCCTGGACTTCTAGTGCCCCCAACACAAAAGGGGTGTGAACCTTTAGGAGTAAGTCCAGAGGCGGGCCACAAGGATGATGAGAGGGCTGGAGCACCACTCACTGGAAGAGATGCTGAGGGAGTTGGGCTTGTTCAGCCTGGAGAAGAGAAGGCTCCAGGAAGACCTTAGAGCAGCCTTTCAGTACCTAAAGGGGGGTTACAAGAAAGCTGAAGAGGTACTTTTTACAAGTGCACGTAGTGACAGGACAAGGGAGAATGGCTTCAAACTGAAAGAGTGGAGATGTAGATTAGTCATTAAGAAGAAATTCTTCACTATTAGTGTGATGAAGTGCTGGCATAGGTTGCCCAGAGAAGTTGTGGTTGCCCCATCCCTGGCAGTGTTCAAGACCAGGTTGGATGGGGCTTTGATCACCCTGGTCTAGTGGAAAGTGTTCCTGCCCGTGGCACGAGGGTTGAAACTAGATGATCTTTAAGGTCACTTCCAAGCCAAACTATTCTGTGATTTTATGGTAATATTAAGAATTACCAAAAATGATAAAATAATTAAAATAACCACTACTGACTTGGCAGTACCTGGGGCACTAGAATTCCTGGTACTGTAGTGCTGCTTCAACCACTACAAGAAAAATAAATACAACACACAGATTAGGCATACAGTGAATTAAGTTCTCAATCTTAGATATTTATGTGCATTAAATATCCCGAGCTTTTGAAACATTTACAGTAATCCAGAGCACACTCTGTAAACTAACTATAGTAGAATTACCAAGGCTGAAGCCATGACAGAACTTGACCTATACACACAACATGGAAATTTCATCCAGCTCTTAAAAAAGCTGGCATTACAAAGCCAGAACATATAGGAGCTATAATAAGATCTACAGTGACAGTTGTGTTCTCTTATTTTCAAAACCTTGCATGCCATTTTTCTGTCAGTTCTCAGACCTGCAGGAAATGCGGCCTCAACTCTATCACATGCATCACATACATGATGAAAAATTACAAGCAAGAAGAAACAAAACACAAGCTGAATCACTGACCACTCATATTTCTGACTGAAACCATACCCTCACATCTTCATCAAAACTGGAAACATTCTGTTTGTCTTTTAACTCTAAGGAAATTCAGTAATAGTTGAAATAGTGCAGATTTTTCAGAAGGGATAAAATAAAATGACCCTCACTAAAACAACAGCTTGAATCTCTCTCTCAAGACCCTTCTTAAACATGTGAAAGTAACTTTGTACTTTCTGGTGATGACAGAGGTAGCTGAACAAATGCCAAATACCATTAAGAGTTGTTTCAAAATCTCCAGCTCTCCCGAGATTTCAGAATTAGGTTTGTAGGCACTAAAAGACCTTACAGAACTGGGCTGCAGCTCTTGACAGCAGCCAAAATTCTGAGCACTTGGTAAAAAAAACCTCAGTGGTAATAACCTGTGCTATTTTTCCAAAAATTAGTTAAAATTGTCCTCAAAATGTATTAGCTGTTACTAAAAATGGAAGTTGTGTGCACTTTTCAACAGTGATGTTTGTGAATGAATCATAAGATACTTTTTTATTTTACTTGTCACTACATTAAAAAAAATAATCCCCCAGCCCTTACACAGTAAATAAACTATTATTTACTTGAAAATAACTAGAATCTTGACAATCTTCTTTTTTATTCTTATTCATCTCCTCTCCATGTTCTGTTTATACTAAAAATGATCCTTCTGGAGAATGGTTCACAGGGGAAGAGAAAATGAACTGTGTGTTCAATACTTTAATGCTATGATGCCAGGGCCCTGCTGTGCAGAGGCCAACATTTGTATTACAGCCATTACTTATTCTTGCTAAGCAAGAAATACAGAAGATTTTAAAATTCTTCTCAAGTTTCCAAATGCAGACAACACACTTGTAGATGGTGAAACTAGAAGTAAACTATCATTTTTAATTCTTAGCAAGGTAACTGGGCTTTTTTCAGTATCTGCTCCCCTTAGCATGAACTATTTATATTGAAATATTTTGGGGTGCTCACTGCCTGCCTAACAGCTGTACTTTGTCACAGTTTGATGAAGCAGACCTGCTTTGACAGGGAACAGGGTTACTAAGGGCTGTCATTCATACACGCTGAACCAGAGCAGGAGATCCGTCGCTTTCTGAGCCCATGCCCTGCTCTTTATAAATATTATCATGTGTTTGCAATTAGTTAGTGGGCTATTCTGGCAGCAAAGGTTATTGAAGGCTGTTTTCCAGACATGGGTTGTTTTTTTTTTTTACCCTTCTGCACAACTAAGACTTAATCTAAGCATGTTTAATAACAACACAGCCAAACAGTAGGCTCCCGTACATATATACCAAAACCATCTTGAATGGAAGAGTTTATCTGCCTTCCCTTGCAAAAAATTTCATGTGCTTTCCATCTAGAGAGCCACAGAATGCAACTGTGTAACTTTTAACAACATATGACAGGCAACAGACGCTTTGCAAAAGCACAGATTTCTGAAATCTGGGTTTAGCTGCAGTAGAGTTCAGAGTGCGCTGAATATGGGGAAGAAGTCAACCCCTGAAATGTCATTGTGCTAATTGTTTAATTAAGAAATTACGTTAGTTAAGTATTCTCCTCCAAGATCTGTAAGCATTTACCCAATTAATGCACTATCAGTTGCATCTCAAGAAATATATTCATTTATGCATGACAGAAGTGCAACCTACACCTTACTGGAGTAAGCTATCCCAGGCTTCAGGAACACGTGGTGTGATGTACCACACATATATCCAAATACCATGTTTCTGTTTGTTCTTTTACATTAAATTAGAGCTTAAGTATCAACCTAATTGTCTGTATCTCATAGTTTCAAGTAGCTTGCTTCATGAACAATAGTGGAATAATCATACAGAGCAAATATCCTCAACCAGATACAGCACTGAGGACTATTCATAACATACCACAAGTGAATATGCTGGATTCAGGACTAGCAATGAATAAAGAAATATAACATGATTAAGTAACTTCTTTGTAAACAATGCTTCCAGTTCAGTAAGCTGCCTCTATTGTTCAGTGAAATTAAAATTATGGTGTTTACTCTAAAATCTTTGGATACAAAAGGTACAATGAAAGTGTAAAGTGCTTAAGTCTAAGAGAAAGGTCACGTGGGATTATTAATTCACTAACCAAACCATCCTTTATAGCTTACATGAGTTATGAACTTAGAAGTAAAGCATTGAGGTTTTAGCATAAAATGTAGGTTCTGTAATCTAATCTGACCAGCAGCAGTTAACTCATGTGATTTTATTTCTTACAAGAACCATTTAAATACACAATGAAACCTGCCATTTTCATTTGTTATGGAAATTTGAGGGGATTTAAAATATATCAGACTAGGAAAACTGTGATGGTGGAGCCATCAAAATCAGGACAACTCCAACACATTTCACCTTTCACCCTTCTACATACAAGCTAGACCAGCAACATGTAATCATAAAGAGAATAAAATAATTATTCTTGTACAGCACCATTGATATAGGTGCCTTTTAAAGAAGATCAGGAGAGAATACAGTCAAAAGTGCTGACTCTGTGAAGGGCTTTCACAATGAGTTAATATCAGTAGGATAATTCATGTAACAATGCAACTCATGTTATGAATTAGGCTTTAAAGTAAGAAGATGTCAGGATTAGCTAACACACAAGAAGGATAAGAAATAGCCTGGATGAAAGTGAGTAATCTAAAATTATGAAGTCTTCAAGGGAGGCAGCATAGCATGTCGGTACTTTAAAACGTCTGTAAAAAGGGACAACTATTAGATGATTCGCAAATTCCACAGTAACACATAAACCATAACCAATTACAGTCAAACCATATC
Source organism: Neopsephotus bourkii (assembly GCF_033783945.1). Lineage (NCBI taxonomy): Eukaryota > Metazoa > Chordata > Aves > Psittaciformes > Psittacidae > Neopsephotus > Neopsephotus bourkii. The sequence goes on from NW_026901918.1 coordinate 261,791, forward strand.
TCCATATTATATATTTAATACAGATGGGTTAAAAAGCAAGCCTAACATCTAGTCCTCCTCAGTGCCTGGAAGGAAATAAAGAGTTTGATCCAAAAACCAAATGCAAACTAATTTTTCCAGTACTCAGTCAAATACAGACATAAACTCACAAGGTATTTGATTTCATGATACTTTTACCATTTGGGAATGAAACGGTCTGATAGCAGCTTCCAGGAATTCAGCATAATTAAAGCCAAGCATAATCACGATTTGGGCAAAAGCCTAAAATATAGGTGAAATTTCATTAAGATTCGCCCTTCAAGTTCATCTCTAATATTTGTACTATTAAAAACACGAGAAGAACAGACTGAATGGAAACATTAGGACATTAAATGCAATTGTACTTTTCCCCAACATTTACTGTTGCAAATGAAAACAAAATAAATGCTTTGATTACATAATGAAGGAAAACAAAGAGAACAAAATGAGATCCTCATGCGCACTGCTTCAAAAGATCAGTCAAAGGCTATCAGTGATTTACAGTCCTAGAGTACGAAGACTGACAAGTATCTATACACTACAGAGAGCTGAAAATCTGTTTTGCTGGTTCAGTATAGGATTACACTTTCCTATGCCCACTCTATAATGAACAACTGAAAGGCTACAAATTATTTCACCACTGTCAGGAAACTTGCTGAATCCTCCTGTCTCAGAATTTTCTCATCACCAGCATCTCTGTTTACACAAGGAGGTTCCCTTCATAAGCATATAATGTAGCTTAACATCAGTATAACACACTGACCTCTGATGTCAGTTGCTTTCCAGGGCTTACAAGCCTAAAACCTCAGCAGAATCTAGCACAGTATCCTATTCACAGCTGACTGTAGTTAAGGAATGTTTGCAATATGAAGAAACAAGCAAGCACATAAAAAGTAGAAGGCATGGCCAATAATATGATTGTATAGCATACTCTGTTCTAGTTTCGAATTTCCCATCTGAAATTCAGTCATGGTCTTCAACAGCATTTGCCACCTACAATTCACAGTTCCTAAGAGATGTAAACATGTAACAGATCACAGCCACTCATTTCCACCAATGGAGAATTACTGCATGTAGTGTGTTTTCTAGTATATATATGAGTTCCAAAAAAATGAACCTCCCTTGAGAAACTATTCCTAACAGTGTTCTTAATTATTTTATCATATCCCCTACTATCAGTGACACTTACACCACATAAGTATTTATGTACTTGCACCTGCCCACATCACCATCACTTCCTCACAGTGCTTACAGCCAATCCTCTTCATGCGTTTGTACACATATACACAGGGTCTGATTATTTTTGTTGCTCTCCTCTGAGCTCCTTTCAATTCATAAATATCTATTAATGGCAAATTCACACCCTCAACAACCTAGCAAAATATGTTCCCACCTCACAGAAAAGACTGTTTTACACAAAACTGTTTCTGTGCAGTCTGCTTTCCAACCCAGCCCTTCTCAAGTATGTTCAGAGACCTTTCATTCAGAAGCCACTCTGTCTTTACCTCCCCTGCCCTTTTTCTCAGTATGCCTGTCATAGCAGTGTACCTATTTATCCAGCCATGCTGTGATTTGGATCAGGCAACCAAACTAAAAATAACCCAGTAAAAGAGAGAAAGAAAAGGTTATTTTTAACACAAATCAGTTCTCCAAACCAGGCGCACACCTTGTTGTACCAGTTGATTGATGGATCTCTGGAGATTGGAATAAACAGAAGAAAGCAATAGCTGCAGTGCAGAACAGCACTGCCAGAAACAGATATGGCCATGAAACTACACAGTCTTCCCATGAAGATCATCTTGCCAGAGAGGTCCTGGAACTGCACTTCATCACCTGCCCAAAGAGCCTTGCACTGTGATGAAGTGCAACGAAACACTCATTGGTATAAGTAGGATACAGGCAAAATCAGGTGAGAGGGTCTATTTTTATTCTGTATTCCAAATAAGGCAATGTATATCTTTAAAAGTAGTTCAAGGCAATATATGTTTGCCATCAGTGAAGTTAGCATAAGGATTTCTATCCTTCCTCTCCACAGAATATTTTTCTGTCACTTCAACTATGCCCATGCAAGCAGGATCCAACTCAAGTATCTCCAAAGCAGAGATACAATAAAAGTTCAAAGATAAATTACAACAGTATATGAACCAGCAACCTATACTAAAAATAGATTATCAACTTGATGAAATACGTATGAAAGACTGATGAAAATCCATGAACTTGAGAACTACATTTTGCACCAACTGAAGCAATCTTCAGTTTTGATCCAAGCACAGCACATAGTAATAGCTTACCCCCCAGGCAGTAAAGGCATGAAATATATCCACACCCACCCAAAGATGAAGGAATATTATGGAAAGACCTTTGTGATTACTCAGTACAAATTAAGACTATGTCATAAAAATATGTCTGTGCTTGTTGCAAAACCTTTTCTGTTATTGTATGGAAGGCAAACACTATGAATCTAGTGCTGTGCAGATGAATCATCCAGGAAGGATCTTGTATACTGCCGACAATTCTGGAGGAAAAAGACTACAAAGGCTTCATTGCTGGTACTGCAGAAGTAGCTTTACTGCTTTCTTTTGTCTTCCTTGTTCTATGTTTTGACAATGCTCTAAGGAAAATCTTCTCACTTAATATGGCTCCAGAATTCTGCCTCTTCTAAGATAAGTCTTAAGAGTCTTAACACAGTAAGTGAAAATTACTTTGCAGTTCTGCAGGGTTACCTACACTCCAGGCCTTCCTTGCCTTCTCTAAAGGACGTGAGAAAAGGAAGACACCAACTCAACAAATAGCAGACTGACTCACTGAAGCACTAACTCTACAGACAAAACAAAGGCAGTGTCACAGCATAACAAAGTCCTTACTGTGATCAAATTTACTTTGGCAATCATTACTGCTCCCCTTTTCTGAATGAGAGGAGAAAAAGAGAGGCCTTGCAAATACCCTTGCTATACAGACTCAGATATAGGAATAATATACAAATATATATAACAATATGTTGTTATTACATATATAATGCATAATATAATATATAAAGGTATAATGATATAATAGCAGACAGCATGTTATAATGTAGTATTATAGATACAATGATATATAATAATATATAACACAATACAGCATACTGATATATAATGATAAATATAATATCTAGGAATAATATTGGATAGGATAGGTTGCATTTTTTCTATGGTTAAAAGCAATCAGATATGCAAAAGAAATAATTAATAGGACTGTCCCTTATGCAGATAGGATTTAGAGTGTAAATAATCATAAGAAACCAAAATGTGATCTGGACATTTTCAGCCCAAGACTTCATTAATGGGCAAGGCTTCAGAACAATTTTTTAAGGAAAGAATAATTAATATGCAGATAAATTCCAAACAAAAAAAACTATAACAGCATCTAGAAGAATTCTAGCAGTTTTACCTGATAATTCTTGTCGAATAGCAGTACTTAAAAAACATAGAAAATGCCTTTTAGCTTAGCTTAAGTAAAGCATTTGATATCTGGAAATTTATACTCTGTGTCAGATGAATGATGAGGTACTACAACATCATCTGAGAAATAACTGGCAATAAGTACTGACAAGATGAGTTTAATACTGGCAGGAGATAGTTAGGGAGGCCCCACACAGACTGGAGCTTGGACCAATCCATCTTAACATTTTTATAGATAATGCTGGAGCAAATATCAGATGTTTGATGCTGAAATCACTTAATCACAATGCACAGTGATGGCATTGTAAAATGCCTAAGAAGAATGACCTTTATGTCTGGAACAGAGAAGTGGAATGAATCAATATCATAATCATGAGATCATGGAGTTAGGGACTAATGTAAAATTCCATTGTATACTGGGAACATTTAACTGAGGTGAAGATGGGTGAGAATGCACTAGTAAACCACAGATGTGAAACAGTAAAATAAAATCCTTAAACATATCAGGTGAAACATCACAATACTGCATAACAGCTAGTGCTGTTATATATTTTATATAGAACCTTGAATTAATATCACATACATTAAAGAATGAAACAGAAAATAGGACACTGAGACACAGTACTTACAGAATACATGGAAACAAGGTTTGCTTGCTTTCCATAGCCAAATAGTATCAAAAAGAGTTCATGTCTACTCTTCATGGAAAGTTACCGAAGTAGGCACAGAATGAGAAATAAGTGCTTGCACAAAAATAAGCAGATATAAATGAGCAATGGATGAACTTAGGCTCAAAAATGAAGATTCCTACCTGTTAAAGCAATCAAGTCCTGGAACAGCCTTTCCAGTGAGAGTTGCAGAGGCAAGAAAACACTAGCTGTTTTTCATACAGGCTTTGATAAGTTAAAAAAGGGGCTACATGGCACAGTGCCTTCAACAGCAGAAAATTATTCAATGATACAGGAGGTTCCTTATAGTCCTAGGAAACTTGCTTTTTTCCCCTTGGGTTCAACAGCTCATAAAGAATTTGGACTTCCACTCTTTCCCTTCCAGCTGATCCCTCTTACAACTTACTGGCTGTGAAAAAGGAGTCCCTGAGACAGTGCAGAATATGACCACCAAGAGCCATAGTGATTAACGCCAGAATAAGGAGGAAATAAGAAGCTAGCAATGTGCTCTGCACTTGATCCTGCAGATGTGGACTAACCCAAGCAGGATATACTTCTTGCCTGACTGAGAAGGTGACAGGCATATCACCCCAGCCACAGGGTCCTGGTTTGACTAAGCTTCACAAAAAAAATGCTGGTCCAAAGCCAGCACCAAAGCAGAACAGCTTGGGACAGAGGAAAATGTGATTGCCCCTTATAACAGCCAACAACGTTACATCAGCTTAACTGCAACATCAAAGCTAAGCATGTTCTGAATAAGGGCTAATTCAGTGCAAAACCAGCTTGGGTGGTTCTGCTCAATGCTCACAGCACTGGAGCTCTAGGAGTGTTAAGTCTGGAGACATCCAAGCACTGCTCTGAAAAGATACAGCTCAGTCCCACTCTTGGTGCAAATCTATCTGTAGTAAAGACACACCTGGAGATGAAAATCTTGGCCTTGTGTGATGACATTTGGGCATGGAGGTGAAGAGTGTAATGTTGAAGAGCTAGACCCTGCGAATCTCAAACATCACTTTTTTCCTCAGCTACACCACAGCAACATAAACCCACTGCTTTAGAGCACATATATTAGAGATTTAGTGTTGGAATTAAAGTTATATACAGCCCCTCTTTCTTTCTAAAAGCATGCAGCTTACCTTTCAAATACATGCATCACGTAATTCTAATGCCCATCTACCAAAGCAGCAATGGCCTTATGAAATTGACTTACTCTTATTTTCTACTCTTTTTTAATACAATGTTTTGACAAAAGGCAATTTCTGAATTGGAAAGAAAGAGGGGCTGTATATAACTTTAATTTCAAAATTAAATATAATATTTCTCCCCACTCCCATAGTTCACAAAGGCACAAACCTTCAGATGCAGCACACAGGTTTACCTAAAATTTCCATTTCTCTTTACTCCCACAAGGCCCAAGATAAACAGTGCCCTAATAAAAGTTGATAGCATGGGCTCTGTTCAAGTGAAACCACTTTATAACTTGACCAAGTGTGTTCTCTGCCAGGAAATGATTGCTTTTCCAGTTCAACATAAGAATGTTGTTCTGCCTTATGTCTGTTGGCAACAACTTCTCTGTTTATGGGTGGGCTAAAATAGGAGGATTCAAAGGCTAAGTTTAGACCTCAGATAATGGTGCAAGGATTAAGATTTGGTCCTGGATTTTACCATACCTCTAATACTGGTTTGTGAGGATGAGCAGACAAACAAGGAAGTTACTATACCATATTACATAGTTTACTAATTTTCTATTTTTCTTCTCCTTACCCTTATTAACTACATCTCCATTAAATCATAATCATGTCCATAATAAAGAAACCATGAGCAGGTACAATTTTGCCATACCATGTTAGCACTTCACATATTCTTCTGTCAAAGTCACGGTAGCGTCAGAGGTTTCTTTTAAGAAAGAGCCTTGTAGCTTACTGCAGAAGATTCATTTTGATCAGTGCAATGAAAAACCAGTGCTGTAATTGGTACACATCTTCCAATGTACCACAGTACTACCCTTTAATGAAGAGAAGGAAATTGGTTCCTCCCAAAAGGGAAAGACAATCAAGCTACCAAAGAGGTTGTGCAGGACACCATGCAGCACTCTTCCAGGGATACTGGTGGTGGAACATGCTGCCAGTATTCCCTGTATCTCTAATACAGAAAGTGAAAACTAAAATTAAACAACCCCATTTTATCCTGCACCCAAAACCAAAGTGCTTCAACATTAAGCTACATATTTAAATGCACTCATGGGAATTTCCCAGACTTGAGGAATTATGAAAAAAATCCAGCATAGGTCATATAATCATAGAATCATAGAATAATTCAGGTTGGAAAAGACCTTCAAAGGTCATCTAGTTTAACCCTCTGCAGTGAGCAAGGACAATTTCACTAAATCAGATGGAAGAGTTGAAAGAGTTATTACACTTCACTGCCTGAAACTTTCTGTAATCATCAAACAGCCTAGAATAAAGTGAATTATGCTCCATAGTCATGCTCCATTTATTGTTCTACCTTTACATTGACTTTTCACTTTGAGAAAAAAAATGCTGGTTTTTTTTTTTTTTTCAGAATTAAAACCTGTTGCAGCAAAACTGTCTGGAGTTAGGGATATTTAATTCAGTTAATTTACTGTCACGCAACACAAACCTGATGACTGATTTGAGCACTGAGAAAAAGGACATAAACTATTAAGCAAACACTTACATAAAGAAACACCCTCTTCCTTCCCCAGTCTGAATTTACCAGATTTTCACAGCAGATTAAACTCAATCTGTTCACATGGCCCTGCTTTGTGACAGGCAGTATAGGAAATTGAAGGGGTGCAAGTAATGGCTTTTGTCTCCTACCCTGTACTTTAGGATTTCTGTTGCCATATGTAGAAATGAAGAGTTTGTGGCAGCTTCAGATGACAGTTTCTACCCTCCTGTTCCTTGCAGCCTCTGTCCCAGCATGGGCCACCTGTGGGCTGCAGTCTCTCAGGGTGTTTCTGGTCTGGCCTTGGCTGCCCAAGGGCTGTCCTCTTTCAGGGGTGTTCTTTTCCTGTGTGGTCCATCCATGGCTCTCCCCGGACTTGCCTTGCATCACTGCTGCTCCCTGCTACTTACAGCCTACAACATACGTGTGTTCAGCTTACTACCACTGCTCCGAAAAGCTTTATCTTTAACACTATGTTACAGGAGTTGACATCATAAGAGTCTGGACATATTTTTATCAGAGACTTTTTGGAGCAGAATCGTGTCAGGAGGCAATGCCAGAACAGTTGCAAAACCAGTGATGTACGAAAGAAATATTCATCAACAATGCAGCTATGGAAAAATTAGGTGGATATGTCTAAGCAAGAACTGCAGAAGAGAGGGCAAACAGGTTAAATGATCTCCTATGAAAAAAGCAAGATGTGAACATCTATACTGAAATGTTCTTATTACCAGGCTATCAGAAAAAAACAATTTTACCATTGAGCCTTTTATATATATATAAGGCTGCAAAAACCTCAGAATTATAGACCTTTTAATTGTTTCCAATAGCTTCAGCAGGGAAAGCAAAATAGAGTGAGTGCTCCATCCCCACAGCTCTTCAGATCACACTTCTGACTACTCACAGATGAAGCGAATATGCAAGTCTATCCCTGGAAAGAAACATTACCTATAATTTCATACAGCTGCAGAAAGACATGTGAAACTGTGCCTCCTTACAATTTACCCAGAACCGAGAACACCATTAGGACTAGTTCAGAGTTGTATTAAATAAAAAAGGACCAGAATACTATTATGCCAGATCTGTATTAAGTTATAGAATTGAGCTGGTTTATAACAACTGTGTTATCAGCATCAGAACAAAAAAGGATTCTTGAAGTATTAACACGAAGAACAGACATTTGGGAGACAAATGTCTAACACATAACTCAGACTTACACGGCCTTCTTAAATCGATACTTGGAAGCCTTCATTTAGCTTAAAAGGTTTACTTTCAAGATGTTCTGCATTACTCAACTTGGTAATGTAGATTACCTATGAGAAGCCACCCTCATACAGGCTTAGGAGAAGGGCGCTTTTTTAAATCATGCATTTACTGGACACACTTCTGATAGTATCATGTCTCAGTTGTCACCAGAATTTTTTAATTGTTTCCAACATGAAGTTTTTTATTGCACATAAAGAACAGTGAAAAAGCAAGTTTGGGTAAAATGACTATTTGTGCAATTATGAATATTATAGCTAATCTAAGGAGCTCAGGATTTAATACCAGACAATAGGCAGACTACACAAGTATCTCAGAGAAAGGAAACTGTAGAAACCTAAAGGAAGTACAACTGTCAAAAGAATTAATACATCAACTGCCTTTTTCCAGAGGTCGTTGCATACAGAATAACTGGGCAAAATGAAATTAAACTCTCTTGAGAACAGGGACAAAAATATAGCAAAAAGCATACTTATGGGGAAAACAGCATAGTAGCAATATAATATTGACATTTTAGAGACATGAAGATAAAGACAGAAGAAATAATATCTCTCGTGTATGAAGGGCTTTTAAAGTAAAGACAATATTCAATTTTATTTTTTTAAGCCACTTAATATACTCTGGAAAAAGTGGAGAATATATAATCTTCAAATTCAACTTATTGTAAAGAGAGAATGTAGTGATATCTCTAGAATGTGATGCAAAAGAGGACCAGAAGAGATTTAAAGCCAAAACTAAAGAAAGGAGGAGAGAAGGGGTAAGACAAAGAAGCCTATGGAGAGAAATTACAAGGATTGGAGAAGGAAAAATGAAGCATTATTTTAGGCAGTTGAAAAGGACAGTAGGTTAGCTGTAAGAGAGGTCTGGAACTCTGTTCTGCAGACCAAAGTGGTGTGGTCTTATGGCCATACTAACAATACTAGCAAATAGAAATATTTGGAAAATAGGTGTTTTTCTTAACCAGAAAAATAAGTGAATGTTTCAAGAACATTTAAATGGAGCCTTGGGACACATGAGGACTTTTAGTTTACTTTTTTTTTTTTTTAATGTATTGACATTAACATGGCTGCAGGAGCTGTGAAAACGAACATTATTGTTACAGATCTACTCATCCTTGAATCAGCCGCAGCTTCAGTAAAGTCAGACTCAGTACAAAAATCTGTGGTTATAGACATCCTCCATTTTTAATCCCAAGCTCTTACTGATAACATGTTTAGAGCCTGCTGGTTATGACAGTTAAGAACAGCATGTCCATCAATCATTGTCAGTCATCAGCTATGATTTCTCTTATCAAGCAACTGTATAAGGATATTGCTGCCTGTACACCTGAGACTTCTCCAAAGTGGATGGAACAATTTCTGTAAGAAAATGAACTCCTGTAACAGCATACATATACTGCATTTATGCCTATACAGAACATGGGAGTCATCATGACCATGTTTTCTTCCATGCTGAAGGACGTTCATCTTCCTCAGGTGTATCATCCTGTGAAAGCAGATTATTATTCATTTGATTAATAGGTACAGCAATATTCCCAAGGTAAGAATTGTGCTTGGCACGAACAACATCCTGATGATGCTTGGGTCAGTATTTCAGCCACCAACACAGTACTTGCTGTAAACAGTGTCTGCGACAGCCTATGCCACAGAGGCCATGAACATTAGCCTAAAAGTGGCTACTCAAAGCCCAGGAATCAAAGATGAAAAAGATGCTTGGGAAAAGAAAATACCTAATAGATTTGCTAATGCATTACTTGTGCATCTGAGAGGTTCAAAGAACAGCAGTGAAGCTGGTGAAGGGTCTGGAGCACAAGTTTTATAGGAAGCAGCTGAGAGACCTGGGGTTGTTTAGCCTGGAGAAAAGACGGCTGAGGGGAGACCTTACTGCTCCCTACAACTACCTGAAAGGAAGCTGTAGTGAGGTGTGTCAGTCTCTTCTCCCAAGTTACAAGGGATAGAACAAGAGAAAATGGCCTCAAGTTGCACCAAAGGAGGTTTAGACTGGATATTACAAAAAATTTCTTCACTGAAAGGGTTGTCAAGCTTTGGAAGAGGCTGCCCAAGGAAATGGTTGAGTCCCCATCCCTGGAGGTATTTCAAATATGTGTAGATGTGGCACTTCGGGACAAGGTTTTGTGGTAGACTTGGTAGTGTTAAGTTTAAGGTTGGACTCAATCTTAATGGTCTTTTCTAGCCTGAATGATTCTCTGATTCTCTGATTAAGTTCTTAAGTCTTGCTATACAACACACAAGGAGTTCACAAAACAGAAAATTACATTTTCTATTCCTTATCTGCTAGAAAAAAAATCTTTTGCTCTGAAGAACCTGCCCATGAAATCAATGTTTTTTCATTTCTAAAATGGATTATTTAATTCTATTTATCTGAGGATAAACACCAGTTCCACCAAGCATCTGAACTCATGAGCCACACACACAAATCAGTAAAGATTTTTATGAACACTTAAGACGTTCCTTTAGCTTCATTTGGTAGTTATTAATTTAAGGATGAATTTAAAGTTCTGAATTATACTGTTCTCAATAGCTGAGAGTTAAATGCAAATAAAAAACATAAGCCCATTTATCAAATATTCAATGCTACTTCTAAATCTCTATGCCACAGGAGATCATGCTGTTCTAGCATATTCAGATCTAAATACAAGAGCCATTTCTTGATAAAACCTTCCCTTACAATGCCATCTTAAGCACAAAAAGCCAAAAGAAAACAGTAAGGAGAGAGGAGACAGGATAGAAATATGAAGGTCTGATGACTTGATATGATTCATAGTAACTTCACCTGTAGGACTAAGGTTAGATGAGAGATGCTGGACACCTATTGGGCATATAATACACTGACAACAACAGGTGGCTCTTCTGTAGGGTGAAGTGTGTTTGTATGAGTGAATTTATTTGGGAAGCATAAGATACAGAGATGCATTCCATGTTTTCCAGTTATTGTACACTGACTCATACCTATTGACTTCAGCAAGGCTTTATGCCAAACCTGTACAACCTGAGGATCCCTTCAGGCTACAAATCCTTCCCAATAACCCCTCCAGTCATAGTGTCACTATTAAACTGTGACACTGGGAGATGTCCAAGACAAGTTCATAGCAGATAGATTCACAAATGAAGCCTCTGAGCACACCCAATAAAGCAGCACTGAAATAACAGGTGACTTTTGCTTTTCTTACAGAACCACATCTTAAATCCCAGGTAACGTAACAGAAAAGCAACTTCTTCATGTAAAAGCACACAGGACAAAATGAGAACAGGATTCTCACCCGACCAAGCCGCCTGCAGTGTATCTTCCTACACAACAGTATATTGCTTGTACTACAGTAGCTGAATTCTTCCTGCAGAATTCTGCAGTAATGCTAACTCATTGCATGCTATTGCATAGAAGAGGAAATGTAAAATTCTCCATGGGACTGATGTTTGTATGGGATATCATCTCACAAATTGCAAAAAAGAGAACCAGTGCATGACTAGTTCATAACAATATTAAATCATTTGGACAACAGTGAATTTATATGTCTTTAAATTTTAACCATTTTAAGATACCTGATCTCACAGGAAGCATGTAGGACAGAAAAATGACTTCTTTTTTTCTTTTTTCATTTGAATTATTTAGCTTTCCCACCATGTTCGTTCCCCTGAGATAGATATTCCATATCTAATCAGGTCTCCATAAAACAAATGTGCAAAATTAGCAAGAAGTCCCTGTAGATCTGTATTCTTAGCTTCAGACAAACTAAAGTGGAAAAAGAATGCAATTATTCTTTCTTAATCTCACTTTTCTTTTTCCTTTCTTTCCAAAACCACCATAATCTAATCTGGGACCAAGAAAATTACTAGTTGAAAGAAAAACACGGGACTCAGAATTTCAGTCACACTGTATCTTCAGAAAAAATCCCTCATGTTCATAAGATGACCTTTTTTGTGGTGATAGAAATTGAAGGTGAGAAACAATAACAGGTCTAATAAAAGCAGGACTGCCAATTCAACCCAAAACCCTTCACTAAGTCATCTACACAGTTTTTGAACACTTCCAGCAATGGTGATTCTCCAGATTAAACTTTAAAAGCAGTAGGGTTATACAGATGTAGTTGTAGCATAACTCCCAATAGCACGTGAAATGTAAAGCCTATGTTTCTATCTAAATCCAGGCCTAATTTACAGAGCTGGCAGATGTTTGTGTGTATGTGCTTGCACTTGCACACGCACACAAGGTCAGGTGTGCACACATGTTTTGGGGTGTGTTTCTGAATGTAAGGTGGGTTTGTGTGTAGGAGGGTTATGTGTACAGGGGTATAGATGACTGGGTATTTGCAGTGTGGGTATATGGCACATGGGTATAGGGGTGCACATGTCTTTAACTGTGACGGTACACATGTATGTGGAGGGATGTGTAGGTATATATGTGTCTTCTGTTCCAGTGTTGCTGATTTTCTCATTACCGAGCAGTGTCAAGTACTGCAAAATAAATACTGCTCTCATATTATATTTCATTTTATATTGAGGATCATGAATCTGATACCCTGACTTCAACAAAGGCTTACTCGAGACTATTTTTCTTAATTGACACCCAACATTCACAGCAGTTTATTTGGTCATAAGCAAGGAAATGAAGCAATGAAATAGCCATAATGCAACTGGGGATGGGGGATACACAACAGGTTGAATATATTATATATTCTCACACCCTTTAGCTGCCTGCAGCTGAAGGGCTTCCTGAGCTAAAGGTGGCTTCTTGGTGTTTAATAGCTTCTGGAAATCCTAATGACCCCTTAATATGCAGACCTGAAACAAGATGTGTAACTTATTCCACTTAACATCTGTGAGAGAAAATTGATAAAAAAGGCATGAAAATGTACAACTGCCCACATTGCACTAGATCAAAGGACCACTTAGCATAGTGCCCTGTCTCTAAGAATATACAAAACCAGCTTCATATATGACACTTCCCCTTAACAGTCTTTCAGCTACAAACTTTTTTAAGGCTCAAGAAGTTCCTAAGGTAGGTGTATGCTCAGTAACCCCTCAGTAGATTTCTCTTCTATGACATTGGCCAAAGCTCCCCTTGAAACTACATTTTGGCAACCAACATCCTTTGGCACCTAGTTCCACACCTCTGTTGCCAGATGCACAAAGGCTCACCTCCTGCTTGATAGAACCTGGTTCTTAACAGCTTTATTTGATGCCTTTTACATAGTCTGAGCTTGGAATGAACTATACTACCTCATATGTTTCTTTAAAAAGCGAAACACAGATATGAAAAATATCTTTCAGGCAGAAAAATTAAAATTAACAAAATGGATATGTGGTCAACACCATTTTTGATACTGTAATTACAGAAACCATAACTGTTAAGTTGCTCTTGTCACAAGTATCTTCTCAATCAAAAGAGCTGTGTAGAAGAGCGAGACCACAGCACTTTTGCTACATGCTCTGTTAACAGAACTTCACTAAAATCAGAGTGAAGGTGAAGTGTCTTTTTGTGCTCCGAAGTGAAAACTAGATTAACTTCTGTTTCAGCAGAGAGGAAAACTTAATAACTAAGTCCTGGGCAGAGAGTCAAAAAACGCATTAAAGCAGAGATACAGAAACACATGCTGTACAGGATCCTGATGGTATCCATACTTCTCAAGAGCAAGGCATACCCCAAAGCCCATAATGATTCAAATATGGAACAACAGCACTTAAAACTTTAATGTAATAAAATATCAAGTAATTTTTAGGAAAAAAAAAGGGAAACAAATTCCACACCCCCGCCCCCCTTTGGATTGATTCCTGGCGCCACTGGTTGAGCAAGGAACCACAGGCATAGCATATTTACAGCAAGCTTTCCAAACTGTGCTGCAAAAGCCAAGAAACTTTCCTGTAAACTGAGGCCTCAATCTACCCCACACACTTCACGTTGCAGCTACATGCATTTAATAAAACTTCACATTCACATTTTTATTTTTCTCATCACATTGTTTATATTACTCTGCATTAATTTCCTCTTTGTAAAATCCCCTAAATTGCTCGTAAAACTGCCTTAAAAAGAAGTAAAATGATCCAGCTCGAAGATCAATGAAGAGAAATGGGGCCATTTTTCACTAGACATGTAAAGAACAGAAAAGTAATATGATGTACCACTGATCGTTACACAAGGCCTGCCAGCAGATACAGTTCTGGACTTTTACATTCGAGGATCTGTCCCAAGAGTATAGGATGCTACTTGAGAGGAGGCATGTGAAGGGACCTGTAGTCATATTTTAAAAGGTATTTCTGAACATAGCTATACAGAGGTACGCATGATTCTCATGTAAGTTTAGCAGAAACAAGGAAACCATATACAACCAAATTTTGATACACCTCACAGGCTTGAAAATCAAGTCAGGAATTCTGAATTGCCTTGGTAGCTATAAAGATCTCTATGCAACTTGTTGTGAAGACAGAATCACTCACATGAAAAAATAACGTAAGGCATGAATAAGCAGCATGTTGAAAATTAACTGCCACAATCCAAAAATCAAGAGGAAAATAATCTTAACATTTAGATTTATCATAAAGGGATAGACAGTAGAGCAACAGAGATGACTGTGTTCAAAGAGTTATTCCATACAGAGATTTGTCCTTAAATCTGCATCTACATAAATCTTCTCTAGTTTAAAAAAAAAAAGAAAAAAGAAAAAAAAAGAAAAAAGAAAAAAAGAAAAAGAAACAAACTTAGGCTGATGACAAGACCACTTGGCATGAACTACTATAAATATTGCAAAGTTTCCATTTCTTTTTCTTTAAAAAAAGAACAAATATAGTCCTTTTATGTTCCCATTTAAGTAATCACTTCCAGGTTCCATACAGAACCATCCACATGTGCACTGCTTAAAGTCTGCTCTTACGAGCAGAAGGGATAAAACTACCCTTGGCAGATATATTATTTTTGTGTAGTTTGACTTTTGGATTTCTACCACTTCCCTTGTTGGCTTCCATTCTTCAACCCATCCCTACTTGTATTTGTACTGGACCTTTAACTTGCATTGCCAAAAATCTTCCCTCCAAAGAGTACATAAGGGTAGAGAAAAAAGAGCAATAAAAAAGTCAATTTTTCTTTCCAATGTTATATAACAAACAAGCCACAAAAAGACTTTGGGTCAGCAGAAACAGTAGGCCACTTACTGTTTATCCCCTAGAAACATTGTCTTCTGCCCAGAAAGGAGCTAGGACACCTGCTGGAGTCCTACCTATACTGTCCTGGCTCAGCTGGACAGAGTCACCATACACATTCCATCAGAACATTTAAAATCATACCCCAGAAAACTTACTCAGAATACATCTAATGAAAACTTGTCATAGAACACATATCATTCCATCTGAACCACAGAAGATGTTCAAAAGACACTAATTACCAAAATAAATTACTATTAAAGCTGTAGCTTTTTCCTCCATGCTGACTCATTAAAGTATGCCTTTGGATTCTTAAACCATAGCTGTTTTGCAAGAAACAACGATAACTTTAAACAAAAGACTGAAGTTCACTCTAGATTTGTAGCTGATAAGTTCAAAAATGATGATGTTGCACACCTCTACTTTTGAAATGGGACATATTCTAAGGAAGGCTGAGTTTTGGCAGAGAGCACTCAGCAAATTCATGAAACTGGGCTTCTCTGAAATGCTCCTAGTTGAGTATCGAAAATAACTATATTTTTTAGCCAAAAAATTTTCTGAGGTTTGTAGGGGGCAGAAGAGGGATAAAAATGCCAGACATCCGAGATGTCTATGCAGAAATGTCAGAAGAAGAATAAACAGGAAAAACATTCAAGTCTTCAGAATCAACCCAAAAGATTTCTAGATGAGGTTGATTTATATTTACTGTGTAAGTAAAGAAGAGGTGAGTTAAGAAACAGAAACCAGATCAGTGATCACAAGATGACAAATTCTTTACTCAGTGGGGAAATAAAGGGATACAATAACATCATAAGTATACTAGTAAGCAGAGTGCCTAGGGGTGAAAATCCTGAGCAAAAAGCAGTGAAAAGAGAATGTTCCAACACAGAAGAAACAAGAAGCATAGCAAGGGACCAGTAAGGCCCTCTTTATAACCAAAAAAATATAAAAGGAATTTAAAAAAAAAATATCTAGAAATAAGAACCTGTGATGACTGATTAGTCACAGTATAGAGGAATTACAGAAACACATATGGGTAAAATCATAAACACCAATGCATGCAGTGCATTACAGTCAGCATGGATACAAAAGACAGCAAAAACATGTTCTCTTATAGAGAATGAATGTTTAAATAAAGTATCAAAAGTAACTTAACTGTACTTAATTGGGAAATAAAACAAAAAAAAGACACAGAAGTTGTTTTCTTGAACATGTTTTAAAAAAATTGTGACGTGTTTTTAACAAAGAAATATGATCATAGGCTTGAATAGAGGTAAAACAAGCAAATACTATATAAATTGGAGTAATTATTCAGGTCACCTTCAGGATCTGATCTGTCATCCTCTGTGCCACCAAACTCCTTGCACCAGACTCTTTCTCAAGGGACCATCAGCACTGGGCAGTGTCTCCAAGTTCCCACCTCATATTCTGGATATACCACACCAAGGCAGGACCACATGTGTGCAACAATGTTAGATGACTGCAGCTGTGTGCCTGCAGGGTTATGCAACAGTCACAGCTGAGAAGGCATGTCTGAATGGCAGTCGTACAAATTATCTTGCCTTAGCTATAGCTTCTAACCTTCTCTTCCAAATAGGGAACTGAAACATCGGCAAAAATGTCAGTTAGATGGACCCACAACTCACTGTAAAACCATCTGCCTGCAGATAAATTCTCTGCTGTCAGATCAAAAAAGAAGCTGCAGTAAGATTTCACTGGTTTACTGCCTTGGATTTTATTGTATAAAGTACTTTGATTAATAATTGGATGGTAGACTAGAGACTGACTACCAAACCTGTGACTAACTTCCATGCAGGACGTATCATAAGCACCCTGAGGAATGGGCTCAAGAGTCCAAAATCAAAACAGATGAACTTTAAAAACATGTGATATATGTTACACTTAGCAACATTTAAAAACTACAATAGTACAAAATGAGGAAAAGCTACTCAGGTAGCAATACTGCAGAAAAACTTCTGGCTGCTACGTAAGACTTAAAACCCAAGGAAATCTTACAGGAACTATTATACTGAGATACCAGAGGATTATTTTATTCTGCTAGATGTTGATAAGGACTGGAAATACTTATTCTGCTGATTAAATGCCAAGGTCCTTGTCTAATTTTGGGTACCAATGACAGCAACAAAAGAAGCAGGAAACTTGAGTCATAAAGAAAAATTGGACAACTAGGCTTAAACGTAAAAACACATAGGTAAGCATGTCCAATATATAGGAGGTTGTTATAAAAAGGACAGAGAATCTGTTCCAATTTCTGCTATGTGAAAAAGGAGAAATTAACTTCATTTGCAGCCCAGAAGACTTGGGTTAGAAACCAGGAGAGTGTATTTTATGTTGAGAATAGGTAAGCAAAGGAATACACAGTATATTCACTGGAGATTTTAAGGAGCAGGATAAACATCTGCCAGGGCTGGTTTGATGCACACACAGCCTGCCTTAGAGCTTGCGTTTGGACAGCATCACCCCTCGTTTGTTTTAAGCTTAATTTTTTCTTGAAACTTTTAATTACTTCATTGTGCTTTTTATTCTGCAACTGAAATACCTGCAATGAACTGACACTTCTTTTTTTTAATAATGTCCATTTTTAAAGAAGGTGTTTAAGCTCCTAATATTTTAAAAGATATTTGCCTTCCTGGAAAATTCCTATAAAATTGTTGGCACAACTTCCTCCCCCCATGTACAAGCTTGACAGAAATGTAGTACCTACCAACATTTGTCTTGGAATTGGTGGGAGGTGAAGGAGAAAAGGCACAGGTAGGACTTCCTGAACACAAAGTAACCATCTTACAGGCAAACGAAAATGCAAAACAAATATAATGGACAGACTAGGCTTGAGCTACAGCTAATTCAAGGGACTGATGGCACTGGCTGCTGTGGGTAACCATTCCCCAGATCCTGGATCAAATCTTCTGCACAGATTAAGCTTTCATTCAAAGAACACAGGCAAAGCAATTAATAAAATCTTTGTGTGGACTAAGCAGACACAAAGCACTTGTAAACAACAGAACAAGTAAGAAGAACCTGGAATTCATCCTTTTCATGTCTGAAGCCAATAACTTTCTTCTAAAGTCCTTCTTTATCTAATATGCTTGAATTTGGCTTTAATAGCTGTTAAAGAGGTGCTGTCAAGAAGTGTCTCTTCCAATAAGCAATACTCTGTTGTCTCCCACTCCCTCTCCCTACCTAAAAGCGCAAAACTAATGCAATTGTCACCTTTAGAGAGCCTAGATTAAGCCTGAAGTCATACTGGCAGGAGATGAAAGCAAATTGTGATCAGAGTCCAGAGGCTGATTCAAACTGGGAGAAGGGAGAGGTGGTAAGTGGGCGTGCTAATTCCCGACTTTAGTTTTTTCCGTTCATCTTTGTGCTGGAAAAGAGGTGAAGCTGGAAATCTTTTAAAGATGAGTGAATACACTGCAAAACAGGTTTAAGTACATGTGCCAACTTTCAGAAAAAGCGTTCAGTCTTAAACTGCATGCTTGCATACACTGGAGAAAAGTGAAAATATCACTAAACCTCTTCTCATCAGAAAATGTAGAGTTGGAATATTAGTGTCTCTAATATTTTGCAGGAGAATTTTTCCACTAGCAAATAGAAATGATTGACCAAAATAATGCAACTAACAGCAGTAAAAACAAATATAAGCAGCACGGTTTTCTTCTACGTAAGTGGCTATAAATTTGCAACATTAAATGAGTTATATAATTAGGCAGCCAAATATTACCATCTAAAGACACATAACCTGCACTTACATTAATAATCATCACTCTGTTGTTTTGGTTCCCTCCCCAGAATACTTGAATTAACTATGGCTAAAGCAAAATCTCTATGGTCATTATACAGGCATTATTGTAAAAAAAAAATGTTACGAGTCTCTTTCAATTCTGTCCTACCATCCTATTAACAGAAATGCTCTTTTGCACAGTTTTATGGATCAAATTCCTCTACAACTTAGTTTAATACTTTGATATTTTCCATACTAGCTACAAAATTCATCACTGATTGAAAAAAATAAAAAAGAAAAAAAAGTTTATTTCAGTATCTGCACTGAAACTAGCTTTAAATGACTTTCAGCTAAAATTAATTAATCTCATCTAAGCCTCCACTAAAAATCTTCTATGTTGTTACTTACACTTTAGCAAGCTTCTTCTACGTGATCCAAGCATAAAGAAATCCATATGCTCTTTGTGTTCCCACAGCACGCTTTCTGCACATCTAATCGATCGTTGGGTGGTCCAGCTACACGACAGCATATTCCACAACTGTCTGGTGGACAGCCGGAATGGGGAGGATGTGACCTGACCCCTACCATTCACTGGGTTTTATACAAATTATTTCTCCCAGTTGCTAACATACCTTTTGTAATGCTTTCCAATAGTTTTCCTTGGAAACAATTGAGATTTCTAAAGAAGGCATAGATCTCAATCTGAAAACACTTCATGGAAACATATCTATTTCTAAGAAACACAGATTGAAATGAAAAACTTGCATGAGTCTGAGGGTAGGAAACTTTTTTCTCCAAATCCTTTTTATTATTCCCCTACGATGCACTACCCACCCTTTATCCACTTTAAGTTTAGCGGATTTTTAACTCCCCAACAGAGCAATTTCAGTACACATCTCATACATCGTGAAGGAAAAGCTCAGTAGGAAAATTATACTATTCACCAGGAGGCCACAGGGGGTGGTAGTGGTGGGGGTGCATGTAGGGGTGTGTGTCACCACATATGTGTGGCTGTGGGTGTTACACGGAAATAATCATTATGGTTTGCTTTGTTTAAAATTACTGGCTTTCAGCCCAAATTTTGTCCCCACCTAATTTGTAAAAGTAGGTAGCTAGCTCATTGCCATGAGCACTTATAAAACATTGGAATGATTACTTAATGTAGTGTGGGTAACCCTAAAATGATGACACACTCTTTCCTGTCCCCCAAGATGAATCCATTACTTATCTGATCACTTTGCTTACAGCTGATAGCATCGTGTAGCTCCACTTCCAAACCACAGAGTCCCTACTAAACAGTGTGTAAGTGCAATCCCCTTCTTCACAAATAAATTAACTCTACAGACTGGTGGTGCACTGCAAGAAAAGCAGAATAAGGAGGGGGTTTTAAAGTAGTCTCTACATCTACTATCTATATGTTTTTTGCTTTTTCATCTTCTAACACTGTAAAGATTGGAAAGGTTACTAACCACTTCCACTACAGTAGTTACGCTATACAAGAATTATGACAACATAAGAACATAAACATGCAATCCAATCTTAATGCGATCCACATTCTTGAGCCAAACTCTAGCTAATCATCCTAAGACTGTGTACTGTCATGTGACCACTGCTGTCAGGCAGCAACTGCATCATGAGTGATAAATTTGTGCCTCACCTCTGCCACTCTTGTCTTGCCTCGGCTTCTGTAGCCCTTCCAAGGTGGGTAGGGGCGGAAGACACCTATGTCTCACTTGCAATGGTTTGCTCTTCTGCAGCAAAAAGCCAGAGAATGGAAGATGACATTGGACAGGTTTTCCACTCCTGGCCGTCAACAGCTGAAACATAGGTTTATACTGAACTGTGGAATCCCACAGCCCATGAGAAAGAAAGCACATCCCAAAGCAGAACTTCTAGGGGAAGAAGACAACTTTTTCTGCTTCACTTACAAGAGAATCAAATCTATGTGGGAATGGAAGCCAATGAACCAGGGATACAGGAAAAAAGGGAGTAAGACATATTTTACTATCCACCTCCTTCCACAAATTCGTACACCTCAAGCAAAAGGTTTAATAGGATAGCAATATTTTTCATGCATATTATGAAAAGTCCAAATGGCATTTCCAATTACTGGTTTTGTCCTCGTTTCTACATCAAATAACCCTGAAGAGTAAGAAGCCATTTTTCTTCCTACTCACCCCAGAACAGAACCAAGATCCCCCTGGGGTTTGGGTTGTTTGGGGTTTTTTTCAATTTTCTTTATATTTCTGTGTTTACACATAAATGAGACAAATACAAGAAGAGAGTTTTTTCTCCTAAAATTGACTTACGCTATTGCTTCTGATCATGACTGAGAAAACACATTCAAAAAGAACCCCCAAACCCTTAATTCAGACATCAATCACCAACAGGATATTATCTTTTGTTGCTGAAGAACTACGACTAGTTATATGCCAATATGACCCCTTTGTGGGTCAGAATTCCTTTAATGCTGATGGAAACCTGCTTTTCAATTAATGAATAAGAAGGGAAGCGGTCATATTTTCATTGCAACTCCCAAGCTAAAACCTCACAACCGTATATAGACTCTCTGCTAAATGCAGAACAGATGAGCTTTAAAAGAAAGTTACTTATATCATGGAATCTTTCAGTCAAATTAGGAACTAATGTTGACTTATCACCTGTCATTCCTCATTAATGATACTTGAATATGGGTATTAAAAACGTGCATATGTTGGGAGGGAAAAAAAAACCTAACAAAACATCAACAACAACAAAACAAAAATTCCAAAAACCAAAGAAAATGAGAAAGACCTCTTTGATGATAGAACTCTTATAAAAATTCAGTGAACCTTTGATCTGTAAATTATGAAATAGCAAGTTAACAACAACAAATCAGTGGACCAACTTACAAAAAAATAAGTTGGAACTTAAGAACAGATTTGCTTAACTCCTCCCATTTTTATACTAATGTTGGTTCCACTCTGAGCAGCTTCATAAGAGACATCACTGCATTCCAGGGTTATTGCCTCTATGATTTCCCAAAGCAGTGTGTTCAGTTTACTTTCTGGTTCTGCAAATTTGACTTGAAACCCAACCGTCAAGTTAAGATAATTCCCGCTTCTATAAAAATCAGGACTAAAGATAAGCAAAACTCTGCCATATGTGACAATTCAGAAAAATTTACTATCTCTATCAGCATAGCAGATATTCATCATTGCCTTCTCAGTAAACCAGGTGACAGGTGAAGCATAAGAAAGGAAGACAAAGCTCAGACAGATGACAGAATTACAAGTTTAGCACGTTACTATTATAACTGTGTATGTTTTAATGTGGTAGATGTCTTCTAGTTTTAGCTCAACTGTGTCTCATCCATGCTTTTTGCACAAACTTTTCTGACCTTTTCATGAATTACAAAACAGATTGTCCTGTATCAAACACCTCTGACAGAGTACAAAGGGAAACAATCAAGAGGAAAGTACAAATAGTTGTTCTCACAACTGGACTTCTACTAATCGTACTTCAAGTACTTAAGAATTAAAGCCCATATCACAATCCAGGCTGGCACACTCATGAGTAGAAACAGAGTTTATTATTTCTTAAAGTAATATCAAGCTAATGTTGATAATATGCTTTCACACTCCATCTGTAATTTCTGATGGTAAATCATATTATGTTGAGAAATATTATGTAATTGTCATCACCACATTAGAAGCTGATGAAGCCAGGATATAGACTAACAACCCTCTATGGCCAGGGCAGAATGCTTGTCTCTTTGGATGTATATAGAAGGAGAGAAGAATGTGTATCAGATGTATTTATTTGTATTTACATTGATTGTATTACAAGTACAAAGGTACAAAGAATGGAGCCAAATCTGCACACAAAAAGACTTTAGAATCTGTAATTTATTCAGATGTTCTCTGATCTGTACTTGGAAAAAGTTTCTCTTTGGTAGAACTAAAAACCTATTTCAAACTTTATAGAACAGCAGGACACAGTAGTTTATTAAGTTACCATAAAAAAAAAATATGATCAACCACAAAAGTTCTATTATAGTTTGTCAGACTAAATGTGAATATATGATTTTGTCAGAAAGACTGAATAGTCCAACAGTGATTAGCTTACATTTTCTTTTCACTTTTTAATGTTCCCAGTGTGTTACTGCCTGAGACTTCAAATAGGTGAAACCTGAAAGCAACAGTGGAGTCTTCTCTGCCAGAATTATACATAAAGAAAAAAAATATAAAAAAAATTGCAAGCACACTATGCTATTTAAAATGAGACTCTAAGGCACCACAAGAAGAAACCCTTTATAAATCAAGGGCACACTATATACTGTAATTCAGTTACAGTATTGAAGAGAGATGTTGTTAAAATCTACTAATCCATTTTTGGCATGAACTGCAAACAGGCGAGATAGTTTACAAATACAGGTTATAAGCACTGTTGCTAAAGCTGCCATTCCTGTGATCTCAGGCAAACTCTGAAGCATGCTGCTTCCTTTCTGAAAAGCTTCAATATGTTTCCTCCCCCAACACACCCTTAGCTCTGGACAGTTTAATCATTCTCACAGCAGATAAATCTTTCTGAGAGCTGATTATTCTGACAGGGGGAAAAAAGGCACTATGTGTGACAGGGTCTCTTTTGTTTCATTACAAGCACAACAATCTGTTTTCCATTGAACAGAGTTTTTAGTTCTCCCTCCACAACATTTTTCTTTAATTATGATAAAAGACAGTAACTTAATCAGGCATAAATCCTGTTCAACTGAACATAAGAAAATAAAGGGGTTAAAGTTGGAGGCAAAAAGTTAGACATGTGACCTCTCAATTACAGCTCTAGATAATATACTACTAAGGCACTGACAAGAAAAAAATCATTCGTTCCTCAGATTTGCCATAGTGTCAGCAGAAAAAGTCCTTAAAGAAACTCACAGTCATTATTATTTGGGTTAACATGCTTTGACTAGAATGCAACTATTCAGTTGTAAAACAATCTTGACTTTTACTCCAGCAGCATAGTCACATGCACAGCTACCCCCAGAGAAAAACATTTTCTTTGCAATAGGCAATTTATTTCAGAAACTCTGGAAACCAGCACCTCAATTCGCCATATAAGCTGGGAAAAAATTAAAAGGACTGGCACCAGAAGGGGAATATATTATCTTCAGAATCGGGCTAGCTGACACATGTAATACAGGCGATATGTATATGAAGGCTAGGATCAGCATCCTCAGACTACAATCAGTGCTCTCACTTATTGCCATGTCCAAGAACTAGCACAGCAAGTTGCAGTTTTAACTCAGTTTAGTTGTTGGAAGCAAAACTCACATTGATCAGCTAAACTGCAGCAGAACCAGTCACTACTCACACAGAAACAACTATCAGCAACTAGAAGTAGGGACAGGTAGGTGAGCAGGAGTTATGAGAAAGACATGGAGTAATTCCACTATGACAGACTAGCAAGTTCAGATATACTTGGGATGGAGGTATGAGGTATTGTTAGACATGAGGGGAATACAGAAAGCAAATGAAATTTGAGGGCTGAAATTTGAGAGTCACGTGGAAACTTGATATAAAAAAAAAAATATTCTAACTGAACAGGCATTTCTGCTCTCTCACTGAGCAGAAGAGACCAGTGGCAGTTCGCTGGCCCTGAGGACAATGTCATGGGTCATGCCCATGTTCTTGCAATTTCTCCTCTCAACCCCCAAAAGGCTGACCGCATCGAAGATAAACCTGAGAACATGCCTTGTCACATGGTTATACTCCACACTGACAGAGTTAGACCTACAGGCTACAGCTATGGCAGAAAGCAGGCTCCTCAGAAAACAACAGCCAACTACAGGCTGACATGCAAGCTTCAACCTAGATCCTAATTTTTTTTCTCGTAAAGACGCAGCCCAAGATGCTGGAGTGAAGAGATGATGGACATTGGGGAAAGACACCAGACACAGAAATTCACCATTAAAGACAACCTAGGGGATTCATAGGGAGTCCTCTAAATATGGAGGAATGGGAGGATCTGACACAAAGACCTTGGAGGGCAGAAGCAGTGGACTGCATAGCTTAATGCAATGAGGACAGTGTGTAGACCCTGAAAAGTACACAAGCGCTCCACTACTTCTCTAAATAGCAGTAGCAGCTACTACCAAGGTTCATCAGTCATCACACTGAGCTTCCCCAGACCTCTCAAGTCATGTATGGGTTTGTAGTTCGTACTTTCTTTGCATAAGTAGCATCGAGATAGTAGTTTTAAGACCACAATGTCACTGTTTGAAAAAGATAGGTTTGGTTAATTGGTTAAAGACATTTCCTTGTTGCCTAAGTTAAAGACATTTCTTAAAGTTGAATAAAATGTTGAATGTTCAAATTACAGATGTCAAAAAGAAGAAAAATACATTGGGTATGGGGTTGGTTTGTTTTGTTTGGGGGTTATTCTTTGGCCAGTCTGGAGTGCATTATTTCAGGCAGCATGGAACTGCCTCTGGCTATAGTTACCAGAGTAGACTTTAATGAAAACTGGTGTTGGTCTGCATAATATTTTGTGCACCTGGGGAAAATATTTATCCAAGCAATACCCAGATCTGTGGCCACCAGACATGTTGAGGACTTGCTTGCACTACGTTCAATGGCATCTTTGAAAGCACCAGAAGACACTCACTGTGTTTAAGGTAGCTTCTTTTTAAAATTTTGAACAAAATTTAGCAAAATAAATTATTGACTTAGCAACTAGGATATTCACATACTGTGGTTAAATCTGCTACACAGTTACTTTCATAGTATATATTTTCACAATGATTTTTACAATTACACTTTAGGCTTACATGCATCACACTATAATTAGTTTTCCCCTATATATAACTTTAAAATATAAACATATACTTAGGGTCCTAATATCTTAATATAAATCTACCCTTTTAAAAAGTCATATACAGACTTGTTCATGCACACCAGTGTTTTTTCCAGAACAGGTGTTCATGATATACCATACCAGCTTTGCATTAATTCAACACCCAAATGCTGGACTTTCTAGGCATGTGATGGTGTACAGGATGAAGAGTGGAACACCAACACTTCCTTATCGGGAAAGCAGACATTTTAAAGTAACCACATTCTTCATCTATATGAAAAGTTTAATATATAAAAAACTCTACATTTCTGCCATTCAGCCTCAAAATCTCTCTCTTCATATTGGGTATGTTCCTGCATCCAGATTATCTGAGACACTGGGGAAGTTTGTTAATGTAAACTAAATCTGAACCATTTGAAGTATAGATCACTGTCTATTTCTCTTTCCTGGAATATGACAGCCACGTGAAATTCAGAGCTAAATTACAGTTTACACTGCTCCTCCCGCACATGTAAAAGAGCTCTCTTTGTAAAAGAACTCTATTAAAGGAACATCTCTGTTACAGAAGTGCATTTAGGTACCTTCTTAATCCTGAGATAATTAAAATCTACTAAGGCAATAAGGTGCTATGGCTGTAAAGAGTTTATTGAAGAAACGCTCTCTGCATTCTAAAAGGCATCTACACAGTTTCCACTGACATACCCGGTATTTTTCCTAATCAAGTAAAAGTACTCTTTCTTACTGTTTCTCAACAAGACCCAAAGCAGAATTGTTGATGGAACTGCAATTTATGCACTGGAGCACAGCTGCTCCAAACAATGTCAAGAAGCATCCTTAGCACATCATCAGCACTGCCCTGCTCTTTGGTCACATGCTTCGTGGAATAATTGCTTTTTGAAAGCTCAGACTATATATTACCTCATTTTGTCTTCTAATGTAAGAAGACTAGAGATGCCATTTCAAATTACATTAAAGACATTATTTCTTGTCTCCAAGTGACACTGCTTGGACTATGCCAAATCCGGTATACTAGCCATCCTTTACTACTTCTGACCTACAATCTATTTTACATGCATAGGCAACCCAAGATGAAACAGAGCAAAAGTGCAATGGCTGCCTGGAACAGTGGGCTAACAATGACTCTACTGTGAAAACCATCACAAAAGCCCATGAAAAATATGCTAGGGTTGCAAATTTGCAAATAAAAATTTTAACTGGTTCTAAAGAAACCTGATGCAGAGGCAGATCTATTCTGGGATAATCTTAATGGAAATATAATTTTCCAGCATGCAAAGTCAGGAATGAAAAAATTTATAACTTTACTACCTTTTAACAACCTTATACACTGTTAACTGAAACACATCTTTAGTCCCACAAATTACATTGTGTAATGAGAATATAAAATTCTAAGCAAGCACATTTCTTGCAAATTTCAGTTCTAATTTACAAAAATTTGTAAGCACTATTAAATTTATAGAAATCCTTTCAGACCAATGTATGTCTAAGTATTTTATCCATTTATATATATAGCCACATCTGTTTTTAGAAGCCCAAACTAAGCCAGGTGTGGAACACAAAATCTTGGTTTATATTTTTAAGGTGACTTTGACAATACTTCACCAATTAGTATTTTGCAAGATGAGGAAGGTGGAGAGTCAGACATTACAGTTGGAAATAAAATGGGTTTTATACCTCCTTGAATTTGTATTACTGGCTCACAGGTGTAGCAGGTTAACTAAATTCTAATAGACAAAATAAATATTAATAGCTGTCCTCACACTTCATTTTCCAAATAACAGGATGTAAATCAGAAAATACTTTAGCTGCTGAGCAGGATTCCTTGGATTTTTTTTCATTGTTTATTATAGAATCATAGAATCATAGGTTACGGTTGGAAAGGACCTTAAGAACATCAAGTTCCAACCCCCTTGTAATGGGCAGGGACACCTCACACTAAACCATGTCACCCAAGGCTCTGTCCAGCCCGGCCTTGAACACTGTCAGGGATGCAGCATTCACAACCTCCCTGGGCAACCTATTCCAGTGCCTCACCACCCTAACAGGAAAGACTTTCTTCCTTATATCCAATCTAAACTTCCCCTGTTCAAGTTTTAACCTGTTACCCCTTGTCCTATCACTACAGTTATGTCATAGAAGACACCATATTCAGGACATGATCAGTTCAAAATACAAAGCACCAACTTTTAGAGGTAAGTCTGCTCTTTAATCTCCCTTTAATTTCAGTTTCTGTCACTAGGGGGGCAAGAAGGAAGTAAAAAAAAGAAAAGAAAAAAGAGTATGTTGACTACTTACATAAAAGTGATATTACACAGTGCAAAAGTGCAAAGTTAGAAGTAAGAAAGAAATGCCACTGTGCAATCTTTAGTAACTCAGCAAAGACATAGAAACTTGGGACTCCATCCCCTCTTACTGCTACCTGTGGAGTAAGAAGCTATTGCACCCATGTGATATGATTATGCCTCTTGTGGAAAGGCTGTAGAAAACATTTAGCAGAAATACAGCAGAAAGAACAAGAACTGCAAAGTGAGAATGACCATCAGTTCTTCACCACCTTACCTCTCAGTTTTGCTTAAAAGGCTAGACACCAGATAGGCAACTAAGCCAGTGGCACAATAGCCAACAAGTTTATTCAGCCACCTTCTAAGACTTATCAGAGATCAGATTTACCAGAAAACATCACTGAAACATCACTACACCAGAGCCAGATGCATAAAAAGTACTGTTTATAATAAACAGATTAAATGCTGGATTTAAACCAGAAAGGAGCAATCCTAAAACTGGCAAGTCAGAATTCTCAGCAGCTATTGGTTCATTCTCAGTGAGAGTCAGGAAGGAAATGCTCTTAGACATCCCTAATGTTTTTAATTATCCCAATCTACTTCATATATATTACTGTAACTCTTTCTGAAAGATCAGCTATGAACCATCCAATATTAACAGACTGGTATTTCTTACTGTAAATTCCTGTCTGCCGCCTTTTCAATTCCTTGCTTAATTGGGGAAGAAATAATAATGATTACAATAACACTTAAACCTGATATTACCCCTGCTTGTTGAGAAATTGTTGGATTAGAAACAAGCAAAGATTTTTATTTTTTTTTTTAATACCACCTGAACAATCCATTTGGCCGAAGAAAGAAGCCTTGATTTTCGGCAGCAAGGAACACACTCAGAAATCTGTGGTTGGACCAAAAAAGTCACTTCTAGTGCAATAATGGAAAACATAAACCCATCACTCAAAAAAGCAACCAAAAAGAAAAACATGCCTTGCTTTCTTAAAACAGTGAATCACCTATATCTTCTGTCCTGGAAATTCTTTACATCAATTAAAAAATGAAGACTTACCAACATCCCATCCAAGCCTAAAAAATGTGGTGGTTTGTTAGGCTTTTTTTTGCCCTTAAAGTCTTATGCTTTCATTTTAAAGTGCATTGCCTGTTCCTCCTCCCTTCATCTTCTGCTTGCAAAATTACACCCTTACAGTTGCAGAGATAATACTCAAAAAAAAAAAAACCAAATGCAATGTTTTCATCCCAAATTTACTGATGGAATAGTACAATATTAGGTCTCTGAGTAAGTTTACAACTGCCATCTGCAACCCCACAGGCAGTAAAACTACCATGAACCAAGTCAATTTCCCATGACTTTTAAAACCTGCAAAGAAGTGTGAATTTAGGAGCTCAAGTTATTATCCAAGAAGAAACACTCAAAAGATACAGGCTGGGAGCAGTAGTTTATTTTCTGTGCGATCTCACCAATGTCCTGCACCAGCCAGCTGCATGTGGGAAGCCACACAACTTCCTGCTCACCCAGTTGGAAACACTGTTCCTCCCCCAAAGCATGCAGCCAGTGTTTACAATTTTGCTAGGAAACCAACATCCAACAGAAGAGCCCACACTCATGTAATAAAAAATGATGAGACTGCTGGGAGAGAGAAAGGGGAAGTCACCAACTCTCATCACCACCTTCCAAAAACATTGCCTATACCTTCAGTCAAATAGGGGTAATTCCTGATCTAACTCAACCCACTCGTCTGTAATTCAAGGTTTCTCTCAAATTACACATAAAGAAAATGGGTTTGAAGTATGTGCTGTATGTTCCAGCTCTTTGGAGCCCTTGGCAATTCCAGAATGAACTGCTCAACAAATAAAACAAAAAAAAGCCAAAACCACCCACCCACAAACATGCACCACAAAAATATGTTACCTGATTCTCACTAGATACAGGAATGATCAACTCTATGTCAATCAAATCAGATAAACAAGATTCTGGTATTTATAGTTCAAGGTCCACAGGTGTTCAGAAAGAAATGTTCATACAGAAAAGGAGGGATGGAGGGGTGAAGAATAAAAGGAACGGACACCCCAAGGTAAGAACTGGAAGCCAACAAATCTGATCAAAGGTGGCCTAGCCAAAGCTCATCTCCCCCTCCACCTGGCTGGCTAGTTGTGGCCAACGGGCATCTTCTGTTGCGGTCAATTAAAGACAAAGAGACAAAGGCATACACCTGCCTCCAAAGGTGTGTCCAGATTGACACTCGCATGTTGGAACATCAGAACCATGCTTGACACAACAAACAGTGGGTGTCCTGGGCGCCATTCTGCACTAATTGCCCACAAATTGTCACGACTTAACATCGATATCGCTGCTCAAATTGAAGTTCGCCTTCATGAGGAAGGTAGCCTTAAAGAACATGGTGCCAGCTATACACTCTACTGGTCAGGCAAACCCAAAACTGAAAGTCATCTTTCTGGAATTGGCTTCATGATTAAAAACTCCATTGTCTCTATAAACTTGAAAATTTGCCAATAGGTCATTCCGATCGTAATAAGAAAAACATCATACACACATCTTTACACAAGGATATATTCCCAGTTTCATTCTATTATGAAAGCACACCCCATCTACATCAGCATGCTTAAACAGGATGTACATCAGGTGAGCAAAATAAAAATATAAAGATGAAAAAAGGTTTTATATAAAGGTTTTGTAATTCTTTTAAACATACGTTCAAGGTGTTATTTTTAATTGACAGAATCACAAGAGCCTCACTGCTCCTTCAACTGATTTCATACAACTGCTTCTGAAACACTGTGATATTGATTTCTCTGGTGCTGCTTCTGCTTGACTTCCCAACTTCAGCTCTCAGACTTGGCTTGGCCAGCCACTATGAGCACAAGTATATTCAGAGTTAAGGCTAGTGCTAGAATCTTCATAAACATCTTGAGTTTCTCTAAGTGTAGATGTATCACAGAGTTTAACTTTTTAATATTCTAATCATTTTTTATGATCAGTTCAATAAGATTAGAAATATTTTATTACATACTGTACTATATTTCTGTCATGTCTGCCATGAGTTCCTAAATATGAATACTGTGGAGGTAAAAATATGCTCATGAACTTCCATGTATACAAGGAAAAATGTGGTAGGTACAAATGGGTAGGAGGAAACAATTTTGTATTTTGAAAACTAGAGTCTGGAAAATGAAGGAAAATACAAAATATTCCAAACCTGCAAATAATTTTTCTGTGCAAAATCTTACTGAAGCTTTTACAATGACAGAATTTCTACTTAAAAACAAAATGTTAAAACTTCATGAAAACAATCATTTTTTTGTTAAGTACTTAAAACCAACACATCTGATTAGTGTCACATCACTGAAAAAAAAATTCTTGTAAAAGCAAAGACTATGAAAAAAAAGCTCCCATTGTTTTCCTAAAATGTGTTCAAAATAAGGTTGGTAGTATTATTTTAGAAGAGATTTTAATATATAATGTTTTCAGATCACGATTTTTGTGAGTTTAAAGGAATGTTTTCAGGTTTTTGCACCGTTTAAAAATACAGTACACATGGGAGATAAGTACATTTTTACCTCCAGCTCATATAGCGTTTAAAACAAAAACAAGTCATTACAAACACTTGTATACTATCAAGTTTCCAGATCAGACTTCAACTCCTATATCCCAAGAATACTAGGTTGTTCACTTTTCATTTGGTACTGGTACTCGCATGCAAACTGCAGGAGGTTTATAAACCCATTTTCCCAGACCCAGTTATTTCTGAAATAGCCTGCAAACTGTAATACAGCTTTCCAGGAATGCACCTTCTAACTCCATTTCCTGTTGTATTTAAAATCCTGCCAAAGGAACATTTCAAAGGAGAACACAGGATGTAAGTGTATGATGGAAAGTTCATTGAAGCCTTCCAAAATCACAGAAGTAGACATGTTAATTTAAGAAATGAGATCTGAAATTGTTTATTGAAGAAATACGGACTACAACGTTCAAGCAGGTCTAAGAAATCACGCTAACAGTGCTGCAGCCCCTGCAGACTTGCTTTTAATTTTACATAAAGGCTGTTACTGAAATAAAGCACAACTGCTCCTGGAATTGTCTGCCTGTCTCCCCTTTGCCTTGCTCCCTGTAATGCCTGGAGTAAAACAGGTTTTGAAGAAACCTCCTTTAAATACCACTTGCTGCAGATTTCAGAGAGGGAGATTTAGAGCCCTCCCTGCAAATGACGGCTTGACCCCGTGACAGCAGATCCAGGAGGGAGCTCTGCCGCTGCCTGAGCTCGAGCCCAGCCCGAAGCTTGCCTCCTCCGGGTCCAGCATGCAGCAACCCCACAAACTGTACCTGTTGGCTGGCCCGGTAACTTGCTCCCATGACATGGGATCTGCAGCAACAGCACTGTAGTGCATCAGTCTGACTTGTTCATTCAATCCCTTAAATAACGGATGCAGAGAGCTACTCTGTATTTTCAGTGGCACTGCTTGACAAGTAAGGCGAAAAGACAACTGAGGAGTCTGTAAGGTATTTGCAGAAAGAGTGTTTGCAGCTCTCCTCTGTCAGCAACTGCTGCTCTTGGAAATGCTGTAATTGCTTTACATGAAAACAGAACAAAGGCTTTTGGCCACACAGCATTGTTGAGCAGTAATTGTGCCTGGAACACACCTGCCGGCAACAGACTCAGACTGCATCTTGCCTTAGGTGGCAACAAAGGTGCAGAGCTCAAAATGATCAACGCTGATCCAGCAACATGCCAGAGACTCCCTCCCTCCTAAAATGACTAAATGTGAACTTAAAAAGCCAGGAAATTAAAATCCTGTCTT
The DNA here is from genome assembly GCF_033783945.1 of Neopsephotus bourkii. Taxonomy (NCBI): domain Eukaryota; kingdom Metazoa; phylum Chordata; class Aves; order Psittaciformes; family Psittacidae; genus Neopsephotus; species Neopsephotus bourkii. The sequence goes on from NW_026901918.1 coordinate 294,728, forward strand.
ATCCATTGCTTTACCAATACCATTTCCTTCTGAAAGCTGCAAACTTGTAGGGAGAAGCAATGTAAATGGTTATATTCAGGAAACTTCCAAGTGATAGTGAACAGGAAGTTGCATTTGGGTTTTGGAGGGAAAAACAGTGTGTAGCAAATAAGTGAATGCAAGAAGATATTCTACTACAGGGGCACAGGCACAGAAAAGTCTACAAGTACACAGAAACAGAAGGAAAACTGATGTGGGCTGACATGAACATAGGACCAACTTTTGCAAGCACCAAACTGGACAGAACTGAGGCAACACTATGATAACATTCAAAATGCATTTAAGATGTTCTGCTCATTATGTCTTCTGTTTTGCTGTTTACCATAGTATTCCTCTTTATTCAGAAATACATGCTTTTCCTAGGGCCTTTAACTATGCTTCCCTACAGGCAAAAAAGACCTGTAGATACCTAAAGATGATTTTGAGCTTATGGTAGAGTTCTGCTGCAACCCTTCTGAATGACCACCACCAAATGTGGCCTTTTTTGTAGTAAATAAAACTTTGATTTATAAAAAATAAAAAAACCCCAAACCTTAATTAAGAATTAAAAAAAAAAATCACCTTTGCTTTGTATAAATAATGGTTTGGTTTTCTGTGGGGTTTTTGGTTGGTTGGTTTTCTGGTGTGTTTGGGTTTGTGTTTCTGTTTGGTTTTGTTAGCTGTTACCTGTATTTAATGAACATTTTTTTAAAGAAAGACAAATTTGCTGGAAACCATCTCCAGGCTGGTTAAAGAATTGAATGCAAATGTCAAATCAGAAGTAGCATCTCTATTGTTATCACAGATCAGTGCTAGTTCTCCTAATTTTCCTATGAAAAGCATGTTTTGAATAATGCTGCTCATGACTCCTTTTAAAGAGAGATTTATTTCTGAATACAGAAATATTAAAGTCTGTTAATTACTGAGAATGGATAATTACAATAAATGTACCATTTATTTTTAGATGCTTCCCAGCTTATCCACATTATATCCACTATCATGTTATATTCATGTAAGACGCAAAGAAATACTACACCATATTATTTTAAAATACCTTGAGTTTAAACTATACTAGCTTTAAAGCAGATTAAAAAAAAAATAAATCTCTGCAGTTCTATTTTTCTTCAGATTTCTGATTGATTGATTAAAACAAAACAATGCTCTGTCCAAACCTGCATTCTTGTCATGATTTTCCCATTCTTCCAATATCATCCTAAAATACTGCACTCTTACAATATGGAATTATTTAATCAGTCCTGACATGCATCTACTTTTTACTTGGCCCATCCCCAGCAAACAGAGTCGTGCTCTACTACACATAATTTCTCTCCATAACCTCTCTTTTCCTTTGGGTAACAGACTTCATTTCAAAACAAACCTTCTGCTAGAAAGCAGGACTCCAGGCTTCTGTAAGGGTTAAATCAGAGGCTAAATAATTGATGCACAAGCAGAATTTTGGTTTAGTCCAGAAATACAACTCCTATTCAATCTGAATTCTGGCCAAACCAGCTACAAAACTAAGCTTTCATCTACGTAATCAATTGCCACAGCCTGTTATAGAAATCTTCATTGTTTTTTAGAAGACTTAAACTTGAGAGTATATTTCAGGATAAATGATTCTTCAGGTTCATCAACTCTTAAATTTGACAAAAATGATTACAAAATAAATAAGTAAAACAGCCTTAACTGTAAAATTTCTGATACCGCTACAGCCATTTAGGAACGCAGCCCAACACAAAGGTTATGATGGTAGAGAAGACAGAGGTAATTTTCAAGAACCACACCACTGGCAAAGGAAAAGATACATGTAAGTTTTTCTAATAATGCTAATAATAATGTACAATGGCACATCCTTTCAGAGAAGAAAGGCCCCATTTCAGAGAATAGGAATACTCAAAACTATATATAACTTTCCTAGGGCAATGAGTTTCATCCAAAATCCATTAAAAAGGGCTACTCTGCTGCTTACTTCAGATGAGGTGCTAGTAGCCTTAGCAACATATTAAATTATGTGCAATTTTGGGACTCTGTTTTTCATCCACCATGCCGAAACCCTAAAGATGAAACTTTAACTTCATGTTACAGCTCTTTTTTCTTGAGGAGAATATTGACTATACATCTGGTTTGTATACAGAGTTCTCACAATTAGCAGAATGCCTCATTCAGCCATGTCCTAAAGCTGTTCCACTGCAAGAGAGACAACATCCACTACTTTCAATTTAATAATATTGTGACTTTTCATACTCAGCTTAGACACAGTCATGCTGGTAAACATACACCACAGTAGCTAGGACAATCAGAGGAAGGCTCTAGGGAAGCAAGGCTCTAGGGAAGCATGTAACTAACGTGCTTATGGATGTGTGCTCTTACTACAGCAGAAGATAATGTGCATTAGCCAGAGGAACAGCATGCACATTTTATGAATAATGCAACAAACAGGTAAAACTGACACCACAAGCTGCTGCTGACAGGTGAGGCAGAAACCCCCTCTAGGCAACAGGGAGTGAAACAGGGAACTCCCAGTTTTGAGCTGCACATATCCTTTCCATAGGACTTCATCCTCCTGGAGACAAGCTGGCAGCCACACACATCTCCCGGAGACAGGCTGGCAGCCACGCACGCCTTGCAAAGTTGGTACTTCATTTGCACGTTAGACACAGTAGCTAGCTGAGCAAACAAAACAATGTTGAGTCAGCATGTCAGACAGCCTGGTCAGACCAGGGCACATTCATTGCCTCGCGCCTGTTTTTTTAACCAAATAAGATTTGCACAAGAATAGAAGACTGGGCTCCCTGTTTTTTACAAGCACAGCATTACTTGTACCATTTTCCAAAATACAGTAACTTCGATATTTGGCAAGCCAAACTTCAGCCCGGTGCCTAATGGAAATCTCTTTTGATCACAGCCTTCCCACCAGTAACAGGCACATTATGGGTTCTCATTAAGAAAATGGAAAGAATATAAGTGCTTTTTGCTTTGAGAAGTCAATAAAAACAATCTTACTGTCAATATTGTTAAACAACTGTAAATACTTAGAAACCTAGGAACCTAAGAAAAAAACAGATTATTTTTTTTTCCAGTCATTATATAAACAGATCAAGGCACAGTTCTTTTGTTTAGGAAAATCTGTAATACTTTGTTTGCTTTGTTGTCAGAGATAACTTTTATTTCACTCAGGTTAAAGATAAACCTTATGGCTCTTGTTCAGGTAAATAATCAAAATTCCAAGCCTGATGTTTGACCTTAGTCAGTAGGCTTAATCAGCTAAAGGACCTAGATGTATAATGTTCGTGAGCTAACTTATGTTAACTTTTGCTACATGGTTTATATGAAAGCAAATGTTAATAAACGCAAGAATAACATCTCTATTACATTTGGTCTGAACTACACAAAACTCACTAAAAATTCTAATTAAAACACCCTCACAAAGCAGAACAAGAAAACTTTTAATGCATCAAAGTATAAAATATAAAAGCAACTTGAGTTTACAATATAATAGAATGTTGTCATGGATAAAAACAGAGAAAAGCCACATATATGAAGTAAAGAAAGTTTTGCTGTTCTCTAAAACACCTATTGCACTGTGGTTGGTAATGCAATAGTTAGGTTATACACCCAAGCAAATTTTCCCTGTAACATATTTAAATCCCAGCAGCACAGTCTGGCCTGTGGCAGTCAGTGTGAATCATCACTGACCCCAAACATCTCGCTTAATGATAAAACCTTGCTTCCACATTTTGACAAAAAAACTTCCCTTATTTCGTAGCCACCACAACTGAAATAAAAAGTCTGAAACAAATTCACACTGTCCTGATAAATTAATTGCAATACTAGTTCTTCTACATGGAATGGTGCAATGACTGCCACAAAGATTGTGCACAGTTCAAATGTCAGCAAAATATACTGGGCTATGTCTGAAAACAGAAATTGCTAGCAAGTTCACAAACCATCAGTACGTTACACAAATAAACATTTGTCACAATAAACATGCCAATTTTTCTATGTTCTGATAGTAAGCCCATTTATTCTTCCACTGCAGAACAGTGAAAGTTGGATATGTCTTTCAAAAAAAGGTCTCATGGGCCACATGTTATCATGTACTTTAGTGTTACCTACAAACACAGGAAATCCTCACGTGGCTGTTGCCACACACGTACTTTGGGCAAGAGATTTCCCTCATAGCTGGGCACAGATCTTATGGACAGATACTCAGACACTGCAGTACACAACTGCAGTAGTAACCCACAAGGTGCTCAGCCACAGGTACGAAGGTTTTGCAAGCAAGATGATGCCTGTTGGACACTTAGGTAGACCTTCAGAAAATCCCAGAGGAGCACCACGACACATCCATGCATTAAGTCTACTTGACAAATGGCCACCTATTTTCTCTTTTTCCATTTCTTAGGGATCCTGAGGAAAAAAAGCTAAAACCAAAAAAAAAAAAAAAAAAAAAAAAACCAAAAAAACACAACAGGCTTCATTTAGACCTAATCCTACACAAATGCTAATCCACTGCATTCCCTCATCACCATATCAGCACATGTGCTGCCTCATTAACCTCATCCAGAAAATTCCAACGAAGAGATGATGGAAAAACCTCATGCTTCAAAAGTATATGTACTGAGTATATGTACTACTCAAACCAAAACAATATTCATGGCAACAGTAAAAGAGAAGTCTGACAATATTCTGGCAGCTGAGCTTCCAGATGGCAAGTGGTGATAAATGTTTTCCTCTGAGGCTTTCTTTAGAAGATAAGATACTGAGCTGTCACGTCTACACCTGAACACTCCCATGCTTCCAAAACTTCAACAGCAAATCTAGTAACTGATCAGTAACGGTTAAAAAAAACATAGAAATCAGTCTTCAGATTACAGGTGATCTCTCTCAGCAGAGCAAGCAATACAGCTACTTCAAGTAAAATTCAGCCTGAAAAACTGATCAGATGGTGTCACAGTAATCTGAGAACCCCAGGAAATGCCAGAGTTGTCTGGCCACCCTCTTCTCAGTAACATTTCCCCCAAATTAGAAACTGGATACCCTAGGTCATTGGTTGGCAAAACTCCCAGCCTCAAATGATGGCCTGTTGAGCAAGAGAGAAGGGCACTCTTCCATCTCCAGCACTACAAACAGGAGGGCCTGACAGGATCAGTATTTCACCACAGAAAAATGACAGGGATATACTTTTATTTATGCAGAATACTGCACTCCCCAGGAAAACAATTTCTTCAGAATTCACGAAATAAGCCTTCTGTTCAAAATCCTCAACTTTAAGGTGTTGGGTAACTTGATCTATTGTTATTTAATGTACGACACTGAAATAATAAAATGCAAACCAGGAGTTCATTAAGAGTGGAGCAACCTGATTATCAAGGTGATAAAAACCTCACAGTAAGTCTGTTGCTAAATATATATTAAGTGTTGATCCCTTCATAATAACTGAAATGGGGGAAGGTGGTAGAAGATGGAACATTAATCAGAATCACAGAACAGTTTGGGATGGAAGGACCCTTCAAAAGGTATCTAGTCCAACCCCCTGCCATGAACAGGAACATCTTCAACTAGATCAGGGTGCCCAGAACCACATCCAGCCTGGCCCTGAAGATCAGTAAGGCTTTTTATAATAGATTTTCATGTAACAAGAAAAACAGCTGTTTCTAAATCACAGTTTATGATGTCAGGAATTCCTTTGCTCACATTCACTTTCCTTCCTAACCTCAAGGACGGACCACTGCTACAAGAGCTGCATCCACACATTATCACGACAAACAGTGCCACAGTAAAATACAGACATTCTATAATCTTTAACCAGTCTGGTATTTTAGACAGATCCTAATATGCTTACGTGGCTAACAACAACAACATAAATGCCCCAGCCCCTATAAGGAAGCTGATTCAGACAAGGGAGATGCAAACCCTTCTCTGCATTGTGGGGAATGAATGCTCTACAGAAACTTGCAGCTTGTGAGTACTCAGAGCCTCCAGAGCACAGAACTTGATATCCAGCTTCACTTCTTTCCTGCCTGAGAGCCTAACTATCTTTCCAAAAGGAAACAAAGTATGTAGAACCAGTACATAACCTGTCTCACCCTGACATGGAATCAAAACACCCAGGGATCCGTATTAGGAGACCACAATGAACACACAACCTGAAATGCATCTGTCTACAATGTGCAACAGTTCATCATCGGAGACATTAATGCAAAAGGCATGAAAGTAACTGCTGAAAATTCAGGTAACATTAAAAAAGTCATCAAAGTAATTGCCACTGCTGAAAATTCAGGCGTTAACTAGGCTACGGTACATTTTTACTTACAGAAACTAGGATGTCAGAGTTAAGTTTAGGTGAAGCTATAAAACCTTGTGGAACAGAGATTCTCACGAAGTGCCATTTTACAGAGATACACTCTGCTGGTATACTTCAAGTTAAACATTCATTAGGCACTTGAGAGAAACAAAACATTAATGTAACTAGTCAAAAATAATCTCTTAGATTCTCTACAAAGGTCATATATATGGAAAAAAAAGTAAACCAGACCACAGTTCTGAAAAGCAGAAGTATAAAAATCACCAGAAGAAAAAGGAAGAAGAGAGCAAGATCTTAACACACTTTTCAAAATAAAACAAAATAAAACCAAAAAATTCCCACTCCTATTCCTAAAGAAGGACTGGTTTCTGAAATCTATCAGGATGAATCAACTTGAAAGCCTCTTTTTGGAAAGACTTAGAAAGGAATTTTTCCCAACCAAGCTGAAATTATCACACTTGTTACAGCAGAAAATAGTAGGAAATAATGTGTAGTACAAATAGAATTTTAAAAATTCCATTAGCCATGCAGGGTTTGGGTTTTTTTTTTTTCCTTTTGGATAAAAGCGTAGTAGATACTAGACTGGACACAAAACAGAGTTCATAAAATTACAGGATAGATTTATGTGAAAGAATGCATGGTTAATTCTTTTTAATATTACTAACATGCCACAAATTTGTGACTTACACAGAAAGTAAAATAGCAAACATATCCACATAGAAAATGTATTTTTACTTAGTTCCAATGAAATTTACAAGAACGGTGGATGCTCAGGAGGAGTTTTTGGAATCTATAGATCTGTGTTTTGATATAAACTAACTTCACAGAAGCAGAACTGGAAGCCAAGCCTTTATCTTGCACACTGATTGAGGAGATGGGAGTGCTAGTCTGGCAAACTTAAAAGCTGGCTTTTGATGAGGGAAACCAGGCTGATGGAGGAGGGGAGGGAGGAAAAGTAGAGGGGACTACATCAAAATGTCACAAGACTGACCAATTCTCCTAGGCAAAATGGCGACACTGTGTACACAGCCAGTGCATATGCTGACCTTCTGCCTTAAGATCACTTCTCTGTGATCACAGGGACAGCAGTGGGGCAGGACTAGGTATCTTCCTATATAAATCTGAAACACGTACGACACCAAGACTTGCTCAAGACTTGTTATCAGGGAAAAAAAATATTAATCCACACTTGAGGATGTAGCTCACGGATATCAGCATATCTGACAAGGGTGTGGCAGGCATCATATTGCAAAACAGCCAGTTCCTCCTCCAAGAGGAGAGGAGCAATGCTTGCAAGTACAAGAAATAATGGTTTGTGTCACTGTGTTGAAACACAGACTTGAAGATGAGGTAAGTGGGTGCCAATAAGACACCCACTAGGACAACCAGGCCAACAGGTTGGTGAAAAGCATCGATGCAGCAGAAGCTGATGCCTCATAGGCCACCTAGACCAACCCTGCTCACATCCTCCACCAGGATAATGAGCCATCCATACACCCACACACGCACAGACCAAGCAGGCATGGTCGGCTGTGGGGCTGTATGCACCAGACCACGAGGCATCCAGACAACACCGTCACCTTTTCCAGGAAAGCTGCCATTTGGACTGAAAGGTGCCAAGGAACTGCTTTACGGACAGCAAGCCAAACCCAGCCAAAACTGGAATGGACCAAGGGGAAGTCATGCTTGACCAATCTCATAGACTTATATGAGGAAATAACACAGTCGATGGATGATGGCAGAGCGGTGGATGTGGTCTACCTTGACTTCATCAAAGCTTTTGACACAGTCTCCCACAGCATCCTCGCAGCTAAATTGAGGAAGTGTGGTCTGGATGATCGGGTAGTGAGGTGGACTGTGAACTGGCTGAAGGAGAGAAGCCAGAGAGTTGTAGTCTATGGGGCGGAGTCTAGTTGGAGGCCTGTATCTAGTGAAGTGCCTCAAGGGTCGGTACTGGGACCAGTATTATTTAATATATTCATCAACGATTTAGATGAGGGAATTGAGTGTACTATCAGCAAGTTTGCTGATGACACTAAGCTGGGAGGAGTGGCCGACACGCCAGAAGGCTGTGCTGCCATCCAGAGAGACCTGGACAGGCTGGAGAGTTGGGCGGGGAATAACTTGATGAAATATAACAAGGGAAAGTGTAGAGTCCTGCATCTGGGCAGGAACAACCCCAGGTTCCAGTATAGGTTGGGGAACGACCTGTTAGAGAGCAGTGTAGGGGAGAGGGACCTGGGGGTCCTAGTGGACGACAGGATGACCATGAGCCAACACTGTGCCCTTGTGGCCAAGAAGGCCAATGGCATCCTGGGGTGTATTAGAAGGGGGGTGGTTAGTAGGTCGAGAGAGGTCCTCCTTCCCCTCTACTCTGCCCTGGTGAGACCTCATCTGGAATATTGTGTCCAGTTCTGGGCCCCTCAGTTTAAAAAGGACAGGGACCTGCTGGAGAGAGTCCAGCGCAGGGCAACTAAGATGATTAAGGGAGTGGAGCATCTCCCTTATGAGGAAAGACTGAGGGAGCTGGGTCTCTATAGTTTGGAGAAGAGGAGATTGAGGGGTGACCTTATTAGTGTATATAAATATATAAAGGGGGAGTGTCACGAGGACGGAGCCAGGCTCTTCTCAGTGGCAAACAATGAAAGGACAAGGGGTAATGGGTACAAACTGGAGCACAAGAGGTTCCACTTAAACCTGAGAAGAAACTTCTTCTCAGTGAGGGTGACGGAACACTGGAACAGGCTGCCCAGGGAGGTTGTGGAATCTCCTTCTTTGGAGACATTCAAAACCCGCCTGGACACGTTCCTGTGTAACCTTATCTAGGTGTTCCTGCTCCGGCAGGGGGATTGGACTAGATGATCTTTTGAGGTCCCTTCAAATCTCTAACATACTGTGATACTGTGTGACACTTTCAGCTCTCCTATCTCTCTTCACCTGGCAGCTTGCTGGTGTTGGTACAGGGCCACCTTCTACCACAGTAGTAGCGTCCCCAGCAGCTACTCCTGGGCAACACCTACAGAACAAAACCATATCACAAGCCACCTCTTCAACCTTGACAGTGTACATAACACAGACATCAGTTCAGAAAAAAAAACGCATACAACAGAAATAACCTGAATGCCAGCTAAAGCAACTTACTTAAAACATGAAGACTACAGGACATACGCTCAGGTTATGCAGGCAAACAATCCTCTAAAATTTAAAACAAGGCTCTCAGGAACTGACACGTTCATACAACATTAAAATACTTTTCACCCAGTATTTTCCAAATATCATGACAGATAGAGCTAAACTTAAGCAGCATCACTCTAGGTCATCATTACTAAATCAAGTAAGAATAAGGCCAGCTAATAAGCCACAAGCTTCACTGCAGCACTTAACTTCCAACTCATCAAAGGCTGAGCAGTTCTGGATTTCTAAGACGTTTCTTGCCACTCTCCAGTCTCACAAATAATTTGGTATGATTCAGAGGGAAGAAGGGAAACACAGAGAGTGTGAAACATCCAAGAGATCTCAGAGCCATGAAATAATTTTACTTTTGAAATGTGCTTCAATAATATTTCAGTGTGAAGAAACAGACATCTTTACTGTGCACTACATTCCTGCCATTCCAACCTGTCCACAGGTTCCTGTTCATGTACTTTTTCCTCTGTATACAGAAAGCCTTCTTTCTCAAATGGTACATTGCACAGTGAAATTTCTGCGCAAGCTACATTTTCAGATGGCATGGTTGAAAGTTTAACTTATTGAAAAAAACACTATCCTTTAAGAAACAAACAAAAAAAAAAAAAAGAGCAGGAGAAAGACACAGACCAGATGGTTTGAGAGGCAAATCAGAACAGCACAAGGGTTGTTAAACTGAATCCATTTGGAACTATTAACTGGCTAAGAATAAGCAAGACAGGTTTCCAAGACTGAAAACTCAGTGCTAAAATCCTGGAATGAAACTAGCTGCAAAATTACTATCAAGAGAGTGACACCTGTAAATAAGTGTTTGAATTCTAAGCTTGCTACAGTTAAAGCAGTGTATTAGAACAAAGTCATCTTTCTGATGGCAGAATATAAATTCTGCCTTCTATGTAGACTCTTCTGTCCCAAAAATGCTCTTCTTGTACATGTCGCATAACAGAATCCTAGAATGGTTTGGGCTGGAAAGGATCGTAAAGATCATGGGCAGGGGCACTTCCCACTATACCAGACTGCACAAAGCACTGTCGAACCTGGCTTTGAACATTTCCAGAGATGGGGCATCCACAGCTTCTCTGCACAACCTGTGCCAGCACCTCACCACCTTCATAGTAAACAACTGCTTGGCAATATCTAGTCTAAATCTATCCTCTTTTAAGCTTAAAGCTATCAGCCTTTGTCCTATCCATACATGCCATTGTATAAAGTTCCTCTCCATCTTGTAGGCCCCCTTTAGATACTGGAAGGCTGCTAAAAGGTCTCCCTGAAGCCCTCTCTTCTCCAGGCTGAACAAACTCAACTCTCTCAGCCTGTCTCCATTGTAGAAGTACTCCAGCCCTTGGAGCATCATCGTGGCCATCCTCCTGACTCACTTAAGCAGGTTCAAGTCCCTCTTGTGCTGGGGACCCCATAGCTGAATGCAGTACTGCAAGTGGTGTCTCAGGAGAGTGGAGCACAGAGGCAGAATCACCTCCCTTGACCTGCTGGCCATGATTATTTTGATGCAAATCTGGATACAGTTGGCTTTCTGGGCTACAAGTGCACATAGCTGGGTCACATTATGCTTCTCGTCAACCAGCACAACCAATTCCTCCTCAGGGCTGCTCGCAATCCAGTCTTATCCTAGCCTGGGCTTATACTTGCCAAACCAGGTGCAGGACCTTGCACTTGTTGAACTGCATGAAGTTGAGCATTGACTCACATCTCCATCATGTCAAGGTTCCTCTGGACGACATCAATTGCTTCCAACATATCAACTGAACCACACAGCTTGGTGTCATCAGCAAACTTGGTGAGGGCGCTGTCAATCCCACTGTCCAAATCACTGACAAAGATGTTAAAACACACCAGTCCAAATACTGACCTCTGAGGAATACCAGTTGTCACTGACCTCAAGCCATTGACCATAACTCATTTGAGTGCAACCATAAACTAATTCTTTATCTATTCAGTGGTTCATCCATCAAATGCATTTAGTTTAAAGACAAAGATGTCATGCAAGAAAGTGTCAAACACTTCGCACAAGTCCAGGTATATTATGTCGGTTGCTTTTCCCTCATCTACCAATGCCATAACCCCATCGCAGAATGCCACCAATCTGTGCAGCACCATTTGCCTAAGTGAAGACATATTGGCTGTCACCAATCATCTCATTTTCCCTGTGCCCTAGCATAGTTTCCAGGAGGATCTGCTCCACTATCTTGCCAGCCATCAAGACTGACTGGCCTGTAGCTCCCTGGGTCTTCCTTTTTTCCCTTTTTACAAATGGGGGTTAAGTTCTCCTTTTCCACTAAGTGGAAACTTCACAACACTGCCAGGACTTCTCAAGTATAATCATAGAATCATAGAGTCATAGAATAGTTAGGGTTGCAAAGGAGCTTAAGATCATCAAGTTCCAACCCTCCTGCCATGGGCAGGGACACCTCGCTCTAAACCACATTACCCAAGCCCTTGTCCAACCTGGCCTTGAACACTGCCAGGGATGGAGCATTCACAACCTCCCTGGGCAGCCTATTCCAGTGCCTCACCACCCTCACAGGAAAGGATTTCCTCCTTATATCCAGTCTAAACTTCCCCTGTTCAAGCTTTAACCCATTACCCCTTGTCCTATCACTACAGTCCCTAATGAAGAGTCCACCCCCAGCATCCTTATAGGCCCCCTTCAGATATTTGGAAGGCTGCTATGAGGTCTCCACACAGCCTTCTCTTCTCCAGGCTTTACAGCCCCAACTTTCTCAGCCTATCTTCATATGGGAGGTGCTCCAGTCCCCTGATCATCCTTGTGGCCCTCCTCTGAACTTGCTCCAACAGATCCATGTCCTTCTTATGTTGAAGACACCAGAACTGCACACAATACTCCAAGTGAGGTCTCACATGAGCAGAATAAAGGGGAAGGATCACCACCTTTGACCTGCTGGTCACCCTCCTTTTGATGCAGCCGAGGATACAGTTGGCTTTCTGGCCTGCAAGCGCACACTGCTGGCTCATCTTCATTTTCTCATCGACCAACACCCCCAAGTCCTTCTCTGCAAGGCTGCTCTGAATCTATTCTCTGCCCAGCCTGTAGCTGTGCCTGGGATTACTCCGACTCAGGTGAAGGACCTTGCACTTGGCATGGTTAAACTTCATGAGGTTGGCATCAGCCCACCTCACAAGCGTGTCAAGGTCCCTCTGGATGGCATTCCTTCCCTCCAGCGTATTAACCAAACCACAGAGCTTGGTGTCATTGGCAAACTTGCTGAGGGCACACTCAATCTCACTGTCCATGTCACCAACAAAGATGTTAAACAAGACCGGTCCCAACACTGATCCCTGAGGAACACCACTCATTACTGGTCTCCAGCCGAACATTGAGCCACTGACAACAACTCTGCATGCAGCCATCCAGCCAGTTCTTTATCCACCGAGTGGTCCCTTCATCAAATTGATGTCTCTCCAATTTAGAGACAAGGATGTCGTGTGGGACAGCGTTGAACGCTTTACACAAATCCAGGTAGATGACATCAACTGCTCTACCGCTGTCCATCAGTTCTGTATCCCCATCATAGAAGGCCACCAAATTGGTGAGGCAGGATTTCCCCTTAGTGAAGCCATGCTGGCTTTCACCAAGCATCTTGTTGTTTTTCATGTGCCTTAGCATGCCTTCCAGGAGAATCTGCCCCAAGATTTTGCCAGGCACAGAGGTGAGACTGACTGGTCTGTAATTCCCCAGGTCATCCATTTTCCCCTTCTTGAAAATGTATAATGTATAATGGCTTAGCAATTTCATCCACCAGTTTCCCCAGGAACATGGGCCTAACTCCTATCTGTCTACAGAGGGCTTCATCTGCTTGGTGTCACAATGAGAGAAAAAGACACAAAAAATGCTTAAAGATTTCAAAAGCATATGCTTCTTCCAGTGAAAGATGCAGATACTGTGTAATTATGCAGTCACTTAAATGTAACAAGCAGCTTTAAACATCCAAGTCAGAAAATTTTGGCCAAACTGCATAGCACCGAGGTGTGAATGCTTCAAATGCAAAAAAAGCAACATGAATTACTACACCTCGTATTTACTGGAATGCAAAAAATTTGTTTCTCTTTTTTTGCTCTTACACACTGAGCTACATGGCTTTAAACACTGTCTGCTGAAAACAGAAAAAAGGGAGAAAATAAACTCTTATAAAAGGTTGAGGACTAGAGTAATACGTCTGAAAACTTTATGAAATTTGTCAAACTTTCAAAGAAACAGATAGCCTAAGAGGATATTTGCCTAAATTATATTAGGCAAATATAATGGCAGCTCAAGTCTAGACAGCCCTGCAAGTCTAGGGCAATTAGGAAGAAAAATAGTTTAAACAAAAGAATTCTTGAGGCAAATTTTTTAAAAATCATAAAAAGATATATTGCCTGTTAAAGGGAAGGGGCTTAGGTCAGGTATTATTAGTAATTACAGCTACATAACCTCATCTTCAAAGCATTAAACAATGAAGATGCTCAACTTCCCACTGACTCAAGAGTATCATTCCTATTATGCATAGAGAGAAACTAAACTGTTGATGGCAACCTCAGGCTGTCAAGTCAGTCCACATGAAACCAAGCATTTCAGGCAGAAATTTGACTCACACTTCCTTGAATTCAAAATTATGATTCTTGAAAGGTGAGAATTAAGGAAAGATGAAAGATACTGTAAAACAGAACTGCTGAAAGAAAAGTGGTTTAGTGAAATCTTTTTCTTTGGGTGTTTAAAAGGCATAGTAGTCATACGGAAGATGTCCAAGGCTGAGCAGAAAGGTGTAATATCCCAGGGCCCTAAAAACAAAAGGTGGGTTAGAAACAACATATATTTTCAATATTTCAGTTATTTTCTGTTAAAAATCCAAGAAGCTGTGGTTAAAGGCGAGGTTAAGAGACTCTCTTAGAATTCAGGCTTTCTTTAAGGCTCCAGAGATCAGAACTTATTTCTGCTGTCAGTCATAACTGTGGATGGGTACTTGGTAAGAAAGGGTGTCTAGGAAAGGCTAACTCTGAAATAAAGCTCAAAAGAATACTTAAAATTTAATGGTTTTAGCCTTGCTGTGAGCAGGGTCTGGACACCATGAAGAACTGAGGTCCCTTCCAACGCCAGTTATTCCAGATAGAGTATATTTTCACTTCATTTGTCTGTTCAATGCCTAGCCTAGCTAACGCTCTATTGTTTTAACGATTTGTCATTCCTTTTGCTATTAGATTTGGCCATCAGTTCATCTGCCTCTTTAGGCTGATCACAACTGAAAATCCAGCCCATCAACAAGAACTGCACCTGGGGCTGTTGGCAGCGCTCTGCATTTGAATGCTCCAGCCATTCCCTTAGTAAAAATGCAGAGATAAACCTGAACGGAAGCAAACTGCGGTACACTGAGGCAGACTTTGTAATTATACTTGTTCCAGTAATATAAAAACCAAACCCAAGATCTAGCTTTAATTTTTGTCTCTGAAAACCTTATACAGAGTTATGAACGTAAGAGTAAGAAGTATAGGACAATGCACTACTAAACTAAGCTAGAAATACAGCCATTTAGGCAAGTGAAAACTATCAAACTTCAGAGGAGCCTGCAGTTCATTCTATGCATGAGAATCTACACATTCATTAACATATCTACCAGGGTAACGTGAATTAGAGGCAAAAAGCCAAATTTTTAAATTATAATTAATTTTAACCAGTTTGCTTTCAGTGTCAAAAAAAAAACAAAAAAGAAAAAGAAAAAATCTCTATCCTGTTAGTAATCTAAAATACCCCACCTTTCCAAATGGCACTTACAAAAAAATGAAGCAAATAATGAATGGTTATAAACCATAATCAAGTAATCCAAACAAAAGCATTTGGGCATTTCTTCAATAAATGTTAATAGAAAGGGAAAAAAAAAAAACCAACACAGGTATTTTGAAATCCAGTAATAAGCAACTGCAAAGACATTCAAAAGCCCAAGATTAAATCAGATCCTGTATTTTGATCAGTGGCCACAGGAATGTTGTTATTTACAACCTCTATACTGCTCCAAGGGGAGACCAGTTTGCTTGAACAGACTTTCTAATCTAAAACATCTTCAGGAACTAGAAATATCATCTGTCAAGTCTCTAGACCCTAACTTCAATATTTGTTTGAATGTTTATTAACATCCTCAGTGTGACTTCATTGACTGTAATAGAATCATCCCAATCTACAACTGCTGAAGACAGCCATTATACTTTTTGTAGTTATTATCCTGTAGCTAGCATCAACCTCTATATTCTGCAATCACATAAACAGAATAAACGTTTAGAGAAAGAAAAAAAAAAAGCAGAAAGAAAAAAAAACAGCAGATAAGACACCCTGCTGGTGTATGGAACTCCTCCTGCAGTCAGCAGTTTACAAAACCCCACTTGGAGAAAATGAACTGTCCTGCCACTTCCTTTAAAGGTGTGCATGTTTCTTAGTATGCACTTTAATTTACATTCCTGTAAATTAAATTAAAATTACACTAGCTTACTGTGAGCAAGCTCTTCAAGGCAAGCCAATATTTTCACAGCCACCCTCCACATCTATGGAAACTACTTCACTAAACTCGTGGTGGGCGCGCTGCTTCCTCTTCACATCAGCAGAATAAATGCCCAGATAACACTTTATCATTCTGGTCCAAAAACAGTTCTCTACTACTCATCTCCTCCTTTCAGGTCAAATCCCTGCTCTCCTGTGCACATAAAAATTTCAACTTGTTTCCAAGACTGAAAGTCTGCCCTTCACAGGACTTTAAAAGCTATGTCCTGAGTGAACAACGGCATATGGAATAAATAATGACCAATGGGAATCAAGAAGGTCAACTACTTTAACTTCGTCTTTGTGAGGATGAAAGCTGAAATTACCACTGGGGGGGAAAAAAAAAAAAGCAGCATTGCCAAATTTATTTTTTGTTCCCCAAATTATTTCAAGTAATTGTGTCAGGAACTTTCGAATCACTAGATATATCAATTTGAAATTACTAATTTTTTCCAAACATATGCCACAACTGTAAGTTACAGAAGTTCCATGATTCTTCAACCATATATGTACATTTTCTTATTTTCTAATAAAACATGAGGAAATCTTAGACTCAGCCATTTTAGAACAATTGATATATTTCCTTCCAGTTATAACATGCCAATTCTTCTCTTATGCTTTCTATTTTAATTTGCAAACAAGCTTTTATATGTCTTTACAACACTGGTTGTTATTTACTTGTTCATGACACTGCTCTAGAAATACTGAGTTTTTGCCATTTCCCTGTGTTGCTAGTCTTGTTTTTTAACAAGTAATCATTAAGAATGAACCACAGCAGTAGGGCACACATATGCCAGGACTTTTAAAGGTAGTAAGAAGAGCTTTAAATTTCATATTTCCTTGGATAAAAATGTAAGAAAGCTAGTTACTTCACTTCTACTTGAATACAAATCAACAGAATTTCTGATATAGAGGTTCTGGTTTAGCATTTAAATCTCATTTCATTTTCTTCTTAGAATTGAATGTCATAGTATTTATATGCACAATCGTACCTAGTGCCACATAGAATCATAGAATCATAGAACAGTTAGGGTTGGAAAGGACCTTAAGATCATCAAGTTCCAACCCCCCTGCCATGGGCAGGGACACCTCGCTCTAAACCACATTACCCAAGGCCTTGTCCAGCCTGGCCTTGAACACTGCCAGGGATGGAGCATTCAGTTTCCTTGGGCAACCTATTCCAGTGCCTCACCACCCTCACAGGAAAGAATTTCCTCCTTATATCCAATCTAAACTTCCCCTGTTCAGGCTTTAACCCATTACCCCTTGTCCTATCACTACAGTCCCTAATGAACAGTCCACCCCCAGCATCCCTATAGGTCCCCTTCAGATACTGGAAGGCTGCTATGAGGTCTCCACACAGCCTTCTCTTCTCCAGGCTGAACAGCCCCAACTTTCTCAGCCAATCTTCATATGGGAAGTGCTCCAGTCCCCTGATCATTCTCGCGGCCCTCCTCTGGACTTGTTCCAACAGTTCCATGTCCTTTTTATGTTGTGGACACCAGAACTGCACACAATACTCCAGGTGAGGTCTCACGAGAGCAGAATAAAGGGGCAGGATCACCTCCTTCGACCTGCTGGTCACACTCCTTTTGATGCAGCCCAGGATACGGTTGGCTTTCTGGCCTGCAAGCACACACTGCCGGCTCATGTTCATTTTCTCATCGACCAGCACCCCCAGGTCCTTCTTTGCAAGGCTGCTCTGAATCTCTTCTCTGCCCAGCCTGTAGCTGTGTCTGGACACACCATAGATATAATCGGCATTAATAAAGTTATTTCACTTCACAACAGGAGTTTCAGGAGGTGTTACTGACTGCACAAAGCAACACCAACATCTACAACTGTGTCAATGAACTGCAACTCTGTGCTCTGTTTTAGATGTTTAACACTAATGGTTGCAGAAGTAACACAGAAATTCACATTTGGAAAGTGAAATGCTTTCCAGTTTCAATCTTACACAGTATAATCATGTGGGTCTGGCTTTTTTTTTTTAATACATCTTCTGAATAGATAAAAAAGAATTATTGTATGTTCACTGAGAGAGTCTGGTTTCTCACAGAGTTAAAAATTCATTATTGCCTTCCTCAAAGAGGTATAAATGCTAACTTAATTAACAAATTTTCCCTGTCTTACAGAAGAGGTGATGACTGCCTCCAGAACAACACTGCTCCTCATGCAATTCAGAATGCCGCTATATGAAAGACAGGTGTCTGTTCCCACCTATTCCAGTATTCTACAGCATTGTCTTATTACTTACTAGACTCGTATACAGACAGAGGCTGCTAATTTGTCACACAATCTGTACGTGTGCATAAACTTCGCAAGCCACTGGCAAAGTTGTTTTATTAGTGGCATTGATTGTGAGAGATACATTTAGAAGAGTGTTAACCATATGAGATAGCTGATTTACAAACAAAGTAAAATGCAAAAAGACCTTATGAAACAAGGGCTTTTAAAGTTCATCTCAGTAGATACTGCTAGGTGGGAAATGGCAGAACACTCCTTAGATTTTTACAGTTTTGTAGGGTCTTAGTTCTGAGCAACTCATGGTTCATGTACCTCCTTCACTGTCCAGTCACGTGGAGACACAGGCAAGTTTGTCTTTAGACAGTTAGGGTTCACTCACATTGTTTGTCAGATCAATAAAACCATACGGTGCATCAGAAACCAACTTAACACAAAGACACACATTAGAGTCTGAAAAACAAATCATCCTTAAGATTTTTTCAGTCAGTTATAATCACATACAAGTGAAAACACAAAATAATAAAGAAGACCAAAGCAACTATTCTACACTACACAAAGGTCTGCCTTCTTCAACAAAGACAGAAACAGGGACTCCACAGAAATGAATGTTAGGATTGCTGATGTTCAGTAATGGAAGCCTTTAAGAATCCAACAATTTTTTTTTTTTTTTGTGGAGCTGAGTGGCACTGTAGAGCTAATTAAGCATGGCAAATGAATTAGCAACATAGTTCACAAATCACTTATCTAGTCTATTATTTATTGCAAAATTCAATGTATCACAAGCCATGCCTGATAAATTCCGATGATACACAACTGGTGAGTGAAAGAGCTCACATACAGGTGTTTTTTAATATGTGTGAGAGACAGAGAGACAAACCACTACTGGTTCATAGATCCAACCAAAATCCCCAAAAATGTTTTAAAACTCTTGATGATGAAACAGTGGTTTATATAGAATTCTTTTTTAAATAACTGTATTTGCGTTGTCTGACTGAGCAACACCTAGAACATGAAGGCTTCTACTGCTTGCATCTTAACTACTAAGGCTGCAATCAGGCCAAACATCAACGAAAATTGTGCAAAACTGAGAGTTAACATCTTGCTGATAACACTGTTGTTACATGACAAACAACACACTCCCAAGCGAGTATCACAAATGCCAGCTTCACATATTTACAAGGATTTAGCACAGTATTTATAAGTCAGTCAAATAAGTTTCGAGTACTGAAAAAATGAGCTCAGGAATCGGCTCTTAGTCTTCAGCTGTATTTTACCATCTGCACATAGAATAAAAGTACAAATTTAACTTGGTATCTAAATCTCAAAAATTTTCCTTCCTTGGATAGCATAGCCACTTGCAATATTAATCTCTCTGAACTGCTCTTCCTATAGTAGAGGTCAAATTAAATAAGTTTTGAGCAGTTCCAGATACTCTATTTATTTTGGGGGTTACTAAAAGATCAAAATTGTTGCCTTTAACTTCAGCATATAATCTGAAGCTGAACTACTTCATTCGCTAGTCAAATAGCATTTTGCCCAGCTCTAGAGAATAAATACACCACAGAGCAGAGCATTCTTACCACTTCATAAATATCTTCTTTACAGCTAAACTATGACCTAGATAAGACACTTCACCACAGAACAAAACATTAAATCAACTAAACTGTTTCGTTAAAGCAGCAGAAAAAAACTTTTGTTTTTTTTCCGAACGGAGGGGTAGCCTTATAGTGGAGAGAATGACAACTAATAGTATAAATGAACATACTGGTTTTTTTTAATTTTGGGACTCAGGAAGGTTCCTTTCCAAATTATGGTTTTAAGTTACAGACATTTGGAGGTCTCAAGTCTTGGTCCCCTTTGGACATTCATCCAAATCCCTAAACCACCAAATATTTTATAAAAACTTGGCAGTCTCCACATAGAAAAGCCCAGGCCCGGGACTGACCTAACTCAGAATTACCAAAGAGAGTGGGTTTATCATTCGGGGGGGGGGGGGGGGGGGAAAGAAGGGAAGAAACAAACACACTAGGGAAAACAGCAGAGGGGAAAAAAAAAATACAGTGAATTACACAAAGGAACTGTATATATCAAACATGCACTGAAATAAAGTAGATCATAGCTCAGTATTTCATAACTATGGTTTTGACCTGAAGGAAAAAAGCATTTGTATCTTCCTAAATAAGCAGGGTCCCCTATTGTTTCTACATTATTATGACTCTCAGAGTGACAGGACTTGTGATGGTAAAACTGGCAGTGACTCTCTTAACGTCTCTATCCATTTTGACTGTTTCAAACTGTGCAAAAGATTTGAAATACCCAGCCACCACAGCAGGCATAACTTCACCTCTCTTCTTTTTCTCAAATAAAACTTGCTATACAATGCATGGTGAAAGACATAGCCACTGCTTACAGTGTATGTCCTGACGAAGAAAAAAGTAACCACAGTGTAAGGCAGGACTTTCCCATACACAGTGTGTTGCTATGTCTAGTAGCAGTACCATCAGCCTTATTGGCAGGGCAGCAGTAGGAATTTCTACTTCATTCTCCAGTTCACACTCACGAGAACATTAACGTCCTCCATATTTGCTATTTCCACAATCTTAACCCCTCTTCTACATCCCACAGACATTTATTCTCCTGATAAACTGGATCACAGTCCACCTTCTCTGCTCAAACAAGCCCATCCACCCCAACCAGCTCCTACCTTGCCAGACCTGTGCTCCCCATCTCACACTTTCCTGGCTTTACTCTTCTGTCCCATGCAACAAAAGTACAAAACGCTGATACATTGAACAATGATAATTATATGTTCCCAAATGCACAGCAGTTTTACTTAATTGCATTTTCTCAGGCAACATAATGCAATCTTACAAAGGAACATACTAACGGTTGTTAGCCACAGAAAACCATCTGTTTGGAGGTGTTTTTCCTACCTGCTGTTCAGGCATGTTTTTTTAAACTCAGACAGCTAGAAACAGACGCTGCAGATTTCTTTAAGTACTTCCCACCTTTGGTAGGTAACCACAGCATATTTGTGAATTCCTGACCAAGTGTCAGAATGAAACATGCTGTAGGGAAAACATTTAATCATAGGAACAGAAAAGTAAGATGGAGAGGACGGATGATGGGAGTTACAGGAACTGCAAAAAATCCTGTAGAGACAATGACAAGTACACTATTTATTATTACGTTATTTCTATAATTTTAAGCCCAGAACTTATTTCAGATGCTTTTTAATGCTTAAAATTGAAATTATATCATATGCTCTCAAATGCACAGTAGTTTTACTTAATTGCCTTGGTCTTGCAACATGCAACTGGAAGTGTTCAAAAACTGTGTACATGATGCCCTCAGTGACATGGTTCAGTGGTGGTCCTGGCAGTTGTGGAGTACCAGCTGGACTAGATGACCTTAAAAGTCTTTCCCAAGCTACTCGATTCTGTGATTCTAACTACTCCACAATATGGGATTTTTAAAGATCAAAAGACAAAAGACTCCATTAACCACTATGACATTAAAGGATAGAATTTTAATATATTAAATTTATGCAGGCATGATACTAAGAGAAACTGTCATTTACAAAATGTTTGCTATGGACTTTGTTTGAACTCAGGAAAAAAAAAAAAAAAACAAAACTGAAAACAGTCAGAACTCAACTATGCCATTCAAGTTGATGACTCTCATTCTCTGGTACAGTATGGCAATATACCTTACCAGAGCTACAGAAAGTTACAGAAAGGCAAGTTATTTAAGAAGAAACCACAGAAGCAGAGCTTTAGGCATGTCACAAGAGTTTCTCCTGAGGGAAGTTAAGCTCCCAAGGACTGTAATATGGCAGACAGCTCCTATCCTGCATTGAATGATAGCATGAAGCCGACACACCAGCAGGAAATGAAGGTGATAATTAGTTTGAGGGGGAAATGTCCCATATGACATTCTTATAGATGAAGTATGAAAAAATTACACAGATGCAAATGACAACTCATTGGAAAACCATAACGAGTGTTAACTCTCTGTGGCCAACTGACAAAATGCAGTTTCACCAGTTTAAATGCTATAGACACCTCCCTTCCTGAACTCCACAGGCTGTTAGGTGTTGCTAATATTTTGATCTTGGCAAATGAAATAAAATGTCAGGAAAAAAAAGTGGTATGGACTGTATGGGAATAAAGATGTACAACTGAGTAAAGACAGGCTGAAGATTTTGTGCTTAGACCATTGCACTGGTACCAAATGGGTAATTGGCAACAATTCTGCATGAAATATCTGGAGTAGATCAGAACTTGAGCAATGCCACCCTGCCACAGAACAGTCAGACATCACTGAGAAATATAAACAACGTCATCTGGTAAATACAGGAAATAATCCTCTTCCTTTAGCCAGTGTTGGTGCAGCCTGAGCTGGAATATACCAGTTTTAGTTAGTATGCTTCAAGAAAGATGTTTTGAAGCAAGTCCATGAGACTTTTTGAGCACAACCATGAGATTCAGAAAACAGGATGTAAAAGGCTGAGAAAACAGGAGGGGGAAGAGAGTGTCCAAGGAGAGAAGTCTACAAGGATACAAGACAGTCTTTGAAAAGAGCTCATTTCAAAGCTTGGGGAGCTGTTTCAGAAGGCACTGGAAAAAGAACAACTTCAAGGGGTAGAGGAACTAAAGCACTTAACCTACAACCAAGAGTAAGTATTCACTAAGGCTGCTTGCTTGTCTGTGGAAGTCACCAAACCTCTGTTCCTACCACCTCAGAAAAGATCATGCCAACTAAAGGTGATTCTGCCTTGAAGAATAGAAAATACGACCTTTAAAGGTCCTTTCTAATCCTTTTCCCCCAGTTATTTTGCAGTTACAGAAGATCTTGAGCTCGCTAGAAAATATAACAGATATAAAGACACCTGAAGTATTTCTACAAGCCTAACACGGTAATGAGGTTTGATTTTTCACCCTTTATTTCTAGAAACAATAAATCATGTGCCAATGGCCAGCACAAAGGTGACATTTCAAGTATTTCACTGATCACTAAAGACTTGCCTACAGGAAGAAGTTACTACATTTAGTTTACTCTGTGGTTTCACACTGAACTAGTACTTTCTAATAACTACCTCTGTGGACACAGTAAGTGCTCAGTAAATGTGAGGTAGCATTTTCCACTTTTTGTAATTTTGAAAATGTGCTGTAAATTGACACCTCTGCTTTTTGCAGTCCTTTCCTGTGTAAACATATCTTCCCGAAGTCCAAGAATCAAAACTGCTCCTTGCTTTAATTCGGCCTGTGGATTACAAACCAAGATAACTTCTGAAATCTACCTTTCCTAACTCCACATGCTCATTTCTAACTTGCATGATCCTTGTTGAAGCATTTTCTACACTTCATATGTTCATAAATAACACATTGACAAAAATTATTCGAAAACATTGCCCACAAGCTCTCTAGACATAAAATTTGAAAGAAGAGTGGGGTTTTTCCCCTTGTGGCTTTGAAAACTACAGTGTCATGACTTTCATAACAGATTCTCTGTCACCTCTCTTAGGGAAGAGATTTCTGAAACCTATTTCTAATAGACACAGAGAAAACCAGATGAATGTGCGAACCTCCTTAGTAAACTAGGCTGAATTACTATCCGTAATTTCAGATATTAATATCCAAATTCACTGAGTTTGCAAAACCAAGCATAAAGAACAGACTCACTGTCTTAAGATGGTTATTAACTACTGCTTCTGGTCTGGCTGGAAATACTAAAAAAAAAAAAAAATCAATTTGTTGCATTAAATTGCTTCCAGACAGAGCTAGGAAGCACAGCTACTTTTAAAATTAAAAAAAAAAGAGCAGATATATTTTCCTCATCTAGGTTTGGGTTAGATCCTGTTCAAGCTTGTAATTTTATCTACATAATACCACTTTTCCCTTTGTAAGGGATCCTGGTCTGTCATGAAAGGAGTCATCATTAACCATCACTGAAACTATAATTTTTAAAATAATTTTTAATGTTTAAGCTCATCCTTCATCTACTGAGTTCCCAGGATACCACAAATGATTTTTATTTCCCATTCCTTAGTCAAGGCATTTCTCATATGATGTAATTCCCTGGTTTTTCTGTCATAGATTCCTCCCCTTTTTTTTTTGCAACTTTTGAAAAAAAATATTCATATCTGTTCTAAAGAAGCACGATTTGTATTTCTCAACAGAAGCTTCAAGATCTAAAAGAGTAATTACAGCTAAATGCTACAAGACCCTTGCTATGCTCAACTTAGAATATTCAAATAGCACCTGAAAGCTTCAATAGATCTCTAGAACCTTCACAAAACTCTCCTTTTGTCCGTTTCATTGTTTAGAGTACAAAAAAGTGTCTCTTATTCTATTAACACATTTAATTTCAAAAGGTCATGCATTCTTACCTACTGTAATGCAATACAAAACTCAGTTGAATCCTGAAATTCACTTTAAGCAACATCTGCTAGAGATTCAACTGCTCAAACACAAACGACAAAGAGTATTTTTAGTGAGAGTAACTACCTGATGACTAATTAAACACTTCTTTGCAGACCAGACTTTCAAGGCAGGTGAGATTCCTCCAGTTTGAACAGCAGAGGTTCATCCCAGCTCTGCAGAATCCAGATCCTGGACTGGTATCAGATACAATGATATTGTAGAAGTGTCTCTACCACACAGGCTTCTGTTAGTATTTCTGCATGTTACATTTCCTATCTCCAGCAGTGTAGTCCCACTGCAATTTAAGATACTTGTGAGGATGGAGGCACGGACCCAGAGGCAGAGTGCGAGCTGGATCGTTTATTGCAAAGATTACACGATATTTATACACTTTCAAGCAACTAGCCAAGCACATCTGTGTCTGCCTTGCGGTTACATCAGGTGAAAGGTCCATCTGATTTTCTTATCGACATCTTCTTCCCAGTTCCGACGTCTTCCAAATACCAGTCAGGGACAGGTCACTCTTTAATTGTCTTCTGCAGTTCTTCCTGTCCATGATCATTCTTAACTGTCTACTGTAACTTCCCCTTCCCATGGTCTCTGCCAGTTCCGATACATTCCAACCCCCACAGTTCTCCCTTCTTGTTTGTGCAATGCAGTATACACGTCTTTCAAAAGCTTGGGATAACATTTGCTGCATACATTGTAATAAGCAAGGTACAACACATATAATGGCAAAGAGAGCAAGCAAAAAGACCAACCCTCCCTTAACCAAAGTCACTAGCCACCCTGTTATACCCCGATTAGAGAAAAGCAAGGATAGCCAATCTTTATCATCTTCCCTTAAATTCATGACACTCTCTTTTAGCTTACGGATACTGTCATGTATGGATTCTGAATGGTCTGACAAATTCATGCAACACATTCCTTCCAAAATTTCACACCCATGTCCATGTGCTAAGAGGAGAAAATCGATTGCTGCTCTATTTTGCAAAGTCGTGTGTCTAATAGTCAACATCAGTTGGCAACACAGAGAGAGCGGATGCTGTAGCATTAGCTTGCTTAGCAACCCAACATCCTAATTTATTCAATGTTGCTAAAGTTGAGTGCTACCTACTCTGGGAGCTAAAAATGAGGAAGTCATTATTTCACTTGTGTTCCAAAAATCTACTTTGTCATCGCAGCTTGGTTGAAAAGCATGTGTTCGAGAACACAATTTTCATTTATTTATTATCATGGTGTTATTGGGGATGAACATGCCTAGGGTCCCTACTGTACACGGGCCACCCTTCATATGGGATGGCACCCCTTGGCCAGGCCCGATCTTGTGGCAACTGAGGTATGGACTCTGTTTCTGGCTACAAACGAAATCCCTTATTGAGTGAGCTTACACGTTTTTATAGTATTCTGCCTAGCGATTAGTAGGGGTTAGTTCCTTTGGTACTTTTCCATCACAAAACAGTCTTATTGATCACGCATTCTTTCAGCCAATCACATTACTGTTCACTCGCCTTTGCTTGAGTAATTATTTCTAAACATAGTCCTTTGCTATCACTACTCGTTACATTGTCACTTCCACTTCCCCTTGACTACACATTCTTTATCTTGTCTTAAGCATCCATTCCCCTGTTTCCAAATTTACAGTCCTCAGAAATTATCTTGATGCTCTTTCTTCAGTTCCACCCAAAGTTCTTTCTCAAGTTCTTCCCGACTTGCCCCGTTCACTTCTCCCAAGGTTTGTGGCTGATGAGAGTCCAGATGTCCGGGCTCTCGTCCATGTCTACTTGCGCAGCTTCTTGTGCAGCATTCCCCACATCTCTCCCTTCTTTATAAACTAACAAAACATTGTTAATAGACTTAGCAATCAAATAATTTATACAAGCAATTAAACAAGGAACTGTGATTAAAATATATATAAAGATTTTTACACAGGCTACTGCGATTTTAGTAATGTCTTTGAAGCATGCACTGATGCCCTATTTTGACAGCAAACTTTCTAGCCAATTCCAGCTACTCTCCACTCACAACATCTGAACTCCTTTAGGTTTTGAATTGCCTCATGGACAGCCTCAGAATGATTAGACAGGTTCATGTAACACATTCTATCAAAGTCTTTACAACCATGTCCTTGAGCTAACAGCAAAAAATCTATGGCAGCTCCATTTTGAAGGGTAGCATGTTTGACTGAATCGTTACCTGTTAACAGACCATTGCTGTGGGTGAAAAACCTCCGGAGCAGAGGCTGGGTTTCTTCCCGCCTCTCACCGGGAGGAGCGGACCCCGCGCCGCCCCGCAGCGCGCATCTTGGCGGGCGCAGCGCGTACCCGCGCCTGCCGGAGGCACACAGAGACGAGGGGCGGGCGAGCACCACAGCCCTCTGCCCGCGGGCAGACAACGGGAGGACCCCGACGGAGCCTGCTGCTGCCGCCGCCGCCGTGCGAGTGAGTGAGGCCGCGGCAGCGGAGGGGGTGGAGGCGGCGCGCCCGTGCTCGGCAGTCCCGCCGCCACTAGGCGCAGCTCCTCTGCCGGAGGGGAGCCCCCTCGCAGTCTCCGCTGGGCTCCCGCGGGAGCGCCGTTTTCCTCCCCGCCGTCCAGCCCGCGGCTCGCCCTGTGACGGACGGGGTGTGGAGCATTCAGGTTGTGGGGCAGGTTCACAGCACCTTGATTTCCCGCTGCTTTTTTAATGTTTTTCCACATATCATGCGGGTCAGGGGGGTACAGGCAGGGTTCTCTGTCAGGGTCGATTGGTCCGGGATCAAAAGGGTCATCTTTGCCTGGCTCATTTTCTGTTGCACCCTGCCGGCGGATATCTTCCCACAGATAGGTAAGTGCGGGAGCGTGTGGGAGCATCGGCAAAGCTTGCGCCTTACGACAGCCAATGCCAGGATCAGGTGGGAATAGATCTGGCTCAGTTTCTGGGTCTATCGGCCCCGGGTCGGGAGGGTCCGGAGTGTTGTTTGCAAGAACAGAAGGGGTGTTGTTTGTTGGGACAGAAGGGGTTGACGGTGCCGACGCTTCGTGTACTGCCCTGTCAAGTGCTTCATAGACTGAGCACCATACCCCAGCAATTTGGGTGCTCCCGCATCATCCCTTGTGCCTGCGTCCCAAAGGTAGACCCCAATCTTGTCCCACACTCCCTTCTGATAAATACGAGTTGATGTCGCCTCTGAGCCATGGGCCGAGGCCCATATTAATAAGTCTTTCAATTTATCTTCATTTACAGTAACCCCCTTCTTCGCTAGGAATTTTACTAGTACTCTGTGCTCAGGGGATACTGAGTTTCCCAAGTTCCTGTTCCCAGCCGCTTACCTCAGTCAGAGGTATCGGTTAATTGCTGCAGCCTTTCGGAGTTTGGCTGGGCGTCCTCACCAGTCGCTGAGTCACGGCTCTCTGTCTTGTCCCTGTTCGGGCGCCATTTGTGAGGATGGAGGCACGGACCCAGAGGCAGAGTGCGAGCTGGATCGTTTATTGCAAAGATTACACGATATTTATACACTTTCAAGCAACTAGCCAAGCACATCTGTGTCTGCCTTGCGGTTACATCAGGTGAAAGGTCCATCTGATTTTCTTATCGACATCCTCTTCCCAGTTCCGACGTCTTCCAAGTACCAGTCAGGGACAGGTCACTCTTTAATTGCCTTCTGCGGTTCCTCCTGTCCATGATCATTCTTAATTGTCTACTGTAGCTTCCCCTTCCCATGGTCTCTGCCAGTTCCGATACATTCCAACCCCCACAGGTACTCTCTGCTAGGGCTGCCATATGCTCTCCCCAACCAGCCCTCCAGCCTGGTCTCTTCCCCACACTAGCGTTCATGTTCCTGGGGACAGGAGGTAAGCCAATTCAGGAAGCCCAGCCAGAACTGAGTTGGGCTTTGCAGTGTTAAGTTTTTGTCCAGTCAGCTCTCTGATATACAGTCTGAGTAGTTTCGCATCACTTGACAATTACACCTCAGGCAGGGGCACCTCAAGGGAACTTTTTATAAGAAAAATGCTTCTCCAGCAGAAATGGCAAAATGGGAAAACCAACACACATTTAGAATCAGGACAGAATTGTTACTGCCCAAAATAAAAGTGTATATGAAATTATACTGGGGATTATCTATCTAAAATCTGTGACATAGCCTTTATTTGCTTTTTTGTGCCTTTGGGTTTTTAAGAAGAGTTAAAGTTTACTATACAGAGAAACATCACTGCCACATTATTAGCTCTAGCACTGTTTTTTTTTCTGTAACACAATTCTGCCATGTCATTTTTCTAAACTAGAAACAACCACAGTAAAACTATTTGTTAATTTATCACCCAGAACAGGCAAAATCTTGGCAGTCTCTTTACATTGTATGACTTCTTGCTAAAACTTTACTATGACCAAGTATGCAGGAAATGTTATACATGGTCGAAGCCTCTTAAGCTTTCAAGCAGTTTTGTTTATTATTGGTTCATACAAGAAATTCACAGAACCTTTCTTAAAGTAACTCAGCTGCAGCTGTTAAGAGTCCTGGGCTGTCAAGTAATACCTTTTATTCCCCCTTTTTTCCCTCATTTTCTGATCTTGATCTATTCAGCAAAGCTTTTGATACACTCGTAATTTCTCTAGACAAATCTGATGAATGTTTCTAGAACTGTCCTTGTTTTTCTCTTCCAGAGATGTCTTATTCTTCCAGTATCAGACCTTTGTTCTACATCCAAAAGAACAAACCAGTGAGGTCCTACACCACTTTTGTTTGATCTAAAGTGGCGCTGCTGTGACTAAGACCTCCTGTCTCTCAGTGTGCAGCCCTTTCTGCCAGCACTAGTGATCCCACAGACAACCAGTTTTATCGTAGTGCTCTCACAGGGACCTACTGTTATCAGTAAGCTATTATTATATCTTTATATACCTGTATCTTACTAGAATTGCAGGCATTGGCCAATGATTTATTAAACTGTATTAAACTGCTTGCAGTATGAGATGAAATTAAGGCTGAGTATATAGAGAAACAAACAATAGTGACCAGCATGTTAACACACAATTAGCCCAACCTTTAAATGAGGGATTTCTAGAGACACCAAGACAAGGAAGGACGACTATTAGTTTTGCAGGCATTTATAGGAAACTCCTGGGAAGCATAAGGGAAGAGACTAGGAAAGTGTGTGACACAGACTGACACTGCTAGCTAAATAGAGGTTCATTAATTCTGCTGAAGAAGATGCTACTGCTGCTCCTATTCCCACCCTCTTCCCACTTGCTCAGCAAAACTCTTATCACCAAAGGCTATCAGTTGTAAGTGAGCCAGTGCAGTAGTTACTTCCCTGCTAAACCTCAGCTTGGTAATAACACTGCAGAACTTACAGCCTCCTCTGGCCTATTGGCAGAGCTGTTCACGTGAGAAACCTCCGCTCCACCAAACTCAGAATAAACTGGGTTAGCTTAGACCGAGTGAACTGCATGGTTTTTCTGATGTTGGCTGAAACAGGTTACCAGATGTTCATCCACTGCTCTGACAGGAAAGTTGGAAGGTGATAACATCCCACAGGAAGGAAATGATGAAAAGCTGGGGAGAGGGAAAGAGGTAACTTCTTTTAGAAGTGCTGTTGGATATAGAATCATTGAATAGTTAGGGTTGGAAAGGACCTTAAGATCATCTAGACCCAAACCCCCTGCCATAGGCAGGGATGCCTCACACTAGATCATGTTGCCCAAGGGTCTGTCCAACCTGGCTTTGAACACCATCAGGGATGGAGCATTTACCACTTCTCTGGGCAACCCATTCCAGTTCCTCACCACCCTTACAGTAAAGAACTTCTTCCTTATATCCAATCTAAACTTCCCCTGTTTAAGTTTTAACCCATTACCCCTTGTCCTATCACTACAGTCCCTAATGAAGAGTCCATCCCCAGCGTCCTCATAGACCCCCTTCAGATACTGGAAGGCTGCCATGAGGCCTCCACACAACATTCTCCAGGCTGAACAGCACCAACTTTCTCAGCCAATCTTCATACGGGAGGTGCTCCAGTCCCCTGATCATCCTTGTGGCCCTCCTCTGAATTCCCAGAAGGGTACCCATCCACCCCTTAAACAATGTATATTTGAATCGAGACACTTCAAGCCACTCCTCGTTTTAAGTAGTATTATCAAAAGTTTAAAAAAACTAGCAATGTGACTGAATAGTTTACAAAGAAATTAAAACTTGCAGACTCCAGCAAAAAATACAGTGGGGTCTTTTACATGAGGCAGAATATCAAGAAAATGACTACTTAAATTAGGTATGAAACTAAGGAACTCTACCTTCCTGAAAACTGCCATAGTAGTTTTACATGTCAAACGTATAAAGCTTAAAATACCACTAGTATGACAGCAAGCAACCTGGCCATATATAAGAGAAAAACTACAATAGTTACAGCATGTTAAGGCCTTCAGAAGTGAAAGATTAATATTTGACCAATAGAAAAGTACTTAAGAAGTAGTTTTAAGATCTTCCTGTGAAATACAGCTGAAATACCTGCCTTCTCCTAAGATTTTCCTGTGCCGGTTATCTCTGCCCCTGAACTCTACTCTTCAAAAAAAGAAAAAAAATTTTGTGCCTCACATACAAGTTAGAGGTATGAAATGTCCCTATTCTGTCATAACAGGGAGGAAAGAAAGCTCCTTCACTTCTGCAGGAGCCTGCTAGTCTCATTAGTTTGCACTGGGTAGAGTTTTGTGATTCCTCTTTCAGACTTACCTTTGTTACAGTTCATGATATAGAAGAGAGTGTTTCTGAATAGTAGAAGCCAAATTTATTCTTTACAAGCATAGTTTTTTATATTTTTTACTAAAGAAACGGGGATAAAAATCTTCCTGTCTTTTCCTGTACGTTCTGTCCCCTATATACCCTATATATGAGTATGTGACCGCATTATTACTTTGATGGGGAGTTAGTCCATTGATAGTTTGATTTATGATTCAACTAGACAGTTGTGTATGTTGTTTTGAAAACTAAGACAATTTTAGGAGAACTCTAACAGAATTTATTGTTTCTGTATACAACCACTCAAGTCATTCTATTTATGTACACAATACCACTGAAAGAAAAGTTAAGGAATCAAACTACCAAAAGCTACCAAAAGCAGGGAAAATAATTTCTAGAAGCCACTTCATCTTAAAGTAATACTTGCCAGATGAACAGCTAAATGAACAGCTAGAGCAGTGTTGATGAGGACAAGGGGCAATGACCTGGAGTTACAGAATTAAATGTCTATGCTGCTTATGTAAAAGAAAGCTTCCAAACAGTGAAGTTAGAATTAGTTCAGTAGAGGTTTCATAGACATGACAATATACTCATGGGTACTTTTCATTCAAAAAAAGCACATTGAACGTGTGTTTTCACAAGTTCACATCTTAATTGGAAGCATGAATCTTACAGGTTTTTAGATGCATGTCTTCCATGTGAAACTGATGGAGAGCTCTGTGACAAAAACCTGCAGAGATCCAATCTGATTTTCTGATTTGACTACTCATACTTTAAAACTAGACACTGACCAAAATGGGGTCTGGAACAGTTCCAAAACCATTCACTTTGCTGTTCCTTCAAGTAGTATCTTCACAAAACGTTTTCCTGTTGCTCCAGCACGATTGACAGTGGAAGAAGAAAACGTCTTATCTTTCTTTGTTATTCTCTCTGCTTACCTCTGCCCACACAGTCTTTCACTTCTGCAGAATCCTTTTTCCCTATGATTACTTTCCAGCAGAGTCAGCTTACTGATTTAACTAAATAAACAAAGAGCTTCAGTTGCCCATGAAACTGCACCCTCACAACCACACAACCTTAAGGCTGTCAGTCAGCTCTGCTCTGGACTCAGAGGTACTACCTACGGAAGACCATTCTCATTCTTCAAATACCTTCTACCCAATCAGTAAAATTGTGAAATCTTTCCTCTTCTGTAAGCTATTGTATACCACACTCCTTGACCATCAGACATGCATGCATTGGGACAGTTTATATAGGAAAACTACAATGCATCAATATAAACAAAAAAACTAATTCAACCAGCAGACAGCAGTAACGACCCTTTGGTTCATGAAGCAAGAAACACAAGGAACACTACTACATGATACATGTGCACAACAGCTCATGCAGATACACAAGCACTAATAATAAACCAGAGCAGAAGCATGGAACTGTCCACAGGACATCCAAATTTCATCTTTAACATGATTTGCAAACTGCTCTAGATCAGTGCTACCATCCTGTGAGCTAGCCAAGCCTCAGGTAGGTGGAATACATCTACTTACTCATGTCACAGTAAATGTACCGTTGATGAAATACATTTCTACTGTGATTTCTTGTTTTCACTGAAATTACAGTACAGATTTATTGGTTTTCTTCAATGAAAACTTTCACCCAATGCTGGTTAAAAGAGAAAGTCATACTCCACAGCCAAGGGATCATCCTGTCTTCTTGAAAAGCACCTTTTGCTGCCACCACAAAAGTCACGTGAAACTATTTTTAATTTAAAAAGGGGATCACTGGCCAGCATCATTTGGAAAAGAAACTGGAAATCCTTTCCCAAACTATCCGAAGAGGACAAACAGATGTGAAGAGAAAAAGATCAGTTGTGAGTCAAGTCTGTGGAGAACATCAGAAAAACCATCTAGCGGGATGTTTGCAAATTAATATTTGTGCACAGCAAAGGCTTGGAAAAAGTAAATGCAAAAAGCTGGTAAGGGACATTTCACTGCAAAGTACTTACATGTTTAGACAAAACCAAGAGGAAAGACAATAATTTGTTTGTCCCAAGTGGTTAGTAGCAATGCTGTGGCAATCTGCAGTATGAGTAACAATTAAAAGCAGGATTAACAAACACTGCATCCTCTTTCAGTGCAGCAAAATCCTGTCATTCTTTTTCTTTGAAGCTTTAACTACTTTGTAGTCACTGGATTAGAAGACTTGAGGACTTGCATACTTTCCAGACGTGCTGAGCCTAATGACAACTTCCTTTACAAAGCAACATCCTCACAATGAATAAACAAACTTAAATAGCAAACCATTCTTTGCACAGAGAACATAGTGACAGATGCTATAAATTAGATGGAATAATGTAAGTAGCATTTCTTCCCTCTGAGCAATGGCGCAACGCAACACAGAACCTCTATAAGAAAGATTTATGTATGAAAGCCAAAGGAAGTTGGCTTAATATATTTTCCTTCCCTGCAATGTTCAAAATAACATGAAGAGGCTCTTTAAAATAAATTTTCTCAATCACAAGTATGATTAAAAACCTCAGACGCTGTCTGCTTCTAGCTGACATTTTTATTGAATGTAAAATGTGAATTTAAGACTTGGAGGAAAACCCATGAAGAGGACTCTACAAGTAGTCTTCTATATAGAAGATTCTTGTAGTTATCGAGCAAAACTCTGTATTTATTTCCATTTTTTTCCTTTTATATTTCATTCTCATTGGTTAGTGGGACAAGACTGTGAGTTTTCTAATTAACGATCACATATCTTTCCATGCCAATGACAGCTCTGTAAGCTATTCACACCTTGCACAAAGTGCTGTAAGTTTAGAAAAAAGATCATCCTTCCTGTAAACAACTGGAAGCTCAAAAAACAGGATTAATTTGCCTCGTCTGTCAACTGGTCCTTTTCTTCCTGCGGCTTGCATTTCTATGCTGTTTACAGCAGAAAAGAGATTAAGGGGAAAACTGCAATTCCATTACAAATGCTTAACATAATCAAGGCACTCAAGGGGAAAAAACATTCAGTGGCAACCCTTGACCCAGTATAAACTTCACCACTGAACTACTTAACGATTTAATTAGTGATAAGAAAGGTTTGATTAAGGTTTGACCTAAAAATAGTTAACGTAGTCAACAGTATTTATAAAAAGCTATGCCAAGACTTCTTGAATTCAAAGCTGTATCGACTTTTACCAGGTGACCTATGTGCAATTTAGGAGCTGAATCGCATTTATTAAAGTCAGAAAGGAGCTATAGCTAAATCTCATGCAACTTTAAAGGTTCAAGCGTTTTACATCTTTCTATAGTTAGGTATTTAAAGACATTCAAAAGTAATCGGTGCTTCTATTCATTCCTCCACTAACATTGTACTCTAAGAAATTCGGGGTTGGGTTGGGACTTTTGTTTGTTTGCTTGGTTTTTTGGTGGTTTGCTGGGTTTTTTAATTCATAAAACTAGGTACAGGTTTGGAAACTTCAGGGCTTGCAGAGTCGTGGCACAGCGTTACCATTATGTTTTCATTCCCAAACACTCTGTTGACAGCATTTATTTATTTATTTTAAACGCAATGTTCTGCATACTTTGCAAGTCACATGAGTGTTAACTTCAGGTTGATTAAACGTCCTTTCCTATTTAATGGTAGGGCGACAAAACTCTGTAAGTATTATACCGTGCATCACCGGCAAGCGAGCACCCTATATTCTGTTGCCTCTTCTTTGGTCGTATTGTAAAGTGAACACTGAAAAGGCCGAAATAACATTTTCAAAAATAAACCTTTACATGTAATGTAGTTTAACAAAACCCCGTTTACCATTAAGCAAATCTAATTTAACAGAAGAATACCGTTTAACAATAGAAGTTCACAAGTATTTATTGCTGTGATTATGGGCTCTCAACCACTGTGCTGCACATTCAGAGGAGAAAATGGAGTCTCCAACTTCATGCCTACCGAAATATACCGAATCCACGCTTTCTACAGGTGGCTGAGACGATTATCACACGCCCGTCTACGGGTCAGCATTAAAAAAATAAAAATAAAAATATAAATCCCCAAATCCGCTTTTACTGGTGGTTTGTGATTTTACACTGCCTCCGAGGAGGCTGCGCGCCCTCGCCGCATTTGAAATGTCTCCTGATGACATACGCAGGCAGGGAGAGCCGCAGCATTGCTCACAAAGGCAGGCGGAGATGGTAACAGCCCAGCTCACAGCCGGAGCCGTCGAGAGCCGTTTTGGCCGGTCGCTGATGCCCGGGAGCCCGTCCCCCGCCGAGAAGCCGTGGGGAGGCTCGGGGGATTGAGGAGTAGAAAGAAGCTGGCAGTGGCAGATGCACAAGCGTCGCTGTTCACGGGCTGCAGGGGACCAAGGGAAGGAAGGGAAGAAGCGCCGGGACACCCTGCCCGCCTCCCTCCCGCTGCGCCTGAAAAACAGATCCAGCTGCCGAAGAAAGGCGGCAGAAAGCGCAGACTGGGACAGAAAGGCCAGCACCTCCTTTTACACCCCGCAGAGGACGGGCTATCACCCCCCTGCGGCCCCGGGAGGAGCTGCTGCCTTCTACCACAGCTCCCCCTGAACTCCCCCCCTTCCCGCCCGGGAGACCCCCGGGACCCCGCAGGAGGGCAGGGCAGGCTCTTCAAAGGGAGCAATAAAGGCACTAGGAAAAACAAACGCGACGGGAACTGACCCCGAATCCGCGAGCTGAAACACGCTCCCCTCTTGCTCTCCCCCCGGAAAACCCTCAGACCTCTCTTTACCTTTCTGCTGACCCTGTCCCTTCACGGTAATGCAACAAATGGCAGGACCTAGGACCCCGGAGATGAATAACAGGAAATATAGGCATCTGTCACCTCCCGGGGAGAGGTAAATGGATTAGAGAAAGCAACAAAGGGAAGAAAAGCCCTTTCAAACGTGCAATTGGTTAACAGATCCCCTCTAATCTGCAGCATCACTGTTTTTCCTTAAAGCCATCATCGGTCTCCTCCAGCACTTTGGTGTAATTAACTTAAAGCAAGGAACGGCGGGGGCTGGGGGAGAGGCGATGCGCGCCCGGCGACCCCCGCTCTGCCCGGCCCGGTGGGGACGATGCGGGAACGGTCACAAACCTGGCGCGGAAACGGTGCCGCCGGGCATCTCCTCCCTGGGTCCCTGGGCAAAGCGCCCTGGGAAGGAGTTTGCGAGCAAAGTTTATCTGCTGCAGAGGGGGAGAGGGCAGTTTTCCAGAGAATGGTTTCGCGGAAGATCAGATCCGCCAGCCAGTACCTCCCCGGTGCATTTCACATCCCAGAGAACGAACACGTTAAACCTCCCCCGTTCTGCTGTGAAGGCACCACGTATCTGAGGCGTACGGGGGGAAGGGGGGAGGGGGGAAGAACAAAAAAAGTTTTATGCGGGTTCTTTTACAGGAACTGTAACTCTTACACCATCGCGGCTTTCCAACCCCAAGCGCTCCCCAAGGTCCCTGTAAATCCCTGCGCTCGTCTCGGAGATGCCGGACAAACTGGCAACTGTTCAGCAGCGGCACGGCCGCTGTCACGGCGCAAGGTCAGATGTTAGTAAGGACAGCTAATTCAGCCCTAAAAACAATTGTGGAGCTTAGTGAACTGAATCCTAGAGTTCCCAAACGCTGACCTCCTCAGTCCCCGAGGGTCGGCCAGGTACACAGAGGAAGTGGGACCCTCTAAAGCTCAGAAACACACAGAAGGAAACCCTCCGAGCCTCTATCAGTTGCAGGCACCGCGGCTGCCTCCTTGGCTACTCGACTTCTATACACACACACCCTGCTTCCTCCTGGTTCCCGCTGAGATTCTGGCAACACTCAACGACCCAAATAATAACACATTATTATAACCACTCCGAGGGGAGGACTGGAGGGCGCGCGGAGGGAGGAGGCTCCCCTCATTACTACCCACCCTCGGCAACAACAAAACCTCCAACTTTTCCTTTGTTTTCTCCTTCTTCCCCCCTCCCCCCGTCTGTAACAACCAGCCTCAGTGCGCGGAACCAGCCGAGGAGAGACACGGAGTTCCCGCCGCCCCACCCGGGCAGCGGGGCCGAAATGCGGCCCGGGTAAAAAGTTTCGGCGAGCCCCGCTCAGCACAGCCACCGCTGCCCTCGCCCCCTGCCAGCCCCCGCCCCCTCGTAAAACTAGAAAAAGAGCAAAAAAAAGCAGCATCAGGTTTCCATTCTGCCAACAAAAAAAAAGGGGGGGGGGGGGAGATGAAGTAAAGAAAGGACGAGGAAAGTAATAAAAGAATCAAGGAAGAAAGAAGGGGAAAAAAAGAGTAATCAGCGCGTCAACTAGCAACAGGGGATGCTCGGGGCTCCGCCGGTCCCAAACGGTCAGGCGCAACTTCCTCAGACCAGGCGCAGCTGTCCCTGCCGCACGCACACCCCTTCGCGACGAGCAGCAGCATCCTCCCTCCGCCGGTCCCACTCCCTACCTGCCGCACGGAGCCGGAGAAGCGCGGCGGCCGCCAGTAGGGCCAGGAGTTGTCCCGCCGCGGGGACCATGCTGCCCGGCCGGCCGCTGCGGCAGAGAGCGCTGGGGTCGCAGTACTTGCTGGCCGAGCGGGGTCCGCTGCCGGTGCAGCTGCCGGGGGGAGGGGGAGGGGGGGGGCTCGGCGTTCACACAAGGTTCTCCTCGGCACTGCCGCCCAGGCCCCGTGCTCCTGCTAACGGACTGTCCTCGACTTGGGGGCGGAGGAAGCCGCTCTCCTTTCCCCTCCTCCTCCTTCTCCTCCTCCTCTTTCCCCAGCATCCCAACGTCACCCGGGACAAATCCGACATCAGGGGAGGAGAGCGGCGCCAAGGGGGGGACGGGACAAGGACAGTCTCTGCGCGCCGGCACCCTCTGCCGGGGGCTGACCCGCCTCTGGCCCAGGCCCGGAGCGGGCACTCCAGACCCGTCGCTGACTCCGCACAGGGGTAATGTGGTCTCGGCAACCCCCAAGAACCAGCAGGGCTTTGGCCCCCTCCAGAGGGCGAATCCTGCCCCCAAAAGCTTCAGGAGACCTCAAGCTTCCTCAGAAAAATCCCCAAATAAAACAACCAGCTAGCGGGCGGGTGGGCACATCTGCTGCTTCTCCCATGTGCCTCCTTCCTCGTCGCTGCACAACCGACCCCTTTCTGCACCCACACACACTGCGTGATTTAAAACAGTTACTCCTGCCCCCAAAACGTGCAGGGATGCCAGCCCCGCTTCACGTACTCCAAGAGGCAAGAACCTCTTGACCGCATCTTCCTCTGCTGGCTCTACCGGTCCTCTCTCGCTGGAAGGTCAGAAGAAAACTTTATGGGCTATCTTTAACAGGCAGAAAATTATTCTGCTCCCAGGAAAGCTTCAAAACATTGCAAAGCCATATACTACCAGAAATAAGGGCACTCTGGTCACAGTTTCAACACGCTTTTCAAAATCCTTTTTAGGTTTTTGGTTGTGATTTTTTTCAGTTCAGAGAAGTCTGTACTCTAAGATAATGCAGAACTGTGAGCAGGAATCTGTTAACTATGTCATATAAACTCCAAAAACACGGTAGCCCACGAATATTTGCGATATTTTTAAACTTTTAATGGCAAATTTAAACAGATGCTTTCTCTATAAATATTCCTGTTGTTCTAGACTCTATTCATAAGGTGCTGAGTAGTGAATACATACATATCCCTTTAAGTTCTTCTCCAAATTATGCTCTAAATTTGCAACTCTTTCAATATTTGTTTTCCATTAAACGTCAAACAAAGGCAAACACGACAACGTATTTCTTCTTCCTGCTTTTGCATGTTGCCTCTTTCCTTTCAGGTCTCCAGTTCCATCTTGAAAATTATTCTGGCACCTAAGAATGACAAAGGGAGGTCCTGATCCCTCTTTGGCAGGAATATAGGACTGACTGAATTTAGTCCTTTGCCATCACAACACCACATTTTACAATCTCTTTCATAAATATATGAAACCTAACGTAAAAGTAAGGAGAATCTTTTTTATAGGCTCCACTCTTAAAGCTGCTCCAGGCATCACCTCTTTGATGGCTAGAAAACTACTCTTTACTTCCAGCCTATGTGTACTCATGACCAGTTTATAATTCTTATATCTTACGCCTCTAATATCCTTTCAGATATGTAGTTTCCCACTTTCCCTCTTTATGGTATGAAATAACCAGAATCACACCTCAACCTTTATTCTGTTACGCTAAATAAGCCTAAATTTTTAAATTTCCTGTGAAATGGTAAGTTCTACACTCCCTGATCACCCTGATCTTTTCCTTTTCCCCTGCCATTCTGCCCATCCTCTATCCCTTCATATTTTTGTGAGTCTGATTTAATCTGTCTGAAAATGTGTGGCTCGACCTCAGCATAAGATTAAAAATGTTTTTTTCTTTTCTATCAGATCAATTCTAATTTCCTTTCTGTGATCAGAGGCCCGATGTATCATGATCATAGAAACATTGAATAGTTAGAGTTGGAAAGGACCTTAAGATCATCGAGTTCCAACCCCCCTGCCATGGGCAGGGACACCTCACTCTAAACCATATTACCCAAGGCCTTGTCCAGCCTGGTCTTGAACACTGCCAAGGATGGAGCATTCACAGCCTCCGTGGGCAACCTATTCCAGTGCCTCACCACCCTTACAGGAAAGAATTTCCTCCTTATATCCAATCTAAAGTTCCCCTGTTTAAGTTTTAACCCATTACCCCTTGTCCTATCACTACAGTCCCTAATGAAGAGTCCCTCTGCAGCATCCCTATAGGCCCCCTAATGATAGTTACACTTGTCCAGTTACAGATATTCTATGCTGTGTTAGAAAACCTACATCCTCTCTTTATTGTTTCCAGTGTGTCCCTAACTGCAGAGAACTGCATCAAAATTCTACATGTCCAGGTTCAGGACCTCTACCCCATCCATTTCTTGATGGGTTTTTGGTTTTTTTTTTTTTTTTTTGTATTTCAAGTTATCAAGACCAGTTCTTTCTGTAAGATATCCTGCTCCATCTTCTATCAAGAATACCTCTTGCTTCTGTATCAAAGAATTTTGGTTGCACATTCGTAACTCATCCTAAGGCTTTTGTGAATCTATTAAATCTATATTAAATATCAACAGGGAACAGCATTCATCTACCTATTATTTTGCTATTCAGAATTTCTCATTTTTCTCTCTTCTGCCACCTCATCATCCTCCTTACAGTTTATCAAAGAATCCCCATAAGATCCATCTTAACCCATAACTTCCCATATGGAGGTATATAAAATATTCAACTAAAGTCCAGACGAATGACGTCTAGTATGTCCTTTGTTTTGAAAATCACTGAAAAGAAGCTATTAATGTCACCTCACATGGCATCTTCTTCATAAATAAATTTTACTCTACAAACTTTCACAACACTTTTTTCTTCCAAACTCTGTTCCAGAGATTTGTAAGTTTCTGGGGCCAAACTGATAGATATGTAGGTATCTGTACAACTTTTTCTTACTCTTCATAAATATCATCTACAGATCTGAACAAAGCCTTACTCTCTGGGGAAATGGGCAAGATCACATAATCATATAACTTGTTACAGGAAGCATATGCAGCACATGACCTGTGAATAATGAAAAGACTACGCAGTCTTCTGCTGCTCTCCAAAATGAAGCTGTTGACAGTGACTGTAAGTAGCCAGTGTGCTTATTTCCAGTTACACAACACTGCACCTCCTTCAGTAGATTACATGGGAGGGTGAGGAGAGGAAAGATTACAAAATATTAACTAGGCCCTCAGTTTAATGCCTTCCTTCTCCTTTCCCCTATTTTTATGATATTCTGTGATTCTGGCAATATCTGCTGTTCAGTTGTGATGGTAAGCACAATATTTATTAGGTGATAGGATTAATTTTCTGATGCAAGGTAACAGATGAAGTCGGTGCTAAAAAGTGTGCCCAAGAAACTAAACCAGAGACAGTGCTGTGACTCCTACAAGAAAATTTGATTAGTTAAATCCCATAGCAGTTAGCTGCCTGAAACCTTAAAAGCTCTGAGTCTGTGTTCCTCTGGAGCTTATGGTTGCTCAGATGATGTTTTTACCTCTTAAACATAATATGGAATAAAACTGCTTGCATAAACTAGTCTATATTTTGCATAATTCTTCCCCAAAATAATATTTTGCTTTTTTTGCTCTGATGCTCTCAAGAAAATCTCACAAAATATCAAGAATATGGATCCAAAATTTTTTTTTCTATTTGGGAATAATTTTGAATTTGATAGTAACTTCAGTTCTGAATTATTTTTCTGGCTTAGCAGGGGAAACTCGTTATGTTGTGAAGGTTAAATGACCAGACAAAGTTAGCAACTGAGAATTAAGTCACCTTCATAGCCCAAAATTACTTTTTTCATTGACAACAAACCCCACTGTTTCATATTTTACATGCAGGATAATCACTTGGCAGGACCAAGGTGACGTCACTACAGCAAAGAAACCACAGTAAAAATTCTTGCTCTGTATCACAGAAAAAGCATGTACAGCAGGCAAAGAAGTACGGACAACTGCACATTTCCTCTGAGTTGGTTCACCCTGCTCCTGTAAGCCGTTAGAGTGCTTGC
Organism: Neopsephotus bourkii; assembly: GCF_033783945.1. Taxonomy (NCBI): domain Eukaryota; kingdom Metazoa; phylum Chordata; class Aves; order Psittaciformes; family Psittacidae; genus Neopsephotus; species Neopsephotus bourkii. Next base: position 336,704 of record NW_026901918.1, read on the forward strand.
TTGTGTTCCCCAGCATATGGTCCCAAACTGTTTTGTCACTTTCTGACAAAGAAAAAAGCTGTGCATGTATTTGTTTCCATGACCATATGGTATGTGCCTGATAGGAGCAGTTGAGAGCAATGGGCAAAGCTGGAATTCAGCCTGAACTTGCTTGGAATCCCTGACAGAATTTGGATGGATTCCATTTGCCATGTGTGTTTGCTTTCATAATAAACATAACACAAGTAACTTTAAAGAAAATATAAGATTACATGTGATCCAAAGTCTTAGTGTTCCTATAACCATTCTACAAGCTTAGATAAGTTTTAACTGGTGTACTATTTTTATAAAAAACAATTCCACACCTGATCTTTCTATTCAAATGATGAAAGCAGCACAGAAAAAGTTATTGCAAACATTATGCACACACCTCACATTTGCAGGATCAACTCCTGGGCTCTCTTCTACAATGGTAAAGTACATCCCATAGAATTCTGTTACGGGCCAAAACTGAAAAAAAAAAAAAATCAGCATCTAAAATAGTGCTCAGACGGGGTTCAGACATCCAAGTCCAAATTTCTAACCCCAAATGTACCTATTTGATTTTGAATGTCTCATTAGCTGTCTCCTGTTTGGTGTAAACATTCTGTGCACATCCAGACATCTATGCAACTCCAGAGCTTGCCCAGACATAGCAACTGAATGCCTTGTTCCATTGAGGTCCAGAAACTTTCCTGCTGCAATGCTTGAGGCTTTTGACAACCTGTGTGTGATTTTGACCACCCAAACAGTTTTCACCATTGTCTTCTGAAGAGCACAGCTCAGGAGGAAACTGTGGTGACGGTACTCAGTGTTACACAGTGGTCCAGCAAACACCAGCCTAGCATATGAAGAGCTGAGCTCTTCACTTTTCACAGCATTTAAGCCCCAACCTGGCCACATGACAGAAGAGCAGGATACACACTACCTCTTGCTGAAGCTGTGCCATTGTACGTAAACAAATGTGAGTCTTGGAATGGAAGTGAGAAGGCACAGTGGGAAGCCCAGCTGTGTGTTTCAGACACTGAGCAAAGTGACTCTGTGAGTCAGGTCACCCTAAACAACTGATGTTACAGTTAATAAATCATCGAATAAAACAAAAAATAGCTTGGAGCAGCCACTCAAGGAGCTTCACATTTTCAGTCTACCTTCAAACTTCTGCATATTTTCTTTTTTAAATGAAAATTGTAATTATTAAAATAAATAGACAAAAAAACCCCAACAAAACAACCCCCACACCAAAACCAAGTTAAAACCACTCCTTTTCCTTAAGCAAAATAGCATCAGGTATAAATATAAATGATATTGTGATACATGTGTATATTAAAATGGACACAAATAAATATTTTGAAACTCTGTAAGTTAAAGCATCTTTTTAAATGGGCTCAGGACTCATCTCCCTTCCTGCTTTCATTTCCAGTTCTACACATACAAACATATCAAGCAGTATTGCCACAGAAACCAGCCCACTACAGAATAAACAGATAAATACAGTTCAATTTCAAAATGCATCAGATCTTTGCAAGTGACCACGAAACTACATACTGTTTTATTTTGAAAGGTTCTGAAAGAAGAGGTTAAAAGTCAGCATCCAAAGAGTACTGCCTACTGAGAATGCTCTTTCGAGAACCTTGATGTTCATGTCAGTGTCTAAAAGACAGTTGTGGAGGAAGTGTGGAGGAGAAAGAAGAAAAGGTAGGTATTTTTTTGGTTTGGTGTGGTTTGGGTTGGGGGTTGGGTTTTTTTGGTTGCTGTTTTGGTAAGGTTTTGTTGTTGTTTGGCTTCTTTTTTTTTTTTTTTTTTTTTTTTTTTTTTTTTTTAAGCTAGCCTTACCTGGAGAACAGGCAGTCTTCAGCTTCGGCACATGATTGTTCAGGGCCACAAACAGGAATCAGAAGTTCCTAAGAGCACTGAGGAGTACTCCAGATGGGATACATTTCGTTACAAGCTTGTCAAAAGTGCAAAGAATGCCTTGGATTTGGGGAATTAAAAAAACCCACACACATATATATATATATATACTTGAGAAAAAGGTAAAATCTGGGAGAAAAATAGCAGCAGTCAGTACGACCTGTTATTTCTTATACCACAGACATAAACTTTGTTGCAACTCCTTTGTCTTTGTAGTCACAAAGCAGCCCAGGAACTCCGTTCAGCAAAGACAGGCTAAACACACTGTAGTCCTGCACGATGGATCAGCAATACGGTAAAATGAAATTCCTCTCCTTCTGCCTTCTCCCCCCCAGACCTGGGGTTCATATGGCATACACATAGAAGGGTGCAAGAGTAACAATGGGAAGAACTTCAAAGACAACACACAAACAGTAATGAGAACACTAATACAGTTAAAATCCATTTGGTGCTGTTTTCTGTGGCATGGAGCAGATGAGTGCTGTTGGCTCTCAGAATACATTTCCCAGTGTTTCCCTTTCATCTACAACACTGAGAAAGACAATCTGCCCCATTTTCCCATTCTCTCACCCACAGTGTGAATTTTAAGACATATGAAAAAAAAATTGGTGTATTAATGAAAAGGATACCATAAGCTGATGTATTCTACATCATTCACAGGCCATTGTGTTTAAAGAATGGGAGTGTGACACAGACGCGCATAGATGTACACACTGGAATAAAACTGCTTAACACATACACATAATGAGTCAATAGTATAGAAAAACAAAGACTTCATACTGTCAACATGGAACAGTGATGTCTGATGGTTTTCAAAGTAAAAAAAAAAAACAACTTTGATGACACTGGATTCTACTTTCAAAACATTTAAATACTGTATAAAATCTTTTCTCCCAGAAAGATTTGCAAAGCAAATCAGCTAGAAAAAAAACCTGAGTCCCCAAATCTACATGGATCAATGAGGTTCTCTTCTGTTATAGAAACATAGTGCTAACAACTAAGATTATTTAAAATATACTGCACTTTGTCTGAATTGGTTATTACATGGTTTTGATCCTGGAGTGCTACACCTATTACGTAGTACTTTTTACCCTCTTTGTTTCAGCTTTTCTCTGTGCACCAGTCCCATAAACATAGGTAAGTGAGATACTGCTCTTCACTAAAAGATGCTCTCTACTTCTTCTCACTCCTTTCACTGGACTTGGAACAATCCAAAGTTATTCACTACACAGCTACAAAAAGAAGCCTGCACCTGTTTGGTTTGTTTTTGTTTTTGTTTTTTTTTTTGTCCCTCTTCTAGGACTTTCTTGGTTTTATTGAAGTGGATTTTAAAATATTAAATTATCCTACCTTTTCTGCCCAGCTATGTTCTTTACATTCTACCAGTAGAAAAACCGTATGTAAATATATTTTTCCTTCAAGATCTTATTATCATCCTCTTTACATTTTATGTCTTTCATTCACAAAAGAAACGAGATTGGAGACTAGCAATAATTAGAAAAATCATTCATGTTTTGTCTTAGGTTTAAATTGCAAGCTCAGTCTGATCTGCCTCAACCTAGGGGCAGATTAGATAACTCTCCTGAATGAAAAGGTCTATCTCTGTATAAAACACAGAAGAAAACGGAAGGCAGGCAAGTAAGTTGTTTCACCTTTTATAAGGGTATCAATATTTTCTTCATAGCTGGTCAGTTATACAATTAGATTTCTGCCTAATCTGAGGCTCCACAGAGAGGAATCAAGTGCCCTTTGTATGGCATCAGCCAGCATTCCCCACTTTGAGCAAAGAGGAGAGGATGAATTATCAGATCAGTCATTACTGTTGTCCCCCAACAGCTGTGATTTGACCAAGATAAAACAGGAGAGAAAACTTACTTTGATTCTTATGTTGTTCAGAAATTGCTAAGCCACAGGTTTTGATAGAGGTTTATCTCACTTCCATAAAAAACAGCTGCTGTATTGCACAAGTGTCTACTTGCCTTAGTAAATGTCTTAAATTAGCACTTCTCTTGGTATCTTTCTTTCCCAACCAACCATAACAGCAGCAGTAGTCAACTTCTCACAACAAATCTGTAATTAAATTAAATAATGCAGTTAAATTAGACTCAGATGCTCTAAGCTATTGCACAGACTTGATATCCCCAAGATACCAGTGTCATTTTTGCAGAGGAGTTCACCTAAGAGGCCTCAGCATGTGCCAGTTTCTGCCTTGTGCAACAGCTAATATTACGCAATGCTGGCCCTGCAAAACTCAGACCCTGAGCACAACTGTCCTTTGTCCAGCTCTCAGCAAGCACAGAGCAGCATGGGAATCAACCCAGCTGAGAAAAAATAGGAAGTAGAGAAATGGGACAGTTCATTTCCAACTCTGAGTTGAAGCCCTCTGGAAGCATTAAAGGTAAATGAGGAAAGTTCAAACAGCCCTTTTTCTTGTGCCTGTAAATTGTGGATAATAGGGAAAGCAAAGACAATGGAACATAATATCATTTCTCTTTGTGGTTAGTTCTGAAGTACTCAGTATTTAATAGCAGTTAAGTCAGACAAGAAGACATAGACTGATTTGGCAGAAACGCTGCTGGTAAGTCTGTAACATAAAACATATGAAGTCATGTTTGACCAACCTTATAGCCTTCTATGAGGAAGTGACTAGGTGGAGGGATGATGGTAGAGCAGTAGATGTGGTTTTTCTTGATTTCAGTAAGGCATTTGATACTGTCTCCCACAGCATTCTCATAGATAAGCTAAAGAAGCGTGGGCTTGACGATCAGGTAGTGAGGTGGATCAAGAACTGGTTGGAAGGAAGAAGGCAGAGAGTTGTGGTCAATGGTGCAGAATCTGGCTGGATGTCTGTGACTAGTGGAGTCCCTCAGGGGTCGGTGCTGGGACCAGTGCTATTTAATATTTTCATCAACGACCTGGATGAGGGAACCGAGTGTACTCTCAGCAAGTTTGCTGATGACACTAAACTGGGAGGAATGGCTGACACACCAGAAGGCTGTGCTGCCATTCAGCGAGACCTGGACAGGCTGGAGAGTTGGGCGGGGAGAAATTTGATGAAATTCAACAAGGGCAAGTGTAGAGTCTTGCATCTGGGGAAGAACAACCCCATGTACCAGTACAGGCTGGGGACTGACCTGCTGGAAAGTAGTGAAGGGGAAAGGGACCTGGGGGTCCTGGTGGATAGGAGGATGAACATGAGCCAGCAATGTGCCCTTGTGGCCAAGAAGGCAAATGGCATCCTGGGGTGCATTAGAAAGGGTGTGGTTAGTAGGTCAAGAGAGGTTCTCCTCCCCCTCTATTCTGCCTTGGTTAGGCCGCATCTGGAATATTGCGTCCAGTTCTGGGCCCCTCAGTTCAAGAAGGACAGGGAACTGCTTGAAAGAGTCCAGCGCAGAGCCACAAAGATGATTAAGGGAGTGGAACACCTCCCTTATGAGGAGAGGCTGAAGGAGCTGGGTCTCTTCAGCTTGGAGAAGAGGAGACTGAGGGGTGACCTCATCAGTGTTTACAAATATGTAATGGGTGGGTGTCAGGATGATGGAGCTAGGCTTTTTTCAGTGATATCCAGTGATAGGACAAGGGGCAATGGGTGTAAACTGGAGCATAGAAGGTTCCACGTTAACATCAGGAAGAACTTCTTTACTGTGAGAGTGACAGAGCACTGGAACAGGTTGCCCAGGGGGGTTGTGGAGTCTCCCACATTGGAGATATTCAAGGCCCGCCTGGACAAGTTCCTGTGTGATGTACTCTAAGTTACCCTGCTCTTGCAGGGGGGTTGGACCAGATGATCTCTTGAGGTCCCTTCCAACCCTTGGGATTCTGTGATTCTGTGTTCTAATTAAACTTTGCATTTCTACATTTGCATAGCTTTAAACTTCTAGTTTAGCAGGAAGGGAGAAAAGACCTCATAAACAATTGTATGTTTGAAAGGGTAGGAAAAAAAATCAGGAGACATTTGTTGACAGTGACTTAAAGTATTTATTGGGCTGCTCACACTGAAACAAACCTGTATGGAGTAAACTGCTTCTGAGCCACAAATGCCACTAGGAATAAAAACAACAAAATAAATACATCTGGGTGGAAGGAACCATGAGAAATCATTTTTTTCCACTGTAAAATGAGGGGGGAGAAGATGGAATATTTTTTAGCAGAACTGTTGCCAGGGGGGCAGAATGTGAAACCTAGAGCTTGCCATGAATGCTAACCTCGTTGAGGAAGTTTCTTTGTGAACAAGAGCCCAAGGCCCTAGAACTGCATACTGGGTATATGCACATTTTACTAATGATGTTCCACAGATATGATTTTATACTGATGCACGTATATTATTGAAATAAAGACCCTTTCAAGATATTATAATGCAACCAACCACCAGTGTCCCAAACCCACAATTTTTTATTTTTTTATTCTTTGGAAACAATGCCATTAAAGTAAAATGAAGAAGACAGAATTAACAGTGCAATAGGGAGAAGATAACTTAAAACATGGTTCTGCATATATTCATTTTTCTTCCAGCTTCTGTTTACATTCAGAATTTCCTAAAATTACATTATTTTATTCTCAGGCAATAAAATTCCAGCAAAAATTTAGCCAAAATGTAAATGTATTCCTCATATACAACAATGACTGAGTTAACACTAATGCTACTCTTGGAAATTCAACTTTTGCTGTTTACTTCTAGTTTACCCTTCAACATTTTAAATAGCAGAGAAGCAGCAACTGTTGCGAAGAGTTTCAGGCCAAAGCCTGATCAAAAAAGTCCTACCTTTAGCATTGACAGTAACGCTGAAGGACTATGCTGTTTAAAGACTTAAAGTTAGCCTTCCTATTACCTACAATAAACTCTATGGGGTTCATTTTGTTTGTTTACTGGTATATAAGGTCAAGGTAGGACTACTTGAAGCTATAGGTTTTTCAACTTTTATTAGCATTAGTGGGAATCACATACATGCATCAGTGGTGGTTCAAACTCTGACAGAATAAATGTTTAAATCAAAAAGAAGATTTAAAGACAGATCTCTATCACTGCCTTTTACATGACCATGCAAAGATTTTGATTTGATCCACACTCAGCAGGGGTGCCCATTATTCAAACCATGTGGTATCCACTTGGTATGCAGGGTACAATACTGCTGCTGTCAGCATTTGCTTTAAACCTGATGCAATATATTACAAAGAAGATTCAAACAATCATAACTAAAATTTGTTGGGAAGACTTGAAACAAAGGATTGAATGAAGTTGAAAACTTATGGAAACAATAAAATCTGAAATGTTATAAAAAGAAACTTAGTATCCACATGGGAACTATTCTATAACCTCCTTGGCAAATTTTAATCAGACATGCCTAACAAAAGTAATACAACTAACTTCTACATAAACAAAAACATGCATATCTTCCAACAAAGGGATTAAACATTGCAGTTAACATTTTTTAGGACTACTATGGAATACTTGGTGCAATCTGATGGCACTGCACTTAAAAAATGAATGGCCAATTAGCAAAATAATTTCCAATGCATATCTGTCTATCAAGTCATCTTTTGCTATTTTCCACTGTGAAGATTACATTTACGTTAATGTTTATACAATGTAATTCTACCAGTTTTATTTCATTTAGCTTCATTTGCTCTTATTAAACCTTAGGAGAGACTTTTCTGTCCAAAACATACACATCAATAACCACAGCCTCTATAGCCTGCTATATTTACACTTATTTAAAGTTTTACTATCAATGTTGGTATAATTTAGTATTTAGACGGGTCTATCAGAAGTTATGAAGGAGTTCAGATGAAACAGTTGTTTCCCAAACAGATCTATAGCTTTACTGTAAATTACACAGCACAGAGGTGGAAGACACAAGACTTGAAAATAGAGACTTGCCTCACAATAAATACTTTGTACTACACAACTCATTGGTTCAGAGGTTTTCAAAGTCTTATGGAAAAACAAATATATGCAACCCAAAGATAAAGAAGCTGTGTTAACAACTTTTTAGAGTTGAAGAAACTAAACCCATGAGGAGATTAACAAGCACTTTATGGATATTGTGACAGTATGAGAAATAAAACCTGCACCTCGGATCAGGATATGAAAACTCATACCACTTTGACTTTCAGTCTGTGCTTCAGAAGACTGGTCTTCAAATACATGGAAAAAAACCCACAAACCCCTTGTGACAAACTTCACTTGCATTACTTCTGAAATCTTGAGAACTAAAAAGTGATGTCAAAGCATAAGAGTACACCTTAATGTACAACATACAATGTTTTCAAACACAGGAAGAACTACAAGAAGGATATTTAATATAATAAAATCTATTTTGCATTATTCATAGTGAAATTCAGCAAAGGAAATGAGACCAGCATTACAGAATATGACTATTAAAATTGTCTGCTGTTGAGTCCTTTTGCATGTTTAATATCATCAAGATCTTAAGAAACACAAAAGATACTCTTAACTGAATAGGTGTTCTCCAGCCTGATGTAGACAGCAATCTGATAAGCTCCTGAGCAGACAGATCTCAATCCAGTATGGTTAGTTTTTTATTAACCGTGTTCAGCGGATGTTTTCTAGCGTCAGCAAGAAGAGACTCCACAACCAACTGCTGATACATACTTCATTCTGCTTCAGAACAGATTACAGGACCTTTTAAAATCCTTTCCAGGATAATTTTAAAACAGCAAGACAGGTATTACTGATAATATATAAAATATTAAAAAAACACACTGTAAACACAATGAAATGTTAAACTCTACCATGATAGACAAATGTTTTTCACTGACATGAACGAACTTTGAAGCATCCAAATTTGTGCATGCAGATGAATACAACAAAATTAAGACTGAACTGAGGACTTAGAAAATACAGACATGATTTTTTGCTGCTATAAGTTATAGTTAGTACTATTTTTCAGAGTATAAATTCTATCACAAATCATGAAATTAACTTTAAAGGACACATTAGTATTAACAGGAATTAAGGTTCCCTTGACAATTGCTCTGCTGGCAGGAAAAAAAAAAAACCTATCTGAATTGTGCTTTTGACAGTTTTTCTATCCTACTGATGGCATGCACTTCTTTATTTCTTCTTGGTTTTGGCTTCAACATAACCACTTGTACTTGCGAAGTCTGTGGTATAACCCTATGGAGATGTACACAAAAGGAACATATTAAAACAGAAAATTCAAGTATTTTTCTCAGATTAACCAATGACAAGGATTTTACAGAAACTTTTCAATTCCAGTTTTCAACTCTTTCCTTTCTATTTGCATGGGCTACTTATTATTTTTAAGAAAGAAAAAGATGGGTTATTAAAAAGTAATGACGGAGCAACAACAATGTATTAACAATAAATTCAACTGTGTTTTATTCACTGCTTCATTCTCAGCTTAGAAAGCCAGTTTCCAAAGCACAAAAGGACCAGCAAGATGGGGGGATTTTGGACTTTTTCTTAAGAAATATTTTTCCCTCTACTGTATATCTAAGACCACTCATGTAATATAGCAGACTTTCTTTTTTTTGTGTTAGACAGATAAATGGCAGAATTAGAGCAAGGTTTCTTAAAAAGCAACGTTGTAGGGACTTTATTGATCATGAAGCACAAAACCAACTGTCAGGCAACAAACCAGAATGCAAAGGGCATGGGTTTCTGGCAGTAGCTTTCTAGTCTTTTTGACTACTGATCAACATACTACCATATAGTAAGAAAGGTGTCCTAACTCTTATTGCTGTGAGACAATATTTGCAAAAGTAGTCACTGAATTGAAATGGATTTCCCAAGGAAATTATGAATGCTTCACCCCTGTCGGTGTTCAAGGATGGACTGGATAGGGCTTTTGGTGATATTGATGCACCTATGCCATCAGTTTTATCCCTAATACGTAACACCTTGGATTTCATTCCCTATATCCGAGCCCTAAATATTCCATTGTCATTTCTAGTGACCACAATAAATCACCTAGGGGTAACTATTATACCCATAGAAGGACAAAATTTGAGATCCAATTTCAAAAAGTCTATAAAGTCTTTCAGAATATGAGTTTCATGAGCTGCGCAGGGCATTCAGACAGAAGAGGCCTATATGCAGATGGACTCCAAGGGTACATGCAGTGGACTGGTTGAATCTCCAGTTTAACAAAACTCCATCCTCAGATTGGTACTGTAAATTCCCACACACAAATCCCCAAATAACTGTAAAAATTAGGATTAGGCACACATTATCTGCTAACTTGATTTATGTATACCTCAATGCTGCCATAATTTCATTTTCACCACTACAGATCTTCTTTAAATTCAGAGCCCTCAGAGGCTGGGGTGGTGGTGGAAGAAGTTGTACTTTAGGTTTTTTAAATCACAAGCACTGGAAAGAAAACCCCTACAATTGAAGCCATAGTTTGGGTATAAATAATGACTCAGACAACTGTTTTTTATTTTCATTTTTGTTTTCACTGACCGAGAATGTAAATTGAACTTTAGTGCTATTGTGCTTTGTTCTCCCTCTCTGTGAAAATGTGTTCTGCATTAAATTGCATGGATAAACTAGAACAGCTCCAAATATCACCCTTCAGCTTTTGTATAACACAAGAGCCAAGAAAAGATAGAGAATGTGGTTTTATGACCAACAGATGGTGTAATTGGTATCATAGATGTTTTTATGTCAGGGGGTCGTAGGTTCAGCCTCCATCTGGAGCCTTCTCAGATCTGCTGTGTAGCTAAATGATTAAAGAAGCTATATTGGGTCAAAACCACAACCACCTGCCTGAGGGCAAAAGTATTGCTTTCTTGATCTAGCTGTTATACTACAGTTGCTTCCTATATTACAGTTCTCAAGACAACCAATGCGGCAGTTAATACCAACAGATTCACAAAATATTCAACAGCAATTTGCTCATATCCATCAAGATTCTCAGGAACTTTTGATGATTCTCATAAAGTATGTCTAGTTTTGCCTACTTAAGTGAAAAGCTTTCAACTCAGACCAATAAATAGTTGCAATATACCAAAACCCAAGGAAAGGAAAGTATGCTGGGTAGACCTTTAGAAATTAGCACTGGCCATTTGGCCAAGATGCCTCACGAAGACTCATAGAATGGTTTGGGTTGGAAGAGACCTTAAAGATCATCTGGTTCCAACCCACCTTCCACTAGACTAGGTTGCTCAAAGCCCATTCAGCATGGCCTTGAACACTGCCAGGGATGGGGCATCCACAACCTGGGGCATGCACAACCTGTGCCAGTGTCTCACCACCCACACAGTGAAGTTTTTTCTCTTAATGTCTGATCTAAATCTCACTTCTTTTAGCTTGAAGCCATTCTCCCTATCAGAATTAGACACATTTGTATTCTGATGGTAAAAAGCAACATTAATACTCAACACAATTTGTTTTAGCTAGTTTCTGGAATAGGATCAGAGTATCAACAAAAATGCTCTAGTTCTACAGTATTGGGGTTATACATGACTGGCCTGGCTAAAAGGGTGTACAGAGATCAAAACAGAGATCAATATCACATTTATGCACCCAGTGAGGTCACCAGCTTAGCTGCCTTATGGAGCAAGTATCACAAGTACACATACTCAGTGGAACCCTGATTTCAGTGGAAACCAGTACTGTCACTTCCATGAGGCAGGGATTCTACATACTTGTAGTATTATCATCATATAATTGGTGCACCAAACTTGCCTGAGATATGTCACAATTAAAATGCTTTCTCTAGTACTGATGCCAGAGAGCTTATCTGCCTCACACTGGAAACAAGTAAAATGTTTGTCTAACAAAAAACCCCAAACACGTGAATTGTGACAGTTTCATGCAGTTCTGCCACAAAGCATCCTATTACTCTTTGCAGACTCTGGACAGCAGTACTCCCATACCCGACAAACAGTGGTCCAGGATCATACTGACACAGGTATGAGTAGAATGTTTCCCATTATCACATTTGATGTGCTCATACATGCAAGAATAAAGTCAAGATCTCTTACAAAATGTCAAAACACTCCCTTATTTTGTTTTAAGGACTTTCCCATGCTAATGAAAACTTGGTATTTATTAGTACTTTAAAATAAGCTTTAACGCAAATTAAAAGCTAATGTTTGGCAGACTGGCTTATTTTTTTCAATGTAAACACAAACCCTGTAATTTGAAGTGAACATAAACAGGAATAAACCAACATGTGATCTCATTACTAGCTTTAAAATTTTCTCTTTCCCTATATGACTGAACTGCCAGCCTGCTAGATCTCTGCAATCACTTGCTGAGGAATTCTCTGGCAAACCTACATACCCAAGACCAAGCTTTGAAATCAGAAATTTCAGCATAAGTATATGCTTCTTTTTTCAGACCCCTAAACAAACAAACAAACTAGATATATATGTATATATAATCACACACACATAAGGCTTTAGAAAGCATTTTCTTAGAAATAGTAGATGAAGTTTTAACTGAACTTTCTTCAAAGATAAACAAGTTTTTGCACAGGGTGTCATTTGTATTATATGTGTTTATCTGTATATGAAAATCTTGGGATACAAGTGAGGAAAAAAAAGGCATATTTCTCTCTCATATACACAGTAAAAACCCTACAGCACTTGTACGAGAAGTACTGAAATATTTCCTTTAACACAGGAAACATTCTGCTGAAGAGAAGGATAACAACCACCACATCAAGGTAGTAGCATGTACTTCCATTCCAGTCAACTCTGAATTATCTGAGACATTGCAAGTGGATGCAGGATGTACAAAATTCAGTAATTTTAGAAGTTGGGGCTGTTCAGCCTGGAGAAGAGAAGGCTGCATGGAGACCTCATAGCAGCCTTCCAGTATCTGAAGGGGGCATATAGGGATGCTGGGGAGGGACTCTTCATTAGGGACTGTAGTGACAGGACAAGGGGTAATGGATTAAAACTTAAAACAGGGGAAGTTTAGATTGGATATAAGGAAGAAATTCTTTCCTGTTAGGGTGGTGAGGCACTGGAATGGGTTGCCCAGGGAGGTTGTGAACGCTCCATCCCTTGGCAGTGTCCAAGGCCAGGTTGGACAGAGCCTTGGGTGACATGGTTTAGTGCAAGGTGTCCCTGCCCATGGCAGGGGGTTGGAACCAGATGACCTTAAGGTAATTTCCAACCCCAACTATTCTATGATTCTATGACCATACTAAAATACTTATACTAGCTGGCAAGCATATTGCTTAGACATTTGATTGCCTGTAAGTGTGAATTATCAGCGTAATTATTCAGCAGTCAAGAAAACAAGTTTGTTTTTCTTTCAAGTACTTCTATGTTAATTCATGTAGTCTGTCTTCATGGGTATATTATGTCCCTTATGCTCATGAACATCGCAGAGTTTCACATAGTTCTTGGAAAAAAAACCATATTGAAATCACTTTGCAACAATAAGTAGGCAGAGAATTGCAAGTAATAAGGAGTTCATACATCCTGAGACTGTTGTGAAGACAGCATGATGCTCCTATGCTGTTTAAGAAACCTAGCCTGCTCTTGCATGAACTTCAGGAATTACTTCGTAATGTCAAGGCAGTGGAAAATTCCACAGGAAAAGTGATAAGGAGAAGACAGGACCCACACCTGGATCTTCCAAGAAAACCTGAAAATTAACCCCCTTTCGCCATGAGCACTTAAAGTTACCCATTGATCCAGAAGCTGCTGTTCCAGTGTCACCTGTAGTAACATGTTTTCAACTTCTCTTTTTTGCTGTAATGCCTGGGAAAAGCAATGTTGTCATGTCTGTAAACAGTAAGAGCAGGATTAATCAGTGGCATTTTGGGCTATGTTCTGTTGGAAAGAGACACAGCAGCTAGAACAGGGTGTTTCCACAGCAAGGTACTTTTACTGTACTTGACTCCTCAAATACTACCTTAAGGGATGATAAACACACACAAAGAAGTGTGTACTGGCAGCCTACAACTCTTCTGGGACTACTCTTGTTTTCTGGAAATAAAAAGTTGTTTCAGTTCCTTCATTCATTGTGTGAGATAGTCAAACGCTAAACAGATTGGGCACTGTGCAAGTTTCATGCTGCCTATCAACAGTTGTAAACTATCGCAAAGGCAAATATTGCTGCCATTTTGCCATCTGATATAACAAGAACTCCTTTACCTATGAGTTAGCTTGCTACAACTTTCTTCTACCCCATTGGCTGCACAAAGAATCTCTTTGGCCACATACGCTGAACTTTTCATTTATCTATTTATTTATTTTAAACAGTTGGAACACGTTCACACCTTGCCATCTGGTACCACCTCTGAGCTCTGGTTCAAACCATCAAGAGGGTTTTTGCCTGCTTTGGGTTTGGGTTTTGTTGGTTTTTTTTTTTTTTTCACCTGCCTGTGAAAAATGCTACAGAGCAGCATAACAAATGCATTTATAGAATGATGTGTGGATACATAATCCACATGTGCATTCAGCTCTGGGGCCCACAGAACATGGACCTGTTGGAGCAAATCCAGAGGCCACAAAGATGATCAGAGGGCTGGAGCACCTCTCCTATGAAGACAGGTGGAGAGACTTGGGCTTGTTCACCCTGAAGAAGGCTCCAGGGAGACTTTACAGCAGCCTTCCAGTACCTAAAGGCCTACAAGAAATCTGGGGAAGGACTTTTTAAAGTGCAAGTAGAAACAGGACAAGCAGGAATGGCTTTAAAATGGAGATACGAATATTAGGAAGAAGTTCAGAAAAGCTGTGGCTGCCCCATCCCTGGCAGTGTTCAGGGCCAGGCTGGATGGGGCTTTGAGCAACCTGGTCTAGTGGAAGGTGTCCCTGCCTGTGTCAGGGGGTTGGAACTAGATGATCTTTAAGGTCCCTTCCAAACCAAACCACTCTATAATAAATTCCCTTTGCTATCACAAATTGAACTCTTCCCCTCAGTTGCAAGTACTACATATAAATTCATTCAGTTGCTATATGATTTCAGTTACCTGCAATTTTGCTGTGAGGTGAGTCACTATCACTTTTTTTCCTGGAAAACATAAACAGTTTCTGACATGCAACAATTTCCAGTCCTAAGAAGCAAGCTCACTATTCACCTGTTACTCTCTAGACTTGGGTGAACCAATAAAAGGTGAGCAACAATTCTGGTGATAATTAACTTCTGTAACCTAATTTCATTACTAATGATAGCTAGCTCCTGCTGTCTGTTTTCTCCACTGAGCTGCATTGCAACACTTTGCATTCTTTTAA
Source organism: Neopsephotus bourkii (assembly GCF_033783945.1). NCBI lineage: Eukaryota > Metazoa > Chordata > Aves > Psittaciformes > Psittacidae > Neopsephotus > Neopsephotus bourkii. The sequence continues at coordinate 351,818 of NW_026901918.1, forward strand.
CTTACTCTTTATCAGCTTTAATGAGCCCTTAATGTCCCGTGTTCAAACTGAGATCCACCCAACTACTAGCAAATTCCACCTCTGTAAAAACTGTCACTATCTTGCTATCTTGCACCTCACAGCATTCAGACAGTATTTCCATTTTTGACCTGCAACTCCAGCATGTCTGGTACTGCAGCTGTGATATTTTACCTACACTTAATTCTATGATTTCAAATAGCAAAAAGTTACTAAAATGGTAAAACGGGCCTTCTGTACTTGAAAGCGGTCACCGACACTTGAGTCATTTATGCGTTTCTACAGATTTCAACTTACACTTCAAACCTCAAATATGTGTGTATTGTAAATACACAGCATTCACCAGCAGTATGTATCAAGAACAGACGAGCACTGGAACTAGACTGAAATGAGTCATTACATTTTCACTGAAATCATCACCTAATAAATCCAATTAATTTGTGCCATCATTTTGACCCCCCGATTTAATGCAACTTTCTGCGCATTCCTTGCCTCCCACCAGTCAGACAACATCAGTATGTCTCAGCAACATAGGAAATGTGGACTTAATCACTAAACCAAGGTCTATTGTATACCAAACACTTTCACTGCTTAAGTAATTTTTTAGCAATTAAAAATGCATGTATTTTTGGTGGCTACCCTGAAAAACAAAGGAAAATGCAGGAAGATATCCAGAGAACAAAAGTGTAGGAAATAGCAAAAGCTTCAAGAAACAAGAAAGCAACCTATTTAAAACATCTAAACTTTTAAAATCCATTAACATTTTAAAATTATTCTTCTCAACACAGCAATTTATGTATAAGCAAGTAATTAAAATTTGCTTATTAGTGCAGTTTGCAAATCGACACATTTCAGTAAAACAATCTGCATACTGTCATACCTATGGCTTAACTTCTTCCATGTCATTCTTTTATCCAAGAAAAACTCAAGTAACATATTATTGCTAGCAATTTTTTGTGTGTAGCTTGACCACAAAAAAAATAAAATCTAAGGATGGATTAAAATGAGATGTATCATCTTCTACCAATAAAATATCCTACCTAACCAGTCATAAATCGGAATATTGTTACCATCAAGTATTGCATAGCATCAGCTACTTTAAAGACCACTTAAACACTCACAGATTTTAAACCTAAATGCTGCATACAAAGGTAATTTTGCATTAAAATGCATTTAAAATGCAGTCTGTTTAGATGCTGTAACTAAAGGTCACATTCATGACTGACAGAAAGACAAAACTTTACTCAGTGTAAACACAATAGCAGCTAGCTTATAAAGAAGTATTATCCCGGACAAAGTTAAAACATAAAAGTTAGTATTTGCTCTGTTAATTATACAGATTAATTGTAATTTGTTAATTGTACAGAACAGCCATTAAGTGTTAATGGCTGTTAATTGTACAGAACAACCATTTCATTATCTTGTCATGCAGAACAGAGAAAGTCCAAACCACTGAAAAATGACACAAGTTAAAACCACCTCCCAGATTATCATGAAGTACTGGTGCTATGCCACATTTTTTATCCCCTCTTTATCATCAATCTAACATGTACTTACAGTAATGTGCCAAGTTTAAATTCCTTCTCTTGCATTCCCTCCAGCACCTGTGACATTCTTAGGTAATCAGCAAAGGGTTTGCTCCAAAATAAGCTACATTTTGAAAAGTCAAGTGTCAAAAATTTTCCCATGTGAAAAATTTCTTTATATCAAGATGAAACTTTTCCTGGTGCAAATTGTGCCTGTTGTCCCTTCCCCATATGCCTCCTTGTAGAAAACCGCTACTGTCTTTATATATACCCTTTAATTACTGGAAACCTGTGATGAGGTTCCCTCAACCCTTTTCCAGGGAGAGGAGACATGAATCTTTCAGTCTTTCCCCTCAGGGCAGGTTCTCCAGCCCTTTAGTCAACTTTGTCGCCATTCTTTAGACACTCTCCAGTCTGTTCTTGTCTTTTTTGAATTGCAGGCACCACACACAGTACTCCAAGTGCAGTCTGACAAGTGTCAAGTGAAATGATCATGTCTCTGTTGTAATGGCCCAAAACATTTTCATTTTCAACCTGCAGAAAAAAAAAAGTTATCCAGTGGATTATACATTTCCAAATCTACTTAAGTTTCACCTGACTCCAGTACTTACTAGTTTATGCCAAAACTGGACCACCTCTTGGAAAATACAGTTCAGTTATATAAAGAGCATGCAAAGTCAGGTGGTAACACCTTTAATAGCAGGGATAAACAGAGAAGTATTACCCATATAACACAGTAGGCAAAACTGCAGTATTTTCTTCCATAAAGGTCCTTCAAAGCTGGAGCACATTTCATCTGGAATCAAGCTTTCATTGATACATCAGAAGTTCTACAGAGTCACAACAAAATTGTATCTCCCTAGTGTCCAGTTTCCACCAACAGTTTCACATACGTATCTGCTACTTGAGCGTTAGAAACTGGTCATGTAGAGAGAACAGTAGTTCCCTGACAAGATAACTTCCAGCGATCTGCAGCTTAGCTGATTTATCAGCTTATGTGACTTGCTATAAATATTTTGCAATGCTCTAGCACATGCACTGGACAGGAAACTAAGATCTGAAAAATTCATCAACAGCAGGACAGTGTAAGTGCATCATCAGCACGAAAATTGCCAAAGAACAAAAACGTAAGAAATGTTATCCACGCATTTCCTTTTATTAGGACACTGAAATAGATTTATGTACAAATGTTTTGTGGTAGTTGTAAGTATTTCCTCTTTTTAAGCAGCATTTACAGCTCATGTGCATTTCTTGAGTCATCTTAAGATGCAAGACACTTTCGCAGTAGCAACTTCATAGATCAGTGAATGCCAACACTCCACAACCCTGTTTAAAATAATAAAGTCCAGATGGAGTGACAGAAAGGAGACAGTACAGCATTCTGTGCAGTGACTGGGATTATATTTCAAAAGTAGTAAGAAAAAAAAAAGAGTTCTTCAGCCATACCTCTTTTTTTCTTAATACTCTCCTTATGCACTTCGCCTTCTATAAAAAAAAATGATTAGTACAATAAACAGAAAAGGCATCTGTAGGTTTTCCTATAAAAACAATGAAACTACACAAATAACAATCAATTATTGTTAAATATTCCAGGAAAACATACCTTTGTTTAAAAAAGAATATACCATGAAGACATGTTTACTCAATCCAAAATACCTTCAAAGAATAAATTCCTTCCAGTCCATCCCAGTCACTACATATGGCAAAAAATTCCTTTTATCAGGACAATTTCAAACGGCTACCCCATTACAGTCAAAATGCATTCTCAACTACCAGATACTAATCTTCATTAAAAAAAAATAATCATTTTTGATTACAATTTATTATCCTGATGAAATTAGGGAAGACACTTAGCTGAAATTATGTTCCAAATACTTGGCAGCACAAAGTACATAATTTATTTGAATTAAAATTAAGAATACACATACATATTTTCAACAGAAACTTTGAAATACAGGATAATGCCCTTACGTGTTTGATTCACCACAAAGCATCCTGCTAAATAGCCTTCCATTTACTTACTAAGACCCCAGCTTCACTCCCACATCAGAAGAAATGGATGAAAAAGTCCTTCATCCAAATATAACTATAAAGCAATTAGAACAGGCTGGATCATATACTTAGCACCCTACAGCACTGAAAACCTCAGCACCCTAACAGGCTTCTTATTTTTTAATGTCAAAAGTTTAACCAGAACATGTGCTGTCTCCCAAATCCCAACATTTTTACCCTCACAGAGCCATACGTCCATTCATCTGCTTGCCATGTCAGAGACATTTATTAGAAAAGAAAAAAGGCCAGACATGCTTAAACTAACCAGGGATATATCTCTCCATCAGCTACATCTCATAAGTGTCTTAATTTCTCACAGAGACCGCATACATAACTTGTCAGTAAAACACACATTATAACAGTACTTCAGGTGCTATCAATCATAAGCCGCTCACTTTAGTGTGATCTAAATACTTTTCTACACACTTGGGTACAACAAAAATGGACAAAGGCCATTTTTCCAACAGTTTAATGCTGAGTTTATTTGCCAAATTAATTGGATAATAGTATCTCTCAGCAACATACCTGAACTTTAGTTTCATCAGAACCTTTGAAGTCAGAGCTTCAAAACTGCCAGAGATTCCACTCTACGTCCTGGAAATTTAGGTATTACCGCTTCACTTTAAACTGAAAAAAAAACCCCAAACCAAACGCCAAACGAAAACCAACAAAACAAACAAACCCCTGTACCTAAAAGATTGCTGCCAATTCTAAAAAATGCAACAAGAAAGTTCCCATTTGCAGACAGCTTAAAACATATATATATATATATAAAAATAATAATAAAAAAAAAAGCCAAGAAGTGAATATAGATCCTGCAACCTAGTATTTCAATGCTAACTGTTGATTTGCTTACCTTCACAGGTTTACCTTGAACTCCAAAACCATTTATTATGCTGCACTGCAATCAAAGTAGCTCACTTATTCCCATCTTATACATCAAAGGCTTGATTCACTTGAATACTCAAGGTTTGTATTATCAACTCAAAAAAGGCTTACAAGCTCAAACTATAGTCATAGGTTTTGATTTCCATTTCTCTTAATTTCTGATGGTCTTGAGAAGGTTGATTGTTCTGCATTTCAGTTCCCGTCTGTGAAATGGGAATCAGCTTCCTTCCCCATGTTTTTACTCTTTGGAATTGTTGGCTTCTCACAAGCTTTTACTCACAGTTAACAGAGAAAACACAAATGTCAGTGAAATAGGAATACTCTTTCACATTGCAGTGACCGTTCCTCTGTGTTGCATAGTAGATAATGATTTGACTATTTCAAACAGTCAAGCAACAGTCACAATGGTGCACCAGCACAGATTTAGGTGGTTCATCTGATTGCATGCAGCTGAGAAGTTTTGAAAGCCAGTGTATGGAAAGTCATTATAAACTGAAGGAGGCAACACAGACTGTGCATATCTGACACAGAATATTCAACAAAATACAGTTGATCATCCTACAAAATCTAATTATAAGTAAAAATCTGAATCAAACATGATTAACTTTTTATTTAAACAAAGATGTTTCTCAAAAACAGTCCTGTAGCAGCAACCAAAAAGGCACATAAGTACAAAACAACCCAGAAGACAGATCAGGCATTCTTAAAGCAAAATTCTGAACTACATAGCTATCATTTTTATTTTATAAGAAGGTACAGCTTACTGTCATTCTTCCTGACCAGTTTCCTCTGATGGGTGTAATGTGTTCATCTCTGTAATGTCCACCTCTGCTTACTGAAAATCTGGACAGCATAACCTCCATATACTACTATCCAATTATGTAGGGGTTTTATGTGCATGTATTGAGTCTTGTTTCAGTAATCTTTCTACAATCTAACCTCTTATTGGCTATCCATCTTTCCCTCTAAGGTACAGCTGCTCAGAAACAAAATGTAGCACACACCATTACAGTGCTTCAAAGTAGTTTGACTAAACCAGTACAGAGTTGCTGTTTCAAAATCTTTGTTCATTCTTCATGATGCTTATAACTCCTCTTCAAGAACAGCATAAGTCTGCCTGACTGAACATACTGTAATGGAATTACTTAATTTCAAAATTCAGAGTTTTCAGGTTACATGTTTTAAAGTTAATCATATGAAAAACCTCACCCATAATATCAAACATGCATATGATTACATATAAAATGCAGGAAGGAAGTAGTAGTTGATATGGATTTACCATTTAGACAATGGAATTCTCTGGCCAGGCATTCTTAAAACCTGGTTTACAAAAATGGTTAGAGAAAGATATAAACAAAAAAGGAATTTAAGTTCCTGCCATAGTTCAATCATGAATGACATAACATAGCATAAAATCATCTCTTAAAGTGTTATATTCTCCCTTTTGACAGTATTAGGAACAACCTATCTTTAAGGTGTGTGGGAGGGGATTTCCTTGAAACTTGTTTGAAGTTCCTAAATTCTAAGGATATGTGGAGAAAGTGATATATTTTAGATGTTTTGGAAGAAAACAACATTCATACACATTTTTGAAAACGCTTAAGTGTTTGAAGAAATTAACTGAAAACTTCTTAGATGCAACTTATGAAAGAGTCATGTATGCAACAGTGATATCCCATTTGAAAAAATGCTGGTAAGTGGTAGAGGCAATTGCAAGTACACTGTGTCATTCACAGGTTCAAAAATTCAGCATTCTTCCCCTCAGTGCATTTGTACTGTTCTGGAACAATCTTGTTACTCCGACAGATTTCAATGCCATCAGTGGAAAAACCTGGAAGTCACTACACAGTGTAAAACACAACCTGGTAAGTTGGGGAAAGAGGAATCCAATCCAGCAGTCTAATTCAGTACAGACTGTGCAGCTTCCTTAATAAGTGATGCAGCTTTGTCCAGTTCTTGTTCTGTTTGTTCCACTGTTACCACTACTCGAATACTAGAAAAGGAAAACCAGAACATACAGAGTAAAATTTATTCCTTGGTTCACCTTTGGAATTTTTCTTGTACCAATTTTAACACAGTAAGACCACTCTCTCTAGGGAAATTATTATGGATTCAAATTCAGCCAGAAACAACACATTTGTCTAAGCAGAAATGGTCAGATTACCTCTTTTTAACTACATCATACTACAGATAAGTGATTATCATCTTTTTTACTTGCAGATCATGTGCAGATCATGGAAATGTGCCCGGTAGTTTTGATACACTTATTTCAAGGTATTAGGATCCTATAACAGTCGCTGACAATATAAGTCAAAGTGGAACATTTCCGAATATTTACAGGACCAACTACTCAAACCAGTCTATTGAACAAAACCCCATTTCCATTGTATGGAAAGAGACAGTCATATCCAATAAAATTAAATGATGTATTGACTTTCTACTAACCTGGGTGGAGGAAGACATTTTTCTTCTTTCTCCAGATAGCAGGCCTGAGTTAATGCGATACCACTATTCATGCACTACAAATAAAGAAGATGCAGCAGTTGTCAATCTGGGAACTTCTGATTGCATAGTCTTTTGATAACCAAATACATGTAACTAACTTCTATGACTCTGGTGTCACGATAACTGTAAGTTCTTTCCTAAATGGAGGTTTATAAGTCTGTGAAAAATCATCTCTAATTTTAACACAGCATAAACACATGGAATTATGAACACATAAAATGTGTTAGGGTGTAGCTTCTTTAGCTTTCAGATCCAAATAAGCAGACAAAAATGCTGTATTAACTAGGCTACTAATCATATTTAAGCATGTTTTCAAGGCAGTCAACTTCAGAGTTTTTTGCTGGGTAGTCCTGTTTACCTGCCACCTGAAATAGAAAACTTCCTCAACTACCTTCATCTCCTTCACATGGGGAAAGAGGGTACTGAAGATGAAAAAAATACTACATACTGAAGATGAAAAAAATACTACATACTACATGATATTCTTCACTGAAAAAAGCAAGTTCATGTACTCAAACAAGATTACAGAAAACTAGATCTCAAATGGTTAAAACATCCCACCAGAACTCTTAAAATGATAGCCTTTATTCTTAGAAACATCATAGAAGTTTTCTAAGCAAAAGTTTTATATGCAAATTTAACCTGAGTTTTGAAATACAAAGCTGGAAATAATGATTTTCTGAAATATAAGGTCTAATTACGTATTTTCGTGCAGTGCTACAGACCTAAACATCTGCAGCATGAAATTTTTAGAAAATGGTCTCTAATATAGCATTATAATCAGCAAAGAAACTGAGTTTCTTGCAGCATTCCTGCAAGACATTACAGCAAGTTATCCAACAAGCCTCTCTACCCATATGCACTTCATACGCATTATTTACATTCAAAGACAACAATATATTTTATTTGCTATGGGGACACTTACATAATCCACAACTCTTTTGAGTAACTTGACATCATTTTCCCGAGATCCATGGCTTTCTTCCAACTGTAAGTGCAATGCTGGAGAAAAAGTTTCTCCCACTACTTTTAAGCCAGAAATCCTAAAACAAATAAAAAGCCTTCAATGCATACCTTTCTTGAACACGTGTTGAAATTCTAGGTAGTAAGTATTGTAGCTACCTAGTAGTAGCTGGTGAGTGAGAAGAGAGGAATATTTCACTTCAGTAATACTGATGCAGACAAAACACATATGCATTTGAGTTTGCAATAGGTAAGGACAACAAAGCTTATCAAGGGAACATCTTTACTAAGGAGTTTACTAAATGTAGCTTCAGCAAGTTCATGTAACAATAGTGATTCCTTTTGCAAAGAGGATTAATGATTCAGAAATCTTGAAAGGTTCCTGGGGCAGGAGAAATGTTACTGTGAAGCTTGTATGTTGCTGATAAAAACACAGCTAGTTAAGTCAAGTCTCTGGAGTCTATATTAAGAAAACAAGTAATAGTAAGTCTTTTTACTCACTTCTGTCACAAACAGAAACAAGGTAGGATTTTCTTTTTGATTTTTTTGCAAGATTTATGATTTTTAATTATTTCCTATAAGAAAATCTATACAACATCATTTGTCACTTAGTCAGAAGCTCCTCTAAAACTAGTTATATTACTAGAATTGTTCCCAAATCTGTACATAAGGACAGCTGATAACTGGGTTCCCACAATCTGGCTGAATGACTGACATTTGATTGTCATTGTCCTGATTCAGGACTGCCTTATTCCCCTTCAAAAAGCTGTATCCAACAGCCAGTAAGACCTCTGGTCTCCAGTCTTCACAGGTCCCATAAATGCATGTCTACCGTCAGATGTGATTTTGATTTCCTGATTTTGATGAGCTTGCCTCACACTCATTTTAAGTTTATACCCTGATTTTCAAGTAAGTTTTCTATTTTTACAAAGTTCAAGACTCAGTAAGCAGAAGAGATGTTAAATCCATAAATGCCAGAACTGGAGCCTGGAGGAGAGAAAACTGGCACTAGAGACACACTGAATCAATTATAACCTAGAAAAAAATAAAATCATACTTTAGCATGGAAAGCATCTTGCATTATTTCTACAATGCTATTTAAATTCACAGTCCATTTCAGAAAGACAAACTGATTTTCTTCTTCAGCCACAAAACTGCAAATACTCTGGTGTCGTTCCCCTACACTTGCAAATTAACCAAATACAACTCCTACACAAAAAGAAATATCTGGAAGAGCTGATTTTGAAGTAACAAAGGAACAAAACTAGCCTCCTGAACTCCAATGTTTCTTTTAAGGCTAGTTTTATATTAATGAATTAAATATGCCTTGGACTGTTTTCTGTCTCTGTGGTGAACTGGTTTGGAATGATTCACATCCATACTTCTAAAATGTGAGCCTTCGCATCAGGGTGGCCACATCCAAACTGACTAGTGTGAACAGTTCCTGGCTCACACCAACTCTTGAACTGTGTCCAGGAGTCCTTTCAAAGAGCACTGTTTGGCCTGGGCCAAACCCATGCCACAGATCACTCCAATAATTTCAGAGAGTAGACAACTGAGATCCAGTGTCTAGTAATGCTTCCCAACATTAACATACCAGTACCGAAGTGGCCTTGGGAAGCATCTTCCTCATCCCAGCTATGAGGCTGGGCTGCAAAACTGAGTGGGAGTCCAAGCTCCTGGCAGTAGGAAACCCTGTGTAACCATGCTGCTTGGAACACCATTAACATTTGTCAGCTTTGCTAACAGAAATCTAGAAGAAGGTCTCATTGGAAAAAAAAAAAAAAAACCAAACCAAAAAGCCAAGTTTCTCTGATAGCAAAAATCTTTAAATCCACTTTTCCTCCATGAAAAGCTGCTTTATTGGAAAAGCCTGTATGATACTGTAGGACACACAGTAAGTAATAAACTGCTGAAGGGGTACTTCTTGCTCTTGTCATGCTTTTTAAAAAGCCCACAAAATTATGTCTTCCCACAACAGAACTTTTTCATTTTTACTTTCTAAGACACTATATATTTCTTAAATACACAAGTGAAATCTATCTAAAGGTTGTTAAGAAAGTTAGGAAAATTCCCAATTTGTGTTAATTATCCCATTTCTTACTGCCTTTTTTTTATGCTTTACAAACTGCCATAGACAATAAGAGATGATATCTGTACCATGAAGAACTGGAATCAAGCAACAGTCATAGTTAGGCAAGGAAGATGAGTACACTTAACATCACAGCGTTGAAAGCTTTTCCAAAAACTCTGCCTCCTCTTCAAACCATCATATGCTTTTTCTAGTGTGGTTTTATTAACAAAAACACACTGGACCCTGAAAATACTAATTCAAATCTTCCCTATAATATTGCTTTATGCAATTGTTAGGATAGTTTTTCTGCTACAGGGCTTCCCAGTTCCCTGGTATTGTTAAATCTTTCAGATTCTTTCCCAGTATGACCTAGAAGAACTTTTTCTTTTTTTTGACACCTCTATTACCACACCATTTTCCATAAGGCAAGAATACAAAACTCCTATTACAGACACTCAGGCATTTTGCCTACTTGTCGATTTGTGATTATACTAACCACTGAATTTAAGTGAAAAAAAGTTATCAGTCACAGCATAGAAAACTACCAGCCATGGCTTATTTGCTTCTGTTTTGCAGTGAATATTAACAAGTAAAAGGTTGATGATTTTTCCTTACATTCTTTCCTTGTATTTTAAGCATATTTGTAAAATGATACCTAAAAAACGAGTTAGAGAAGGATGTTATAAATTTTCTCCTTTGAGCTCAATCATAACATTCCATTACTAGAAAGAAAAGGCACTAACAGTTTTTAAGTTGCTCCAAAATTTTAAATTTCAAGCATAGAAGCATCTGGGTATTTCTGACCTGAAAGCCCATGCATTTTAAAACCATGTTGAAACACAACACAGCCAAAGGAAACAAGGATTAGTTATGGTAGGATTATTCCAAAGAAGTCGAATATAGCTAAAGTTCTAACATAAAACATCAGCTAAGCAGGATATCACTTATTTGAAGTAATGAGCAACTTACAGTGAATAACTAAGTTATTAATACCACAAAAAACACCTAGTACAATCAATCATGCATTACAGATTTTACATATGTTTAGATGTCATTCATTTCTGCAATATGTAACAGAAAACTGTTGAAGAAAATTGTAACATACCAGCTAACATACCTATTAAACAGTTGTTGAAATGTCATAGTAATTTCTATATCTTTTTAGTATCAAAACCTGACAGAAAAAAGCAATTACTCAATATAGACATATTTTAAGAGGGACAGTGTTAGTAAATTTTAAACAGAGTCCTTATTTTTCAGATAAATTCTAGCAATCTTCTATGTGCCCCCAGAACTATGGATGCTTCTATTACTATTTAGCAGTCTAGTTTTATATGCAAGAACAGTATTGTGTTAAAAGGTGACTGCAAGGTATGCCGAGTTGTCTGAAAGAGTATCTGCTAAGCTATATCCCAAGTGCTTTTACTTGGAATTTTTTTTTTTCAAAATGGTTATCAACACTTCATACCATTGAAAGGTATCACATTCTTCTAAAGACTTAAATGTATAATGGCTTCCAATCATCCTCACTAGCGTGAAGGTGTAATCTGATTTCATCTGTAAAGGGATTTTTAAAACTTGGACACCTGTTAGTAGCATAACAGAGACAACTAGAAAAGGATTATTTTCTTCCTTTAATATATCTATAATTTAGTGTACATATCCCAGTCCAAGTATCTGTAAAACCAGAAACAGATTTGGTCAAGGAGAGTTCTTTAAAAAGTTCGTATTATGAAGGCCTGGTCAAAATCAACAACAGCCAAAAAACCCACCCCAAAACAAGACACCCCAAAAACCAAACCAAACCAAAAAACAAAAAACCAAAACCCCACTAACAAAAAAACTCAACCCAAAATAACACACTTACCCCTGTAAAGCTTTGTGAATTCGTTCACATTTAGCCCGGAGAGTCTGAAAAATATCTACACACACGAAAACAAACCAAAAAAACAAACCAAACCAAAAACAAAGAAAAAAGGAAAAGCTTAGCGATCTTATTTTTACTTTTACATTTCTGTAAGCCTATGACTTCAAGAAAAAGCATTTGGAAGGAAAACTAAGAGACACACATCTATTGAAGTACTAAGTCTCTCCACGACTCTTCACAATGTTTCCGATTCCCAATTCTGCCAGGAAATGACAGGCTTTTAAGATGTGACAAATGCGTACTTACCCTTTATCTCATTACTCCAGCTGCACTGGTTCATGATCATATGGAAAGGATGACACAAACACTTGGTAATGGGATTGAAATGCAAGGTCCAATTTACTTACATCTACAAAATATCTACAGGCATGCTGTCTCTGGTCCTTTCACCAAGTCACTGCAGAATTATCAACAGGAAGCTCTGACTCCTGGATCTGCAAACTTTGGTTCTGTTTCTTAGTAAAGGTTGACCCTTCACTACAGCTAACAGTCCTCTAACTTACTCTTATTATTTTTTTCTTGCTTCTGTTTAATTCAGAGGATTACGCGTGGGCTACCCAGTAGATTTTATTTATTTGTGACAAATTAAGTACTCCATCTCTCTGCAGATGTGCTACAACCTGTTGATGCTACTGAAGATGAAATATATGGAAATATATTGCCATTTGTTTATCTTTAACCTTTCCTAACTCCCTTTGTCTTGGGGGAATTTTCTCTCAAAGAAACAGCATATCACTAGTCTATAAAGCAGAATTATAATGTCCTATCTTCTTAGTGAAACCCATCTCTGTCCCTCCTAACCCCAAATATCTTGCTCATTTTCAGCTAAAAAAAAGGTAAGGGCACTGAACGCTGAAGAAGAGTAGGATGGGAAATTATATGTAGAAAAGAAAAAATAAAACCCATGCATGTAAAATTAATTAGCTGGAAAGAGAGAGAACTTAAATGAGTAAGAGGCTAAGGACTCACACCAGGGAAAAATATGAGTTATTAATTATGAATGAAAGAAGACTGAAGAATAATATTTTTCCTGAATTAAATACCTGGATTATCTTCCATAATGTTCAGAGCCTCAATAGCAGCTGCAGCTAACAAAGGAGGTAGGGATGCAGAGAAGCAGTAGCCTTGACCAGACAATCGCTGAAGAAGAGGGAGGGGAAAGAGGAAGAGGAAAAAAGAATTTACTTTTTTTTGTTTACAGCAGTATAGATAATGCTTCAAAAGTTAATTCACATCCATGTAAACAACCTCTACTTCACACTTACAGGTTCACTGAAGGATTTAAAAGTAACTTTCTAATTCATCTACAGTATTCCACAGAATTAGACAGTTTCTGATGGAACAAAATACTGCATAACAGTTCTTGTAAACAGAAATCAGATATATTTATTAATATCAAAGTAACTAATCCTGTCACACCATGTAAAAATTAAGGCTTGGCTTACCTGATGGTCAATAATAAAAGATCTTCCACAGCAAAATCCTCCAATAGAAGCCAGTGAATTTTCCATGTTTGCACTAATAAGATCTATATCATCGATCTGCCAGTTAAATCAACAAGTTATTAATGATTATATCAGGGCTATAAGATAAATTTAGTAAAGGTGTATCTTGTCTCATATTATCATGAATAATAGAGAAGATAATTTAAATATCACATATTAAAATAAAACTACATTTGAAATAATTTTAAGCAAACCAAAAGAACTTTAGAAATTGAAGTTTATGAATCTGTAGATAATTTTAACAGGGTCACTCTTTTCCAGGCATTTTAATGTGAAGTAAACAAATGGAAAAAATATATACTGCTGAGAATTCCTCAAAGCACTCAGTGTGACAGCGCCATTTAAGAATGTAAGTAGTCTTACTGCAGTCAGCATGAGTTAGAATGTGATTAACACTGAGCATAAGCCTAGTTAAATCAGAGTTTGACCCTTAGAGACACAACTGTCTTATTTCACTTGTTGATTGCAAACATTTTTTGCCAGGGTCAGTAATGCACACTGATGACCACTGCTACAAATTCCCATGTTGAGCAGGCAACACTGAAAGATTATGCTTGTAAATTCTTGTAAATTAATTTAACACATAAGCCAATTAATCAGATAGTACTTGGCAAGCGTCACACCAATACTGTTTGTTTCCTTTTCTAAAGCTCTCTCTCTTTTCCACGTTTGGTATTATTTTCCACGTTTGGTATTAAGATACTTAAAGTGAAAACAGTTGAAGACAGGGAAAGATGGAATGAATTCCTCAGAATTTGATATTTCACTTCCAAGCTGAACTCAAGACACTGTTAGAATGTAGTGAGAGATGCTCCACGCTAAGACACTGGCAACCAGAAGAGCACTTCATCCTTCTACAGCACAGGTGGCTGTGGTAATCAATGACCACAAGGGTACTGTTCTGGATTTCCAAAGTACTCCTCAGCTGAATCAACACCATAAATGGTAGGCTCTTGGAAAAATAGTCTAGCTTAATCTGTAGGTAAAGTATTAAAGCAGTGCCTTTGAAAGGACCATTAAAAGCTTTATCCCATTTTTTTCCCCACTGGAGTAAAGGGCAGTGGAGCACAGTAGGCTGGCTATACACTGATATTCTTCTGACTTACTCCTAGTCCCCAAATATTTGTTTGTAAGCATGTCACTTTTAGGTTAATACTGGATAATACTGCAAACATCATCCCACCGAGTGTCCCAAAGAGAGATAAAATTACACACTGTGAAAATCCTTTAGTTATCTTCTCACTAAAGATAAATAAAATCATTCCATGTATGCAAGAGAAATAAAAGTGCAAAGACCTGAATGCTTTAAGCCTGATAAAGAAAAGTATGTTTAAATTTCTATCGTATGCTAGTAAACACTGTTAATGCACAGGCACAAGAAATCAATTGTGTAATTTGTTTCTGTACAAGTGTCTTGTTTATAATAAAACTCACAAAAAAGGCACTTACATTTATTCCAAAGTGTTCAGTAATTCCTCTTCCATGTTCTCCAAGGACTCCAAACGAAAGACTTTCCTCCAAAAATATTCTAACTTTGTATTTATACTTCAATTTTATCTAAACCAGAGCAAATGATATAAAATACAAGTCAAACCAATCAGAATTCAGTAACAAAATTGGTGGGAGAGATAAGATAAAGACAGGCAAGTACAGTATCCTGCAGACTGCAAAAATGTCAGCTCTAGAGTTGTATTCTGTTGTGAAGACACTTTAAAAGCCTTCAAAATTCTCCCAGCATGTAAGACCAGAGCAAATTTCATAAATGTTCTTTTTTTTTTTTTTAATTTTTTTTTAAACTAGGCTATCAAGTACTTTCAAGATGATCAAAGAATTATAGAATACTTAGGGTTGGAAAAGACCTTAAGATCATCTAGTTTTAACCCCTCTGCCATGGGCAGGGACATCTCACACTAAAACCATGTCACTCACAGCTCTGCCCAACCTGGTCTTGAACACTGCCAGGGATGGAGAACATACAGCTTCCTTGGGCAACCCATTCCAGTGCCTCACCATCCTCACAGTAAAGAACTTCTTCCTTATATCTAAGCTCAACTTCCCCTGTTTAACTTTAAATCCATTATCCCTTGTGCTATCATTACAGTCCCTAATGAAGAGTCCCTCCCCAACATCCTTGCAGGCACCCTTCAGATACTGGAAGGCTGCTATGAGGTCTCCACGCAGCCTTCTCTCCTCCAGGCTGAACAGACCCAACTTTCTCAGCCCATTTTCATATGGGAGGTGCTTCAGCCCCTTTATCATCCTTGTGACCTTCCTCTGGACTTGCTCCAACAGCTCCATAGCATTTTTCCCATTATCCAATAGATAGCCAGCACAAAATGACAGTTCATTTGCAAGTCTCAGTAGATACGCCATCATGTATCCCATCAGGATCCCAATCCTGATCAGAAGTTTCAAAACAATGCAAGATTTGGGAACACCATTTCATTCATGAATGTTTGAGGAAACAAAAAGGTAAACCAAAAATAAAAAACCTGCATGCAGATCTTTTCACAGTACGCTTAACTACATGCAAATACTATTCCATTAGCTGCATGTTTTCAGACACAGAGTTTTAAAGGCAAGCTGAAACCACTTACCAATTCCGGAAGAGGGCAAATGTCTCCTGTGTTCATATACAATCCTTCCACTACAATAAACCTTCGAGTTACACGGGCCTTACGAGGATTCTTGAGAAAAATATAAGGTTTCAGTTCATATCAACTGTTACTAACATGAAAAGCACTGATGATTTTTTGATGGGGAAGGGCATGAATGACAAGGGAAGGAAGATATTGTCTCTTTTTCAAGTAAGCATTTACTTTAGTTTAAACTTAGTATTTATCATTTGCAACTGTCCTGGGTTTAGCAGTAGCAGTGCTAAACCCAGGACAGTAACAAAACTTGAAATGTCTTATTTGTCTAGTTTATTTTGTAATAAAGTTTTTGACTCTTGCAAGAGATTTATGATGTCTTGTTTTGCAACAGACCAGAACCAATTCATTTCAATTTTATGAATAAAATACAAACAATACAACTATATAACAACTACTAACAAATCTTGGATCCTATTATATTCAACATTAGCCTGAGCATTTAGAAGGCTTTTCAACAAGTGCACCAGGGTACTCAATGCAGCATAAAGCTCTGTAGTAGTGCCTTCAGAAAATACAATCCAAAAATATTCATAACATTCAAGTTACAATCTCCTTCTCTGATGTCTAGCCAGTGTAGACTGTAAGAATACCCTGTACTGGTTTCTGTCTAAACTTCAGTGGTATGACTGGAGTTTTGTTGTTTTAGAATGCTATTCCCCTGGCATTTACTTTAAACTTCCTGATATCTTCTGATCAAGGATATTTTTATGCTTCTTACCCTTTTAGTTCTTGTAAAAAGATTCAGAGAACATCTATTTGACATTTCTAAGTGACAGGCAAAAAAACCAGGCACAGTCCATTCCACAAGTTGGATGAACTCTGGTGGTAACATCTACTCCTCCTAGTCTTAGTTAAACACACATGGTGTATATTAAGCTCTTGGCCACCAACTTTATATTCACATTCAGCTAATTACAATAAGAAACTTTAACCATGTAGCTAAATCAAAGCACTCTGCTCTAACAAATCAAATGTGTTACACAAATTGCACCACTAGTCTGTCAGCCACATCTGAAAACTCATATAAAGAGTATCTGACAACATGTATTTTCCATGAAGGTATGTTAACTAGTATATATACATTTAATATTAATCAGATCCATTACTGATTTAGACTGATATTAAGCTGACTGGCTTATAATTATGCAGTTTATCTACTTTACCTTTTGCATCAGCTTTCTTCCAATTGTTTGTTAATTTTCCAGCATACGGCAAGCAAAGCACATAGTGATGATTCTTTTAAAATTCGTTAGCTGCTTTCGGATACCCTTTTGTACTACTCTCAGAATGAGAAGCTAGCCAAACTCACCCAAATGTTTCAAGAGAGAGAAAATCTTAAGAGTTGAATGCAAGACAGAGGAAGAATTTAAGCCAGGGGAAAAAAAACCCAACAAACCACGTTGATTCTCTAAATGAAAGGGTTAGGACTAGTCACTTTTGTGTTGATTTATAGTGTGGCATTTGAACTGATAATAGTATTTAACAGTATTATCTGCACATAAAGATATTCCACAAATGCTCAATTCCATTGGATATGCAGACAAATGCAAATAAATAAATATTTTAAAAAATATCTATCTTATTTACATAAGCAATATTAATTCCTCAATAGAGATTCATGAAAACTAAATAACTGCCTACAAGCACTGCATCCACTGAATTACACAACTCAGTTAAAAAATGGGAGGTGTGTGGCACAAAAGAGTACAAATATTTCTTCAAAGGAATGGTACCTTTTGATCTTCAGTCTCTTGTTCTTTCAACAGTCGCTCAAGGTCAGCCATATCATTATGCTTAAATAACTTGATGTTACTACGAGATGCTTGTAATCCCTTCTGAATAGCAAAGCAAGCAGCTTCATCTCTGTAAATACAACAAGCCCTTTTAAGTTTGCACTTGGTTTAACAATTATTCAAAGAAAGCTAGCTATAAGGACTGTTCTGCTTCTGAGCAGATAGCTGTATTCAGCTGTAGTTAAAACTAGGTTTATTCATAAAATCACATTGAAGAATCATATTTTATTTACATTTTGAAAACTCATTTTCAAAACTTCTCAACCTAAGTACTACAGCCACTAAAAGCAAGCCAACAGTTTGGGGTTTTTTTTAAGTGTACAGTGGTCCTTTCGCTTGCATGTGACAGCAGTCTACCTGAGCACAGCATTCCATGCATCAGCTATAATACCATGGTAATCACACCAGAAACGTCTCACTGAATTTACTCTGGGTCTTAGAAAAAAGCGCAGATGTGCCTGTAACACTTATAGTGGTCCTCCACATACTGAAAAGCTGCTTTTTAATATGCTTTGGGAATTACTAACTCACTGTTCAAAAAACTGCTAGTTTTAAGTACTGGAAAAGCAAAACTCTGAAAATGATGGGGTATGCAATTTCATAACTGTTTAAACTTGAGTAATCTTTTAAAAGCGGCAAGTAAATAAAAACCTCTTGCACATGCTAAGTGCAGTATTCAACCAAGTTGCTTTTAAATATGGGAGGATCTTTTGTCATTGTAAAGCTGAAACTGTACACTGGCATCTTTGAACAGTGAGCAAAACCCTGTCAGTTCAGCTCAATAAAACTGATCTCGAAAATGCCCAAAGATGACCAAAAACTATGATAGGAGTTATGAAAGAACTTCTATAATGAAGTCAAATAGGCTGCAAGCCTTACACTTGGAAAAAAGAGGGCACTGAAAAAGATTTTGGCAGACAAACAGAAAATTATCAGTGTGTTGTGGCTTAACCCCAGCAGGCAGCTAAGCCCCATACAACCACTCACTCCTCCCATGGATAAGTTGCATCAATTCAGTCTAAAAATCAAATGGATCAACTGAAATGAGTAGGTGTTATGTTCAAAACAGGTATTTCTATATATTTTTTCATAAAATGTTCAAGGTAACTGTGAAGGTGCATGTCATAAAGCACAGTGAATATTAGATTTACAAAGGTACTGGAATGCTTAAGAAAAATCCACTTAACTACCACTGAATCCAAACCCTCCTTTTTTGGCTCAGAAAGTTTTGAGTATTGTTACATTGTTTCTCTTAGGTTTTTAATCTTCCCTAGACAAACTCCGACTCTAGTTCTCAGTGTCCAGCTACCAGGCTTTCTGATTCCTTAATTTGACCCTGCATGGCTATTCTTTTGTTAAAAATGTTAATATGTATTGATACTTATTGAACTATCTGTTGCAAATATGCATGAGTGGAACAACTGTCCTGCAAGAATGGTTAAAAGCCAGCGGTAAACAGGAGAGAAACCAACCCGTTTCTTGCAAAAAAACCTACATATTAGGCTTCTGTTAGTTCCTGCATGCACAAGTTTGTGGTTTTGTTTTTTTCAGTTTAGTGCCCATGTCCACTTTTCCATGATAAAAACAGTAACTGATTTGGTTCAGAGTACTTGGCAAAGAGAAATATTGGAGCGTTGTGCAGCAAAATTCTTTGTCAACACCAGCATTATTTTTTAAATAGTTAATATGATTAACAATAATGAAAAAGAAAAATCTAAGGGAAAACTCCTTAATCCAGAATTTCCCAAATAGAAAATAATACTTACACAAACACAATGTCCCCTCTTTTTGAATATGCAGGAATAGCACTAGCAATTGTCGCAAATCCATAAGAGTATATAATAGCTTCCTCTGTCCTCATGAATTTTGCTAGTCGTTCTTCTAATTCCAAGTGCACATCTGAGTGAAAAATTGAAAATATCTGAGATAGTTTACTTGCTTTCATATCAGAAAAATTATCATTGCTTTCAGCAATCATCCAACTGAAGCAAACAGAATGTTTATTTGTAGGAAGAGTATTACATCAAGTAACTTCCCCAAAACCAGCTGCAATCAATCCAGCCTTGAACTGACAAGTAATCTGGTATTGATCAGAAGCTCTGATAGATTTTAAAATATTTACATAATATGGTTCTCATGTTCTTATGCCATGGCAATTAAAATCTATTTAGGATGAGACCACAGGTAAATGATGCAGTGTTCCTGTACTTTGACTAGGGAGCAGAGTTCCTACAGTCAGACAACAAATAGCCACGTAATTTATAGCAATTAATGAGGTCCTGTTGGCAGACTGTCAGTTCTTCCAAGCTGGTATTTCCACTGTATATAGCACAGCTATAATTATAACAGAAAACTGCTCTTGTCAGGCTACAAGCACATACCATCTCCTGAATGCACTTCAGCCAACTGAAAGGTCACCATCTGCATGCCAGTGATTACTCACGCTTAAGATAAATTGACACAATTACACACACAAGCATTTTCCAAACTAAGTCAGTCAGTGATCCATGTCAGAAACAAAACACCACTAAATCAAAAGATTAAGAAGGGCAATACCACAGAGCGAGTGGATTGTTCCTGCAGAAAGGTGACCACAGCATTAAGTATTCTGTCTTAGCAAAATAACCTGTATCAGGTCAACTGTTAATTTAATCATGTAGCTCATCACTACCTGCTTCTGCTAGCAAATGTTAGTCAGAATTATGCCTTTTATCAACTGGAAATAAGAATAAAAGGCAAGCAGGGGTCCTTAGTATGTTGAAACATCATCATTGGCAAAATTACCTTCATAGAGTTATTGAAAGTACACTGGAACTAAAATCAGATGAGGCAACATCAGTTAAAAATACAGATTCTTCAACAGCCTATAAGGCACAGTTACATCAATGTTGCTATTTCTGTCCAGGTACCAACAGCAAGGTTGTAGGAAGGGCTTTGTAAAAATCTTAACTTTGTCAAACATCTAGAATAACCTTTCCCCAGAAAAGCACATCTACCCAATTCATGTATTTATACAATAAAACCAAAAGGTATGTCTTCAAACTACAGTCTCCCAATTCAGTCAATAGTAATTTTATCTTGAGACTGCAAGCTATAAATCTTCAACAATCCTTTCCTAATATTTACCTGAGCATCAAAACAAACAAACAAAAAAAAAGGAACGGAAACAAATTATTTGGTTTTCCACTAGTTTTAAATGGAAACAAAAAATTTAATCACTTATTAGTTGAAAAGTTTCCTTTTGCTATCTGTTGATACCTAGTGGGGAAAAATGCTTTGTTTGCATGTAAAAAAAAAATGTACATATTTTAATTAAAAAAATAAAAAAAAAGATTATGAGATCACTGCAGTTAAATGAAAACCCCGAGTTTCACTGAACTCAGCAGCAACCAGTATTACAATGAGCCAGGTTTAAGTAAAAACAGTAGGCAAATGAGATACTGTCAGTAACAATCAGTTAACAAATATAATCAGATCTGTGTGATGCAAAAAAAATTTTCAAGCCTAGTAATTTTTGCCAAGGGCAAGAATATTTACATTCAGAATTGACATACAGCATACAGAAATCTGATACATCATTACATAAGGTAATGAATGCTTCATATAATTGTGAGGTTGAAAAGCTTAAGACAGTATTAAACTTCACAAAATTAAAGCTTCACTACCATTCCACTGTGATAAAAACAGAGTACTACCTCACTCTCCTTGTCTTTATTGCAGTGTTTTGCTTTAGTCTGGTTACAACACTTGAGTTAGCTTAGCTTTAAGTGAAAGCCAAAAACACTACCTAGAGTACATTTGCACAGAGGAGAATATGATTGGAACAGCTTTCTACATACTTAGGAAACCTTAATAAAGCTATTATTATCAGCAACTTTATGAATGCCAGTTCAGTGCCCAACACGTGCTCACATGCAAATCCAAAGCAAGAAACAAAACAAGAACTGAGACCAAATCCCACATCATCATTTAACTATTTTATCAGGTAGCCAGTCCCAGTCTTCACAGTAGTACTGAAATTGTGGCTGTTAGGCAATCAACAACAGCCTTAAAAGCCCCCACCATCAAAACAGCGATACACTCCTCAGCTGTCATCATGGAGAAAATAACTTTAAGGTTCAGTTACGTGTGAATATACTAGTATTTCAAGCTTATCATAGGATAAAGGCATTCTCTTTTCAAGGGATACAGCACAAAGCAAAAATGTCTTGGTAGGGACTTACTAAAGCTACAAAATTCCTTCAAACAGGCAGAGATATGAAGAATCAAGTCTCCATACAAAATAAATTATAACATGGTACCTAATGTTTCCAAAGAAAGACATCTCTAATATTGATATATCAGCCCCTAAAAGGGGACAGGATAACTGAGTGACAACATTTGACAATTCTCTATTAAAATCTCTATAGTTAAGTAAGAGGAAACTACATAGCTCTTGAACACAACATAACTCATTTACTAAAGTCACAGCACATGAAAATTTGTGTGAAAAGTTTGAGGCATACAACATTACTGATGTAAGAAGTGCATATCAGAGATTCATAATGCTGCAATACTCAAATGTTTAACCTCAAGGGAGAACAGGAGGGCAGTTTGGGATCCAAGAATAGCAGGTGTTTGCCAATTTTCAACCAGTTCTCCACTTGGAGAACTGCTTTCTTCACTAGTGATGTCATGCAGCAATACCACAGATTATATGACCTTCTTTGTGAAATGGAGGTTTTACCCCAAAAATTCAGAAGCCAATGAATGCAATGCAAAAGCTATACAGTTTGGATTTTAGGATCAGACCTCCAAAGGCGGCAGAAAACAAAGAATCTCTCACTTAATAGACAAGAAAATTTAACCTGTCTGGTTTGAGTAATTATTAGAAAGAAGCAAAGTTTAATAAAACTTAAAATCAGCCTGGACTCAAAACACAGGAGGCCAGTCCACAAGTTTCTTTGAGCTTGTTAGTGTATTTTGGAGGAATTCCAACAGATCGCTGTGAAACTGATCAGTTCCTAAAAGCTCTCTACTAATAAGGGGCAATCAGAACCTACTTTAGAAATGAGTAATAGTTTTATGCTAATGAACAATCTGCATGATTGCTATCAAAGATTCAACTTTGCTGTGATACATAAACTTCTAACAAATCAAAACAGGTGGAGTTCCTGGTTCATCACTTAAAAGACTAGCTTGACTGAGAAAAGTTCAAGTTAGTCTTGATTTCAAGTCAAGCCTATAGGAAGCTACATCTGTGAAATCATTTGAGCACAAACACACTGTGGATTCCACCTCCTCTGGCAAGATCAGAAAGTCCACAAGATGATGAGTTGATGGTTTTAGCCTACAACTGTGCAGTTATTCATATATTACTCTTTGGTTTCCATACACTATTTCAAAATACCAAATGCCTGTAAAGAACTATTTCTAGAATCTTGGTATTTAACAACTTATACTTCTTAAAAGAATGAAAAAACCCTTAGTAACACCTGTTTGTGTTATAAAATCTCTTAATTACAACTTAAAAGTTGTCAACAAAGGAAAACTTCATTCTGACCACAGCATTAGATAAACTTAACTAATATTTATCATAGAAATCAGACTGCCCTCTTGTGGTCTACTTAGAAAATTATTAATTTATACTTAAATTCACCGTGCATGATTAAATTCTAAAATGTTTATTTTCTCTTTCTACTTTGGTGACCAGAACTAAAACAGATTATATTTAACTTCACAACTCTCCAACACCAGCATTACAAAGAGTAAGGAAACTCATAAAATGAATAAGAAACAAAGCTACTAATAATAAACACTACCAATCCTTAACAATTATAGTCAAAAGTGTGTTAGAGGGTAACTGTTATTCAGAACAACAGAAATTATCTGCTGCTTATATACAGGACTATTTTGGCTGACTTACCAAACCAGTCTGAACACTGTCAGATTAAAGAAAGTTACTCACCAAAAGTACCATAGAATCCTCTAGGTCCACAAGTGCCAACACCGTATTTCTTCAGAGATGCCTGGGCTGCAGTCTTTGAAAGAAAAAGATTACATGAAATACTTATTCCTACACTAAATTTCCAACTCTTCTGTACACTTCATGTGAGAATTTTATACCAATTATCACATATTTTATACCAATCATCATGTAATATGACATGCTTTATATAAAGTATAACAATGAATGGAATTCTATGAACTAATTTAACATTAAAACTACTTTAGACAAGTGTTTAAGCCTGATCCATTGCATTCTGATGGTTAAGGACATTAGATACTAATCTTACTTGATAACTGGTTACTGTGAAGAAAGGACAGATTAAATTTCAGTAAAAAGACAAAATTGACTAGCACAACATTAAAAGGTATATGATCCTCCTTGCTGCTTTACAAGAATACTTCCTTGACAAAGTTGGTGCTTTCTGAAGTCACTCTTCTTTTCAAGATAACACACAAAGTATAAGAGGAATAATTGTACAAATACAGTAACTGGAAGAACTCACCTTAACCTTTTCATTATCCAAAAGTCCAAGAAAGTTAAATGATGCAAAGTTTATACATTCCTTGCCATTAACAGTGATTATATGGGTGGGAGGACTGAAAAAAAATTACAGACCTTTTGTTATGAACATTTGCCATTTTCATGAACAGTCAAACAGTACACTAGTTTCATTTTTCAACAGTAAACAGCACAATGCTTTGTCAAGATGCCCTCTTCACACTTCTTCCTTTGCAGCTGCCGATCAGTATTTAAGTTCAGTGCCATTATTTAAGTTCAGTGCTACTATACTCAGCAAAAAATTTATTCCTGTATTTAAATAAACCATAAACACCTTCCCAAGATGCTTAGTTTTGGGATTCTTTATTGAAAGGATGATTACAGAAGATATATTCTGAAAAGACATATTAAGAGATTTATAAAGCTTCTCCTTTAGAAGCAAAGTGATGCCTATTTTAAAGAAGAAAAACTACAAATAAAAAAGGAAATTTCATTCCTACTTAATTCCATGTTAAAAATTAATTTAAAATTGATCTTTTTGTCACAAAACAAACCCACAATACCAATCTTATACTGAACACAGCTCCTAAAATACAAATACTAGCTGTCAGCAGGCAAAAGTATTGTCTTATCAAGTTTCATATTGTCATCTCAAGTTTCCAATTCTGTTTAATCCATAAGTTTGAATAATTCATGTAATCAGGAAACACAAAGTCTGAAGACACACAATATTCACAAATGAACGACTGCATGATGTATATGAAGCAAAGGGCAGAGAAATTTTCTACCCCAAAAGATTATGATTTAGATAAGCAGTTATTAAAAATCTAAGATAAAAACAGCTATTATGGCAAGCATCTCATCTATCTTAAAAGCAGTTATATACTTCAATACTACAAAATTGAAAGTTTTAATAATTACTCAGTCTCAAAGGTAAGTCAAAGATAAAACTGTACATCTGCCCATTTCTGTATGTGTTGTCAAATACTACAGTTGAAGTCCTATATTATTCCTCAAACTCGAAAATTTCAACAAGCTTTTCCAATGCAAAAACTAGCACTGAGCAGTTTTCGCAATCAAAGCAGGGCTGCTCAAATATCTGTGCACAGCTGCTCCAAACCTAGTGGCCGACAGTATTTCAATAGCTACATTTGGTGCGCAAAGCAAGTAAACTCTAAAGTCCAAGATATACATTACAAATTAACAAAAACACTGAACTGCCTGAACTTCACCTAAAAAACCCTCAAAGGGGTTTTAGATCTCTTCACTTTAAAACACGTTACTTTATCCAATCAATTGCAAAGCTTACAGAACTGCTTTGGAAAGCTTTCTACTAAAGTAGCACATGTGCTGTGCATGTTCAACAGTGCCATTCCATGACATTAAACTGACACAAGTTGAACCTGACCCCATATAGGTGCAATCCTGCATTACTGTAGCGCATCTCCTGCACAGTAGTAGCATTATACATATGCTACTGTCTTGGGAAACTGTCATTAAAATAAACCTGGATCTGTTCCACTGCCTTGCTCATCAACAAGCTGTACCAAATGTTAGAAGTCCTATTATGTGGCTTGTAAACATTCAGAAGAGCAGGCGTATACCTACAGATTTTGGCACATACCATAAAATCATAGAACGGTTAGGGCTTGAAGGGACCTTAAGATCAAATAGTTCCAACCCCCGTGCCATAGGCAGGGACACCTCACACTAAACCATGTTCTCAGAACTCCATCCAACCTGTTCCTGAACACTACCAGGGATGGAGCATTTACCACTTCCTTGGGCAATCTGTTCCAGTGCCTCACCACCCTCATAGTAAAGAACTTCTTCCTTATATCTAACCTGAACTTCCTTTGTTTAAGTTTGAATCCAATACCCCTTGTCCTATCACTACAGTCCCTAATGAATAGTCCTTCCCCAGCATCCCTATAGGCCCCCTTCAGATACTGGAAGGCTGCTATGAGGTCTCCACGCAGCCTTCTCTTCTCCAGGCTGAACAGACCCAACTTTCTCAATCTGTCTTCATACAGGAGGTGCTCCAGTCCCCTTATCCTTGTGGCCCTCCTCTGGACTTGCCCCAGCAGCTCCATGTCCTTCTGTTGAGGACACCAAAGTGCACACTGTGCTCCAAGTGGGGTCTCACAAGAGCAGAGTAGAAGGGCAGGATCATCTCCTTCCACCTGCTGGTCACGCTCCTTTTGATGCAGCCCAGGATACGGTTGGTTTCTGTGCTGTGAGCGCACACTGAAGCTGGCTCATGTTCAGTTTCCCATCAGCCAACACCCCCAAGTCCTTCTCTGCAGGGCTGCTCTGAATCACTTCTCCACCCAACCTGTAGCTGTGCCTGGGACTGCCTCATCAAGATGTAGGACCTTGCACTTTCTGAGGCAGTAGGACAGAGCTAAATCTCTTACTGAGAGGAAGGTGCTCTCTCACAACAGTGCTGTCAGTCGTAGGAAAGCTCACATCTCCCTTAAGAAGGGGGGAAATTATGGCTTCATTTTCAAGGCAACACTAGGTTTATGCTTTCAGGGCTGCTTTGGGTGGTTACATAGTCACCAAGTCGGATGCTACCTGTATGTACATCTGTAAGGGATGATGTAAGGTAGTTGCCACTTATGAGCAGTGGCATACCACAAAAATGGAGTAAAACCTCCTTGAGTGGAAGATGCTGCCCAAAACAAGACAAACTTTCTCCAAATTCGCAAGTACCCCAAAACAGCATCATCACTCCTCGGAACACCCTGAAATGGAACAAACCCCCCTGGTAAGCACTGAGACTCTCTGAAAACAAAATAAATGCTGCCGGTGAGCACCTTGCAAAAATACCCCAAGAGACAGAAGGTGTCCCTGCCCATGGCAGGAGGGTTGGAACGAGATCCTCTTCGATATCCCTTCCAGGCCAAACCATGCTATGCACTATGACTATTTGTTCAGGGTTTTTTTAAACACCCAAAACTTTTCTTAAGCCCACAGTAGGGCTTGTTTCAAAATTCTGAACAATAAAGGATTATTCACATCACAGTTGATTAAAACAGGCACCTCTTTTCTGAGTTACACTTTTCTATGGTGACAGAGCCATCAAAATGGAGTTCCCTATGACAGCAAATAATTGTGCTCTGTCATTGAACTATTTTACATTATTGGGTCACTAGAAGGATATTAAGAATGATGATAATGTAAAAGTTACTAACATAAAAGGAATTTTAAAGCAATCTCTGAAATACTGTGACTCCTGCCTAAGTCTTTATACATTTTAAAAGCCTTGTAACACACAAGGAATACTGAACCATAATTTCCTCACAAAGCAACTTAATTATCTCCACTTCTGATTGTCCAAAGAGGAACAACTTTTCATGAAGTGTCAAGTGGTTAGCTGCAAAATCAGCTTCTTCTGTAGTGATTTGTGATGAGTGTTTTTCCTCCCCCACCCCTAAGACAGAAGGCAGTAACCACTGTTGGATGTCTAAGTCTACATATTCAGGAAAAATTAAATAAATTATCAACACACAATACAGACCCACAATTAAGAAAAAGTGTTCCTCACTCCACCCTCAATAAAAAAAAAACAAAACCAACCAACAAACAAAAAAAAACACCCCAAGGCAAACATAAACCCTAACATTTAAAGTAAGAAATATTTTCTTAATAAGATAGTCTTGATAATGTTGCAAAATCAAGCATCTCTTCAGTGGCAAATTCATTCTGTCATCTAAAAATGAAGCTCATGTATGAAAGGATTTAAAAATATGGAAATGCTAAGAAATATGCTTAAAAATATGGACATTAAGTACTTGAGTTGAAATAAAAACCAGAATTTATTTTGGTTACATTTACCCTGAAACGATGTTGTAGTTGAGAGCTGGGTGATCTTTTGGCACAGGAGGTACAAGAGGCTCTGGCTGCCATTCTTCAATCAACTCTTCTTTTTCCTGAACAGGAGAAAAGGAATACTTCTCAGAAAGACTCCCATTAAAAGAGACATCATAAGCTAATAAACAGTTGGTAATACTTGCATCAGAAATTATGTATCCTAATATGTGTCACCTTTCTGGGATACTAAGAATTGATACTATCTATGTTCAGCTGAGGGGCTCCAAATTCTTCAAAAGGAGTGAGATATAAAGAAAGATAGCCCAGCTGTGCCTATGCATTAAAGATCTCATCATATGATAATAAAGAGAAGATATACTAACGTGGAATCCCTGTCAAATTTTAATCAATACTGTTTCATTCAATCTATTATTACAAATCTCCTCTAGAGTTTATGGAACTGAATACAAAGTACATAATAAGTGAATATAAATGGCTTCGCTTTATATTCTCAAGTCTTCAAAGTGCTGTTTAAGCAAGTGTGGCATTAAAATACTCAGCAAAGTAACACATACGTGAGCAGGACACAGTGCAGGAAAACTGTAAAATGCTCAAGAAATGGTAGTAAGAGCTTCTAAACCACTTGCCCTCCTCCTAACCATGGAGGAATAATGAAGGCACATTTATTTTTAAAGTGCTTTAACTATTGGGAAAACCTCAGTTAGACTAATTTTCCAAAGGGTATACAGTAGACCAGCATAACAGGTGCGTTAGGTTAGTTTCACATAAATTAGCAACCACTCAGGCAAATCACCAGAATCATCCTTCATACCATGA
Organism: Neopsephotus bourkii; assembly: GCF_033783945.1. Lineage (NCBI taxonomy): Eukaryota > Metazoa > Chordata > Aves > Psittaciformes > Psittacidae > Neopsephotus > Neopsephotus bourkii. Next base: position 380,863 of record NW_026901918.1, read on the forward strand.
AAGTAGAACTTTCCTGAAGCATTACTTACTAGCACAGCAAAACACACCTGCTAACATATTTGCAGACACACTAACTTTGAATAATATAACTACAAATGGTTTATGTTTCTCTATTATTTACAAAAGCAGAAGAATATAAGGCTACTTATTTCGATATTAAAATATAAATTCTGAAATGAATTTTCAAAAACACCACAGCAGTATCTTTTTCCTTTTTTTATTTCAAATACACTTTTCAAAGGCTCTGACAAACAAAACCAAATTAAGATACAATAAAAAAGAAACTACATACAACACAGTCTCCTCCATTTTCATCAGTTTCCTTTTACCAAACTAATGAATAAGTTCATTCCTAGGTAACTCCAGAATACTAATTAATATTCCAGGAGCTCCACAAGGGTCTATTTCAAAACACAAATGGAAATTTTAATAGCTGTCTATTTCAGAAAAGATCCTTCTTATGTGAGCATAGTCACTTGTGTTTCTAATATTTTGCAGATGTAGTTTAAATACCTTTTTATTTAACTTTCCTATGTTAGATTTCTTACTGAAATGTAACACATGTGGCACACGTTTTAAAGGAAATAAAATGCCATTAATATGTGCAACAGAACTGAATATACTCAATATTTTGAAGTGGCTACATTTATGTTAGAAAAAGTGCTTAATTTCTTTAATCACCATAGCACAGACCCCATCTGGAGCCTTGCACACAGCTGTGTATGCACTGAAATGCTGTACTACAAATTAAGGAAAGCATTAAAATAGGGGGGTTTATTAATTCACCCTGTACTACGGCTATCCAAAGCATGGCAGCAGAATTTAATGCTTCAATTAAAAAAAAAAATCCAAATAGGTAACTCAGCACCAGAGAACAAAACAGTAATAAATACTACCAACTATTATTAATTACTACATTCTCTTTTCAGACCTAGTTTTTGACATGACCCAGCAAACGCCTCAAGAACCCTAAGGGGGAAGGCTACCAGAAGATATAACCTATGACAATTAACACGCAAAAACAGTACCAAAATGGTGCAAAAGCATTATCCAAGTTCAGGTTAACCTCAGACTAGAACCACAATCCTGTAAGCTGAACTCCATTAATCCAAGACAGAGTGGCAGTTCCATTCTCATCTCAGAACAGATACTGGTGTGCATTTTTATACTGTACTGCTATTTCGAAAAAAAATACCACAGACAAAACAAAATGTGCTGACTCACAGCACTGCAAACCAGCAGCTGCTACAGTACAGTGCTCTCAACCACAACACACTTCTGTTCCTTGTTTAGGTACTGGTAGTTACAAAAGCTGACAATAACCTTGCTCAAAAAAATTATCCAGACGAAAACTAACTCAGGAAAAGCAGAATGGATTTACAGCTGAACTATGTCCTACAGCAAAGTAGTCCCAACCTCGACCAGCTGATGCTACCAGTAAAACATATCTTGAATTACAGTTGCCCAGCAGCAGCTTAGCCCTCTTCACAAGGGTTCGAAGAGACCTCTGAAAAACCAGAAAGCAGGACGTATGTATGCTCATGCAGCCTTCACTCTGCTTGTGTAACAGCTGGTGTCAAAAGGCCCTAAAGTCCTGATGAATGGTGCAGCTTGTATCAGCAGTTTTGTGTTCATTTTAGAGCTCAGAGTTTGGGGTTTTGTTGGTTTGGGGAGCCTTGGGGTTTTTGTTTGTTTGGGGGATTTTTTGGCAGGATGCTAAGGATTTTTGTTGGTTGGTTGCTTTGGTTGTTGCTGGTTTTTTAGTAAGGAAGCAGAGCAAACCAGGTGAGAAGTGCTGCAGCCTGTCAGTTCTGGAAGGACAAGTAAGAAAGGCATTAAATGACATCAAATGCCTAAAGGGAAAGGACTTAGGAAGCATAGTGCTTCTTCTATATAAGACTTGAAGGCAAAGAATATTTGACCAGCTTTTATACCACATGGTTCAATGGCAGAGCATTCAACGTAACATACCTATTCTTCAGAGAAGGCAGAACTGAAGCTCTGCAAGCACATACTTAGATTTTTCATTTAAGTCTAATTTTTTGAACTAAGAGTAAAGAGAAATATCACCAAGCAGCTTAGGAACTGACACACAAACTCAATTAAAATCTGTCTGTGCAGAATCTAGTAGAAAGAAAACCAGTATTTATAGGACACTGTAACTAAAATAAATTAGCATAGTACAACTGCAGTCAAAATCTGTGAACATGAAGATAATGAGCAATTCATAATTAGTACTTCTCTTCCCCACTCATATTAAGTTGCAAGTTTCCAATTTTCCCTTTGAAATGTTTACAGCACACAAACTAACTGCATAGGTGACAAACCACAGATGAGATGTGGCAGTATCCTGATTTTATTTTTCTCAACACAAAATAAAAAAATACAGGAGAGGAGTAATCCTTGTTTCAAACAATGCTGTATCACTAATTCTAGATCATGTTCATTCTCATCCATTACTTTGCATTTTGCTTTACAAAAGATGTAGAAATATAAACAACAAACAACTGCATCTTCATGCCTTGGCTCTTTCCACAAGTACTTAGGACAGTCATCTACCAAAAGCTTCTGTGACAGAAGTTCTTTCATTATGGTGGGGGATTGGAGATATCGGTGATTAAAATGAGTACTCATCTCACCTAAAACTGCCATCCACACTGCAGATGTGACAGTCCATACCCCTTTTATTCACCAAATATCTCAGCAGACTGGCCTGTCCTGCTGACTTGCCAGGGTAAATGTGACCATCTCCCTTTGACCAAAGGGCCAGAGCAGAAGCAGGCTTTTGTACAGTGACCCCACATTTGCAACAGCACTTTAATATTTTTCTCCTAAATAGCCACCAAATTGTATTAATAGACAATATGCTGGGAAATATGAGATATAAAATATTCATATGTACATTTTATAACACAATAATTTGTACATATGTATAAATATTTAAAATGTGTTTAGCTAAATATACACACGTATATATTTAAATAAAATGAATCTGGGTGGTTGTATTTCATTTTTTTTGGTTTGTACTTTTTAAACACCAGATACCTTGGATAAGAGAAATATTTGGGTATAAACACATCTAAACCAAATTACTAAAATCAATTGCTTTGTTGACCCTGGTTTGTAAGAAAAGGTAGCAATTATATTTTTGAAAACAGTTCTTAGCTAGCACTAGTGTTTTCAACCACTGTCATGCATGCATGTATTTCATGATCCAGAAGTTAGCATTTTTTTTATCTGCTGGTCCTCAAATAACAGGTCTTTAATTTCATGGTATTTACAGAATCATGTATCAGCATGGCATAAATAGGCACAAACTGTGGGCTTGAGTTTTCAAACTATGCTTCAAACTTAAGAGAATCTTCAGCTACATAGGAAGTCTTTGCTCAAAATGGCTGAAAACCTTTGCAAGAACAGACTACACCTGCTCATCCCTGCAGAACAACATCAGATCAATCTGAATGCTGTTCCTGCAAGAGAAAACAACTGTCACCTACAGTATTTCTTAGCCACGAATCAAACATTTGTCTCTGACAAGAACTTTTCATCCTCCTAATACCACTCTAATAAAACAGTCCTCACGCTACTCTGCAGTGAAAATTCTAAACCCAAAGAAAACAACTATTCCTCCCACCTACAAATGGTTAAGACATGGCTCCTAGTAGGACTTCAGCTATTTTGAGATAAAAGCTCAGGAACATTTACTATACACAGAGTGAAAGGCACATACATTGGAAGGGCACTCTCCTTTCACACAAATGGGTGTTGGCTGGAGAATGAGCTTGTAGCTACATGATGTCATGCAATTACCAACAGCCTGCTCCAGTCCTCAGCGGCACTTTGCCACCTGCCTATAGATTTTATTTTGGGCTAAAAGCCCATAAGAACTTCTGTGTCCAGCACCTTGTCTGGCCACAGACTTACCTGTACTTCCCAAAATCCCAACCATCAGGAACTTACAGACAGGTTAACTTTTTAGTTAATGATTTGGCAGATTTCATTATTTTGGAACAGAACCAATAGGACTACCTACAAACACTGTTGTTAAGGGATGACACAGTCAGTTAAAAGCTGATTCCTGTACTAGATTTCATAGTTCTCTTGCTACATGTTTGACTAAACCCAGAAGCCACCTTTGGGGCAGATTTCTTCACTGTTTTAGAAGTATGACTCCTAAGTACACTAGGTTGCACAATGTATCATCTACCTATGCTTCGCCAGGACAGACTAGGCATGACGTATCACATTAAAATGGCTGTGCACTAATGGTATTCCTCTGTAGTATCTAGTATGCTGATATCCAAGTATCATTACATGAGTGGCTGACATAAAGATAACCTGAGCTCCACCTCCTGAGCTGGCCTATCTCCAGTGCCTGTACCAGAGCAACCTAGAATTCCTTTCTGCTGTGGCGAAGACTGAACAACCCAGCATGAATCAAACTAGAACCAACCAGAAGGCAAATCAGCAGCCTCCATGCTGAACAACTGGCATGTTACTACATGCAGCTCAACACACACGCAGAAGCCTGGCTGTGGGGGATACCACACTGTATGAAACAGCCTGTAATGGGTCTGGCTGGGATGGTGTTAATTTTTTTTTTTTTTTTTTTTTTTTTAGCAGCTTATATAGCATTGTGTTTCAGGTCTGTGACCAGAACAATCCTGGTAACATGCTAATATAGATAACATGCTGAACAGTGCACAGTGTTAAGGTCTTCTGTGTCTCATTCTGCCACACGGTGAACAGATTGGGGGGTGCACAAGAGGTTGGGAGGGGACACAACTAGGCAGATGACACAAACTAACCAAATAGATATTCCATACCATACAATCTCACGCTCAGCAATAAAAGGGAAAAGAGGAGGTTTAGGGAAGTTAGACATCTTTTGCTCAGGAACTGGCTGGGTATTGGTCCACCCATGGGATGTGGTGAGCAATTGCTTTAGCATGACTTGTCTTCTTTCTCTCTTCTTCCATTTCCCCTTTGCTTACTGAACAATCTTATCTTCACTCACAACTTTTTTTGCCTTTACTCTTCCTCTCCTCTCTCCCTGTCCCATGGGTGTGGAAGAGACAGTGTGCAAGCAGCTGCACGGCGCTTAGCTGCCTACTTGGGACTAACGCACAACACAGACCAGCACCAACTACCTGTAAAGTTTTAGTGAAGATTCAGGTTAGTTGTTAGTTTTTGTCACTTTTTTGTTTGTTTGTTTGTTTGTAGTTTTGGAGGATTTTTTCTTCCCACACAGCTATTTCCCTACACAAAATAAATGAACTTTTTTCCCAGCTATCACCTACATTGTAGAGTAAGAGATGGGATCACTCCAAACCTCTGATGTATCAGTCTGCTTAAGTCCACCAACTGTAAAAGTCTTATTCACATTTTCACTTTGGTGTTGTATTTATGGTTACCTTCAATAAACTACCTGTAGACAAGACAGGCTCTTCCAAATAGAGCTCCTCCTAATGGAAAACACTGCTTCCATCTTCATCTCTGGCTGAGAAAAATAAGCATGTCCCTGTTCATGTCCTTTTCATTTTCACATTCAGAAAGTGCTTCCCATAATACTTTAAATATATCCAATGGCATCCTCTGACATTACATAGCATGCACAATTACAGACAATGTCTCTAACAAAATAGTCCAGGGAAATCTCCAAACCAAACTCTATTCATTCCTGATAGTCTCCAGCCAGAAGTCAGGAAGAAATGCCAGTCAACGGCATTGCAAAGGAAGAAAACTGCTAATAAATGAAAAAGTGTTTTGGAACCCACTTAACACTGCAAATTCTCAGTTTTATTACTCATAGATATCATGTGTATAGACTGAACATTTTCCTGCTCTCTACACTCTCTAAGTTCATTTTATTTGGTGCGGGATTTTTTAGTACAGCTTTCATTTTTAAAACAAAGAAATTCATTAAGAAGAACTAACGTCAGTTTTTCACAGCTTAGCAGTTACGTTCACATCAGATCTTTTGTATTTCTCAGACTCTCAAACATAGTCCCACTTTAAAAGCATGAACTGAAGTGTTTAAGCAATAAGTAGTTTCTTAGTACAAAGCAAGCTTACCCTTTGAAATCCTAAGAAAAAAACAGCACATTTTGTGACGCAGCAAGGGTTCAACAGCCAAATGTAATGACAGCTATAAAATATTTCTCTAAGAAAAGTATTTTCTCATTATACCTTAGGTGTTAAATCAGATCGCTCTTGAAGCTTGTATGTCTTGGAGAAAAGAAGTCTGATTATCCATAGAATCAGAATTCCTTCTAAAATGAGATGGTAAGTAGGAGCCTGAAAATAAAAGCACAAAAATAAGTCTACACAGAATTCTATCTGAATCAGTGTGACACTATGCAACAGTTTTGTCTCTACTAGTAGACTCAGAAAAAAACAAAGGTGATCAACTGATATGTATTTCTAAACCAGCAAAAGCTACATGAAAATGGAGTGCCTTGCAGCTACTACTTGTAGCTGTTAACTTGAGTTTCAATGGACTTATTCTGTTGTTAATAAACAAGGCACACTAAATTGATAAGTGGTTTCAGTTCCGCACATGAACACAACTGAATACGGGAAATAAAGGCAGTATGGGTTGCACAAGTATCTGTGAAAGCAGAAAGCTTTCACAAGCAGAAGTCTCCTGAAGAGCTTGAAGGTGTGTGTCATCTATATACCCTCACTTCAAGCCTACATTCTTACAACTCTTAGTCCACCAGCTGCACAGCTATAATCATTTTCAATGAAGCCTAATCCTGTCTGCATAGCCCATTTTGGTCTACAAGCTGTGCATGGCCTGTTTCACAGGCACTTTGAGCAGGTCACCAGAAGCAGTTTTACTTCTGTGTCATTTACCCTCTGCATGGACACAAGATTGAGGAATATATACAGCAAACCAGAAGAGAGAGCTGATCCAACTTAAAGTCAGCCTCTTTAGGTGCTTGGAGGTAGGAAAATCAGTTTCCTCTGACAGCAAGGCTAGTTTGAAGTAGATATGGAATTACAGCATCAGCACTTGGCATGTAATTTTAATGATGGGTTAAGTTATTCCATCTCAGAAAAGCTCCTGCCTACACTTTGGATATCTACTACTTTTAAAAAACTCAAAATGCACACACACTAGTGTACTTCCTCTTCAACTCAATGGAAGAGCTCCCACTCACCAGCATACTCACGTAGGATCTGACCTGCCAACAAAGGAAGTGGAATGAACCACACATCCAAAAACTAAGGGAAATTGAACACAATTTTTTGAAACCAGTAAGGATTTCTATGAGATATCAAACTAAAAAAAAAAAAAAAAAAAAAGAAAAATTATAAAAAAATTATCGTTTGCAGAGTACATTTCAGCTCACCAAGCGTATTAACAATAGACATATATAAACATAGAATCATAGAATGGTTTGTTTTGGAAAGGGCCTTAAGATCTTCGTGTCCTGGGCTGCATCAAAAGGAGCGTTGAAGGAGGTGATCCTGCCCCTCTACTCTGCTCGCGTGAGACCCCACTTGGAGCACTGTGTGCACTTCGGTGTCCTCAACAGAAGGACATGGAGCTCCTAGGGCAAGTCCAGAGGCCCACAAGGATGATCAGGGGAATGGACCACCTCCCGTGTGAAGACAGGCTAAGAAAGTTGGGTCTGTTCTGCCTGGAGAAGAGAAGGCTGCGTGGAGACCTTGTAGCAGCCTTCCAATTATCTGATGGGGGCCTATATAAGGATGCTGGGGAGGGACTCTTCATTAGGAACTGTAGCGACAGGATAATGGATTCAAACTTAAACCAGGGAAGTTCAGGTTAGATACAAGGAAGAAGTTCTTTACTGTGAGGGTGGTGAGGCACTGGAACAGGTTACCCAAAGGAGTGGTAAATGCTCCATGCATGGTGGTGTTCAAGTCAAGGCTGGACAGAGCCGTGGCTGACATGGTTTAGAGCAAGGTGTCCCTGCCCATGGCAGGGGGGTTGGAACTTGATAATCTTAAGGTCCTTTCCAACCCTAACTATTCTATGATTCTATCATTTAGTTCCAATCCCCTGCCATGGGCAGGGATGCCTCACACTACACTATATCACCCAAGGCTCTGTCCAACCTGACATATACCATGGCAGCTAAAGAACATAGTGTAGTAGCAGTAGAAGTCCAGGCAAAGTACTTGCCCCTGCTTTTCAGTGTCTACAGCTTTTCTGAATTCAGCAGTTTAGACTGTGTTAAGCACTTCTATGTTTGTACTGCAAACTGCATTATAAATTCTTTAAAATGTACCAACCTTTGCCAAAGGAAAGAAGGGAAGCAGACTGTTTATAAAAGAACACAGCCTATCACTAGGACATCATTTTTAATGTCATGAAACAAAGCCTGGATACAAACTTATTTTTTACTTCCCTGTGAGGGTGGTGAGGCACTGGAACAGGTTGCCCAGGGAAGTTGTGGCTGCCCCATGCCTGGCAGTGCTCAAGGCCAGGTTGGATGGGCCTTTGAGCACCCTGGTCTAGTGGAAGGTGTCCCTGCCCATGCCAGGGGTGTGGAACTATATGACCTGTAAGTTCCCTTCCAACCCAAACCACTCTATGATTCTATGAAACATGCCATGCTGATCCCCTCCAGGAGATAACCTAAGCACAAACATTTAAAAGTAGTTTCTTATTTTTCTAAATAACACTTAAAAGTCACAAACCCTGATCTTATTATATTCACAGGGAATCTTATTAAGGCTTAATGCTGTGGTATACACCTTAAATGTAGCTTTACAAACAAGAAAAACATAGCATCTGTTTTTTTTTTCAATATACAAGCACGCTGCACACGCATATATTCACAATTTTGCCCGTGCAGCCGTACAGACGGGGCAGTGATGCCCAGCCAGCTCCCGGCTCAGTGCAGCGAGGCACAGCACCACCCAGAGAGCCTCCACCCAACATAGCACCAGCCCCACCTGTTACCGGCCCCGCGGCAGGTGCGGCTCTACCTCCTGCTCCCAGGACCCGAAACCAGCGGCCCAGGCACACGGCGCCCTCACACGCATCGCCCAAGCTCCGGCAGCCACTGGGCGACTGAGGGCCCCGTCCGCCGGGAGGCGGCGGCGACACCCCTTCACCCCATCCTATCTCGGCGGCGAGTGCCTGCCAGCTTCCCGAGCCGGGGAGCCCCTACCCCAGCCGCCCGCGCCGCCGATCGGACAGCACCTCGGTCCCGCGCCCCAGGCCGTACCTCGTAGAAGGCCTGCACCATCTCCACTAACACCCACTGCTGCCCCATGCCAGCCTCCGCCATCGCCGCAACTCCCACTTCCGCCTCCTCCCCCCCACCGGGCGTCGCCGCTGACGTAAGCCGGCGTCAGGGGCGGAGGGGCAGGGCCATAGTCGCGGGAGAGCGCCCCCTCCGGCGCGGCGGAGTAGGGGCAGGCGGCGGAAGGGCCTGGAAGCGGACTGCCCGGAAAGGGGCCGAGGACGGGGCTGGGTCCGGGCCGCGCAGTTCTGCTCTGTGGTGGCGGCCCGCCGTGGTGGGTGGCGGACTGGCACCACAGAGGAGGATCAAGTGCAACCTTTACGCGAGAGTACCAAGTTCACCACTAAACCATGTCACTAAGAGACTCGCCTACACCGGTTTTCAACACTTCAGGGATGGAGTTTCCACCATTTCCCTGCGCTGCCTGTTCCAATACCAGATCACCCTCTCTCCAATCTAAACTTCCCCTAGAACAGCTTGAGGCCATTACCGATTGTCCTATTTCTTGTTACTTTGGAGAAGAGACCAACCCCCACCTCACTACAACCTCCTTTCAGGTAATGGCACTCCAGTCTCGTCAGTTGAAGGTGCTGATGTAATCCTAGCATCACCTTCTCCACATCCATAGGCTCCTTGGGCCCCATGCTGCCCCAGGGTGGAACTGCTAAGGGCAGTTCCTGTTCTTTGATACCTCTGCTGCCTCTAGTACTGTGGCTGCCCCTGTGCCTGTAACCAGTGACTTCATTGCTGTAAGAGTTGTTCAGATACTTAGCCAATGGATTAAATGGCAAAAGCAAAACCAAAGTGTGGTGGAAATAATGAGTAAATTCAAATGAGAAGATAAATTACAGAGTCCTGCCGAAGTGAGCAGCTGTAAAAGCAGAAAACTGTTGGGAAGAGAAACCCCATTAAGAGAAAGTGTAAGGGTGAAGACCTTGCACAGATGCACCTGAGTCTGGGGAAGTGACCAAGTCCCTCTGCACTGCACCATGGAGCTGCACCCTTTGAGGCTTCAGTCACTTAGTCTTTACCATGTTTAGAGTAGATGAACCTGGGACAGCAGTTGATTAAACAGATGACAGCAAAAATCTTGAGTGCTGTGGCTACCTACAAGCAATCACAATAGTTTTACAGCAGCAGGTGGTTAAAAAGTGAACTTGACTTCCACACTGACTGAAATGTGTAATAGTTAATCTTCTACCCAAGTTTCTGTACTTCATGACACACTTGTCAAATCTCAGACTCTACACAGTAAGGAGAAAAAATGTGGTTTGAGACTATCCGAAAAGTCAAAACAGAGACAATAAATGTCCTCTTTGTTTAAGCTGCATGAAGATTGGTCTGTTCACTGTTAATACTTCTGTGGCCATTGCATCATGCTAGAGGAGTCTTGGGGTCTTGGGAGACGACTACTGCCAGCCTCCAAGAATGTGTCTGGTATGCATCCCAGTCCGAGATTGTCCCCTGAAGACTGGGCCGTACTAGTTGTCTTGAGCCACAGATTAAGTTACACTGCTGCTCTCATCATGAGATTCTAACTCTCAGTGTATGTGTATGATTAGGAGACTAACAAACTGATTTTGTGAAACACTTTGTTTTGAGCTTGAAATGCAGTGAAGTTAGTAATGTACTAACCAGCAGTTCTTCTGGCAGTGAATTGGAGTTCCTTGCCTGGATTATCATAGGCTGGGTCTCTCACAATAATGAGCCTATCCCTATTGTTCAGCAGTTTCATTGTTCGAACACAAGGCTTGCTGCTAATTGCTTAAGGCTGCTATACTTCTGACAGCAAAAAAGAGGGAGAGTTGCAGGGAGATGTCCTTTGCAATGACAGTTTTTGTCTGGGAAGAAAGGGGAAAGGAGAAACTTTCCAAGTCTATCTCTGAAGTTGAAGTCCTGACAAAAGTTTGGACATAGTGACTTATGGAAATTCCTGCTCTGAAAGCATAAAATTTTGTCTTCTCCTCTTATGCTCCAGTCTCACAGGATTCTATATCTGCTCTTGTTCTGGACCTTCCTCACCACCCTATGTGTGTGCACGTCTACAGGGAAATGTTGTCACTGGCATTATGGAAACATGGTGGGATGGCTCTTATGACTGGGATGGTGGAAAGGAAGGTTATAGGCTTTTTAAGAAAGACAGACCAGGCAGAAGTGGTGGGGTTGTAGCTATTTAAGTCAATGATATGCTGGAGAGTATGGAACTCTGCCTGTGGATGGTCAATGGGCCAACTGAGAACCAGTGCGTTAGGATCAAAGGGAGAACTGTGATGGGGGACATTACTGTGGAGGTCTGCTACAGACCACTGTTCAGGAGGAGAATGTGCATGAAGCCCTCTGTAGGAAGATAGGATCAGCCTCATGCTCTCAGGTTCTTGTCCTCATGGAGGACTTCAACCACACTGATATCTGTTGCAGGGACAGTACAGCACAGCACAAGCAATCCAGGAGGTACCACAATTGTGTGGAGGATAACTTCCTTTTGCAATTGCTGGACGAGCCGACAGAGGTGCCATGCTTGAATGCTTGACCTTGTGCTCACCAATAGGGAGGGGCTGGTGAGGAATGTGATGCTCCAGGTCAGCCTTGGATGCAGTGATCACGAAATGGTGGAGTTTGAGATCCTCAGGGCAGTGAGAAGAGTGTGCAGCAAGCTCACTGCCCTGTACTTCAAGAGAGCAGACTATGGCCTCTTCAGGAACCTGCTCAGTAAGGCTCCATGAGATGAAGCCTTAGAGGGAAGAGGGCCCAGGAATGCTGGTTGATATTCAAGAATCACCTGCTCCAAGCTCAGGAGTGTTGTATCTTGACCAGAACGAAATGGGGCAAGAAGCCCAGGAGGTCTCTGTGGATGGTTGAGGAACTGCTGAGAAAACTCAGAAGGAAAAAGAAAGCTTATAGGACGTGGAAGCAGGGTCAGGTAGCCTGGGGGGAATACAGGGACATTGTCCAGGAAGCTAAGGTTCAGGTCAGAAAAGCTAAGGCCCAGTTGAAACTGAGTCTGGTCAGGGATGTCAGGGATATCAGGAAGGGCTTCTATAGGTATGTTGCCACCAAAAGAAACACTAGGGATAGTACGGGCCCTCTCTGGAAGTAAACAGGAGCAATGGCTACCTTGGATTTGGAGAAGGCGGAGGTTCTCAGTAGCATCTTTGCATCAGTCTTCACCAGCAGTTGCTCAAGCCTTGGGAGACAAATGCAGGGACTGTAAGAATGAAGTTCCCAACAACTAGAGAAAGGAAAATACAACCTGCTTTTCAAGAAGGGGAAAATGGAAGACCCGGAGACCCACAGACCAGTCAGTCTCACCTCTGTGCCTGGCAGGATCATGGAGCAGATTCTCCTGAAAACCATGCTAAGGGACATGAAAAACAACGAGGTGGTTGGTGACAGCAGACATGACTTTAACAAGGGCAAATCCTGCCTGACCAATTTGGTGGCCTTCTATGATGGGGCTGCAGAACTGATGGACAGGGATAGAGCAGTTGACGGCATCTACCTGGGCTTGTGCAAAGCGTTCAACACTGTTCCTGTTCTCTAAATTGGAGAGACATCAATTTTGTGGATGGACCACTCAGTGCATAAGGAATTGGCTGAATGGCCGCACACAGAGAGTTGCGATCAATGGCTCAGTGTCCAGCTGGAGATGGATGACAAGTGGTGTCCTTCAGGGGTCAGTGTTGAGACTGATGCTGTTCAAAATCTTTGTCAGCGACATGGGTATTGAGTCCACTGAGTAGGGTTGAGTGCATCCTCAGCAACTCTGCCAATGACACCAAGCTGTGTGATTTAGCTGATATGCTGGAGGGAAGGGATGCCATCCAGAGGGACCTTGACACGCTTGATAGGTGAGCCAATGACAACATCATGAAGTTCAAGCAAGCCAAGTGCCAGGTCCTACACTGACAATGACCTGGAATTGTAGGTCAGGGCAATCCCAGGCACTGCTACAGGTTGGGCGGAAAAGTGATTCAGAGCAGCCCTGCAGAGAAGGACCTGAGGGTGTTGGCTGATGAGAAACCGAGCATGAGCCAGCTTCAGTGTGCATTCACAGCACAGAAAGACAATCGTATCCTGGGCTGCATCAAAAGGAGCGTGACCAGCAGGTGGAAGGAGATGATCCTGCCCTCTACTCTGCTCTTGTGAGACCCCACTTGGAGCACAGTGTGCACTTCAGTGTCCTCAACAGAAGGACATGGAGCTGCTGGGGCAAGTCCAGAGGAGGGCCACAAGGATAAGGGGACTGGAGATTCTCCTGTATGAAGACAGATTGAGAAAGTTGGGTCTGTTCAGCCTGGAGAAGAGAAGGCTGTGTGGATACCTCATAGAAGCCTTCCAATATCTGAAGGGGCCTATAAGGATTCTGGGGAGGGACTCTTCATCAGGGACTGCAGTGGTAGGACAAGGGATAATGGATTCAAACTTAAACAATGGAAGTTTAGATTGAATATAAGGAAGAAGTTCTTTACTGTGAGGATGGTGAGGCACTGGAACTGGTTACCTAAAGGAGTGGTAACTGCTCCATGCATGGCAGTGTTCAAGGTCAGGTTGGACAGGGCCTTGGGCAACATGGTCAAATGTGAGATATCCCCACCCATGGCAGGGGGGTTGGAACTATCTGATCTTAAGGTCCCTTCCAACCCTAACTATTCTATGATTTGGTGTTTTAGGTGGTGAAAACTTAGTTTGTATTATTGTGTTTGTAGCATGCCTAGTTGTAACTTACTTCTGTGGTTATCCTCAAAAAACAATAAAAAAGTAAATAAAGTGTTGAGAATGCGATCCTGTACTGGCAAGGAGAATAGCTGGATAGTACCAGTTACGTTTTTTTAGTTTTTGTTATCTTGAAGCCTGATACTAAACCAAGATGATGCTGTTAGCAAGCACAGAAAATATCCAAAGTCAGTTGGAAATTTAACACTAATACCCAAAATTATGTCTCAGCTCCTAGTGGGAAGCAGAAGGATGTTGCAAGAGTACTGTACAAGTGCCAAGAAGAACTTGAATATCAAGTTCCATAACCTACCTGATATGGAGAGGCGAAACTGTTCACGAAACAAGTGGAGCACAGGACAGATTTAGCATTATCTCAAGCCATTCACTACTGCATCTTGGAAATGTGTTTAATCTTAGTTCTGTAGTAAATTAGCTCTGAATTAACTTTATCATCAGAATCCTGTCATAGATCTGCCTGGGAAACACCTGGAAATTGCAACCTTTAACACAAACTTTGTGTAAGAGAAAGGGTACCTACTGCTCAGAGAAGCAGTGCATTCTAGCTATTCCAAATTGTATCATGGCACCCTGAACACCTGTTATGCTGTGGTATCAAGTTGAAATGACATGATGTTTTACTGGCATGCAGTGGGACTGAATTTGACCTCAACTCTTTGAAGTCAATGGCTGTTGTAACTGTGTATGAGTGGCCAGGGTCCTCTTTTTAAAGCATATTCAGCCAATGGTGGACCTTCGGAACAAAAAGCTAACTTAGCACAGAGATGGATGTAGGCACATCAGTCTCTCTCCTGCTTACACTTCTTTTCAGTCCTCTTCCCAGAGTGGGCTTGGCAGCTCTGGGCTAAGCACCAAAGTTTCCATAAAATGGAATTGGCAGCAGATAGTCACAATTCTGTGATGACTAAGGAAAACTTCACATGGTTGCAATTGCATGCCTCAAAAAAGAAGGATCCATTAGGAAAAGTAAACGAGAATGAAGCTGCCCATTTAATGCTGTGGGGTACCAGTATGCTTTGAGTCCTAGGTGGAGGTGAAAATTTGGTTGTTCTAGTCAGATACTGGAATCTTTTGAAGTAAGATTATTCAGTCTGTTTTTTGAAAATGGCACAATGTGGATTGTAGATTTCATTTGTCTGGAAAGAATAGGCAGATAATTAGGCAATTACACAGTCATGATGTTACAGGCAGGTGTCTACATCCTACTTCAGTTTCACAAGAGATCTTCAGCAGACCCTGTGAAAGACTGTCAGTATCAGAGGTAAGCTCTTCCCTGTACTGGACTGTGACTGTAAGTGCTCACCAAAATTTCAGGTTTAGTGTGTGGTCCAGATGCAGCGAACCTTGTGAAAGCTGTTTTTTTAAGATTAAAATGACAATTTTATTCTCGATACAGAGAGATACAATAGATACCTGTATTCTAGCACCAGCTTCAATGAATTTGCTTTGGATCAAGTATCACATACGCGGTTCCTAGTATTAAATTTGAATGCATGTTTAATCCATTCAGGTAACAGATCATATTTAAAGATTAAGGAGAGATTATTTTCCTCATTCTTCTACAGTTAATTGTCAATAAATCTTTCTGATGAAAGGTAAAAAAGAACAATTGAACTTTTTCAGGCCTGCAGAAAAAGAACACAGAACTCAGATCACAACTGGGATAAAGTAGTGCTCTGTGCAGTCATTGTTTTTGTTGGCCTAAGGCAAAATGGAATGACAGCAGATAGTTGCAGATTTTGGTGAAAGTAAAAGCATCTCTTGATCATACTTCTATTGTGGTGCATGTGACTTAGTTTCTGGTAGCTTCTTACATCTGTGTAACACCACGGGGCATAAAAGTATTGTAGTACACATGCTGTCTTAGCATTCTAAGGCTGAAAGTTTATTTCAAGTTTTAAGCCAACTGTAAATCTTCAGAAACCAATTCCAGGAGCTTTGAGAGCAGTTTGAACTGTCTATAAGAACATAATCTTTGTTTTTCCTCTTTAATGACTGAGTTTCTTCACTAAGCTCTGCAGAATATTCAATGTTCTCAGAAATTCCATTGTGCTGACTGTAGCAAGCATTGATTACTAATGCATTCATTGACTCTGTGATACCTACAGATGCTGGTGGGGCTTTTTCTGTTTTTTTCTTCAGTTTAGCTCCATTGCTGTTCACGTGGTTCTGCATTATAAAGATAACTGTAGTCTCCAGCATGTGATTGTGAAACTCTTCCAAGCATACTTGAGCTTAGAAACAGGAGACTTCAGATGGTGGTGTCAGAGGGAAGTTTGAAAAGTTACAGTAACTTCAGCATTTTCATACATGTTTTTCAGCATGGAGTTTGCTCCCTTGAAAGTATATCTGAAAAACTTCATGTAAAAGAAGCAACTAAATTTCAGCCAGAAAAACGCAAAGTAGTCCTTTGCCAACTCATCGTTCTTGCTGATCTACTGAGGCATGGAAAGGCACCGAATTGTTTACAGATCCATGTTACACATACCAGAACACAAGTTGAAATTCTTTGTGATTATAGGTAAAACGTGTGCATGTGTTGTCAAAGCTAGTCGAGTCTGGCAGACAACACCTTGCATGCATTTGCCACTCGGAGAGTTGCAACATAACTGCTGCAAATTCAGAACAGATGTGGCTTAAAACATCTTTTTAATTGATAAAGCAATGCTCTTTCAAGCTCTGATATTCTTACCTGGCTCTTAAGCTGTATGATTTTACCTAAGTAAGGCCTGAGTAAAAACGTGGTTCCTTATTCAACTGTGTTTCATAGCAAACTAGCGGAATACAAACTATTTTCTCCATTATTAAGCATCCATAGTCACCCCAGATGTTTCACAAAACTAAGTAACTGTAAGCAGTTTACATTTAAAAGATAAAATAAATGGGATAAAATAATAATGCCAGGATATATAGTGACTGAGAACCCCTCCACACACTTTTCCCACACAAAGTATTTGTTTAAATATACCTGCCAGAGGGACCTGAACTGTAGGATTTAACAGGGAATTGAGGTAACACCGGAGTCCTTGTCAATGGGTGAATATCGGTGGCTTTTCAAGAAAGATTCTGATCCTTCCAAGACCTCCGAAAATCTTAAATGAAATTCTACTGGAATCAAAGTAATGTGCAAGTTGGGTTTTGAGGATTTTCAGAATTTCCCAGTGCATCATGAAACACTGGGTTTGTAGCTTTGCTTCTGTAAGATGCTTGCACTGGAGGACAAGTCTGCTGCACATGTTTACATCACTGCTGAAGCTAGCACACAGTTTCAAGTGACAAAAACTGGCACAACTTAGCTTGTGCTCCATCTAAATATTCTGCTAATTATCCCTGATTATCCTGATAGTATTTTCCCCTCCTCTGGAAGGAAATGGCTGCAATTTTGCAGCTATAATGAAAGGCTATTTTAAATATAAGTTCCCATTTATACCATTGTTTCACTTTAGAATTCATATTGCAAGTAGGACAGCCGATGTCTTAAAAGTCTTCTGAGAAATGCAGTGGACTAGAGCTTGCCTAGCTTTTGTACCATGTTGGCTTGGAAAACAAGCAAGCCATTTTTCAGTTGCAATTTCTTCTTTGTGATTTTTATTTCTGCACTGCTGGGTTATATTCTGACCGATTATTTTAAACCATGGCACTAGTCTTAAATGACATGTAAGATGATAAAGCAGCTTAAAATCAGTTGGTCTTTGCTTAAACATAGTAACACAATGAAACAACTGTCCAAAGATTCTGGTTTGTTTTCCCATGAGACAGGAAAGGACAAGCATGTTGACTTCTAGACAGTTATCAAATAGAGGAAAATGTGAGATGAGAGCTTACTTTCTCTGACAAGTATGAATAACAGAGACCACTGATTGATGCAAATGCAAATAGTTGATTCTTTAGGGGAGTGGGTGAAATCTGGAGAAAAGTCTCACAAATGCTTCATTCTTGAAAAAGAAATGTTTTGCTACATTTCTGTTCAAAGAAGCTGATTATCCGCTCCCATGGTTCATGTCAAAACCAGGAAGTAATCCAATCTCTTTCTGTCCTAGTAGGTTTGCTGTCTTTTTCACTTATAACACATGTAATTTTTGTCTAAAAAAAACCCAACCAAACATTGAGAACATTTAGATGTACCTCTAAGCAAATCTTGGTTCCTTTGTATCTGGGAGGTAAAAAGCCTTGGTCTGATTCTTTGAGTCATGTCTGTATTTATATGGAAAGAAAAGGAAACCATTTGGTAGATTCTGCAGCATTTCTACTTAGGTAGTTCTAGGATTTCTGTGTTCAGTTTTGTGATGCCGTAAAGTTACCTGTGTTTTCTTCAGCTCCAAGCACAGCTGGTGAAATGAGAATCATATACTGTTAAATTGTCCAACAATCTTATCATGAAATGGGTGGCTTGTGCAACAGAAGTTTTTACAGTCATTTCATATTTCAAGGCTTTTTGTATATGGATTTCATCAGGAAGTAAGTGAGACAATAAGAATTTGGATTTGTGGTACCAGCATTCCCAGACGCATTTCATTATTCCATATGGAGAAACAAATGTGTAAAAAAACATTTGCAAAATTACGGTACATTTTCCAAGTAATTTTTTCCATTAAACATTTTAACCAAAATTGGACATGTGTGGCTAGCTACAGAAACAAAGCTGTTTTTTCCCCTTTAACCACACTTGTATTGCCTCATAGAGAAACTTGTGTGAAGCTCCTGTACCACATTGTTGGCTCTATGACTACAGAAGTCTTAACTATTGCAGGGTTTGAAAGAATATTGTTGTGGGTTAGATCTTGAGACCCTCCCACCAAAGAAATTCTTGATGACTGGTGTCATTTCTGTAACTCCACTGAAACAGCACTGACAGCTAATAGTGGCTGTCTGCTGTAACTGATTCAAGAGGATTACTCCTGTTCCCATTACCTTAGAGGAGCTGTAATGTTCTAGTATCCAAAGCTGGAATTTTTGCTTACTTAAAGTTGTGCACACTTAGAAATTAATTCTGCTGCCCTCAGAAATGTAAGGTCAAATAAAAAAAAGTACCAATTGGTTTACTTGCTTTCTTATATAGATCTCTAACCTGCCAAAACCAGGCTCTGAAAATGGGTATTTAGGGGCCTAATTAGATAAAACAAGTTCTGTGTTAGAGAGGAAATACTTTCAAGTCCCAGACAAGAATTCTCAGTGAAGCATATTTATGGACAGCCTAATGATTTTTGTGTTAAACTGGCAAATTTAGCTAAGAATAATCATCCTAATTTTCTTTGTTTGTAAGTGTAAACAAAAAACTGAATTAAGATTCACAAAATTTTTATATTTTTTCTCGATCTTTCAGTCTTGCATTTGCAAAAATGTAGAAGCAACATATTTTAGATATGCCTAGACCTTTGTGGAAATAAGTGAAATAAAAAGAAGTCTGCTGTTCAGCAGATGTTCATGTAATTTTGCAGCTGCTAGCCCTTTTACAAATGCGGAGTGATGGGCACAAGGGGACATCTGCTGCCATCAAGAGGCAATACAATGAAGTCACTTCACACTACAGTTCATGTAATAGTGTTGTAGGAAAGTAAAAATAACAGAGACTGCTATACTTACCTTACGCATTTATGCCAGACTCCAGGAAAGATCTGAGGATTTCTGTGTATGTGTGCTTGTTTGTGTATGTGCGTGTGCATGTTAGGAAACAGCAGCAAAAAAGCCAGATGGGATAGCTGGAAAATATTTTTATCATTCTTGATTTGTTCACCTCAGAGCTGTAGGAAAGGCTTGGGGGGGCCCCCCCCCCCCAGATGATTCAGCAGCTGTTTGAAGGGAGTTATGTTACCGTCCCTAAAAACCCTGAAAGCCCTTTCATCCAGCAAAGCATGGTGCTAAGCCAGCCCTAAAAAGCTCCTACATGAATCAGTTGTGCACTGCGAATAAACAGTAGGAGCAGGAAGTCATCAGTTTGGGTCTGATGTGGAGTGGTCTCATAGCAACTAAATTATTTTTGAAGTATGTACAGCTTGCATAGGATTGGTTAATAGTCTTGAGCCAGTCCCTAGTGAATGTATCAATGGGTAGAAGGCTACAGTAATACTGACAAACTTTTCTTAAGACTATTCAGTGATATTTCATTGGAAAAACAATGCCTTATTCGTTCTTAGCACCTCTTCTTTTTGTAGTTATATTAGTTACATAGCTTTCAGATGACACAGTTAAGCTAGTTTTCCATTTTGAAAATCTGTACTCCGGTGTTCATCATTAGTCAGTTGATGAAACTTCTTTCAGACATATATTTATCTTTTTTATAGTGTTTCCTCTTTGGGAGGGCTAATAGGTTAAATAAAATAATCACATGGATCAGAAAAAATGTGAAAATGGTACCAGTGCTCTGAACAATAGGGGCTGGCTCTGTTTGGTTTTGGCTTTGGCTTTTTGTTGTTTGTTAAAACAAACAAACAAACAAACAAAAAACACATCAAAAACAACGGAACACAAAACAGTGTAGTAGAAGGTACAGGACACCACACAGGCCCTCATCGCTAGATGTAGATCATAGAATCATAAAATCATAGAATAGTTAGGGTTGGAAAGGACCTTAAGATCATCTAGTTCCAACCCCACTGCCATGGGCAGGGACACCTTGCTCTAAACCATATTACCCAAGGCCTCGTCCAACCTGGCCTTGAACACTGCCAGGGACAGAGCATTCACAACCTCCGTGGGCAACCCATTCCAGTGCCTCACCACCCTAACAGGAAATAATTTCCTCCTTATATCCAATCTACACTTCCCCTAAGTTTGAACCCATTACCCCTTGTCCTGTCACTACAGTGAAGAGTTCCTCCCCAGTATCCCTACAGGCCCTGTTCAGATACTGGAAGGCTGCTATGAGGTCTCCACGCAGCTGTCTCTTCTCCAGGCTGAACAGTCCCAACTTTCTTAGCTGAAATGTGGGAGGTGCTCCAGTCCCCTGATCATTCTTGTGGCCCTCCTCTGGACTTGTTCCAACACATCCATGTCCTTTTTATACTGAGGACACCAGAACTGTACACAGTACTCCAAGTGAGGTCTCATGAGAGCAGAGCAGAGGGGCAGGATAACCTCCTTCGGCCTGCTGGTCACGCTCCTTTTGATGCAGCCCAGGATACAGTTGGCTTTCTGGGCTGCAAGTGCACGCTGAAGCTGGCTCATGTTCATTTTCTCATCGACCAGCACCCCCAAGTCCTTCTCTGCAGGGCTGCTCTGAATCTCTTCTCTGCCCAGCCTGTAGCTGTGCCTGGGATTGCTCTAAACCAGGTGTAGGACCTTGCACTTGGCATGGTTAAACTTCATGAGGTTGGCATCAGCCCACCTCACAAGCATGTCAAGGTCCCTCTGGATGGCATTCCTTCCCTCCAGCGTATCAACCGAACCACACAGCTTGGTGTCATCGGTAAACTTGCTGAGGGCGCACTCAATCCCACTGTCCATGTCACCGACACAGATGTTGAACAAGACCGGTCCCAACACCGATCCCTGAGGGACACCACTTGTTACTGGTCTCCAGCTGGGCATTGAGCCATTGACCAGAACTCTTTGTGTGTGGACATCCATCCAGTTCTTTATCCACCGAGTGGTCCATTCATCAAATTGATGTCTCTCCAGTTTAGAGACAAAAATGTCGTGTGGGACAGTGTCGAACGCTTTACACAAATCCAGGTAGATGACATCAACTGCTCTACCGCTGTCCATCAGTTCCGTAGCCCCATCATAGAAGGCCACCAAATCGGTGAAGTAGGGTTTCCCCTTAGTGAAGCCGTGCTGGCTGTCACCAAGCACCTTGTTGTTTTTCATGTGCCTGAGCATGCCTTCCAGGAGAATCTGTTCCAAGATTTTGCCAGGCACAGAGGTGAGACTGACCGGTCTGTAATACCCCAGGTCAACTAGATCTTGCTAGATGACAGCTCTAATTAAATATATTTCCTCTGTAAGTAAGTTCAGTTGAACAAAGTTGCAGATACCACAAAATTAGGCTACCGCAAACACTGCGTAGATCTTAACCTTATTACTTCTCAGAAATTGAACATGACACTGTTTGGTGCGGTGTCACCAAGTACTTGTAATACTGAGGTAATTGTGTCTCTGGATTTCCACATGAAACTCAGGGCACTGGGGTTTGATTTCTGATGCTTCTGTGGGTGGAGATAAGACAATCTCCCACCCACAGGGTAAGACTGCAGTTGTGCTCAGGAGGCTTTGGAGGTGTGTTCAGGAGGCTTTTGAGGTGTGTTCTGCCGCCCACAAAGAGAACATTGCTGACTCAGCAATGTTTGTCAGGCTGAGTCTGAATGAATTTCCCTTTTTGTGAGCCAAAGCTTGGATAAGTTAGTTTTGCACATCTGCTACAAAACAAAACAAAATGAAACAAAATAAATAATAATAAAAAAAAAGCCTAACCCCCAAACCCAACCCAACCCAACAAAAAAAGCAAATCCTCTTGAAAATAGAACTCTTTATGTCACTTTTCGTCCCCGGGGGAAGGATGAGAGTACAAACAACATATGGCAGATGTTATCCATGCTGTTTTAAGTGATAGCAGGATCTTAGACACTGTGGGGATAGGTGCTGAGTGACAGTACACAAACAATAGAAAGGTAGTCCTCTCCAGGTGATTTCTGAGAGGGGTTGCAAGGTGCTGAAATGGAAAGACACATAGATGTTGCAGACAGCCTGTATGCTGAGGTTGTAGGGAAATAGACTGTTGAAGGGAGATCTTAATATATGAAGAATAATTCATTCATTACCTGTTTTAATTTTAATGTATTCAAGTCATACCAGTTGGCCCACAAACACTTCTTAGCTTTTCAACACATTTAAATTTCATATAAAGATTTTTCTTGGGTTTTATTGCTGTTTTTTTGGAGGGAGGCAGGAGCAGTAGAGTTGTGATATTTTTCCTTTTAGCACTATTGGTCCACATTCAAGTTAAGAAATTAGTTTAAAAATTATTTGGGTGAGGAATAGTGGGGGGAAAAATTGCAGTTGCCAAATTTAGGTTTTGGTAATGAGTGGAGATCAGAATGAAAATCATCTAAATCGAGGCTCAGTTTTCATGTCCAAACAGTTTTGCATTCTTATGAAAAATACTTTATATTTTCTTATTAAGCTGATAAACATTTAAAAAATGAAAAGAACTGAGGAAAGACAAGCCAGAAAGGATTAAATGCTGACAGCATTTCACTGGAAAAATATCATTCTTGTATCTGACATGCTGCCCTACATTCTTTCTGTGTCTAGTAATTCATTCCTGACTGTCCTGCTGTGAGCCATGTTATCTTAACCACAAGGCCTTCCCTCCCTCCTGCAGTCTTCATTTTTTCAGCTTTTTGATGATCACCCGTCGCCCCCCCAGGTTTAATACAAATGTCTTATGACAGTTTGCTCCCAAGATAAAAGCTCAGTTTGCATATATATATATCTTCCAGAACACTAATTACTTTTCTCTTTGACCTTCTGCAGATCATTAGCCAAGGATGCTTTGAGCAATTTCTGCAGTTAGTCATGCGCTGAGCAACACTGCCTTGCCTCTATTTTTATAAGTCTTTCAGAAATGGTGCAAGTAAGTCTGACGTAATGCTTCCTAAAAGCGTGAGGTTGTATCGGTAATGATTTCATAATTATTGGAAACTACAGCTGTGAAGAAGTGACTTAACAGTGTGTTGACTTTGGACTGGTTTAGCTAGGGACAGTCTTTTATGCTTGTATAAATCTTTTATGGTTATACGAGTGCTTTTGTACAATATCGCGCAAAAGGAACAGTGTGAAGTAGTAATAGCCCACTATCAGCGTGTGTGAGCAGATGCAATAGCCCTTGCTTTAAAAAAAAATGATGTTGTGTCATTTGGAATTGTGCTATATAGTTGCCTTATGAGAGCAAAGTATGAGATTCCCTTGTACACTTACCACATCTATACATACAGATCAGCCAGGGAACAGCAGGTGCACCTGTTTCCTTATCACCATAACTGTCCTGAGTAGTCCAATTGGAAAAAACTTGTGTTTTCAAATTTAACATCAGTCTTGATGTAAATGTGTCTGGATTTAAGTTAAGTGGAAATGGTATCCCTTGACCTTGTAGCATAATCTTGAGCCAAGCTAAGTTTGAATTTATACTGCATATATTTATTTTCATGCTGTAGAGTAATACTCTGAGTAGAAATACTAATAGAAACTTCTAAAGTGCTCTCTGAGCTATGCCTGGGACAGAGCAACAAGGTGTCCTCTTCTTACAGAACTGGAGGTCTTGCTTCACCAGACACCCCCAAAACTACTTTTTTTTTTTTTTTTTTCTGCAAAGAAAACAAAATATTTGTCTCCTTCGCACAGAACTTTGAGTTTGTAGAGCAACCTGGTTATAACAGGAATCTGCAAGTGCTGCAAAATGCAAGAAGCTTTATACAAACACAGAACAACCTTGTTGCCCTCTCTAAATCCTGCAGCATATCATTCTCTGCACTGTGCCAGCGTAGAACATTTCTGTGAGTTAGGCAGCTACTGCACTGTGAAGGCTTCCCTTATGCAGAGTAGTCTGCCTGGTTCCCACACTCTTTTAATTATATTCAGCCCCTTAGATTGCTAGCAGACTGGGGCAAGGGTCAGCTGGATTTTAGATAGGGCTGTTGCCTAGTTACACTATAAGAAGAGCCAGCCCACAGCGAGGAATTATTGTGCACTACTGCAGTTCAGAAACATTGCATGGGGAAAGTGCTAAAGGATTAGCTATTTATAGATGCTCTTGACTGGCAAGTGCACAGGTTCTGCAGCTGTGTGCATTTGCACATCCAAGTGAGCTTCTATCTTCACAGTATCACAGTATGTTAGAGATTGGAAGGGACCTCAAAAGATCATCTAGTCCAATCCCCCTGCCGGAGCAGCAACACCTAGATAAGGTTAAACAGGAACGTGTCCAGGCGGGTCTTGAATGTCTTCAAAGAAGGAGATTCCACAACCTCCCTGGGCAGCCTGTTCCAGTGTTCCATCACCCTCACTGAGAAGTTTCTTCTCAAGTTTAAGTGGAACCTCTTGTGTTCCAGTTTGTACCCATTTCCCCTTGTCCTATCATTGTTTGCCACTGAGAAGAGCCTGGCTCCATCCTCGTGACACTCCCCCTTTATATATTTATATGCACTAATAAGGTCACCACTCAGTCTCCTCCAAACTATAGAGACCCAGCTCCCTCAGTCTTTCCTCATAAGGGAGATGCTCCACTCCCTTAATCATCTTAGTTGCCCTGCGCTGGACTCACTCCAGCAGGTCCCTGTCCTTCTTAAACTGAGGGGCCCAGAACTGGACACAATATTCCAGATGAGGTCTCAGCAGGGCTGAGTAGAGGGGAAGGAGAACCTCTCTTGACCTACTAACAACCCCCCTTCTAATACAACCCAGGATGCCATTGGGCTTCTTGGCCACAAGGGCACAGTATCGGCTCATGGCCACCCTGTCGTCCACCAGGACCCCCAGGTCCCTCTCCCCTACACTGCTCTCTAACAGGTCGTTCCCCAATCTATACTGGAACCTGGGGTTGTTCGTGCCCAGATGCAGGACTCTACACTTTCCCTTGTTATATTTTATCAAGTTATTCCCCGCCCAACTCTCCAGCCTGTCCAGGTCTCGCTGGATGGCAGCACAGCCTTCTGGCGTGTCGGCCACTCCTCCCAGCTTAGTGTCATCAGCAAACTTGCTGATAGTACACTCAATTCCCTCATCTAAATCATTGATGAATATATTAAATAATACTGGTCCCAGTACCGACCCTTGAGGCACTCCACTAGATACAGGCCTCCAACTAGACTCTGCCCCATAGACTACAAGACTCTGCCACACAGACTACAACCCAGAGTTGGGACTTCAACTGATAAAAACCTCCACTACAGTGGAGAGGGCCTCTTCATTAGGGACTATAATGACAGGACAAAGGGTAACAGGTTAAAACTTAAACAGGGGAAGTTTAGATTGGATATACGGAAGAAGTTCTTTACTGTGAGGGTGGTGAGGCACTGGAATGGGTTGCCCAAGGAAACTGTGAATGCTCCATCCATGCCAGTGTTCAAGACCAGGCTGAACAGAGCCTTGGGTGACATATTTTATTGTGAGGTGTCTCTGCCCATGGCAGGGGAGCTGGAGCTTGATGATCTTAAGGTCCTTTCCAAACCTGACTATTCTATGATCTTCACAGGTTTGAAGGCTGCCAGTTAAGAAAGTCAGCGTACTCTTGAAGTAGGATCTGTTTTTCATGAAGTGTAACCTCATGTTGTGTGTTAATCCTCTCTTTTTCCAGTCTTCTTAATCTTTCTTTTACCATATTCCACCAAATATCATAGAAATGCATTGGCATAAGGAGAACTCAAAATATTTCTCAAGTCACTTAAATCCTCTTAAGTCTTCATAAAACACAATTTTATCCTGGTAAGATATTTGTAAGTATCAGGTATGTTGGAGGCTGTAGCAGAACTGGTCATCGCACTCCTTGCTGTGACCTTTGGTTGAGAATGCACACGTAGTTGCTGCTGAACATCTGCATGTTAAAATAGCCAGTTTCAGGTAACTTTTACTTCCTAGACCGGAAACCAGCAGTTCATGCCTCAACCCATGTATGTGTTTCAGCCAAGTACTGATACAGGGGACTAATGGCCAATTTAGCTATTCCCTGTAGTTTAATCTACTAATGTTCATAAGCGAACACCTGCTTATGTGTGAATTACTAAAATGAAGAATGAAGTAGCTGAAAGGATAGACTGAGTTGTGCTATTCAGCCTAATCTAAACACAATCATGATTTCAGGAGCTAAAAATGGGGTTTACAAGTCTCCAAAGTGAAATGAATAGGCTGTAAATTCAATTTTGCAATATTTCTTCCCAGTCTTTCTTGAAATCTCTTTTGAAAAGTTATACAAGGAAAGATGTAACAGGGAAATTATTAGAATGATCTAATGACATTGCTATCTCCTATTTCTATGGTTAGCTTCCTAGCTTAAAGGGAAAGAAATATTAGTGACAAGTAATAACGTGCATGTGCATAAAGAGTTGACATCCCAGTCTTGCAAGGTTTCAAGCTTGCTGATTCGAACTTGATAAAACCCTGCACAGTTCACACCAGCAGTAAATGTTGGGGTTTTTTTTGCTAGATCTCTTCTTGTGATTACCCAGCCTACCTCAAAAATATTTTAAGTCTATGTTGCAAAACTTTCATCTGGTACTGCAGAGAAATTATCGGTAGAATTATCACTAGGATTATCAGATCTAAACAGAGTTACATACTCGTAGCTTCAGTCACTCATATTTTTATTTAATTGATTAAGGGTTGTTTGTTTGTTTTTTTTCTTATTACCTACACTTGCAAAAGAACAATGAATTTACTTTGTAACATGAGAATTTTTCTGTAAAATTGGTGTGGTTTTTGCCGCTAGAGAGCAGATTTGCACTATAAAGTGTAGTGTATTCTCACCAGACATGTCAAAGGGCTGGAAATAGCATTCTGTAAGTAAAACTTCCCAATACAATCACCTGGTAATATGCCTGTATGACTGTCTCATTTGGACTTCAGACTCTTCCCTGATTATTATAAATTGTTTCTTTCAGAAACAATAATGGTTAAAAATTACCTGTGTTTGAGGACCTCAGCAGAACTCTGCAACTTTCTTCATGTTAACCTGAAATTCAGGAAAGAACAGAACATTCATTCATACTGTTTTAAATATACTGCCCTGGTAGATGTCATATGAACTGACAGAAAATTACCAGCTCAAATTACTTTGTCTCATTTCTAAATGTTTCACTCCCTTAAATCAACCTTCCTTTACTTGGACATTCCATCAAGCTGTATTTAGAAGCAACCCGGAAACACCTCTTGGCTATTCAGGTATTGCAAAGTATGTATGGGGGGAGGAAGAGGTTTCATATTACAATTTCAAGCATTCCGACTATCTAAAAGGAACAAAGACTTTGCAAAGCGAGAAAAGGGAAGTTCAGAAACCCTGTTTCTTGTCCAAATACACCACAAAATTGTGATATAAGCCAAAGTCCATTAGAATCAATAGTTGTGCAAATTAGACCAGTTGATTAGATTAGACCAGATTTTACTGTGGGGCAAATATTTTTACACCTATTGCATCCCTTAATGCAATAAGACAGTTAATAGATATCAAAAACAGCATTAGAAACTTCCAAGTATTTTTCTTGCTTTGCTAGCCCACCATGGGGAAAAAGTAAAAAGGTGTTGCTGAACAAGGACACAAACAGACATGGTCGATGTAGCAACCAAGTTTCATATGTCAATATTGAAGTATCCCTTTATTATTCTATACAGGCAATACATAGTCTTCATGCGCAGTTTGTTAACTGGGTTAGGAGCAGTCCTTGAATATCCAGTGATCACACACAACAGACTGCTTGAGGGATTTCAGCAGTGAAGTGTTCTTCTGTTCAAGTTTCTTCTTTATGTTCTGTCAACACAAACACACATACTTTTGATAAAAGCAGTATTATAGCTCTGAAGATTTGAAAAATATCTGTATCGTGGGCAGAGAATGTTTTAAATCCCCCGTGATCTCAGTTAGCATTGCCTTATAGATTCTAAGTACACAGGGAGCATAGCCCGTATTTCAGTTGTGCAGCTGTTTGTGAGGTGTGGCTCGAATAGTAAGAGCCACAAACATTTCAAGTTAAATTTTAGTCATCCATGAGCTATGTGGCAGATAAGTTCTGTGGGGGAATTGAGAGGAACATTTGTTTCACTTGATCTTATTAAACTAAAAAAAAAGGGTGAACATATTCTTCCACATTCTCACCTGTATGTTTTGGCTGAAGCTACTATAGGAAATGAAATTAAACTGAGATGTGTGAAACTAGGAAAAAGAATTCAAATATATGTCCTTGAAAAAAATTCAACCATAAAAGGTTATGTAACTCATATATTCTAACATATATCCTATATATTCATCCATATACGGATGTGCTGCACCACATCCATCTTCTAAACCATACCCTCTCTATTCTTGCCTTTCTCATATCCAGTTGCTACTGGAGAACAAGATGCCTGAGAACAAAAGGCATATCTCTCTACTGCCCAGTAAGACAGAACTTGTTGGCTGCTACACAAGAAATAGCAACTATATCAACACTATTTAAATATCATGGCTTACATGATACTCGAATAGCATTTTAAGTAGAGGTGGAGGTTACCATGTATAACAGTGCAGACTGGTGAGATCCAATTCACTTTATTAGTTCAGAAAGGAGGCAAGAAAGAATCACCAGATATGCTTCAGTCTTGTTACATGAGGTGCAATGAGATGATGTTGCTTTTTTTTTTTTTTAAGGCTTCTAGAAGTCAAAATACATCTTCTGCCATTTGATAGAGCAATGTCAGCCTAGACTAATGGACTATTTACATATTCGTGTTTGCAACTTATTCCAAGGTAGGTTGTTACACAAAGTGATACTATGTACTGAGATGCAGTGGTTCATGGCAAATAAACCAGCATGTGCAGTAAAGTTTGAAGTAAGCTGGAGTTCTTCCTGCTCTTCCTTCTACTCCATTTGCCACTTCCGTCTGTCCTTCTTAGTTCATTTTTCATCCTGAGATGAGCTTAGAATGGAAATCTGAGCACAGAAAACCACAGATTTTTGAAAAATCAGTCAAAAGTCAGAAGCTTCTACTCATTACAGGAAAGTCTGATTTCTTCCTGTAGTGCCACCACTTGCTATTCCAGAATTATCTTTGAGATTTAGGGAAAAAATAGTAGAGGCTATTTTAAACTTTTAAGTGTTAAGAGCTATCATCCAGTGACCTAGTTCCAGCTGAGAACAATCTTGAAAAAATTCTGATTCTTTCTAATATTCCTGTTTTTTCTATGTGCAGAACATTTCTAAGTATATGTGAGCATTGACTTTGTGCTTTTGTCTTAGGACATATGGTTAGGACACACACTTAGGACATGGTGTGAAACAGTATATTATGAGCCTCTTATAACAGCAATTAAAAATTATAACCCTGGATTTCTTCATGGAACAGTAGTCTTCAGGAGTATCTTCAAACAGTAACTAATACTAAGATAATCAAACCAAGACATCTTGAAACATTCTTATTGTTAAAATGTCAAATTACAGAGACACACTGGCAATGCAATATATTAACTAGGAAAAATGTGTTGGAGATGATAAAATTCAATAAGAATTTATAGACTTTAGTTGATATGATTTATGCAGATTCTTTGGGTTGGTCAAGGATTGCCCCCTGCTTTTATTTCCTAAACCAGGGGTGATTCCAGTAGGAATTTAAGTAAGGATGCTAGCCTTTTTTGCTGGTCCTTCTTTGAAGGCCTTAAGTCCACACGCATAGAGAATGTTGGTATGCGTATAAATATAGTGCAATATTTTGATACTGTACAGATGATGGTGGGTTTTTTAACCTTATGTTGCTCTTAGAAATTATGTTGTGTATGTTATAGTGCTTTTAACTGCTGTGCAGCAATTAACGCATTAGCATTGAACTCAGGAGACTGAGGCTTGATTCTCAGCAGAACTACATACTTCTGAGTGTCTCAGTTTCATTTCCCTCTCAGAGAAATACATGTAATTTTACTTCTCTGGGGAGATGCATCGTATGACTTGGAAGAATTCACATGCTAAAAAAGCAGCACAAATATTCAACATTGACTACACAATATTTAAATTGCTGCTATTTAAAGAGCTAGCAGAGGAAAGATCATTATTCTGTCTTTACATCATAGATGTTTAACTACGTTGAAATAAACCTCTTTTTTTTTTAAAGGGTGAGGAAAAAAATCCCCACAGATGACAGATTTTCTGCAAACTTTCTTGTATTTGTAGTATAGAAAAAGAGAATTGTAGTTTTCTTTATCTGACATAGCAGTATATTTTTACAGTGTTTTTTCCAAGTTTAACAGCAGGTTTGCTAGGCAATATTTCTAAAATATTTCCATCTGGGATAGTTTCAAATAGACTTAAATAAGTAGTGTTATCTGTCATTACCAGCAGTCATACCCTTAGCACACTTCATTTGTTTATGTGAGCTTAAAACGATACACATTTTTTGCTGAAAATAGAATCTAGTTTGTTGTTTTGTCATGTATCTTAAACAATTGCATAGTGTTGAAGTTATTTGGTACTCCATGTAGAGCTAATGAACTTATCAGATGTCTTTTTCCTTTGAACCTAATAGAAGATTTATTTTTAAACCAGTGAGGTATTTAAAAAGCGCTGTGAACTTCCCTCCAAACAGTTCCAGTCTAATCTGGCTATAGAACCTCTGTTCTTTTTATCACTTGTTAAATACACGATTTACAGTATTTATTATTGTGTAATGGTGCTTTTGAAGTAATGCGTGACATTTTTAAAAGTAGTAAAAGACTGGATGAAATAAAAACCCTTCTGCCTACTGCTGTTCACTCATAACTTCAGAAGTTGAAAAGATTTTTCTTCTTCTAGACACCTCCCTTACCTCTACATGTCTCAGGGCCAATTCTGTTTTGCCTGAGTCTCCTGATCCAGAAGAGACCTCGGAGGAAGGGCAATCCCCTACATAGTTCAGTGACAGAAAACTCATGATAAACTTGTGCTTAGGCCCGAAAGGTTAAAAAGAAAAAATCAAAAAAGTGTTAATGTCCTTTACTAATGAAATGATTTATACTTATGCAGTGTAAATAATTCATAATTATGTTTCCTTCACACAAACCTATGAAGAGAAATCCTCATTCTGTTAGAATTGAGCTCACTTTAACCAGAGAGTTGAAGTTTTAGGGTTATTTTGAGAATCCATGGCTATATTCTTTAGCTCTTTATTGCATTTAAAATAAGACCTAAGTACAATTAACACTAAAATCTAGAACCTGCTCCATCTGAATGCTGCGTAAGTGAAAAGGTAACCTCACTTGGATGCTTTCACAATTGAGTGGTTTATAATTAGAACATAACATCAGGAAATGCACCAGTCCCAATGGCTCAGGTGGTGTGTTGAAGTGAACCTGGTATGTTACACCTGCTTTGAGATTATTTAATGGTTTATGGCAAAACAGGGTCAGCCCTGCTGAATGCAGGGATGTCTTCTACCATGGTGATAGTGAGGTCCACACCCCTCAGACTTCATAACTGTAAAAACCTCACATTTTCCTAGTCTTATTTACTTCCTATGGTAAGAACAGACAGCAAATGCATGAAGCCAAGCACAGCAACAAACCCTGAAGTATACACCAAACCAGGACATACATTGTGGCCATCAGTGGGGAAGAGGATTGAAAGGCTGAGAGAGTTGGGGTTGTTCAGCCTGGAGAAGACTCTGGGAAGACTTTATTGGGGCCTTTCACTACTTAAAAGGGTCCTATAAGAAAGGTGGAGAGAAACTTCTTAGCAGGGCCTGTTGCAACAGGACAAGGGTAATAATTTTAAACTAAAAGAGGAGAGATTCAGGCTGGATGTGAGGAGAGGATTCTTTAAAATGAGGATGGTAAAACACTGAAACAGGTTGCCAGAGAGGTGATGGATGCCCCATCCCTGAAGACCTTCAAGGCCAAGCTGGACGTGGTTCTGGGCAACTTGATCTACTTGAAGACATCTCTGCTCATTGCAGGGGGGGGTTGAACTAGGTGACTTTTGAAGGTCCCTTCCAACCCAACCTATTCTGTGATTGTATAATTATGTGAGTCTGCCAACTCAATAGCAGTGAAACTGCTATAGGTTGCTGGTGCAGCTTGCCCTCACTAGAATGCGGTGTTACTGAAAGCTGTCATCAAGAAATAAGAGATTCAGGACCAGATCCATCTCTATAGTTCCTGGAAGGTCAAAATAACCAGGACAAGTGAATACAGAGGCTTCTTTAACCTTGTCTGGTACTGCCATTAAGCAAGAAGAAAAATCGTTTTCTTACCAAAAGAAAGCACAAGAAGGATTATGACTCTTAAATCTAATAATGATTGTGTGAAGCCCTGGATTATGATTCCTGTTTCCAGCCTCTGGTTTTGGTTTGTTGGTGTTTTTTTTCTTTTTAGAAATATATGGTCCAAAATCAGGTTTTAATGTTAAATTGGGCTATGAAGGACAGAGTGAACTTGAAGACATGCTAGAGCCTTCATGTGTACCAGAAGGACTAAGAACTGATTAGAGCGGGACTGGTTGTCTTGGTTTTTAGTAGCTTGTCAGCTATTACAGAAAGAATGATACAATTGTTCTTGCATCCTCTAGCCTATTCCTTTGAGAAAGTATGTTTTTACTGCATTGTTAACCTGGAGGACCTCCTCCTTTCTTGGGTGCCAAATACATGCATTTTGTTTGGCAGCTTTCCATCCTATGTTGGTTTTGAAAGGATACTTGGCTGAAATTGAATCTTGTCTCACAACAGCATTTAATTAGCCTTTGTACCTCTGAGATTAAAATTAAAATTTGTCGGTGAGTCTGTTATCTCTGTTTTTGCAAGCAATTACTACATGGACCTCACAAAATACTCCATCAGAATACTGTGACTTTTGTTAAAAATCTGTGAGAAACTCATTATTTCTAGCAAGTCTATATAGGCAGTAACTATTAAAACAAGCATAACCATCTCAGTCTTGAACATCTTGTACTGATGAGTCAAGCTCTTTTCCTAAACAGAATGAAGTCAGGATGATTAGCTAAACCACACATGTCCTTTCCCACCAGCAATACGTAGTATTTTAAGTACTATTTTATGCACAATCCAGAGCCTAAAATACTGTAAAGACTGTCTTCTATCCCTTATTTATCCTACCCAAACCACATGAAATCCTGGGTTAAAGGCTACATCAAGTTATTCCCAAAGTGTGTCACTATTATGTTATAGCCCTCTTTCAGCAAAGATGACTCAGCATTTTTAATGGTGAAATAGTTCCCCAAATTGTAACTTAACGATAAAAAGTGACATGGATTGTCCAGAAATTATAGTGAGAGGCAGGAAGAAAGAGGAGCGATGCAGCTACTTGTCTCCCCCAGGTTTTTCCTTGTGGTTTTTTTGTTTGGTTTTGCCAATCTCCCAAGATGTTAAGCAAAACACTAGGTATTTTAGTTGCCCTGACTCTTGTGACTTCAGGTTTCATCATCTCAAAAACTCTGAGGCTAGCAGCCAGCTGCTGACCTTGGTAAGAAGTCTGCAAATCCAAAAGGTTTATGTCAGCCACTAGGGAGCAATTCCAGATAAACCATGTTTTAATAGATGGAAATCTAGCCTACTTACTAGTTTTTATTAGTGCAGTGTTTGTGGGAATTGGAAACAGAAAGTGGTAGAATTCTTGATAGAGCGGAATAGTTCCCTTAGTTGCCTGCTACAAATATATAAAAGAGGTAAGTAGCAGGACCCCTTTTTTGCCTCAGTTACACCTAAAGGATGCTGATCGATGAAAAAGGTCGGAATTCATCACAGAATATATTAATGACTTTCTCCTAAAAATAAGTTTTACTTAAGCACTTCATTGGCTCACGTGAAAATTTATCTATTACTTCCCTCCCCTGTGAAAAAAATCTCAACACACAGTGCTCACATGGACTTCCTAGGCAATTGACTGTCTCAAGAAGTTGTAGCAATGTTAACAATAATATTGTGTGTCTTTTTTTTCTAGTAAATTCAATGCAGAACCTAATGAATGGAAGTTCTATGGCCTGTGTTAATGCAAGCTGTCAGATTACATATCTACAAAGGCCTTTTCTGAACCTAGAAAGCTAGCTGATTCTCTGTTTAAGGGCAATGGAGAGCTCCTCCTTAAATGTATGGAGCTGGCACCATGTTAGCAGCACAATTTATGCAGGCAATGGTTTAAGAGGACTACTCCTCCATGTCCATTGACATAATTTGCATACAGCTGGAGGTATTGCTACAGAATGGTATAAGAAACTGCAGGTGTTCAACTTCAGTCCTAATTATTATGTACATTCTGTGCTGTCCTGGGTTTAGCAGTAGCAGTCATTTTTCTCTTTCTTGGTAGCTGGTGCAATGCTGTGTTTTGACTTCCAGCTGGGAACAGAGCTGATAACGATGATGTTTTGGTTTGGCCAAGGACTTTGTGAACCTCATGCTCTGCCAGGGAGGAGGGGAAGCCAGGAGGAAGCAGGGATAGGACACCTGACCCAAACTGAGCAAAGAAGTGTTCCATACCACAGCACGTCATGCCCAGCATGTAACTGAGAGTTACGCGGAAGGGAGGGTGGACTGCAGGGTTGGAGGAGGTATCGGTCGGTGCTTGGTCAGGCTGGGGGGCGAGTTATCGATCGGCTGGTGGTGAGGTGTTGTATTCTCTTCCCTTGTTATTTCCTTTATCATTATTATTATTGGTGGTAGCAGTAGTGATTTGTGTTATACCTTAGTTACTAAACTGTTCTTATCTCAACCTGTGGGAGTTGCATTCTTTCTGATTCTCCTCTCCGTCCCTCCAGGAGTAGGGGGAGGGCAAGAAGGGGGGCGGGGGGGGGAGTGGGTGAACAAGCTGTCGGGCTGGGGTTAAACCACGACGTGCATACATGAAGTTTATATGTAGGGTCACAGTATAATTTTGCATACAAATGATGAATATGATGTTTTCAATGTGATTACAGTATTGAGGTACAAAGAGTGCAAATATTTGTATGGCAGTTTTGTAAACCAGACCAAACCAAACCAGCCCAAACAAGCATACCCCCCGAAACAAACAAACAACCCTCCCCCACGTAATTACTTTGCAATACTACACTGCAATTTAAAACCTCTACTAGAAGATGGAGGACATTATCCTATCCTCTGTCCATACATCTTGTTAGGTTTTGATTATTTTTTTACCTCTCTTGTTATACATGTGATTGTTGTATATATCATGAATTTTGGTTTTTTTCAGATTGTTTTGCTGCACTTTAAATCTTATTTACAGGCTTCATTTATTTGTTATGTAGTTATTAAAACAAAGCTGATTAAAAGCTCTGTTAAAATGAATTTTAGCACTTCTGTTGACTGTCACATGAAAATATGTGCAGTCTTAAAAGCTGCAGTCTTGAACCTAAGCACAAGTAAACTTTTTTTGATATACAATTTACTGTACCTGATTTGGAATCGTACATTATACCTGCTTACCCTTTCTGTAAAGAGATTTTCCCCCCATAAATAATTAATTAATGCTAAATAAACAAACAAATAAATAAATAAATAAACCTGTGGGTTTTTTTATGTAAGTGCTAAAACCACAAATTAATATTAAAGTGAGAAGAGAAAAAAATTAAAAAAACCCCAAAGCTAATGTCCCAAAACATCCTGGTACAGGCAGGGATTATAAAGATGCAATCTTACAGCAACTTATGGTAATTGTTTAGCTACTTAAATGCTTATCTTAATTCAGTTCTACTAGGCTTGTTAATCTTGCTTGTAAGAGCAGATAGTTACAGGACAAGAGGAATGACTTTAAACTGAAAGAGGGTAGATTTAGATTAGATATTAGGGAGAAGTTTTTTACAGTGAGGGTGGTAAGGCACTGGCACAGGTTGCCCAGAGAAGCTGTGCCTGGCCCATCCCTGCAGTGTTCAAGGCCAGGTTCAACAGGGCTTGGAGCAATCTGGTCTGGTGGAAAGTATCCCTGCCAACAGCAGGGGGGGTGGAATTAAATGATTTTTAAGGTCCCTTATACCCCAAACCATTCTATGATTCTATAACCTCCAACCAATATTAGATTCTATCTCTGCAATGTATTTCTTAGAAGTTCAGATTGGACCTTAAGAAAAGGTTCTTCTCCAAGAGGGTGGTCAATCACTGGAACAGGCTCCACAGGGAAGTGGTCATGGCACCAAGCCTGGCAGTTTTCAAGGAGTGTCTGGATAATGCTTTTAGTCATATGGTTTGGTTTTAGGCAGTCCTATGAGGAGCAGGGAGTTTCTTGGGTTCCGACCAACCTGAAGCTATCTATGATTCTGTAATTCCCTAAGTAACATTGGTCCAAGGTAGAGATGTTGCGTTTATCAAGTAACTTGAACGAAAAATAGTCTTAAACCTACTTGTAAATGATGATACCCTTTTGATGGGGTATGAACTCACTGTTCATCTATGAACTGTTTTCTTCTTTCTGCAATTTAGTGCAGCAAATACGTAACTACACACCTAAATCTAAGCTCAAGTCCATTTCTGCATCTCTCAATACCTTCCAAAATCAATGCCTGGTGAAATGAATTTTCTGCCACTTCATGGCATTAATTTGTCAATCTCCTAAGAAATAGTTGCTTCTGACATAATCTTGTCTAGAAGTAAGCTTTATAGGGCAAAACAAAATCCTTTCTTCAACTGACTACTTCTAGCTGAGAGGAGAACATACAAGCTCTTAACTAGCATATTTAATTTTTGCATATTAAATACTTTTCCTCAAGTAGTAAATTGCAGTTCACAGTGGTCAAATTTCAAATGTTTTATAAAGGCGGATTAACATCCTTTGTTTAAAAATACAAGAATTACCAGGGAGACTTTTAAAAGCAAATATTACTTGAATTAGAAAAGCTTTCCAACTTTTATGATTACTAAGCTGTGCTATGATCATGTGCTTATCTTTCTACTGAAAGAAAACACCAGTCTTTTAAACAGTATTTGGTTAAGGGAGTATTTTGTACCCTCAGTGTTCTGTAGAAACTTTAAATGTAGCTTGGATATAGATCTCCTGTTACTTTAGAGGACTTGAGAGTTTATATTGCTTTGTATATATGCCAGTGAGATGGAAGTTTTACTGCAGTTTCATTGCTAACTGTTTAAGATATGTTCACCCATATGTGGATACCTTTTTTTCAAGAGCTATTACTGAGGTGCTATGCTTCCTATTGATGTTTATTCTGGTGTCTGGAATGACAGGACTCATAATACCAGCACTCCTCCCCCTCCAGGTCTCAGTTAAAACCTGCAAATACACTTTCTCAATAAAAACTAAGGGAATAGCAGCTGTTGAGGTACAATTGTGCATTCCTTACCTTCAAGTATTTATTAATGCAAACTACACATTTTTATGCAGTCTTGTACATGTCTCCTTCAGCTTTCCTTTACTTGACATTAAGTCTCTGCAAACTGGCATTATCCAGTTTGGAAACTACTTCAATACTTTAGATTCAAAAGATAGATGATTTCTTTAGGGATTTCACACTGAGCTTAGAACAGAAGTGAAATTAAGGACTAGAAAGGGGAAGAGTAAATATGAAGCCCTTGAACCAAAACCACTTTAAAGTTAGTAAATAGTGAATCTAGTAGGTAAGAAATTCTTCTTTCATGAGCCCATTTGTGACATGAGAACCCCTGGCCGAACGTGGGTCTCCTCTGTTTCTGGCACATGCCATTCTCATTACTGCTCAGTAAATAACTTCACTGCTCTTTAGACACAGCAGCCTAAAAGCTTCAAATTGTGTCTGTGAAACACATTTTCTCCATACTGCTGCATGTACCAGCCTTACACTGAACCTGATGCATGCCCTACAGGCAGGAAAATCATATACTTCAGATGCACACAGCCTCCGCCCACCACCCCCGCAACTCAAGCTCCAGTTCCCTCATGCCTCCCTCAAGAAATTCAGTTTCCATCAAATACCAGGCAATCCAGATGTGTTAGCATCTGTATTTACATACTGTTCTGTATGTGAAGCACTTTTACTGGCAAATGTGATCTAGTGCTTCACACTGATATGCCTCACTTTTTAATAAATACAGGGTTCTTGTCTGATGTCAGTGAATTGCACTGACTTCTGTTTTTCAAATAATGGA
Source organism: Neopsephotus bourkii (assembly GCF_033783945.1). NCBI lineage: Eukaryota > Metazoa > Chordata > Aves > Psittaciformes > Psittacidae > Neopsephotus > Neopsephotus bourkii. The sequence goes on from NW_026901918.1 coordinate 419,541, forward strand.
TCAGAAAGATATTAAAACATAATGCTGATTCTTTATAGTCCTGGCCAAGTGTTCTTATTTTAGATGTAGTTCTCAGGATCACACAGGGTGGTGTTCTACTAGTGCAGAAAATCATTTAGCATTGTGTGACAGAACAAATTTCTTTGCACCTTCCTCAATCTGATCAGGAGAAAAAAAGATTCTTTACAAGGCATGATTTGTTACTGCAAACTCTTATAAGCAATAATCTCGAAACTGGGCAGGTTCACATGAACAATGAAACAGTAGAGGTGGCTGCTTTGATGTACACTTTGAAAGGGAAAAGGTTTTTCCCTAAATAAGAAACTGTACACTTTGTGCCTATATTGACATTTAAGCAACATGGGTGGGAATCAGACCAGGGATTTTGTTCTCACACTATATATGGTATACAATGACAAAAATGTAGAACATTTCCATTCTTGGCAAAGCACATCCACTTAGTGTGATGGAGTACAGAGCTTCAGATTCCCCTTGAATGAGCTTAGGCCTTAGAACCAGAAATCAATTGCCTGCTGCTGGAACATGGATTACTTTCAACAAGCACTTCAATACAATTTGAAAGACATTGTTGAACCTTTGCCTGCAGAGAGTAAGTTTTTGGGAAACAAGGAATATGTTCTTCAGTCTGTCTGAACACAGTATTCTGAATTGGGAAATCAATCCCCAGCCATCAAAAGTCTGGACTCTTTAATCTGATATACGAATACTCTGTTCAAGTAACAGACAAATCAGTGGAAATCAGGCTAAGCAAATGGTCTGTGAATTGTCTCTCCCAAAATATGTTGTAAAGAAAAGGGAAGAAACAGCGGCAAATAAATGCAAAAGAGAAGACCCACAGAATCCTGTATGAACTGGTGAGAAGAATACTACTGACTTGAAAATATTCCTGAACAACTTGCTTTAAATTTGCGACTGCTTTCTAAGGAAGATCATAGCACAGAAGAAAATAGACTTCCAGCATGAGTAAATGCATTTTCTTATAGTTCATCCATTCCTATTTAAGTGAAGCATATGTTAATTTAATTCAAGCAAATGTGCACATCCCCAATTAGCCCACTTGAACATCAGCTGCAGCTATAGAATGGCTAAACCTCCAACTTAAGTATCTTTAACATCTCTCCTTTATTCCAGAATAGGGTGCTAGTCCGACTTGTGAATCATTAAAGGTACAGATGACCAAATGGAATAAATAAATAATTAAAATAGGTGTTGGATATTTTTAAACACCAAAACCATTGCAAAACACCCAAAAGAGTGCTGGAGCTGCATTAAATGAACCCAAAGTTACCTTTTTCAAAAAACAAAACACAAAGGATTGAAAAATTTAGCTTTTCGGGGGGTAAGGGGAAAGTAAAGGAGGAGAATCTTCCATGGGCATACATCCTTCACATAGGTCCAATACTATAAGCTAACTATAAGCTTGCTGTTCCCACATAGTCTCCTTGTGGAGAGAAAAACAGCATGTGACCAGCCTATGTTTATTGATGGCAGACAAACCAAGGCCTGAACACCAGGATCTCTCCTTCCATAGGGACAACTCTGAAGGTTACTCCTTGAGGCTGAGATATTCCTTCCTGCAGCAGACCCTCAGTAAGTGACTAAAAGCCTGCTAAACTTTGTAATATTAGCCAAGTGATGTAAAAGGTCTATTGCACACATACGATCCTTTGAACATGTTTAAACCAAGTCTGGCACCTAAATCTGGATACAGACGCACCTGAATTCTCCTCTGAGAAGATGTTTAGAAGGTAAGTGGACCCCTTCTGAACCTCATGACTCAATGGGACAGTTTCCCTTGCTGTTTTTTCTGAGCCTGTCCTCTATGCAGTAAATAAGCAAGTGTATCTTGCTATCAAAATCTTGCTAAACCACTGTCAAATTGCCACCGAGTTTTGTTAACTCGCTGTTTTATATTAGTAAACATATTGCTACTTCTGTCTTACGAGTGAACTGCATCATTTAAGCCATGACACCTCATAACAAAAGATTTTGGGTGTGCTTTCCTTATCTGGTTGATTTGGTCTCAAGGGTAAAGCATCTTTGCTTACTTCAGCTCCAAGTTATGTTACACAGTAAACTATGGACTGTGCTAAATTAATTGTATTGTAAAGTAAATATTTGCCATTAAGAAATAAAAGTAGCTTTTTAACATGCACTTACATCCTCAGGATTCCAGTTATTTAGAAACGTTGTCTAACGTGACTGCCAGAAAAGTTGGAAACCAGTTCTAGAGCTATGTTTTGTCTCAGTCATTAGCTAAGCAATAAAAAAGCCAAATGTACATCATCATAGTTATTTAAGTAAATTAATTTCTGAAACAAGTGGCATAAGACTAATAACTTGACCCATCTGAGAAGTGTAACAAGCTGTGAGAAATTAGCTGCCTGGAGTGTTTTGCTGCTCCTTTCAGACAAAATGAGCTTTTTAATTCATGCTCTTATTGACAGCAATATATGCGAAGCTTACTTGGACCTTGCTTTGCATTACTGATACTTTCATTTGAAGCCTGTAAGGCAGGAGAAGGCTTAATTAAGCTATTTCTGCTTCCTTTCCTCATACAGAACTTTTGGATCGAAGTCTCTGGGGGTTTTTCTATGTGTGTTAGAGGTATAGTTGAGCTTGTTTTCAAGTCTTTCCCATCCTGAATGGCCATACCAGTTTTCTTTTCCCAGGTGCATCTTATCCTGTAGTAGCATGAAACATCCTCAATATTTCCAGCAGTTAACTGTTATTCTTGCCTTTGCTCATCTGCAATGAAAATTTTACTGCTAATTACTATTTATTATCTCTTGCTGCCTGAATTCTTGTGGTACACTCCTGCTATGCATTTGTTGTCGCCTAATGGAAGTGGTGTAAAAGTCACCAGTAGCTAGACTAAAGCAGTAAGAATAGGCAATCAGGATGGAAACTGGCAGGTGACCATATGGAAAGCAACTCAAGAATGTATAATAGGCATAAAGTTCCTGTTTGAAAAAGTTTATTCATTTGAAGTATTTTTTCTTAAATCCTATCATGAATAGTTAATGTTGGGAAAAATCTATTTGTTTCTTCAACATCATTCACTGTTAATGGTTACATTTTCTCCAGTCTGTTTGCTTTCAACGGAGCCCCATCTTATCCTTTCTGCCTAATTTCCAGCAACAGAGGTTCTGCTTGAGTAGAATGTAAGTACAAGCAGCACAATGAGGCTGTGCTTGAATATTTCCTGATACGTGTTTCCTGAATATCTGATTAAGCTTTTATGGCACTTAAAGAGCAGTGGTTGTCTCCTAAGTCACCCCTCTGGACATCTCATGAGAGAGTTAACTTCTTTCCCTGGAGGTTGCCTGTGCTAAACTTTGCATGTGAATAGCACTTAACTGCGTAGTCAGTTGACTACATAACTTGCACACCTATTTGGATTTGTATCCAGATTTCTGAAACCATTTAAAAACTACCTATCAAATGCACTTGAATTTAAATTTCTTGGATAGTAATATGAACGTGCATCAACATGACTTATTGCAGTATCGCAGTATCACAGTATGCTAGAGATTGGAAGGGACCTCAAAAGCTCATCTGGTGCGATCCCCCTGCTGGAGCAGGAACACCTAGATAAGGTCACAAAGGAATGTGTCCAGGCAGGTTTTGAATGTCAGATGCATTCATTGTCTTTAGAAAAAGCAGCAGATGTCAGCCAAATGGAAGAAGTCAACTAGTAAAACTTTCAGAGATAGCTTTATTATACTAAAATGCCAGCCTATCCATAACTTAAAAACAACAACAAAAAAAAAAAAACCAAACAAAACCCCACAAAAAAATGAAAGCAAACACCTCCCCTACCAAGAAAACCCCACAAAACCCAAAAACCAGAAACAAACAAACAAACAAAAAACCCCTCACAAACAAACAAACAAACAAAAAAAAGAACCAAAACAAAACAAGAAAATCTCAACTGTTTTGTATTTAGGAGCTACTTTCACCAAGCACATGGTTTGTGTTAGGTTAAGGAGTTCACCCTGGATGCCAAGTTTAATAAAACTCAGTGTAATATTTCTTTTAACCAATGCAGTTGAAAACCCCCAATTATAATGTCAAATGGAAATCCTTATTTCTGGAAAAAGGGCTTACTTGCCACAGGGTTTAGATAAGTCTGAGACAGAATCCATGAATTTTATTTGAGTTGTGTAAAGTGTTTTTTTGCTTGTTTTGGCTTTTGTTTTTGAATTTGGGTTGTGGGTTTTTTTTCCAAATTACTCCTGAAAATGCCTAAACTTCAAAAGCTTCCTTCAGCTGGCTCAGATATTGAGCCTCAGCCAATTGTACTTCTTAAATCTTGGTTTACCAGTAGTGAGCTTGCATTGCAGCTAGTAGTTGGCTGTTTACCAGTGGGCTGTTTACCATTACTTAATCATGAAAGTTGGCTTTCATTTCTCTACAGAGCTCAGACTTCCTTTCTCAGCTGAGTCTTTTCTAAGCTCTGTATGGGAAACTGTCACTCTCTTATTGATAATGTCCAGCATTCGCTTTTTTCAATCCAGATCTCTAGTGGTTTTAATAGAGCTTACTTTCTAAAGGAAAAATGTAGAAAGAAACTTTTCTGCATTACTTAATAGAGCTTTTTTAATTCAAAATTATTTTCACACTGAAAAGTGCCTCTTCCTAACATCCTGTTCAATTCATTCAGTTTGAGAAATTCAACATTTACACAGAGAAACTTATTTTTCTAAGTAAACTACCAGAAAATTTTTGTTAGGTACCACTATTAGAATGTTAGTTATTCATTTAACTCCATCATAATAAAGAGATGATAAAGTTAGTACAGATTTGCCTTGATTCCTCCCACCCCCTTGTTTTCAGCCTTCCCAACATTTTGTGGTACCTTGTAATCTCAGTAAAAAAGGCTCATTTTTTAATGCTCAATTACTGGCCTTATGCCTGCTTGTTCTTGCAAATTGAAGACTTGAGTCTGCATACTGAACCGTATTAGAGAAGCCAAAGAACTGGCACAGTTTTAGTAGCTTGGTTTGGTAAGAAAGCTAGAGTTCAGCCAATTCAAAATCAATCTGTATTTTCATCCTTAGATGATGCTAAGCATCTTTCTAATGGAAAGCAAAGCTTCTTTTCTGCTAAGGAGAGAGTAGAGTGGGACTACTGCTTCCCTTACAAATTAAAAAAATGTAGTGTTAGGTCTAAAAATCACACCATGTACTATTATTTTAAATAGAGATCTGCCAAAACCAGTAAAATGGGATTGTTACAAAGTGTCATGCTAAACAGGAATCCTAATATATAAATCCTAGTCTATAATATTTCTTTATGTATAATTGCTTTATTGGTTTAATTAAAGTATATTGGTTTAATTAAAAGTACTTTGAAATAGTTTCAGAAGTATAAATGCTACATAGAAAACATCTTTTTAAAAATAATATTGAAAAGTATAGAATTACATTAGTTTGCCAGAATGCTTGGCTTGGTTGTTTTTTTTGGTTGGTTTTTTTTTTTTGGCACTTAGCCTGTTTGTACATAAAACTTACATATTTGTATGCTGCTTTTATTGTTATTGTTAGTCTTACTAGATATTGGATAAAATCTAAAAGAATATGTATAAAATCGGGTGGATACAAAAGTCTATAAGTTGTAACTACTGCCATGGTGATAAGTTTGTCCTGAGATATTTTTGTTTGGAGGAAACTACTTTTTTTTCAGAGGTATGAAAAGACTTGGTGTGCTAGTTCAAGCCCATGTATTTTTAGGAATGAAACAGTACAATGTTTTAGCTAAGTGCACTAAAATGAGCCCTTTCTTAATGATTTATAAGACTAAGAAAATCCAAGCCATTTATCTTCCCACATGATTGTAGCTGAAGAGAATTTTGACTGTGATCTGTTCTTTGAAGTGTATCTGGAGGAGACCAGAGAGGGAAAGGAATGGTACTGAGGGGTGTCTGTAGATACTGATAGTGAGATATCTCCCAGTAGCTTTGCAAACAGAATGCAGGAATCCTTGTGGAAGCAAAACCAGAGGAGTAACCCTTGTAGAGATTTTCTTCCACTCCTGACAGGACTGTACCATTCAACTCAGTATTTCTTGTGGCAGCCAGAAGGCCTCCCTTTCTCCCTTGCTGCCTCTTACACACAGTGTTGGCACACAGGTGGACTAGACAGCACGCCCAGAATGCTTTGGATTCAAATTGCTGTGGCTGCGGCTCTGCCTGCCAAACTAAGTAAAAGAGTGATGCGGGGCGGGGGAGGATGCCCGTCAGGTATTCTCTTTCAATAACCAGCTGGGGTACAGCTTGACCTTAGCCCAGCTCTGGGGCAGCATAGTAAAAAGAGGTGGTCTGTAGGGATGGGTGATGGCTAGCAGTTTAGACTTGATTTTAATGACAGTTAAGGAGCTGTGGATTTTTTGAGGATACATCTTCTTGAGTGTTGGGGAGCAAAATCCTAGCACTCTCTAAAAGTGAGATGTTCAGTAAGCAGTGTTGCTTTGGAGCATGTTGCAGAGTTCTATTCACCCATTGTGGCTGTAGACTTACTGAGGAAGGGAAGGAGGATAAGGTCTGTCTGATTTGTCCCTGACAGTGGGTACTCTCTACATCACCGCAAAGGGTTCATATGAGTGTTACAGGTGCAACATTGTTCACTGCTCTTCAGTTAACTAAGTCACGTTGTTTTGCATTCCTGGATAGATAAAACCCTTAGAGTAAGACCATTTAATAGCACAAAATTGGTATTATAAAATCATGTTATTTGTAATTGTCTCCCAGATTTTGTTCTCTAGACTTGATGATTTGTACCTCCAGTATCACCCAGCAATGTAAAAAATGTGAATGTGGCTGAGACAAAACTTAATTAAGCATGATCAGGTTTATTCTGTCTTACAGTTTCAAGTGTAGGAAGAATTTTTTTCCCTTTCCAAATGTCAGAGTGCTTTCTAAAACATGAGGCAAAAATAAGATAATGTCCTATTCAGTAATTTTAAATAGGAGTCCCCAGACACTGGGTTGCCAGTGCAAAGACCAGGCATGCAGATTGCCATACTTCAGGGCAGAAAATAATCTATCTGGATTTTTATGCATGGCTTCAAAATGTTAATGTTACTTAATGTTAGTTAATGTTAATGCTAGTTAAATGTTGCTACAGAAAATTGAACTAAAGATATGTGAATAGAATTCAGCTTTTAATTGTAGAATGAAAACAAATAATCTCTGACTGCATGCCATAGCATTTGGTCATGCATTTGATTCACTGTTTTTTTTTAGTCCATTCCTTTAGCAGTATGATTACCATGCTATCTCTTTTCATGCTGCCATTGTGTATACTGTGTTTTTTGACAATGGACTATAAAATCCACCTGTAAGACAGGTGCAAGTAAATGTACTTGTAAATATTTAGCAATAAGATTTCAACTTAAGGAGCTGCCCTAGATAAGATGACAAGGTTATAGCCTGAGCAAAATACATAGTGCCAGTTCCAACGACTTTGTGGGTGTATCTGGCTCCTTTATCAGAAATGGCTGTGAACTGAGCTTAGGTGGGTAGGTTTTGACGTTGGATATCATGCTGCAACCAGTGTGAGTTGAATAGTTTGAGCTCAGTTCTCAGTTCTCCTGAACAAGGTGTCTGAGTGGTATAACCCACAATCAGGTGGCTTTACCTCTAGAATAATCTGACCAGAATGGCAGAAAATTGAAGAAGCCATGAAAGTTAATCTAACCTTAACACTAAGAATAAATGTGCTTTTGACCAGCTGTGGTGGGTTGACTTTGGCTGAACAGAGGTGCCCACCAAGCTGCTCTGTCCTGAGTAGAATAGCAGAGGAGAAAATGAGATGAAAAAACCCTCCTGGGTTCCATTTAATAAAGAAAAATCAAAGGCTGCTTGTTGAAGCAAAGGAAAACATAGGATTTATTCTCTACTTTCCATTAGCAGGTGATGTCCAGTGAAGCAGGGCCTCATTCTGGAGACCACATAATGGCTGTTCCACAAAACAAATGCCTAAATCACAAATGCCCAAATCACAAATGTCCCCCGACCCTTTCTCTTGGCTTCTATTGCTGATCAGGCATCATATGGTACGGAATATCCCTTTAGTCAGGTTGGATCAGCTGCCCTGGTTATGTTTCCTCTTAAGGTCTTGCACACCCACCACCCTGCTGACTTTTGTGGAGCAGTAGAATGGGCTGGAGAACAGCCTTGGTGCTATAGAGCACTGTAGCCAAAAGACTGGAGTGTTATCAACACCATTCTAACTACCAATACAAAGCATAGCACTACCAGGGCTGCTATGAGCAAAGTTAACTCCATCCCTGCAAGACCGAATTCACCAGCTGTGCATGATACAGTAAGGAGTCAGTAGTGGGAGTTCTGTTTGAGTTAGTTTTGGTTTAGCAGTTTTCACTCTCCTAGCATTGTGAAAGATGAATTCTCCCAGGCAGCTGAGAGAAATTGAGATTCCTGGACAATCCAAAAATTAATGTAAGCCTATAAGATTCATATACATTTAAAAGAGGAGTAGGGGCAATGGCAAGGTAGCTAATGGAAAGTATGAGCTAAAAATTTTTTCTGTGTGCATTACTTGGAGTGGTTTATTTCTGCGAAAAGCTGCAGTATAGCGAAGAATGAGTAGATTCATTTCCTGAACTCAAACTCACTGCAACTAAGCAAGCCCTGTTATTTGTCTGAGAATAACTGTAAGTGCATACAAAAATTATAGCAGCAACTAACTAAAATAATGTTACTTACATTTCATGATGCCTGAACCAAATTGGTATCTTGTTGTATGAACGTATTACTGTCCATATGCATGAATACTGAAATAATCTCCAAAGATTGCAAATGCAGTCTGCATTTTAATGTAGCAGCTTCCCTACTTGTGTCCAGAACATAGCTATTTTGGGCTGTCATGGAGGTACAAAGTGTTTTTACAGTTTTTCTCAGTGGGAGCTGTCAAACCAGCTTTAACAAACTGTTAGCTACTCCTTCCCCCACATAGAGTTATATCCTCTAACATGTGACCCTTTACAGTCATGTTGAGTTAAAAAAGTTTGTAAAACTCACTGGGCTGAATTCACTAACTACCCTGTTCCACAACAGAGCAAGCAAAAACATACTGGGAAAATGAACACTGTGCTTTTTTACCCTGCTCTCTTCAGCTCCAGTGAGCAGAACAGGACCTAGCCTATTAATACATTTTTTCAGATCAGTCAGCTTTTTGATGTGTGGTATTACCTGGTAGTACCAGTATTGAACTGCTATAGTACTCATGAAAGCCAGAGCTGCTGATGCCAGTTCTGCTGAGATGAATGTGAATGAACAAGGAACCTTCAGAGCAAGCACTTACCCGTGGAGATCAGGAAACAGAGAAGACTGATGCTCTTGACAGCAAGGGTTTGCAAACTAATGCTACAACTCTATGAAAACATAAAGCTTAACTTCCCAAAGAGATAGCAGCATTAAGCTGTATCTCTCAGCACCTCCTCTGCTACATCTCCTGTCAATCTCTAAACAGCCAGGTACATCCTGGAAGACTAAAGAGACCAATGCCATTTACGCTGTCACCAGAAACCAGACTGTAATATCCAATCAGTCTGATTATTGCAGTTCTCTGCATAGGGAAATTTGTACATCTTCCTACATTATAAACTTAAAAAAACTGTTCCCTACAAAACTGTCACAGACAGACGGTTTTATTTCTGGTGAGCAATGCTGCCATTATCCCAGCAGAGGGAAATCTGGAGACGTTGTCGAAGAAGATTTAGTTTTACAGAGGTAAAACTAAAGCAGCAACTTGTGCTATATATACTGGAATTAAGGAAGACCTTTCCTTTTAATTTTATGACTGCAGATCATGATTAACTGATGATATTTCTTATTATGCATCAGGAGATGTTTGGTTTTAGCTGTACTCCGAAGAATAAGATTTGGGGCATTAAATACACTGGTGGTGTCATTCATTTTTTTATAAAAAGTGTTAGTTTTAAGTTATTTAAATTTTTAAGTTCAGAATTGAAGCAAGATATATTATTTGAGATTTTCTTTTTCCTTCTTATCTAGATATTTCATGCATGCCAAAAGTAGGTAGCATCTTCACAAAAACCCCTCTAAGAGAGTGTATTTTAATATATTAAAAGCATGAGGCTTTACTGAAACAGGTACATGTTCCTCAATTAACACTCTTTCGGTGCTTAACAAGAAAGTTCTGTCCTTTACAATAACAAGTGGAACAGTGCCAGGAAAATTATGGTAGCATAGACATAGCTGTACTGACAAAACTGTATATGGTAACATAAAGCTGTTTATTTTTTCATTGCTCACCTCTTCAGAAACAAGCAAGCCCAGTGTAATGGTACCTCCACAAGAGGATTCTTCTGACTTACCTATGTTGGCCAGTGACAGCAACTTCAGATGCCTGCTTAATGTTTAACTGTCAGAAGACCAAGTGCAGCAGGAGGACCAGGAGACCTCTGTGGATGGATAAGGAGTTGCTGATGAAACATAGGGGGAAAAAAGAGGCTTTTAAAAGCTGGAAGCAAGGACAGGTGGCTTGGGAAGAATACAGGGATCTTGTTCGGAAAGCTAGGGACCAGGTTAGGAAATCTAAGGCTTAGTTAGAATTAAACTTGGCTAGGGATGTGAAAGATATCAGGAAGGGATTCTATACGTATGTAGCGAATAAAAGACAGACTAGGGACAACATGGGCCCTTTCCAGAAGCTATCAGGACAACTGGCTAACCTGGATTTGGAGGCGGCTGAGGTTCTTAATGACATCTTTGCCTTGGTCTTCACTGGCAAAGGCTCTGACCACACCACCCAAGTCTTGGAAGGCAGATGCAGAGACTGTGAGAATGAAGACCTTATTAGCCCACTGTAGGAGAGGAACTCATTTGAGACCATCTCAAGAACCTGAACATGCACAAGACCATGGGACCTGATAAAATCCATCTGCAGGTCCTGAAGGAGCTGGCAAACGTAGTTGCTAAGCCGCTGGCCATCATATTTGAAAAATCGTGGCAGCCAGGTGAAGATCCCGATGACTGGAAAAAGGGAAATATAACCCCCATTTTCAAGAAGGGGAAAATGGATGACCCAGGGAATTACAGACCAGTCAGTCTCACCTCTGTGCCTGGCAAAATCTTGGAGCAGATTCTCCTGGAAGGCATGCTAAGTCACATGAAAAACAACAAGGTGCTTGGTGACAGCCAGCACGGCTTCACTAAGGGGAAATCCTGCCTCACCAATTTGGTAGCCTTCTATGATGGGGCTACAGAACTGATGGACAGGGGTAGAGCAGTTGATATCATCTACCTGGACTTGTGCAAAGCATTCAATACTGTCCCGCATGACATCCTTGTCTCTAAGTTGGAGAGACAACAATTTGATAGGTGGACCACTCAGTGAATAAAGAACTGGCTGAATGGCCTCATGCAAAGAGTTGTGGTCAATGGCTCAATGTCCAGCTGGTGACCAGTAATGAGTGGTGTCCCTCAGGGATCGGTGTTGGGACCGGTCTTGCTCAACATCTTCATCGCTGACATGGACAGTGGGATTGAGTGCGCCCTCAGCAAGTTTGCCGATGACACCAAGCTGTGTGGTTCTGTTGATACGCTGGAGGGAAGGAATGCCATCCAGAGGGACCTTGACACGCTTGTGAGGTGGGCTGATGCCAACCTCATGAAGTTTAACCATGCCAAGTGCAAGGTCCTACACCTGGGTCAGAGCAATCCCAGACACAGCTACAGGCTGGGCAGAGAAGAGATTCAGAGCAGCCCTGCTGAGAAGGACTTGGGGGTGTTGATCAATGAGAAACTGAACATGAGCCAGCTTCAGTGTGTGCTCTTGCAGCCCAGAAAGCCAAGCGTATCCTGGGCTGCATCAAAAGGAGTGTGACCAGCAGGTCGAAGGAGGTGATCCTGCCCCTTTATTCTGCTCTCGTGAGGTCCCACTTGGAGCACTGTGTGCAGTCCTGGTATCATCAACATAAAAAGGACATAGATCTGTTGGAACAAGTCCAGAGGAGGGCCGCGAGAATGATCAGGGGACTGGAACACCTCCCATATGAATATGGGCTCAGAAAGTTGGGGCTGTTCAGCCTGGAGAAGAGAAGGCTGCATGGAGACCTCATAGCAGCCTTCCAAATATCTGAAGGGGGCCTATAAGGATGCTGGGGAGGGACTTTTCATTAGGGACTGTAGTGATAGGACAAGGGGTAATGGGTTCAAACTTAAACAGGGGAAGTGTAGATTGGATATAAGGAGGAAATTCTTTCCTGTGAGGGTGGTGAGGCACTGGAATGGGTTACCCAGAGGAGTGGTAAATGCTCCATCTCTGGCAGTGTTCAAGGCCAGGTTGGACACAGCCTTGGGTGACATGGTTTAGTGTGAGGTGTCCCTGCCCATGGCAGGGTGTTTGGAAACTGAGGATCTTAAGGTCCTTTCCAACCCTAACCATTCTATGATTCTACTATTCTATGAATTAATAGTGTGAAAACCAGAGATTCCTGATAAATCACAGGTGTTAGGGTGTGAGGAAGAATAATTATTACAATTGTTGCTGTTGCTAAATATGTAGGAACAGGAGTAGAAACCACCACAACTGAGTGGCTTAAGATTAATTTAGTCTCATGTTCAGTCTGGTAAAAACTACCCAGAACGATGCTGGAATTATTCTGAAGTGATAGGAAGTAAAATATTTGGTAACCGAACAACCACAGACTCCTACCTAATCTAGTGAGCAAGTCTCCTTGGCTTTCTGCACAAGTCCTTGCCACAGAATTGCACTCCAGAATTTGAAACTTCACTTGAATACTGCTATGTCTGAAAAAGAAAACTAAATATGTGAGAAATTGAACCAGATGCACACTGCTATTTGAAGCCCAAAAGTGCTGACTCACCAACACAAGGAATTTCAGCTCCAGTGGTTGATTTCTCTTCTCTCCAGCCTTTGCCAGAGGCCGTTGTCCCCAGCACTGCAGAAGCAGCCGACAAGAATATGTATGTGCTCCTTATTCTTTTCAGTTCATAATATAAGCTTGCGTCATCGGCAATTTATTCATGTCAGGCTGGCAGCAATGGTAGGACTCCCTCTACTCAGCCCTGGTGAGACCTCATCTGGAATATTGTGTCCAGTTCTGGGCCCCTCAGTTTAAGAAGGACAGGGACCTACTGGAGAGAGTCCAGTGGAGGGCAACTAAGATGATTAAGGGAGTGGAGCATCTCCCTTATGAGGAAAGACTGAGGGAGCTGGGTCTCCATAGTTTGGAGAAGAGGAGATTGAGGGGTGACCTTATTAGTGTATATAAATATATAAAGGGGGAGTGTCACAAGGACGGGGCCAGGCTCTTCTCAGTGGCAAACAATGATAGGACAAGGGGTAATGGGTACAAAGTGGAACACAAGAGGTTCCACTTAAACTTGAGAAGAAACTTCTTCTCAGTGAGGGTGACGGAACACTGGAACAGGCTGCCCAGGGAGGTTGTGGAGTCTCCTTCTCTGGAGACATTCAAAACCCGCCTGGACACATTCCTGTGTAACCTTATCTAGGTGTTCCTGCTCTGGCAGGGGGATTGGACTTGATGATATTTTGAGGTCACTTCCAAACTCTAGCATACTGTGATACTGTGATACTGTGATACTGTGACTGTAGAGAATGTGCCATTCTTACTAGAAGCCATGGGTCCATGGACATCTGACCTCTAAGCGAAGCTGCTGCTTTTTATTTGCTTATTTAATAGTTATTTTAGCCTTGGTCAGTTCCTTGGTTTGGTTAACTTGTGGCTGTAGAAGCAATCCTACAAATTTCATAACTACCAAAACTGGGGGAGAGCATGGCACAGGGAAGAGGCCAGAGGACAAGGGGGCAGGAACTGCTTGCATCGTTTTTACAAGGAAATGTCTGTATTGCCATAGCCAGCAGCAGGGCAGGGGACACTGTTGATTGTGAGCGACAGGAGCTGCTTCTGAGCCCACTGCAAGTGTAGTTAATGTCCGTCTAGTCAGTGTGGGAACTCCATCATTTGTCTTAAGGATGAATCAACTCAGCAGTGGATAGTACTTTGTGCCTGGAATCAGCTGTTCTGCAGAATAGCCTGTTAATGTTCCTTGGCCCCTTTACAAGTGCCTTCTTAGGTGTCAGATTGCTTCCATTCATATTGAACTCAGAAGCCATGGGGTTTTGAGCACCATCCTTAGGATTTCTATGTTAAAGTCGCTGTCATCAGTACATAAATCTGTACTGGCCTAAATTACAGATGAAAGAAGACCACTGAAAAAAACACAGCTCCATTTTTGAAAGTGTCTAAATTTCTATACCATAATGCTGGGGTGACTGTCCTGGGTTCAGCCGCAGCAGTCATTTTTCTCCTTAGTAGCTGGTGCAGTGCTGTTGTTTTGACTTGCAGGCTGGGAACACCGCTGGTAACACTGATGTTTTTAGTTGCTGCTCAGTAATGTTTAGTCTGACCAAGGAATTTCTGACCCTCATGCTCTGCCAGGGAGGAGGGGAATCCGGGAGGAAGCAGAGACAGGACACCTGACCCAAACTAACCAAAGAGGTATGCCATACCACAGCACGTCATGCCCAGTATATAAACTGGGGGCACTTACCCAGAAGGGCGAGATCACCGCTCGGGTTGTGCTGGGTATCAGTCGCTGTGTGGTGGGCGGTTGTATTCTCTTCCCTTGTTATTTCCATTATCATTATTATTACTGGTGGTAGCAGCAGTGATTTGTGTTACTGGACTGCTCTTATCTCAACCTGTGGGAGTTACATTCTTTTGATTCTCCTCCCCATCCCTCCAGAAGCAGAGGGGGGGGGGGGGGGAAGTGAGCAAACGGCTGCATGGTTTCTGGGTTTAAACCATGACAGGTGACTTCTAATTTTCTTGAGCAATCTGACTTAACTCCTGAGACACTGAGCCCTGGTGAATACAGTAAACTTTGTTACAGAGTCCTCTGCCAACCCAGATGCCTATAACCTGTGCATCTGGGAAGTTTGTCTGTCATGTAAATGATGATGTGCTCTTACACAGGGATATTTTTTTTTCTGGATCCTGTTATCAGTCCTTCATAGAAGGGCATGCTACATTGTGTGTACATATAATCAAGGACAAACACAAACAGCTCCTGGCTTTGCATGCATCTGTCAGGTAGAAGTAGTCAGGTAGATTTCATGTTGAAAATGTCAAGTTGTATGCAACTACTCTGGAGAAGATATCCTGTTTCTGCATAACCAGGAAAAATCTATAGAATTGTCAAAAAATGGGCTATAGTTTAGTCAGAAGATGAGGGGAGTTTTATACCTGCCAAGAAAACCACTGCCAGGCTAAGTCAGAATGGTGTCAATCCCTTTTGCTGGTGTCTGAGTCTTTGGGGTAGAATAGTACTTGCTCCACACTTGTTGGCAGGAAACAAGCTATCTTGTTGTTGTGTGGCAGTACCACAGAAATTATCTGGAATGTTCGCTATAAGATAGAGAAGATAGATAACAAGCCTTCCTAACTCACAGTGCTTCCCAGAGCTTTGATTTAGCTATACAAGGAGCGAGTGCAACGTTTGCACTAACACTTCTATGTGCTTCCACAAGGTAACTCTTTGCTGTCCCAGACAAAGCCTTTATCTGATCAGCAATTCAATCCTATCTGTAAGTGCTAGGTCAGCAGGTTAATTGGAAATTTGTGCCTGGCTTGATGATCCTGGAAAACTAAAGTGATGTCTCACAGGTTTGTATTTGTAAGACAGAAGTATGTTGAGGTCAGTAAGTCAAAGAGCTCAGAGAAGCATCCCCAAATAGTTTCAATTCCTGTGTCAGCAGAGCACTGTTGCTATTTAGTATTTTGAGATTTACTGCCAACAGGAAACTTCCAAAGCAAAGACCCCCAGGGCTTGTGATTGTATAATTCTAAACAGCATAACAATACCTTTTTGTAGCTTTTAGCACTCTTCTGCCTGGAGCCAGCAAGCTGTAGTTTTGGTAGGTTTGCTTCCTCAGAATGATTTAGGACAGGGCATTTGAGCTACAGAGATGCTCAGAAGCCAGTAAGAGAGTAATCCATACAAAAAGAGAGAACCAAAAGAAATGGGGCTTGCTTGGGCAGACAACTCATTCAGTTGCTTCCCTCCTGCTGTTATCATATGCAACCCAAAAGGTTCATTCTGTACCGTGATCTGCTGCTCCCATAGCTGTTGCAGCACGTAATTGTTTCTGGCACATCTTCTCCAGTTGTTACTTGGCAAAAGCCTTCCTCTGGTGCTGCTGGTGGTTCTGGCTTTGGTGGAATGATTGAAACCTGGAAAGGTGTATGCAGTGATGGCCCAGGCGGTCCCTTGGTGGTAGCTTTAGGCAAAAATGGATAGTATGTGACTAATACCCACATTTTGTGCTCTTGCTATAGCACAGAGCACAGTAATGCTTCCAGATTTTCGTCTCTCTGCCATTAAAGAAAAATATTTTAATTTCTTTTACAAGCTTCTAGGATGCTCTTTTTCAAACCTTTAAAATATACTGTAAGAATTTTTCTTTAAATTTATCTTTGTCACTCTGTATGGGTTATTGACTTTGGTTGTCTATACACTACGAGACAGATACCATAAATTGTTTTGGAACTAAACACTTTCATGTTGAGATGCAAAGTTTTCCTCTTTGCTACCAAGCTTCCTTCCTCATGCTAGGTCAAATTCTTCAGTCAAGAAGCGTGAAGAAGGAAAAAACTCCTGTGGTGCATGCAAAGACAAACTGATACTTTGAAGTCAGATGCTTTTTAAATCTGCATTTGTACTTTTTTAAAGCCTTACCCAGTTTTCTGTCTGTAACACCTGCTTCAGAGCAGTAACCACAAGGGAAAACATCTCCAGTGCATGTGCCATGCTATGACATACCTTGTTTTTCAATAACTAAACATTGAAAAAGATGTAATTCTTGCTACCTGCTGATCTTGCTCTGTAGCTTTTGTCTGGTTTGGAGTAAACATGTTTCCCACCCTTTCCTTAATGTTTCATTAGTTCAGTTTCTGCTAATTCTTTGGTGTTGTGTCGTATTTGGTCAGCACAAGGGAAAACATTTATTTCTGTTGAATTATACTCTAAGTTGCATGTACAGAAAAAAAGGGATCTGCTGCCTTCACTGTAGGAAACCTCTATTCAGGGCTATTAGAAAAATCTGCTGTCAAAAATCGTCTCCCAGTCCTTGGAAGACAGTATATGCTGAGTGAAAAGAGTGAATTGCTGCTGGGATAAGACATATTTAATATCCCCATTTTTATGTTTCATGCTAAAAATAAATATGCAAATTTTAACAGTACTGGTGGGAATTCATAATAAGAAAAGACACTTTGATGGGAAAACATCTCTGTTTTCTCCTGTAGTTCATGATTTTAACCCAGAATATTGATGTTTTCATCCACCAAGATAAATAACTCCATTACTGCTTGGATACTCTGACCCGTACCCTTTTTATTACCAGACACCCAGACAGCTGATCCCTCAGGAATTCCGCCTTCATCAAATGCCACAGGATCATTATGGGAGGTAGGAAATCTAGCAACTTAATGAATCTCAAGACTTAAAGCAGCTTTCCCAGTGTTGGTAAAATGCAAATTTTTCAAGTGTTTCTGAATTATGTCTAAGAAAATTACAGGAAAAGGATTTTTTAAAGCTTTTTTTTTTTTTCCTCTATAGTCTTATAGATTTGAAAGAAAACTGTCATTGAATATGCTACTCTCTGTCAATGACCTAATGGAATGCTTTGGAATGAACTGTGATGGTCCTCCTCACAAGCTCTTCTCTACCCCTAGTTGCTAAAATTTCCCCAGACAAATCAGAAATGTGTGCATTTCTACCTGCATTTGTGTGCAGTCAGACATACTTGAATGTATGGAGAAGCTTGTGTTTCAGCAACCTACTCCATGTACTTCCATCAAGCATTTTTTACATGCATGGAAACTTTGTCTTCACATGCATGGGAGTAATTCAATCTATCATAGTGGAATGCAGTAGCATTGTTTTGAGAGGTTCAGCATTAGAATGTGCCAGTCAACAGGACAACTGACATAAAGTGCAGAACACATAAAACCATTAGTCATCATCATCATCATGGCTTGACTTCGCGAACGAAGATTTGGGAAGGGCATTTACCCACGCTTACTACAGGCGCGCTGATGACTAAGAAGGCCAATGTGGGATAGGCAAATCCGGCTACAAAAAGCACAGCAGAAGGTCTCCTTGGGTGGAACAGGTGGGACACGATTCTTCCTGCGTTGTCTTTTCTCCTCGAGACTAGTTCTTCATGAGCACTCAAAGGAGTCAGCGGCATTATGTATGGTGTGCCTCCAAGTCTCCCGATTGGAGGCCAAGGTGGACCACTGATGGTAGTCAATATGGCCAAGGCTAAGGCATTGTTTCAGGGAGTCCTTGTATCTCTTCTTTGGGGCACCTCTCTTGCGGCTACCGGTGGCAAGTTCACCGTAAAACACGATCTTGGGGAGGCGGTGATCCTTCATTCTAGAGACGTGCCCTGCCCAGCGCAGCTGCAGTTTCAGCAATGTGGCCTCGATGCTGGTGACCCCTGCCTGTTCGAGGACAGTGACATTAGACACATAGTCAGTCCAATGGATGTTTAGGATTGTATGGAGGCAGCGCTGATGAAAGCGTTCCAGGAGTCGCAGGTGATGACGGTAGATGACCCATGATTCAGACCCATATAAAAGAGTAGACAATACAATGGCTCTGTAGACACTGATCTTTGTACTTTTCTTCAGGTGTTTATTACACCAGACTCTTTTATGGAGTTTTCCAAAGGCTGTATATGCCTTTGCTATTCTGTTGTCTATCTCTTTGTCGATCGTGGCATCCGAGGAAATGATGCTTCCCAGATAGCTGAACTGCTGAACTGTCTTAAGCTCTGACTCGCCGATGGTAATATGGGGATGGCGATAATCTTCTTGGGGTGCAGGTTGGTAGAGAACTACTGTCTTCTTCAAGCTGACTTCCAGCCCAAAAACCTCAGCCACCTCCGCAAAGCAAGATGTTAAACGCTGCAGAGCTGCTTCTGTGTGGGCGACAAGGGCGGCATCATCAGCAAAGAGCAGTTCACGGACAAGATGGTTTAGGGTCTTAGTGTGGGCCTTCAGTCGCCTTAGATTGAATAGGCTACCATCGGTACGATATCGAATATAAATGCCGTCTTGTTCGTCGAGGTCTGCTGTAGCCCTTTGGAGCATCATGCTGAAGAAGATTGTGAATAAGGTCGGTGCGAGAACGCAACCTTGTTTCACACCATTGGTTATTGGGAAAGGCTCAGAGAGTGCATCACCATACCTGACTTGGCCTTGCTGATCCTCATGTAACAGAATAATCATTTTCAGGAACTTGGGGGGGACAACCTAATCGTTCTAAGATCAGCCACAAGCCTTTCCTGCTCACAGTGTCAAAAGCTTTGGTGAGGTCAACGAAAGTTACGTATAACCCCTTATTCTGTTCTCTACACTTTTCTTGCAATTGTCTGAGAAAAACCATTAGTAAGTGAATGTTTTGATGCCTTTCCTTACATAGTCACCATTATTTGAATAAAATTTACTCATGACTGGTCGTTGAACCTTTCTTCAGCCTTAGGACTTGATTCAAGAAATGCCACAGTTATCCTCATTGAGTGTCCTGATAGCAAAAGCTGCTTATTGGTACTATTTCTGCATGGATGGCCCTATCTGAGGCAGGCAAAAATTACTTTTAGCAAAGGGGCATTAGAAGAACAGAATTACTTTTGGTGCCCCTGACCAAGAGGAAGGTTACACACTGGAAATCTTGATGTAGTAAGGTGACAGGGAAGAGAAAAATAAAATTGATTTGGTTTGTTTCATATGAAGATATCCTAACACCATTGTGTAGCAACATAAGGAAGGAAAACATAGGGAAATTCTGCATGGAATGAACGCATGAAGCATCTCCAGGTCTATCGAACAGGAGCACTGCTGAAGAAAGCAGGCTATTTTAATATGAGAAACCTTGGAAGGGTCACTTTCTTATCTAATTCCTACTTTTTTAGGAGCTTTCTTCTAAGGAATGCTTTTCCTTGTGAAAGTTCCCCAAGAGCTATTTCCAGGTGGAATATCAGAGAAACCATTGCTGTTTTCATTTAACAAGCTTTTTTTACTACATCATATGCCACCTACAATGTTTCAAGTCCTCTGGCTTGTATTTGTTTCAGTGAGTTCATTTACAGAAAAAAAAAAAGTAGATTAATGCCAATTAAACTGCTTGGACTGGCACACCTCTCACCTAGAGAAAAACCTATGTTGATGTAAAACCTACTTATCCAGCAGCTCTTGTTCATTGTGGGCGTCAGTTATACTCTGTGATAGAATAGAAAGGGAAGATAAAGCCTGTATGTGTGACATGTTTTAAGGACTGATGAAAGGAACTTACAAACCATTTTGCAGAAATCTCAGTTCAGCCTGTTGACTCCTTCACAGGAGATTCTGCCACAACCTGAAGGCACGCAAGTTTTTTGGAAGAGGGGAAAGGTTGGGTTTTTTTGTGTGTGTTTTTGGTCTGACACCTGACAGTGATATTTTATCTTTTTCTTTGTTGGTTCAGATTTCCCTGAAGAACTTAAAGTGAATACTTTTGATTATGCAGAGCCTATTGACCAAATGGGGTTCTCAGTCTCACCTGACACTTCTAGACATAATTGTAATACAAAAAATAGTTCAGGGTATTACATGAATGATTTTGTAGATGCCCTGATGCTGTTGTTCTCCCTTGAGAGTAATGTTTACGTATATCAATTATTTAACAATCATAACATTGCAGATGTAGCCTGAAGATTGCTGCTAATACAGTTCTCTGTCCTTGAGGGAACGCATTCACTCTGCACTCTTGTAAGTCAGGATTACAGCCTACTCTTCTGGTATTTTGCAAGTTCAGTTGGCTTGGGCAATTAAGGAAGATTTATACATGAGCAGAGACTTCAGAGGCATACCAACTGCATTATTAGCTTGTGACATTAAGCTCTTGTATTTTGTCTCGCTTTTAAATGGAAAGTAAGAGTGGAAAAACACAGAAAAGGTTAGAATGACCTGACCTAGCTTGGAGTTGAGCTCAGATACACATGCAGATACAATCTCTGTTCCTTTCTGTCTTCGGTCTTCTCTTCTTCCTCCACAGTCCCCAGAACTGTCGACAAGAAACAGCCTCCAAGTTTCACTTCAAAATAAGCGTCTCTTCTCCCAATCTGCTCTCATTTTAAAGCCAGCATTTTGCATTCATGCTTACGTTTGGCAGTGATTTTCTTAATTTGGCAAGATTGATAATGATCTTTATTGATATTTGTTATTACCTTTTGTCTGAGTCCATTTACACATGTTTGTACTGTGAACATTAGAAGTTTTTGGTGTTAGCAGCTGCAGGCTGCATTCAGTCCCTGTTTTCTCTTAGCTGTCATCAGGCTCCACACAACCCTCACACAGCAGCCCTGTGAGCTCACTTCATTATGCCTTATTTATTTGTTTCTATGAGATCTGCTGCTGGAGTGCTATTATCCCCAGTAAAATTCTTAATTAAAGAGTCAAACCACAAAAAGGAAAGAAAGGAAAAGAATTGGCTGTGTGCTTAGCAGTTTGCTTTGCAGCAGGCACATTCCCATCACTACCACTTGTGAAACAGGTCTGCAGTGTCTGAGGAGAACGCTGTATGCTGCACAAGTGATTGAAATTCAAGTGCAAAAGTAGTATCTACAATGCTATTGTCTTGTCTGTCTCTGTGCCTTGTTGATGGCTCAGGAGCTGTTAACACTAAAACTACATGCATTGTGTCTTACTTATTTGTTCTTATGAGATCAGCTGTTAGAGTGCTGTTTCCTTACCCCTAGTAAAACTCTAATCAGGGTCAGTTTATACAGATGTGGTGCTGAGGGACATGGTTTAGTGGTGGATGAGTCAGTCATGGGGTAACGGTTGGACTCAATGATCTTAAAGATCTTTTCCAACCTAAACAATACTATGACTCTGTGATCTTCCTTGCACCTTTCCTCAACTGTCTGACCGCTTCCCAAGCACTGAAGAAAACCTCATAGATTTAGTATGGGTGATCTAGGCACCCATAAATTTCCACCCCTATATGAACCACTTCCTCAGACCTCCCAGCCCGAAGAAGCTCCTCTACAGTAGATGGGACCCAAGAGAACCTTACCCAAATGAGGTAATGAGCTGTAGAAATGATTCTAACATCAGAGGTCAAGATATGTTTCACCATAGATCAAAGTGCACTAGTAGCTAAAATATTTCTCTTTATACCTCTGCAGAGCAACTTTTGCCAAATACTTAATTACTATCATTAAAAACCTTCATTATAATAGCAAGAGTCATGGGACATCTCTTCTAGAGAATCTAATTATCAAACCCTAGAGGATATAGTAGCTATGGTGTGAACCTGTGTATATATGGATAATCATGCTTATGGGACAGTTTACCAGTAATTGTAGTTCCAGATGTGTTGTCCATATGCTCATTCACCATTCCTCCACCCACTTTCCCCCTGCCTTGCATCAAAGGTTCAGAAAATATAGTGTGTGCTTTGTAGTACCCTTTTGTAGTCATGCACAGAGGAACAGGAAAGAGGGACACACACCACAGGGTGCTGCAACAACACAGAGTTTAAATAGTGCCAAAGAGAGGGGAAGCAAAATCATCATGAGCAGCATGTGGAGAAAAGAACTGTAAGGGCACTATCAGAGCAGGGAGGCAAGACACAAAGAGGGTAAGGTGGCAGCAGTAGCAGCCTAGACAGAGCTTTGGCCATAGGGTTGGACATGTGGGACAGCAGCATCACACAGGGGAAAAAGGGGGACTTGAGAGAGAGGCTGCTTCTGATGCCACTGACCCAAGCTCAGACCTGCCATTCAGACCCCAGCAGAGCTTTAAAAATGCCCCCGTTCCAGTGCCTTAATTCAAGTATCTTCTGTCCTGTTTTGTGCAGTGAAGCTTGAGAGGAAGACTGGACTGGTTGTACCAGTGTAGGAGGAGTTTGGGAGCAAGTAGGAGACTGGGGGAGAAACCAATTGCTGTGCAGATACCTTGAAGCTTACCTTGCCAGAGACTGGAACCAGACAACAGACTGATAGGTAGATTAAATGCACGTGTGACATTTTTCATGCCCTACATCTGCAGTGTACACTGCTCTGCTTTTCATTTTACAGTGTGCTTTCTCTTTACTGCAGGCAGCAGAGGCCTCATCTGTGTGATAAATGTGCCTGGCACCTTCTAACGGTCTAAGGTGTGCAGATGTGTGTTTAACAGGGAGTGGAAAATTGAGTTGTGCCTAGATTGATAGAGCCATTGCACCCAGTAGTGGCGCTGCCACTATTTTCAGTGTGCAGGAAACAGCCGAGGCAGCAGAGCTGCAAGAAGCACAGGGCAGTTACTCCCTTTGTAGCTGACCAGAGTATTCTAAATGTAAATGGCTTCATCAAAAATCACAACAGTGATTGCCCTATAAATTGGGCAGACAGCTTTTACAGCTGCTCTCAGAACAATTAATGTATGCTGTTGTACAGGATACATTGCTGGGGCTGTGGGAGGGGTAGGTTTCTTTTCCTGGTGCTGGTAAAGAACTGTTATTGCATGTGGTGCTAGAAACCACCTCATCCTCCTGGAGAAGCACTATGATGCAAAGCAAGTGCAGGGGCCCAGGATGGGAGAGGCTTGTTTGCCCTGCCATCCCCAAGCGAAAGGGGACTGCTTTCCCACTGGAAATGGCAGTGCTGGAGCATGGGCCCCTTGGGGATAGTATAAATGTGACTTGCTCTACGTGGTGCCCACTCCTATAGCTTTGGGCTGTTCATGGCATTCTGGTACCACATGTCCTCCACTGCTAGGACCAGCTTTGGGGCAAGAAAGTTGGATAGGCATGTGAGAACAAAGCACCGCAGGAAGACGTGAGCTGAGGATGGAAGCTAGTCATGCTGCCTGACTACCTAATACCATCTCATGTAACCTCTCCCACAAGCAGCTTAAGGCCAATGAGCGTTTTGAAAACCTGTACCAGGCTGGAGCATGACCTGAGAACCAGGCATGCTTATGCATGTGCTGTTTTGTCCTGTGTACACGCTTCTTGAAAGCGTATTTCAAAAAGGAGTATAATTTCCTGTCTAGCAAAAGTGTGTGTATACAACAGCTCTTTGAATTTATCTATATAGGGAAGTAACAGAGATGGAAGGTGTCCAAAACCAGCAATAGTTTTCAGTAATGCTTGCCAGGTCATCTGCTTGCCAGGTCTAAGAGGAGGTAAGAGAAGGAGATCCAGAATTTAGCCAGACTTGATGAAAGAGGCATCATAGTGTAAATTACACATATTCCTCTCTCTCCTCCATATTTTTGTCCTAACCAGTGCCTGATGCTTGTTTATGAGTACCAAATGCAGCAGAAAACATGCAGCTCTTTTCTTGGTTGTGTGTTTGTTATAACTTCTTTCTGTTTTGCTGTAGGGGAAGGAGTCAAAAGGAACTGTTACTCCTTGAGTTTGGTTTTCAGAGATCTGGAACAGTCCTAAGGGACATGTGAAGAGCTTTTGCGTTCCTGAGGCGGTCGGTGGTTAGCTTGGGACAGTAAAATCGGTAAAATGCTGCTTCTCGGTGTGTCTGGTGGGAAGCGGGTGGGTCACAGTCTCTGGCTGGAGCTGGTGCTAATACACCCCCCATCAATGCTGACAGCTAGAAGCGAGGAAACAGTGCAACAGGAGGTGGGGTTGCCAACAGAAAGCCGTGGGCACTGCCGGCTAGGGTTTACAGTTTCAGCTGAAGCAAAGGAGCGCAGAGGGCAGTAATATGGCACATATGGCACCATGTCAAACAGTTAAAACACTGCTCTGACCTTTAGAGGGGAGGCTGTTTTCTGCTGCCTTTCTCCACTCTCCTGGGGGGTTGAGGTCTCCAAGAGCATCGTCACAGAGCAAGTTTTAGCAGGCTGCTAGATCTGACTGCTCTGCTGAAAGGCACAGCCCAGAAGAAGAAGAGCTCAAACTGCAGAAGGGAGCACAGGGAGAGCCTCGGGTTCACTCAGCTCAATCAAACCAACCATTGTAAGCTGATCTGTGACAGAGAGAAGTTTAATGAGTGTTCAGGATCTAGTGAATAAGCAATGTGACACTGAGTTGTTTTCTTCACATTCATGATTTTTCAGGGCTTTAGACCTTTTAAAGACTGACAGCCAAATGCTCAGTGAGGAATGGGATTGGCCTAAGCTTGATATCTGAGATAACCCTCACTGAAGCTGCAGAGTGTTGGCAAGAAAGTGAAGTTGGGGCGTGCGGGGTTTTATTATTTTTGTCTAGATTCATGTGTTTCCATTTTTCTTTCACTTGGAATGAGAAGCCTAAATACATCATGTCAGTGTGCTTCTCACTTGTTTGTGTTGCCTTCATGCAGAGACACATGTAGAGTACCAGGGGCAGCAGCACACTAGAGAGACGTACACAGGTGCTCACACCACTCTATGGTGGTGATGTAAACACCATACATACGGTGGTGATGTAAACACCATTCATATGGTGGTTGCATACAACTCACGCTACAGAATGCCAGGAGACCTCTGAAGCCTTTTATGCTGCTTTGCTAGGTGAAGTCACCAGTGTACCCTCAAAGGGAGACCAAATATTAGCCAGTGTGAATGGGGATAGCAGGTATCTTACAGCACCTGTTCTGTGCAGTGTACTGAAGGCTTAGCACTCACAGTCCCCCTTGTGTGGATGAGGATAATGTCTGTACAACACATTTTCCAAAAACCTCACAAGCATAAGGGAGAAATCAATACCAAGGATGTGCTGGTCTGTTCTGAGCCTAGCAGCCAGAGTGGTAGCGCCTCTGTGAAAAAGTTATGAGGAAGAGAAAAAAAAAAAAGGGATCCAAACCACTGTGGAACAGCAGCTGGGAGAGAGGGGTGAGAATATGTGAGAGAAGCAGCCCTGCAGACACCAAGGTCAGGAGAGAAGGAGGTGCTCCAGCCACCAGAGCAGAGATGCCTCTGCAGCCAGTGGTGCAGACCATGGTGAGGCAGGCTGTGGCCTTGCAGCCATCTTTCAGTTCATCAGTGGGCATCGTTGTGCCATTCAACTTGGCCACTTCTGCACCAAAACCCAGGTTGTTTGAACTCTGCATCAGCCTCTTTCAGAAGGAAAACCAGTTATCAGTTTTCCATAAGCTGCAATAAGCTTGTATCACTTAGCCTGCCATCTTCCTTGCGTCCTGGTGCTGACAGTCATCTGCCAGCGGATGCTTTGCATGCTGCCATGTTTTCATCAGCAGGACTAGGCTGACGCCCCAAAGTGTTCCTTCCTTCAGGGACCAGCTGTGGGACCACTCCAGAGGCTTTCCCTGTTTTCATCTCTCTAGGCAGGTTTACCTGACTAAAGGAAGCTGGTGGAGCTGGGAAGTGCAGAAGCTACTGAATTTTCCTTTTCTCACTCCCAAGATCTGCTGTCAAAGCCTGATTGTGTTTGTGTGTTTCTATGCTGGGCTCTGTGCTTAGCCTCTGAACAGCTGGGCAGCCACACTGTGGGTCTGGCTTTTAAGAGCACCCCTGATCCTGCAAGCACACACCTTTTTGTGCGTTTCAACTTACAGCCAGGCTGGGATTTTTCTGTTGCTGCCAATAACCCAGAAATACAAACATCAAAGCCACTTGCTGAGTAAAGAACCACAGACACTCAAAATCAATATTGACTTTGCATTTAACCACAGGAGCAAAAAGACAACACCTGAAGCATTTATCTCCTATAAGAAGGACATGGTGCTATGTTCACAGTAGCATCCTGCCATTAATCACCCTGTCTGTAAGGAAAATAGATGATATTTCTTAGACACGTCTATTCTCAGAGATAAGGGCTCAAGAAGGTATTACATCAGAATGACAATGTTGTGTCATTGGGTCTGATATTGGGGCATCTTAGTGTTGCAAACAACCTCTCCGATAATCACTTACAAGCACACTCACAGAGATACTTGTTGGAGCCATGGAAGGCTGCACAGAGACCTCTGCCTCTTGCCAAGAGCTGGTAATACCCGGTCAGTACATGTGAGCAAAATGCCAGATGAGCAGTGCCACAGGCAGAGCTCTTAGTTACAGCTCGCATGACTGCAGCAGCTCTACTTCCCCTGCTCCCCACTTCCCTTGGAGGTGCTGCTTATAGGAACCAGAGGAAAAAGGATTATCCCATCTATCTGTTCAAATTCATTGGTCTTTCCTCTTCTTTGTTGTTTGTTCCGTCATGCCAAGATGTTGGTAACAGGACTGTCTCTGCAGCACCTTGGCAGAAGACAGATCTGATCCTGTTCCTATGTCCCATCAAATGAATATGTGTGCTAGAAATGACTAAAAGCTGTATGTGAGGCTGTATTAGAAATGAAAGGCTCTTTTTATTTTCACCCAGGTCACCCTAAATGCTCTTACTGGCAGAAATTAGCCAAGTATAAGTTGCAGTGACCTCTGATGAGACAAATTGTTCTATCCTGGCTCAGTTCCTGAAGCCCCTTTTCAAATAAATTATTTCATAAAAATAAATGAACCCTTTTGACAAGAGTGCTGTGACCGTTTTTACTTTTCTCAGGAGATCTGTTTTTTCGTCTCTTGCGGTAATTGCTTGAAGCAGTAGAGAACTCTCTTGTTACCCTGATGCTTCTGAAGCAGTCTCATCTTTCTGGGTACAGAACGCAGGCAAGAGACAGGGCAATTACTTCATACATATATATATATATATATATAATACGCATATATATATAAAAGCTTATTTATATAATTACTTATAACAAACTAATTTTTCTTTTTTAAAGTGTCTATTATAAGCTGTGTGTTTGTGCACCTCACTAGGAAGCGCTGAAGTGACTTTTCAGTAAGTATTACCAACTGACATGAGGACGAGGCCTGGGATGCCAGTCACTTGATACAATGCTATAAAATCAAAATGTGGCACTGCTGTTATCCTTTAGGGTATGTTAGCCCCAACCAAATATCAAAATACAGCTAATGCTTCTTCAAGAGCATTCTAGGAGGTGTTTAGGGTCAATTTTTCCATGTTTGTTATTTCAAGCCTCACCTACTTAAAATCACTAGCTCCTGCTGCATATTATTCATAATCCGTTTAAATGTGACTCCAATGCCATTTGTGGCGGGAGGATTAAGACTGACCTCTTAGGACACAAGCAACATCAGTAGCATGTAAAGTCTTGAGAAATAGTTCTCAGAAGCTGAAACCCTTAAATAGTACACAGTGATGGAATAAAACACAGACAATGTGGTGTACCCGAAACTAGGGCAAAAGGTTGTGCAGATGCAAACCCAAAGCAATGAAATCCTGAAGCACGCAAATGTACTCTTAATTTTGTAAAGCCCTTTAAACTCTTTGCAGCTATCTGATTCTGGATTCTCTTTGCCTGATTAGAAAAGACCAGTCTTATTTCAGGTTCATTTGTGGTCAGAGGATTGGATTTAAGGTTCTCATTTGAGAAACAGTCCAGCTTGCTGTGAAACTGGCTTTACTTAGGGACAGTGCCCATTCAGGAAGGCCAGTGCCCACTTTCTAATTATCCAAGTATTTATTGCAACTTGTTAAACATCTTGTAATGTGAACATCAAGATTACTAGTTCTGGGGGGTGTTGGTAGCGTGAGGAGGTGGGGTGTGTTATGGTGCCCTGTGGCATTGCTTGTTGGACAGGACTGTGGAAATTTCTTAGTTAGAGAGAAGCTTAAATTTAGAAGGTATGTCAGTCCCATAGAGGGTTTTTCTTCATGAGTGTGGGAGTTTCTTTCCCTCAGTGGGAAAGCGATCCAAATGTGCAGCTGCACATATTTAATCACAGTTTTCCAAGCACTGACAGCACTGATTATTGTATTGAGAATAACCAGCTCCAGTTGCCCTTCTATCAGCTGACTGGGCTGGCATAATTCCGCTAAATGAGGGCAGGGGGCTGGCCGACCTGACTTCTCTCTGCAAAGCTGGCCAAGTGCCCCGACTTGGAAAAGCTTACTGAATACAGGTTTTCTTAACCCAGTACAATGCTATGTGCATTTGCACTTGGGAAGGTAGCAGAGCTGCCCGGGATTGTGGTGCAAACAACTTGCTCCTGGGGTGAGACTGGGGCTGTAGCGGCTTCATGTGTTGGAGCAAGTCCCGCTGTGGCAGGACCTGGCTGGACCACACTGGCCACCGCACTTCCACCGAGATCTGCCTGCCGGTGGCTGCCATGCCTGTAAGCACTGACAAGGATCACTGGAATTCCCTCATGCCAAACGGCTCTGGTGCTTTGGGTTGGGACATGTGTCCCGTTGGTGCTGTGCTGGCCTCTGCACTGCTGCTGGGTATTTGGAGTGCTGCAGCACAGGAGGCAGGTGGACACATCACACGGTGGCTGAAAAGTGCCTTGTGTTCCAGGAACCATCAGGCTCTCATTCTTAAATCATTAGGTCTCATTACAGCATGTATGATGGGGACAGTAGGGGCCGCTGCATCTATTCAGGTCAAAACCAGTTTAACTTTGCTGGAAGTGTTTGGGTACGAAAGCAAGTTTTGAGAGGCTGAAAATCCTATTTAAAATTGTTTTAGTATCAGTCATCTTGATGTAACTTTGCAGTTTGAGGTTTTACAGAGCTGTTGCATTAGCCACAGTGCTTCCTTCTGTCGTATACTTCCAGGGCTGTGGTTGTGATTCAGAGAATGAGCAATGAAACTCTTAACCAAAGCATGGCATGGCAATTTAATTCCCATCCAAAAGCTGGGCTGGGTACATTTTGGCTGTCTTTGAGGAAAACAGCATCTGTGGAACTGTGGATAGTTGAAAACAAATAGAAGGGGGTGGGTTTTGTCAGCATAAAGAAATACTGAGACTTGGACTTGAAGCAGGAATATAATCTTGATGTTGTCCAGCTCCAGAAAACGGGTTTGAAAACAGGCTTCTGAATGTTTTCTTCAGAGATGTGGAGCTGCATGGGCATCCACTGCACCGCCTGTATGTGTTCACATTAACAAAAATAACTTTCATTTAATACGGACTTGGAAAATTGTGACGAAGATTCTCATTTCCCACCTCTGTTCACCATGCAGCCCTGTTCCCCTGCTCTGCTCCTACTGTACCTGTTGCAACGGATCCTGCTTATGCCAGCTGGAAACCGTATGTCTGCTGCAACTTACAGAAAGAGTAATGGGCTTGGAATCTACTACCCAAAACAGTGAAAAATGAACAAGCCTTGCTGCACTGGGCTCTGGTTTTGTGGCTGTCACTAACAGCTCCCTTCTTGAACAGAGCACCATGGGGAATTGGCTTGGGTACAGTGCTTGGACACCTATCAAAGTTTACCCTTCTCCCCCACTTACCCTCTTTTTCTTTTCACTCAACCAGTATTAGTATCTTCCCTCCCCAGAGTCTCAATCCTTCCAAACCCAGAGCGCTGCTGGGTGAAATGTGATTGCTGATTCTTTGTTTTCACCTTTCAAAATGTTTTTCTCCTTTATGCACTCAAATCAAAACAATGTCCCCACATCCATGCATTATCTCTGCTGCTTAATGTATACACCATACACGAGACAATTACTACTGCTCCAGTAGGTGAAATTGTGACAAGTGGAAAAAGCTGTGGAGTGCCAAAATGTAGATTAGCATTAATCACATGTATCCATAGCAGGTGGCTCACTGTTTCATGCTGAAACATCTCCTACCCTCAAAGTTACTGTCGGACTGATTGATCTTATCATGACCTTTGCATATAACAACACCTTCTTGAGCTGCTGGAAAATCAGAGTACGCCAATTTCAATGTTACCTATTGGATATGCAGTCCTCCTCTGTGCATTGTGTCATGGCATACGAGGAATGTCTTCTACTACAAGCCAAGTCCAAAGTGAAGCATCATAAACAAAACATAACACCATACATTTATTTTCTGCTAATCATCACATTTTTGAAAAAAAAAAAACCAAAAACAACAAACAAACCAAAACACCAACCCCAAAACACAAACCTGCAAAAACCCCCCAAAACAACTAACCAAATTTGGTTGTAGACCATCCATGTCATGAAAAGCCCCCACAAATGCTTAAACAGCTGTAACAAATGAACATGCCTTTTGCATGACAGCTCAATCCTTCATAAATGCAGTTACACCACTCTGCATCGTATTTAATTAAGCTTGGTATTCAGCAAATTATTGACAGCTCTACCAGCACTCTGTGTTTCCTTGGCTTAATAAAAAACCTGTTTGAGGCCTGAAAATGTAAATTCTAATAGCTTGTGTGAAAGAAGTCTTGTGTAGTGGTGACAGATGCAATTAGCACTGATGGCAGAAATTAATCATATTGCCTGAGGCTGGCTGACTCTTGGTGATGCAGTTCACCATTTGGCAATGTGTCAATGTGCTTTATGCCCCCAAACGAAACATAATAACCTAGGCAAAACTGGAAACTGCACTCCCAGAAA
Source organism: Neopsephotus bourkii (assembly GCF_033783945.1). Classification (NCBI taxonomy): domain Eukaryota; kingdom Metazoa; phylum Chordata; class Aves; order Psittaciformes; family Psittacidae; genus Neopsephotus; species Neopsephotus bourkii. The sequence continues at coordinate 450,992 of NW_026901918.1, forward strand.
GTGGAAGTAGTTTGATGCTTTCCCACTGCTAGGTTATCAGTGTTCCCCATAACATATTATTTCTGATCCCATGCCAATCCCATATTTACTCTGGATAAGCATTAAGAAGTGGATCCAGGTTAAAACTAACCAATTTGGTTAAAGCCCCCAAACTTTTCTGTAGGGTCAGTACCTAATATAGTCAGCTGAGAGCCAAATCAGTGTCAGTGCTAGCAGAGGCTGTGACAATAAGTAGATAGGACCAGCTCCAATCAGTTTTACTTGTATGCCTTTGAAATACTTCTACTAATCACTGGCAGATCCAGCATATCATTTTCAATAAGCTTTAATGCCATGTATAAGGAACTAGAGTCAGGACCATGCAATTATTATTCAGGATGCTTAATACAATTAAATGGTTGTCAGTTTATTTATTGGGTACTGCACATTTTAGAATAATTTATAGCTGATTTAATAATATTAAGTGATGAGTTTGCTTCATGCTACAAATACAGTGAAAGTAAATGGGTTTTCTTCTTCTGACATACTGAAAAGCACATGCAATTCCTCTTCCTTACATAAACGTTTTTGATCTGCTCACTAGAATACGGAGTTAGTAATTGTCAATATTGCATAAGGTAGGACCTCTATCATGAATAAGGATGTTCTGTTTATTTTCAAGCAATCTAGCCAGAGTTGTACATTCGCAGTGATAATTAAGAAATATGGCTTGCACTTAAGTGTTACTTGCTCAAGTTAACAGCAACTTCCATTATGTTGGCTTATTGCACCTATGCACAGAGATTGCTCCTAACCACCTAACAGCAAACACTGAAAGGACCATCTAAAATTTACCATTTCTACTTCAATGCACAAATTTTTGAAAGCAGAATATGGTTTTCATAGGGAATTTTGCTCACTGCTTGTCAATCCCCTCCCTCAGTATTTCTTAACGTCGCAGTGGCAAGTGTTGTATGTGCTATCAGTCTCAGGCAGGTGAACTTCCTAGTAAGGTACTGCTGTGCTGATGACCATTTGTACATCTTCTTATGCTTAGTAGAATTGCTTTATAGGGAAACTGTAGCCTGTGGCTGCAACCAACATGTTTTCACAGACTTGATATAAAGGAAGTCCTACATACTGAGCCTACAACATCCTTTAATCCGAAAATGGTTTGTGTCCTGATGTAACTGTTTCTGATCACAGAATTGCACTATACCACTAAATCTGCAGTTCACTCCAGATTTCATCATTATGTCATGTTAACACCTGTTTTAAGGAATAAGAAAATGCTGGAGTGAATAGTGCATAATATAACAGTATGATGTATAATAATGCATAGTGTTCAGTGAATAGCCATGATGATGGAAAAAGGGATATGGAATAAAGAAAGGCAATTTTACCATTTAAATTCAAATAAATGCAATATTCAAAAACTTCAAAATCCAGGATCACAATTTGGGTGAAATCCTCGCCTAAATCTTTTGGTCTGTGGGACTGTGTACTACCCCAGGAATCTTCCATTAAATTGTTTTCACAAATATAGAAACCTAATAAACTTTCTGTGGGCAAACCTTATACTGCTTGCTGCTGGTTTCAGAAGGGGGCATAGTACTTCTTTATTTCTTAAGGCATATAAAGGGAGAACGTACAGTCAATTCATTAAATCTTTTGAGTGGCATCCACAGAGATCTTCTGTGGAGATCAGGAAATACAATAAAGTGCTGGAGATCCACAGAATCCTCATAAAACTCAAATAAATCAACTTTACATTCTGTAGGAAGGGGCCCTATTCTCATGGACATACACAAATTACTAATAGCTTAAAAAATTATACCTTGAAAATCAGTATTGTATTTAGTTGAGTGCCTCCTAATCCTCCCGCCGGGGGGCCGGCCCCCCCCCCCCGGAAAAAAAAAAACAAACCCAAACCCAAAACAACACCAAAACCAAAAGACAAGGAATACTGAAATCAGAATAATTGCGTTGTGACTAAACAGGTATTGTACTTGGTTAGAACATCATTATGTAGATGGGGCAAGATTTCCTAACAACTTAATTTTCTGGATCTGAAGGGTGAGGGTTTCCTGGTCTATCAAGTCATAGCAGAGTACAGTGGACCCAGAATACATTATATCAAGACTATGTTTAGAGACTTGGTTGCTTACGTAGCACGTTCTCACTTAAATTAATAAGGCACAAAAGGGATAAACTGACTCATATAACTGCTTTAGGCACCTAAACATCCTAAGGACAATGTAAAAGTAGGCTGCTTCCTTCTTGAAGAGGTCAAACCCTTTTGTTTTGACAGACAGTTATATTAAAACATCTGTTCTTCAAGATACACCTTTGTAGACAGTACTAAGCTTCCATAACCTCAACATTTAAACAACAGAACCCTCTAGTTGATGGTATCTCAAGGCCTTATCTTGATCCTTCTTTCCTTTTAGAATTCTCTTTTTTCCTCAACTGGCAATTTCAAGAACTTGCCATGAGCTAAAGAATTCATTCTTGGTCTTTAAAACAATTTATCATGAATTTTAAAATACTAAATTAGTGCTTAATTAATTAACTTTGAGCGTCAAATATAAAAATTGAGCCAAATACAGAGTAGACAAGATTGTGCCTTGCAGGTATATTTAATACAGATGTGTGTATTAGGATGATTAGTTGTACAATTCAGTCTGATGACCACAATAATCTGTACCAAAATCAAGAGAATAACACACATACCAGTTGCAGTCAAAAGGAAAGAAATCCTGTACATGAAGGTTTCCAGTGTATTTAAGAAACCTTGAAGATCGTTGCAGAAGCGCCTGCTATCCACACGAAATCAATGCAACAAAACTGCCACTAAATCTATGGTTTAATCCACTTGGCAACATAAAGGTCAAAACACTCAAAACACTACAAATTACTCAATGAAACTAGTAAGTTATTCTTCAGAGAATTTTCACCACAAGTTTGTCCACAAGCTGCAAGTTCTTCTAATGCACATGTAATTTATGAAAAGAAAAAGTATAGGCCACAAACTGAAAGAAAACATTTATTTAATAAAAGTCAATACTTTCTTTTTAATATCTCCAAGCCAACACTGAACTAACTTTATTCAAGAATGAACATAATGTACAAAAAAAGGTATGTTTGTTATAAAAATATGCAATTTTTTTTTCTCCTGGTTATTGAGTTGAAAACATTTTGACAAGTGCAAGATATGTTTGGCAAGTAAATTTAAGTCACTCTTACCAATGACAAAGTTCAAATAATTTTGTAATCATAGTTTATTTAAGACTCATTGATAAAGTGGCATTGGAAATGTTGACCTCTAAAAAAAAAAAAAGGTATCACTGCACTGCCATGTTTATGAACCAAGACAATTGAACATCTTGATCTTATGTTGTCATAAATCAGTACCTTTAATCAGTGAAGACTATCCAACCTAATTCGAACTACTGAACCAGATAACTGACACCTACCACTGGAATACAATTTAGGAAAGGCAAACTACCACCATGGCCCTACATTTTTTGTATTGTTTGTGAACTGAGAGAGAAGACTAAGTAGGTTCATACATGTTTAAATCAATCTGACAGCTGTTGCAATGTGAAATCAGGGGAAGTATAGAAAAAGAATAAAGAATCATTGACAGCAATCTATGTTTATGAACACATGAGTGCTCACATATAAAACCAGATCTGATTAGGCTCAGTTATGCCTTGTTTGGATGGGTTTTTTTCCCCACATAAAAATCTAACTCAACCAGGACTCAAATCATTGATTTCTCTCAAACCACCACCAAGGAGGAAAAAAAGGGACCATTTATAGATATATCTGAAAACAGTGCAATATTAAAATACAATTTCACAACGTTTGAAAGAAACATGCTTTGGAACCTGAGCAAAAGGCGTTTTACTGACTTAGTAAAAAGTCACCCTGTATGTTGTTTTCATTGGCATCTGTTCTGCCAGATTAGTATGTTGCTCTTAGCAACTTTCATGGCCCCTAAATATTTAGTACACAGAAACTGCCAACTACTCGAGAGGTCTACTAAACTTTTCAGCTAATATTGCAGGCAGTCTGACACGCTGCTACTGGAAATGACCATACAGCCTAAAATTAACAAAAACTGTAAAAAGAAAAAGAAGCAGCCAAACTTATGCTTTTCTTTTTTAAACAGACTAAAGCGCTTCCACAACACTTAGATACGGTACTACACTGGTTTACAGTCTTAAGGTCGGCTCTTTCAAAATAAATATACTTGAACATTTACAACAAATGCCTCATGAATGCAAGCTCTGTCTTTATTACTTCAAGACCAGCTGGATAATAACTAAAATAAAAACATAATTCTGAAGCAGCTAAGTTACAAATCCTTTGTCAGAAACAGGCATGACTTGGTGCCACAGCAAAATCTTCCACCAGTATGCAGTAAGCAATTTTTGTTTTCCTGCTTAGCACCAAAAGGGCCACCACACACAGCAACCTCACAAAGCATGCAGTCATCTACTCTGCTGATTTTGTATGAAATAATAATTTGTGCTTGCAGGTCCTAGACTTTTCAAAAATGGGTATGAACAATAGGTGATTGAAGACATTAATGGAAACTCACTCATTTCTATGTGACTTTAGTGGACAAAAGATTTAATGACTAAAAAGCAACAGAATGTTGTGAGGAGTTGTGAGGGATTAGGAAAGCTCAGGTTGGTGCTTTAATTTGACTTAAAAGCAAAAAACTAAAACCAATCCTAAACAGCTCTATGTTCATGATTCTGGTAGAAGCAAACATGTATATGCCACTGAAAGGCATGGGCAGACCAATCTGATAAATGGCACCATCATCAGAGCAGAACAGCAACTTTTCACTGGAGTAATCACAAAGGGTGAACAACGAGTCATCACTTCTCTCGTCATGAGCACAGAAAGCAGTCACCGAGGCAAAAAAGAGGACACAGGAAAGAAGATATAGGAACCCACATGAACCTGGAAGACAAACACCACACATTAAACTGAGTTTTGAACATTCTGAGTGACCATTTTCCCTACTTTTAACATCACTATTCATTGATTCAACACCTTACATACTGTGCTTAAATGGATGGAACTGTTGCAAATAATGGTACACTAAACATATCACGAAATTACACTACTAACTTCGCTTGCAAAGATTTGCCTATATCATCATCTTTGGTATAAAACAGGCTTACAGACAGACTGATACAGTCTGGACAAACTAGTTCATTGTGGAAAAAGAATAACATGCTTACACGACACAGTATGTTTTACTCAGAAATGCATTTTAAAATTGGGCATCATAAACATGCAGCTATTTATGGTAGCTAATTATGAAGTAGTATGATTGTTCGTCTTACTACTCTACCAGTGCCTAAAAAGCACAGTGCAATACTTACTGGAAAGGTTTCCCCAGGGTTATCCTGCCTTTGTATCTACAAGCTGCATCTGAACATTTGCAGACATGCCACCTCCATAGCCTCCCTTGGACTGCATTTGGTTCTGAATTGAGCTCACCTGGAGACAGAAGGTAAAGGGGGGCAGAGAAAAGAGGACAAGCAGTGAGTTATGGCATCTTCCTGCTTCCAATTCTATTTCTTGTTTAGGTTTGGTTTTCAAGTGCTCCTTTAGCATTAAAGCTGCATTACTTTTGCATGAGGACATGTGCAGCGTAGGCTTGCTGGAATTTTCACTTCTGCAGGCAACTCAGCAAGAGAGAGGGAAGAACTGATGCTTGAGCACTTTTTCCTCTCTCCTAAAGAAAACTGATTCAGGCTTTCACTGACCTTCTTGATTACTCAAAAAAATTTAATCATATCTCTTACTAGGATTCGATTCCACTCCATCTGACAAGCTATAATTTACCTCGTTACATAGAAAGTGTTCTTGGCAAGTATGATAAATCAGAGAAGTTGACAGTGTTATGTTAGAAGCATAACAGACCACTTACAAAATATCTGCACTGTATGGCTAACTTCAGATAATTAAAAACAAAAAAAAAAAAAAAAGGACTTTCTAAACCCAAAAGGAGCTTTTCGTTTGTGAAAGGTTTTTTTATTTATCTACTGACATAACAGCATATGCTGTTTTCCTTTACTGCTTTATTCTTCTAGATGGCAGGGAATTTATTGTTTAAATCATACTCAGTCTACCAACTTCCCTGGAAATAGCTTATTTGAAGGTATTGTTAGTTTGATACAAAGAAATATATAAAGAACACTTCCCCTCTCACCCCAAGACACATACACCCCTCTATGGCTTTCACTGACTTTCTCAACAAAAAGGAAAGGAATCCATAGTTTTTTACTGCTTGTGTTGCATGAGTCAAAATACTAATGTCCAAGTGCCTGCAGGAAGACAACTCCAGCATTAAAGGTTTTGCCATTTTTCCTCTTCACCCCAGAGCATACATAACAAGTACACAATGAGCACAAAATAACATATGGAAGGCTACAGCTTCTGAAATTGAACTTGCAGCAAAGCCTATGCCTGCAGGGCACCACCTGCAATTATTATGTGTATGCTTCTTCACAGAGACCTCAAAACAACACTAGAAAACTCCTTAAAACAGCACTGGAGAAATATTTCCAAGTAGCTTGCACATTATTTTCCCCATCTACAAAGACAAAAGAAATATATTCTTCTCTACAGCAAAGCAAAACACATGCACACACACAAAATGAACCAGCACAACTCTTTCTTATACACAGTTTCTCAAGGCCAGTGTGAAAGAAAAAAAAAAAAACAACAAGAAAATAAAACTGCAAAAGATCAGTTTTTTGTGTATTTAAACTCAATCTTCTACCTTGGTGCTTTGCTCAAATAAGTGATACAGCTACAGCAGCAAAGCAAAGTTATAGTCACATTTTTCCTCAGGGGAAAAGCGTTCAGAGCCAATACAGACTACAAACTCAGTAAAAAAGTGTGGATAAGTGCATCCACATTTACTGGGTAGTGTTTAAGAACTCTGACATTTTGCCAAGCTGGTCACATGCACCAAACATCTTCTGTTGCTCACTGGAACAAAAGGAGTTTGAATTTATTCCGGTGGTGTGGGTTGTTTTTTTCCCCTCTCTCAGACAATAATTAACATACATGTAAATGTATTCACAAGAATGACTTGAGGATGGCATTCATTTCACCTGAATGACCCTTGCTCTAGTGAAGAACAGCTAGAAAAACATCTCCAGGCCATGTCACCTTCCAGCCTGATAACCTGCATGGCTGAAATGGAAATTTTTGAGTACTTCTACAGGTTAGAATAATTTTTCTGGTACTTGAGTCACACACACAGATGCTTGTGTTAGTGGGTAAGGAAGTAGCCATCTGAAACACAGAGGCTATTACATCTAAAGCAAAGAGAACACAGCAAATTAAACTTGACTGCATTAGCAGTTCAGTGGCTGTTTTGTATATGAAAGCTTATATAGGAGATACACAACATTAAAAACACTGAGCAAAAGCAGGTATAACAGCTGTAGGCCATCAGGTGTTACTCCTGAAGCAGTCTGAGCTACAAAAACATGCACCATGTAATGCAGTAATTTTTTTCTTTCCCAAAGACGCCGCTGCCTTCCTTTGATGATACATAACAGCAAGGTTGTTCTCTCTTATGTCTAATTTAGATAGGGTAAGAATCTAAAGATTTTGGAAAGTGAAAGGATTGCGCCAATTAGAGATCATACAATCTGTTGTGCTGCTTATGTCTCATTAATTTTCTTCTTTCCTTTTCTTTCCCTTTTAGAATTAGGAAATTGCACAGACGGTGGAATTTCTTTGAGAAAGAAAACAAGTGAAAACTAAGAAAAGGACAAAATACATGAACTCAAAGACTAAAAAGAGGAATACAAAGCAGAATAAGAAAATGAGAGACTTCACTATGGAATATGAACATAAAAGAAGGTGGTGATGATAATGAGAAAGAAACAGTGCACAGAGGACTCCTACTGTTTAAATGTACCTTTGACAAAGGAGTGAGACACTCTACAGAGAAAGCAAAGAAAAAAGCAAAATATTTCAGTAGTCAGAATGTTACTATGCTCAGAATTATAAGGGCATGTAATACAGAACAATGCTGACGAAAAAAAGGCACAGACCAGACAGATAGCAAATAAGATCCAAATTCATACGGCAAAAGCTAATGAAATTGCAAAAAATCCTCCTAAAGTATTCAGAAGAGAGAAGGCACAAGGAGGTTCATGAAGGAGTATAATATGTCCATACTATAAAGGAAATTAAGCAGCAGAAAAACATGGAAGTTAACATCGTAATCTTGGAATTTACACCATGAAGAATTAACAAGGAGACTGGATGGAATATTACCACAATAAGTCACCACAGAAGAGGCAGGAAAATAGCAGTGTGAAAAAGCAGAGATTTGTGCTTCTGAGGAGAGAGGGAAAAACAGGATTATTTTTTTCATAAAGATCCATTCTATATGGGATCAAAAAAATTACTCTGGTCACCGACACAGCATATTATCCAAATGAAAAAAAAGTGAAAAAAAGGAGATAGCCAGTTACGAGCTCTCAAAATGAAAAAGTTATGCAGAGAGACAATAATGATTACCTACTACCTAGAGATTAATTGGGTATTTCATAAGGCAAAGATGAGGGCAAGCAGAGGGAAATGTCTGAGGTGAATGAGCAAAGCTTAAGGCAATCACAACAATCCTCACAAGGGGCAGCTCAGCTGTGAGAATGAGGAAGGTTCTCACAAGAGGGACAACAAACATAAAAAAGCAAAAAGCCATGCTGAAAAGACAAAACAAACAAAAAACCCCCAACAAACCAAACCTGCTACTTTATTTTAATTTATAATCGCTTTAAATATTAATGTAATATATTGCAGTAAATGAATAATTAGCTTTAACTGAATTTTATCAAGTTGAAGCTGTGTTTGTCTGTTTAACTTGCTTAGAGATGTTTTCATACAAATCACTTCCAACCCATTGCACTGTTTCTGGGAAAATGTAGCATATTGTTTGCCATGTCAAATTTTCTAGCTTTGCCCTTCCCCAATATGCACTGAGTTACAAAAGTTTTTGTTTGATCTCAATAAGCTGTCAATCAGCTGAAACTACAAATGACCTCATTTGCCTACATTAAAATGGTCTTTTTCCTTTACAACTCTGCTTTCTACTTTGATACCTCTGAGAACTCTTTTTTTCTCCTTTGTCAAAAATTTTCCATCATTTTAATCTCAAAACATTTTTTTCCTTTAAAGAGTATTACTATGGTCAAGAAGTTAATTTTCATCATTATCTACATACAACCCTTTTCTAGGGTGCATATTATTGACTTTAAAAACAGAGTGACATTTCACATAAGTATGAAGCTGTACACAAGAAATCTCTCCTCATAAGGTGATTTTCAGGATCTGCCTTACCTTCTGGTTTTCACTTTCAGGGACATAGAAATATTTACTGCTCCTGTCATCTACAGGAAGCCACAAAACCTTGCCTCTGACATTGTTGCTTGCTCTGGAAATAATTCACACTGCAAATAGGGCTACATAGTACAGAAAAACCTCAAAAAGAACACTCAAGAAAATTTGTGTGCACCATAAACTGAGGTAAATCAGTTTTACATAAACTATATTTAAAATAGCTTAAAGCATTTAAGGTAAGAAATCTAGTCAACTATGAGACACTTAGAAGTTCTGTAAAGTACTCTAGGATATTTTCTAGATACACCTCTATTTTAGTGCATATATGCCATCAGAACAAAGTATTCTACACACAGCCTATACAATTTATACAGAATCTACTAGGTATTGTCCATAAATAGAGGAATTTTAAAAATGCTATTCCACAACCTTGAATGCAAGAGTTTAGGATTTAGGAATAAGATGCTAGTAGGTTGCTCTTTCATAGAGATTCTTTCTCATAGTTGAAAAATTTAAAAAAATTGCTGCAGCCACAATATACACATACAGTGTCCCTGTATTCTGTTTAAGGTGAAATGCTCTTCATCTGCTCGTGCTTACCGAATTCATTCCACTGAATAGATCCCCAGATCCTACATGAGCTGTGTGAACGAAGTTTGTCGGCTCTCCAATCATGCTTCGGTCAATTCGCCGCCGTCTTTTCTGAAAGGAAGGTAAAGAAACCATCTAAATGAGAGTCACTGAAAAGACAAAACAATGTGTATCAAAACCCTAAAAGTTAACTGTCCACAGGATATTGCATACATTGCAACTTTTTTTCATAGTCAAATAGCATAGTCCAAATTCCCAGGTTAAATAAAATACTGGCAATACTGTCCTTTGCATCTTTTACTTGAAGGCAGAGTTGAATGGGGCTTTGAACATCCTGGTATAGCGGAAGGTGTCCCTGCCTGTGGGAGGGGGGTTGCAACCAAATGATCTCTAAAGTTCCCTCCAACCTAAACTGTTCTATGATTCTATGATCCATACTAGACCATGAGACCAGCACTGATACAACTCTTTGTATTCAGGAATGGTACAAGTGGAACTACCATTTAAGTCACCAAAACTTCTGTAAATTACCTTAATACCTTCCATGCTTTATTAGCAGTATCTGCAGTCTTGATGTGACAGATCAAATTTGAGACAAATTTGAGGTTAGTCATCCAAAACAAGAATTAAGGATCAAAGAGCACTAATATAGTCTACAAAAACACTAACTTACAGAATTTCTGATTTGCATGCCATGGGAACTTATGTCACCGTTTGTAATACCTTTCATGGTGATGTTCAGAACAATGCCTTGAGCCTGATCAGGATTAGTCACAGACATATCTTTACTAAACACTGTATACACAGATAACTTCCAGTCTGCATGGTTACAGAGTGTGAGCTGAAAGGGTGCAGTGCAGTAGTGAGGCAGGATGCCACATTAGGGACTCTGATTCCCACATGGTGAGACAGAAAACAAGAACTGCTTAACTTCTTCCCCCCCACAGTCCCTTGCCTTCTCAGAGTAACAGATTCATTTTTTATTAATGCAATAATATACAAATGAAAGATCAGAGGCAGTAAGGACTTCCTCTAATTAAATCTCCTTTGGTTGCCTGCCTCCAGCTAAGCATTTCATCTAAAGGAATAAAACGAGAAAACTCATTTCTTAGGCCAGAGCCAGGGAGCTTACACAGAGCAAACCATGCAGTGTGCAGTCACTGTATGCCCATACCTGTATTTGAAAAAAACCACAAACCAACCAATGACCCCACTCCCAAACAAGCAAAAACAAAAAAAAAAAAAAAAACCAAAAAAACCCCCAAAAAAGCAAAACCCACCTAACCCACAACAACCATACAATAAATAGTATGAATATCTCCATTTAAGGTGTGTCATACAAAATACAGATATAACAACTAGAAACCACTTGAGAGCTTAACTAAAAGCTTCCTATCATCTTAAAGTCCACTCAGTCTCATTTTTAAAGGTATATCTGTTTCTAATCTGCAATGAGATCGTAAGACCACCCAGACTAGAGACACAAAGGTACATGCCTCATGAGTGGGCTAGCTGCTATCGAAACACCACTACAGATTAATCTTTATGAATCACAGCCCACAACTACGAGAACACGTCATGGGGCTTAGCCAGCAAGTACCAAACACATTTAATCCTTTACCATACCTTTCCCCTACTACTAAAGTCAGATTTTGGTACATTTCAGTACCTTACTGCATCATATTAATAGCTGGGGTGAGGAGAAACACGTAAAACACTCGCACAGAAACAGCAAAACCACAGTGATCTATGCCAAAACTATCAGTGAACTCTCTACTCCCAACAAGACTAACAGTATCAATCAAGTAAAACAATTATAGCTATAAAAACATCTTAATGTATTTGAGGACTTTCACAGAGAAAATGTTTATGAAAATCAACTGAGATGTCTCAATTACAGAAAACATTAGTAGAGTTCACAGAGCTACAAACAGCCAAACAGAATCTATTACCACGCTCACAAATGCATTAATATTTCATCTAGAAGTCAAGCTCACTTATACATACAGTATACAATATCTTAAGTTATGCATGATATCAGCTATTAAAGCATATGTGACCCACACCAGGCTTATGCTTCCACTGGATGAGAACTGCTGATCTGACACATTCAGGAAAAGGAGCATCTCCACCAGATCTGGTGATTATTTTAAATGCACTTTGCTGTATTTACACAATATAGTACTGTAATATGCTGTGGAGCTGGCAGAGAAAGAAGCTCTAGAGAGCTGTATGAAACCTACCACTCCGATTAAACTTGTTTCAGGCCTGTAGCAGTTGCCCTTCTCTCCCTTAAAAAAAAAAAAAAAAAAAAAAGGGCAAACAAAAAAATAGCTAACAGCCACAGTTAGATTATTTTATATGTCTAAACAATAAAGCCCTGATTTCTTGGTTTTAGTAGAGTTTTGAAATGCAGAAAAAAAATGTAGATAATCCCAAAGCTTTTGGATTTTTTTTGTTTATTTACTTGTTTTGAAAACAACCAAATCCTTTCTTTGTGCCACTCAATTTCCTTTCCTCCCTTTACTTGCTGCGAAGATCACTGCAATGCCAGTAACAGAACTAGAATGCTGGATCTTGTGACTGTAAATGACTCTCTGCTAATCATCTGCTAGTCAACTAGTAACTAGTAGTTAAAGTGAACTGTCACCAAATACTGTTTCTTATCTTAAGTGAGGTTGTATCAGAGGCCATCAGCCAGTTACACCCTGGCAAGTGCCCACTGATGTGATCTCCCTGAAGCAATGGAATGGTATGTAAATACTCTGTTACATTAAGACCACAAAGTCATCTACCCTGAAAGACAATCAGACATCGGTTTGGTTTTTGTTTTCTGTTGGGTTATTTTTTTTTATTTTTTTTTTTTTTTTCCCTGCAAGAGAACTCAGCTTGCTTTACACTAGTGATTTAGCTTGGATCATGAGCATGGTTTTAAGGCAACTTTGCCATTCCACATTTACCATGCTTCGATTTTAATTTCAGAGGAATCTTGGAGTACAAATTAGACTTCTTTGGGATGAAACGCTAGCATTGCTAACTGACACTGAGCTGCTCCTACTAGAATGTGCCATTTCTGTAGGCACAGCCTCAGCCAGAGCCAAAATAACCAATTAGCATGGGTGAAGGAACACAGGGAGCACTGTAAAAAGTCACCTCTGTGCAAGGAATGCAACACAGGAAGCAGGAGCAGGGGAGCATGCCTGGAAAGGTTACAAAGCTTTTACAGAGGACACCGTAAATATTAGCTCTACCATCATTTTACTGTGCAGTTGTATTTTGTGAGGCCCTGTACCTCTAAGGATACATGCAACACCACTGTTCTATGAATAATAAGAATTAACACACAGATTGACTCTTCAGTAAATTTAGTATATTTAATTTGAAAGAAGCTGAGAAGCAGCACATTTATCTCTTACTTCAGAAGAAATTAATTGTACAATTGTACAGTTATGCTCATTTCCCTTCCACAGTTGTTCCTAACACAAGTCACATGCCTGAACTGGCACAGCCCATTGAAAATGAATTCCCATTAGCTGTCACCCATGCCCCAAACTCCGCTTGCTAACATACCATAAATAATTAGCCTCCTAATATATACATATGCCACTAACCACTGTAGTAATGAGATCTGGTTACAAAAGTGATATATAAACCAGCCGCATGCTTATAATGCTAGTGCAAACGACTTCAACATACATGCACCTGAGTATTCGGAGCATCTAAAGGTTGGCTTTGAACATGTTTTCTGACAGAACACTTACATGTCCCAGCTCTAGCACCCTCACTGCAATGAGACACTATGGCCTACATCTGTTTTATTTGTGACTATTTCTTAGCAGGGGGGAAGTAGAAGGAAGTTCACATTATGATTAACTGGGCTGTCACCTTTCTTGCTGGCTTGTTCCAAGTTACTGAAGCATTTGTTATCAGTGGGCAAACAAACAAATCTGAATTGTAGCACTGTAGTATTAAAGTCTCAACTGTAGTATTTGACTCTCCCTTCTTTCTCCCCAGCCTTGTCCTAAGGCAGTTCCTTCTTTACTAAGGGGGGATTGTTGGCAAAGAGCACAACAGAGGTGACAGGTAAGACTTGTAAAGGGATCCTAGAAGTAGATTATGAAATCTCATAATTTAATGACTTTATTCAGTTTGTTCCCTTGAAAAAAATCTGCAGAATTTGAATTGTGAAGTACACACCATGTAATCTTCACACCACACAAAGAATAAATAATCTTCAAACAGAAGACACGTGGGTTTGTGCATTAGATGTTTGAGAGGAATGGAAGTGGTCCAAGCACCCATCTCAGAAGCTTTGCTTTGAACATACACTAGAAGCAATGAAACTGGATCACGTATCAGTTTCCATAGTAATGAAGTAAGGAACTGACATATCTATTCTTGATCTCCAAGTGATGCCTTGCACCCACAAAGGGTAGCATCTCTTTCCAAGTACAAGATGAGAATTCAGAAAGCCACCAACAGCTGCATCAACACAGGAATAATTTTAACTGTGCAAGTTTCTTGAAACTGTTGGTGAGCAGTTTAAAAACATCTATTTGAGGAAAAAATTAATTATAACACATAGATAACCTGCCTTTCAGCAAAGCCACAGGCATTTTTCTGAAAAGCCATTTTCACAGGTCAAAAAACTACCTATTGCAAGACATTTAAAACTGTAGTTTGTTTGTCTAAATAAAGAATTTCCACTGTTGGGTCCAGAGGAATGTAAAATTTCCTTTTTATTCCCCTCTATTTTTGGCTTGCAGGGAAGAAGTGACCTTTTTTGACTATCTCCAAATTTTGTTCAGAGGCTAGGTCTGTATTTCTCTAGCTCAAGCCAATTCATAGTGATGGCAATGGTTCTGAATTAGGCAAGTTCTTTGCCTGTATACATACATATGAAAAAGAACAGGTTTGGAAATTTTTCTCCTTATGCATCTTTCTCTGCCCTTCAGGACAGGCCACTCAAAAATTAAGAAAAAGAAAATACATGCAGAGTAACATCAAGGTCTCAAATGTGTATTTGAGTGATCCTAGCAGGCTGATGATTATTTTCTGGAAGCTGCTAAAAGAAGTCGCAAGTGAAGTCAGAGCATCATACAAAGGTGTCCCAAAGTCAAGTACCAACCTACCTATGCTAGGAATCAAAAGCAGTCTCTTCTGTTTAGCTGGCAGAAAACCATGTTCTGCTAAGTCTAAGCCAGAGTTTTTGAGAAAACTGCTAGATGTAAGTGGCACACAGCACTTCAAAGGATGCTGCAACATAAAAGCCTGTGCGGATTTGATCTGCAAAGAGCTCTATCTCAGCCGCGGTCAGCCTTCAGATAGAAGTGGTATGTGGGGGTGAACGAGGAACACACTTCCGAGGCATAAAGCAAAACATGGTGGAAACTGAAGAAATTCAGAAGGGATAAGTCACCACCATATCTGGAACATGCAGAGTTTCCAAAAACGTTGCTTTATTAAAATTCCCATTTATTGCACTTTTCTCATTGCACCTATAATTCATCTCCTCTTTACACACAAGAAAAACTGACAACTCTTTTTCCACACACCCAGGTGCATGCTGTTCTGAGAGCTTAGAATCTCAGACAAGTAAACTTGAAGAAACCAGGCAACAGAATTCCCAATGCCCTCAGTGCAAGCCTACTACAAGGAACACACAGCGTACATGTACACTTGCAACAAATTAGTGGCAGGGGAATACTAGAACTTTGCAACTCACATTAAGAATAAACATTTTTTGTATTTTAAGTCACAAGTAGTAAATTTTTGTTTTGACCATTCTTTTCAAAACTTAACACAGCTACAGTTGCTTCTCATTTGAGAACATTTTATTATTCTTCATTAATATCATTATTCTACCACAAGGCAAGGATAACACTTTCCCATTTACCAAAATGTTACAAATGTCAGTTTTCAAGACTGTACTTCCATATATATATATGGTTTTGTCTTATTTTATATGCAGCAACAGTATTTTGCATGTGAGATATTTATGTCTTATATAAATACTAATATCATATATTGCATTTCAAGGCATTTCTCTGCCACTTCGGTTACCTGTGCTCCAAAAAGTGTAGGGCACAGTAAACTAAATTAGAAAGGAAATAACATACTGATCTATCTATTCTGATCTTGTGCAACATATTTCCAAATAGACCAATATGAAATGACCCATACATAAAGCAGCAAGTGATGCACCTTCCTTTTTCTGACACTGTTCTTCGTGTCTTTCATTCTAACTACCTGTAGAGAACAGAACTCTGGTTCCATTTTGTCATAATTTTTCCTTATTCTGCAAGACACTCTACTATTTTTCATTATGTGTTATTTTGGTTTCACTTGTTATTTCAATATAAAATCTGTAAGTTTGCCACAAAGACTGACATACAGAAAAAAATTTTAAGAAATGACATTCATTAAGTCATAATCCCTCTTCTTTATAGCCTTCCTTTCTGAATAAAATGATGAGAAATTTCTGCTGTACTTAACTTCAAAACCAGCCTTGATACATAATTAGGGAAAACCAAAGCAAAATACCATGCTTTAGCACCTTGTCTGATGCACAGCAAAAGCATCAACTTCCAGAGACTCATTTTCCAGTTTATTCTTTAAGAAGACTGAGGATTGTGTAAATCAAGTCATAATATTCCACATTACAGTGGGCTACTGCAGCAGTATTTGAGGCTTCAGTGGGCCCCCTTCACCTGCCAAAACTGCCTTCAAGTCAGCAATGCTTACTGCTAGCTTGCAGGCTCAGTAACCCAGTCAAGTAAAAAAGTAGCTTTTCCCTTTTCTTAAATGATTACTGTAATAAAACAGGCTTATCTCTCTTGGCAAGAAGATAAGAAAAGAACATTTAATTCCCCTCTGAAGCCCTGGTCAAGACTTAATAAATTTACTCCCTCTACTGGGAAACTCCCGCCGGTGAACAGAGAAGTGAACCATCCATCTGGACGTAATAAACAGTTGCCCTGCAAAATTAATTTCTGTGTTCAGAAAATGACCAGTTACATTTATTACCTCTGAAAATGTTGCTCTTTTCAAAGCAGAAAAATGACTGAATTCAGAAAGTTACACATATTTTAAACTTGTCTCTACAGCATGAGGGTCAGTTTTTCAGACTGCTCAAGTCGCTGATATCTCAGTCACTGAAATGGCATCATATACACTAAGAAGCAATTCAGTCTACAATAGCTGTTTGCAAGCTTGACTTTTAAATAACAGCAGGGTAATTTGAACACAATGAAGTATAATTACTTTTAACCGCATCATCTAATCCTTTTGCCACACTAAGAGATCTAAAGTTAATATAAACAACCCTAATCCCCAGCTCTCCTACAGTAGAAGAAATCCCAGTAGAGCCATCACAACTGCTGCTTTTAAGGTAGACAGGACAAATGCAGTGCCTTGTGAATTTCTTTCCAAGTCAGTGATAGGCAGAGATGTGATTTGCCCCCTCCTTTTTTTAATAGGAATTATCAGATTTATATGGCAGCTTACAGCTACTTGTTTAACTTTCCTTCACAAATAACCCTCAAACAGCAACCCCTTCTTTGAGACCTTACTATTCATTTATTAATAATTTCAGACTAACACAATGCAAAAACCAAGCTCTTAATCTGCTAATTTACTCTCTGGGATCTTCAGCAGCAACCAAGATAGGTGTTTCATAACTTTTCCCTGAGAACAAAGTAATTATTAAACTTTTCAATGATAGAGCTCTCTGTTGA
This sequence comes from Neopsephotus bourkii, assembly GCF_033783945.1. Lineage (NCBI taxonomy): Eukaryota > Metazoa > Chordata > Aves > Psittaciformes > Psittacidae > Neopsephotus > Neopsephotus bourkii. Next base: position 468,694 of record NW_026901918.1, read on the forward strand.
AACAGAGCTGTTTGCTTGCTTTGCATTCAAGAACTCATCTACAATTTCAAAAGCAGTACAGGCCAGAGATAAAACTAAGATAGAAATCTAAGGAAAGGATTTAATTAAAGACAAGATAGTCAAATATTTCGAGACAGGGGATTCAGATGGTTACAGAAAAAACAGAGAGAAAACACCCTTCATTTTTCCTTCTTTGATCTCTGCTGCTTTTTGTATCTGCTCTGAAAGAGCACCAGCAGCAAAGGAGCTCCTATGCTGTGCCACTCAACTGATGCTCTGTATGCTAACACAGAGGAAGAGCTAGTCACTTGCTTAGAATAAGAAGTATCACATCACCTTGTAGAGGTGGCTTTCTGTCCTCCCACGTATGTGCTGTAACGCTCTCAAAATAGTCTGATACACACCGGATGTCTGTCTTTCAAGATACGCTGTGGTCTGAGTCACGCGTTTGGGTTCTCAATATTGACCCATCAAAACTACCTAAAAAGGTCTTAGAGTGTCTTCCATCAAGCCGTATATAAAGCAGCTGCAGGGACAAGAATATCCATTGTATTTGGCTTTGTGTGTTTTAAGAGGCATTTCTCCAAACAATCGCCCCTAATTAGGAACCTAGAAATTCATGTTAAAGCCAACAATATGCACATACATTTATAAAGCTGAAATGCTAATATACTCCCATCCCTTAACAATCTGACAATTATGCAGCAAATTAGTACTGTGAAACCAATGGCTGGATGTATGGGATCATCATATAGCCAGCACTGTATTTTTGAAGAAAAGGCTGCACACCTCCCAGACACTTCCATGAATACTGAGGTACTTTTTCTCCGCCCTCCCCCCCCCTCCCTTTTAAGCCCATGAGCTTACACTGCCAATTCCAAGAACTATGCAAAAATTGATTAAATTAAAGAGATAGCATCCACAGTAATGTTAGAATTCCAGTCAGGCACTAACAGATGCATACTTTTAACTTTTAATTTAATTTTTGAACCATAAATGGACACTGACTGAAGAAGCACAGATGAAGAACTAGACTTTTACGTTTGAAATCTCCTATGTCAAGAGGTCTACCATACAGAAGAAACACTAAGAAACACAACTAAGATAATATGCAAGATAGATTAAAATGCTAGCCACCCCCTTCAAATCACCATAGTTCAGTGGCAGATTTATTCTAAGGCAGTAACGTGGTGGTAAGCACAGTGTTCTGACGAGCTGTATAAACCTCATCAACTGAAAACACCAAAGCTGCTATCATTACTAACACACTTCTCAGCCCCTTAAATGGTCAGTTTCTAGCAGACTGCTTTAAGAGTCTTGATTGTTTATGGATCTTAAAAATTATGGCCTCATCAGAACCAAAGCAGGAGGAATATCGGTACAGGTTTTCACACCAGCTCTTAAGCAACAGATATGAGTAGCAGGCCTTCAGCACAGTCTGCTTTCATCGAGTTTTCAAAAAATCCAGGATGCTACCTGACTTCTCCAGTTAAAGGAGAAAGGAGTTAGGAAATTGAGACAAAGGACTGAAAAGAGGTAAGTTTAATAAAAATGTTAGTTATAATTAGCATCTAATAGATTATCAAATGTACATTAGATTCGGACTTTAAGCAAAATCACTTGGCATTTACTGACTCAACCAGCAGAAAAACCCAACAAATCTGCCACTTCCTGAACTCCCAAGCAAAGGAACTAGCAGTTCCATTCACAATTATAAAAAAAGACAAAAGAAAAGGCAAAATGAAAGAATGTAAAATGGCAGAGAAACTGACTTTATCAAATCTTCCAGCCTGATTTTAAATTCAGCTTCACATGAAATTAACCTATTTTGTAAATGAATACCTCAAACTGGATTGCATATTGTTATCTCATGCAGCTCTTTTGCTTTTAGCAAACTCAGCATCTTCTTGAATCTTTTGAAGTGGTCACTTTTTGATGTGTTTACACAATATTCCATTATATTATGATGGTGTTACTCATCACATGGTAAAACTGGCAATTGTAGCCTATGTTTTCTAAATAAACAGGAAAATTTGCCAAATGAGGTCAAATGACGAGGAAAGACAATAGATCTTTTTAAAGAAATGTGTTTAGCTCAGACATTAAAGGGAACTTGTTCCATTCCAGATGCTTAAAACAAATTTAAGCCACATAGTAAATCAGAATCCATTCTTTAGTATAGGCAGTAAGTACTGTTCTTTTCAAAATACATATTAAAATAATTTTAAGGTGACATTTATAACTTGTAGCTTGGCTGCCATATTATACCACGAATTAACTTGTTTTTCAAGTAAACTTATTTTCACTGCTTCTGGTGATTAATGCCTCTAACAACAGAAAGGAGCCCAACCAAGCAGCAGTTGTCTAAGATAATAATACTGGTTTTCTCCTATAACAGCTTCTTTAATGTCTTTAGATGGCTATGCAGTCTGATCATAGAGTAAAAGATAATTTATCAATGATAAGAATAGCAGGACACAATGAACAAGGCTGTGATACTGGCTTGTGGTATCTCAGCAAAAATCAGAACTTAGCATTGAACATACACACTTTTCTTACAGTTGCCAAGCTGTGTAACTTCTAACATGTTAGCTGCTGTCTGGAACAAATACTTATTACCAACCCACACAGCTGGAAACAAACTTCATCACTGCACCTTTTGGAGTGAATACAGAGCTGTGACACAGGTTAAGGGAAAAAACTGGTGCACATTGTATGGAATCACAGAATGGTTTGTGTTGGAAGGAGCTGTAAAGATCATCCAGTTCCAATCCCCCTGCCATGATCAGGGACACTTCACACTAGACCAGGCTGCTCCAAGCCCTGTCCAACCTGGCCTTGAACACTGCCAGGGATGGGGCAGCCACAGCTTTTCTGGGCAACCTGTGCCAGGGCCCCACCACCCTCACAGGGAAGAATTTTTTCCCAATGTCTAATATAAATTTCCCCTCTGTCAGCTTAAAGCCATTTCCCTTTCTCTTGTCACATCATGCCCTTCAGAAAAGTGCCTCTTCAGCTTTCTTGCAGACTCCTTTCAGGTACTGGACGACTGCTCTAAGGTTTCCCCTGAGCCTTCTCTTCTCCAGGCTGAACAAGCTCAACTCCCTCAGCCTCTCTTCATAGGAGAGGTGCTCCAGCCCTCTGATCATCCTTATGGCCTCTGGACATACTTGAGCAGGTCCTTCTCATGTAAGGGGCCCCAAGACTGAATGCAGTACTGCAGGTGGGGTCTCACAAGAGTGGAGAGAGAGGACTGAAAGAGTGGGCTTGTTCACCCTTTAGAAGAGACATCTGCTTGTGGTCTTTACAGTCTTTCACTGCCTGACAGGATAGTACGGAAGAAAAGGAGACTTGGAGGTGGCACAGTGATAATATGAAGAACTACAAGTGGAAGTTGCAAGACAGAAAATACCAATTAAAAGAAAAAAAAATTAATTGTGATGTAGGTGGTCAGACACTGGACCAAGAACCTAATGAATCTGGATTCCATCGTTGGAGATCCCCAGAACACAACTAGACATGTCCCCGTGAAAGCTGGTCTGGTTGATTCTACTCTGAGTACGCAGATTGCACTAGATAACATGCATAAGTCTTTTGTCAGCTAGATGATTTTTCAAGTCTCTAACTTCAGCTGCTGATAAAGGAGAATGTAGAGCAGGGCTGTAACTGACTTCACTGTTTCACAGATGTTGTATATTCTCCCCAATGATCAAAATTACTGGAGAGATCACATGTTGAAAGATACAGATCAAACGAGTGATATAACATCACAACACAAACTTTCTGGAAATTTCTAATAGTTTCTTAATAAAAGCTGGTAACACACAGTAAACTGCATCATGTTTCACTTGCTGACCTTTACCAGAAAGAACACAGGAAATACTCGTAAGGTCATCTGACATGACAAGAGCTGTAGTTTTCTCAAGAACACGTGCCAGGATTACAACATGTAGTCCCTCCTGCTCAGCCAAATGAACGTCATTCCCCTTCTCAGCTACAACACAAGCAAAGCTTTGGGTATCTTTACGTACACTGCACACTGAAATTACTTCATTAAGGAATGATATTTTGTGCTCACAGATCCTGTAGTAAGCCTTTCTAGAGCTAGCTGGCTAAAATAATGTAAGCATCTGCTCACAGTTAAACCTATATGGAAGCATACATATTGCATTAGATACATTACATACAAGACTTCTGTACTCCCATGTACATTCTGGATACATGCATATACCAAACTATCACAGAAAAATACAAGAACAAAAAATAAACTATTACCTCCAAACAAGTAATTGCCACTGCCAGATACAGGATCCTCAGTCACACCATAAAAAATAATCTCTTAATGAAGGCCATCACTTTCTCTGGACTGGCTAGTTAAAACACCCACTGCTCTTAATAGCTATAAATGCACTGACATATGGTCGCAAGCAGCAGTCTGGTACTGCACTCTGTGATTCACCTTTGGCTATGACAACGTATCAAAGCATTTTTTTTCTGATACTTTCAGAAAATCTTCACATACAACTCAGTAATACCCTTAACTAGGAGAGGGAGAAGATGGATCTTCAGGAGTTACAGCACTGATATTGTTTCCTAATAGGATTAACAAGTGTAAGATCTAGTACTTATGTGACAGATGAAAACAAAGCCACAACATTTAATATCCTCAAGAGTCAGCACAGACACAGGGAACTCATCAGCTTTTAAATACCTGTGTGAGTATCATCTTAGAAGCTTAACATCAGTTTGGCCAAATAGCTGCAGCTTATTGTTTGTTTATATGCATTTGCACATGAAATACATCACTATTCAACTGCTTTTCTAGTACCTCTAACTTCACAGTGAAGTTTTATCAAAACTAACTTGATCTAAACCATAGAATGGCTGGAAAGGACCTTAAGATCATCTAATTCCAATTCCCCTGCCATGGGCAGGGATGGCTCACATTAGACCATGTCACCCGTCCAACCTAGCATTGACCCAGGTTGGTTCAACCCAACCAACTGCCAGGGATGAGGCATTTACCACTTCCTTGGGCAACCTGTTTCAGTGTCTCACCACCCTCACAGTAAAGAACTTCTTCCTTACATCTAACCCGAACTTCCACTGTTTAAGTTTAAACCTCTTGTCCTAGCACTACAGTCTCTGATGAAGAGTCTTCTTCCAGCATCCAAACAAAGATACTTACTTTTTTTGGTACAAATCCTTTTTTAAAGGAAGTATTCTTCCTATTATATTTAATGTGTGTCAGATCCATGACACACACTCCTGACTGCTGACATTTCTGGCAATCTTCTCTTTGGCATTTACTTGCTAAGTTGTCACCTTTGTGAACTCATTAACTCTGGGTTTTCCTTGCTTGCTCCTATTAGGACTTACGCAAAGCTCCTAAATCTGACTGTTTGAAAAACTGATCATCTGGTTAATTTAGGTAAGTCACTGGAACAACGGCATACCACAATACGCATGATGTAGTCTCTCTTTACTTGCTCTTGAAATTTAAAGCAAGGAGTGCCAACCTATAAAAGGGAAGTGGGAACACCATCCCATATTCTCCCCATACTATGAAAAAATCATGCATTTGAAAGGTTATCCCACTAGTGGACATGAAAATTATGGCATTATACATAAAATTAAAATTAAAAAAAACCTACAAAAAAGCAACAGTAAAACAATCATCCAAGACAATTTAGCAACAGATGGGGAAGTAGATATTTTAGGGATGCTGATATGCCAGGCCCACGCATAGCATAGCTAGAAGCTTCTCTGGAAGAGAACTCTACCAGCAGCTCTTAGGAAATGTTCAAATCAATAGCTGTGCTTTGACTTAAATTAGCTTTCTGCTCAGCTTTTGGCCTATTCAGAATAGTATCCAACAGAGCAGCCACACAGAAGCCTGTGCCCAGAGTGCAGTTATTCAGGAGCTGCTTAACAAAACCCTAACAGAAGCATGAGGGCAAAGGAAGAGCAACATGATGTGGCATTGGATATCCGTAGACTTGAAAGACAAAGAAAAAAGGAAAAACTTCTAGTCCAGTACTGTATTCCTACCTATTTCAGTTCAACAAGGAAGTCCTTTCAAGGAGTGTTCTGCTTTCCCTAGTGAAATAAAGGAATCCTTGCTGCCTTGCCCAACCTGCTATCAAAAGGAAAACACTAGTACCAAGCATGTACAGACTGTTTTGCATAGTCTAGCCGAGGCATGCCACAATTCCTCAGGTTTTGAGTATAAACAATTATAAACTATTTAAATTTCATCAAGTCAGAAAGTGCCCCAAACTCCTAATTTATTTGTCAAATTCTACTCTTGTAAACGCAGCCCCATTGAAAAGAAGTATTCAGGAGCAGTGGCAATAGCTTTTTCCACTAGCTGTACTAAGACAACACACAAATTCTGTTGAAGACAGCCTCAAAATGAATTTATCTGTGATAAATTTATTAGTGTGAAAGCAGAATATCTATTATTGTGTCTCCTACTTTCATACCTTTTTGTCACTATTCCTTCAGTCTAGTACAGTCAATTCTGAAATTGGATCCAATGGATAAATCCTGGGAATTTAGTGGCTTTCTCAGTGTGTCAGATGTATGGGTCTTGCCAGAATAAGCCCATATTTAGGAGCTTCTTAAGACAGGAAGAACAGGAAAGCACAGTTCTTTAACATTCAGCAAAACAGGGGAAGCTTTGGCATTGCAACACTGAGCATCATGGTGCTCTCTCAGATCCTGCAGGTTTTTGAAATTCAGAAGGCTGTGGTACTCCTGCTGTCCCTCTGGTGTTTGCTCCACATCTCTTTATTCACTACCTGGTAAAATGAACGTGTGTGGAGGCATGGACAGCCAGAGAAATTTCATCCTTCCAGGTGACTTGGCATTTACAGCTCACCATATACTCACGTCTCAGGAGTCTTCCCTGCCCCAGCTCCTCACTCCTCTTTATTGTAGCCGCTGTCCTGGTCCCCTAAAGGTATCAGTCAACTTTGTCAGCTGACAGCCATCCAGGCAGGAATTTTACTGATATGCTACTGTTTTCTCCTACTGGAAAGAACAACTGATTTACAAGTCACCTCGATAAAGAATCCCAAAGGCTATAGAGTTAAAAGACGATAAAGTAGTATTAAGAAATCCTGCCACTTTAAGCTTCTGGCTATTCCCTCACTTTTCTTTGTCATAAATTATTTGTAGCAGCTATGTTTAAGTCACTCCTGAAAAAAAGGGAATTGCTGTAGCTCTTCAGAAGCTTAAAAAGTTTGTCTTAAAAGCAATGTATACTGGGTTTATGCTCCAGCTGCTTTCATTCAAAGCCGAACAGCTTCAGAAGTGGCCCTAGTTCTCTCCATCATTCTAGACAATCTTAAATATAGTATCTTAAGCTTTGAAGTGTTAATTTTATCATATTACGCTGAAAATGCAAATACATTTTAAGTACATTTTAAGAATCTAGTATTCTTTAATAAAACTCAAGGGCTAACATAAGTTTTTCCACTAAGAACAGAACAAAGGGGTTTTGTTTTCCAGCTGCAGAGCTAAAAAAGTCAGAAAGCAGAAAGATGCATGCACTATCAAAAACATTTCACATTCTGTCTTCCGGATCACTAAGGAGAAAACTGAGACTCAAACCTTTCTGCTCTTCCCAGTTGTTTCCTTGCAGGCTCCATTTTCAGACTACTCTTCTGTGTTTTAAGATTACATAGCTACAGTTAGTTCTTGATTAAGAAACTACAACAAGAGAACTTGCATAAAACACAATCTAAAACTTAGGTGTGGTTATCTGCGGAACAGTATGAGCCATACCGCAGTTAGCATCCCACAGCATTTCTTGTTTCACACACTTCAAGTGTCTGTTATGTTCAGTCTTAAAAAATAAGCTGTCAGCTAAGTTCACTCCTGCAGTGCCTGCAGAGGCAACAATGCTAGAAGCCTAAGTTGAATTCTATTCCTTCTTGGGCATGACGAAATTCCAGTGAGCTGAGGCAAAGGGATTACTTGCAGATAACTTACTATACCAGTGTAGGAAAAAGATTCAGCTTGACTCTGAACACAGACCAAGTTTGCAGACCTGACAACTGTAAATTTTACTTATTTTCAAAAGTGGTTTCTTGTAAGAGCTGATCACTTGATGTACATTTTATTGATCAACAAAAAACTATAATGTAAAACAGACTTTCAAGGTGCATTTCAGAGCATGCTTCAAAGGGAAAATTTTCCCTCTCATTTTTAGGTAAAAAATACAAGGATATAACCCCCTCAAAAAATCCTCTCATTCTTTCCTTTTCACTGGGTAATAAAGTAAGCTGACCAATTCTGAATACTGAAGTTATTATGTAATGTAAGACTGTGTAGAGTACCTGATCTGAAAAAATACTTTTCCTATTATGTAAAGATAGATCAGAGTGATGTAAGCTCTTCTGTCCACTCTGACTAAACAGAAATTAGTGTTTACACTGGTGTCAAGTTCAGAAAGAGTGAGCAAGAGACAAAAGATATTGAAGAATGTAATTTTGGTGACATAAAGCATGCTAACAGCACCATACACAGAGACTGATTTTACTGTCTTCAAAGGATGAACAAGATTCGACACAGGGGACTGGAGCAACTCCCATATGAAGGCAGGCTGAGAAAGTTGGGGCTGTTCAGCCTGGAGAAGAGAAGGCTGCATGGAGACCTCATAGCAGCCTTCCAGTATCTGAAGGGGGCCTATAGGGATGCTGGGGGTGGACACTTCATTAGGGACTGTAGTGATAGGCCAAGGGGTAATGGGTTAAAACTTAAAGAGGGGAAGTTTAGATTGGATATAAGGAAGAAATTCTTTCCTGTTAGGGTGGTGAGGCAGTGGAACAGGCTGCCCAGGGAGGTTGTGAATGCTCAAGGCCAGGCTGGACGAGGCTGATATGGTTTAGAGCAAGGTGTCCCTGCCCATGGCAGGGGGGTTGGAACTTGATGATCTTAAGGTCCTTTCCAACCCTAACTATTCTATGATTCTATGACTATGGCAGATGATACAATGAAGTTACTTCACATAAGTGTTGTGCAATTCAGAAACTCCTCTTGTATTACAATCTTTCTAGATATGGAAAAATATGTTTACAATAAACACCATCATGTCTTTTTAGACTTAACTATGTAATCTATAATCAACAGCATCCATTTTAAAATCTAGCTAGCATAAATTTTTACCTTAACATTTAAGTTGCATTGCCTTCAAAAGAATTCATCATGGTGCTTATACACATGCCCTATAAATACTTCTACTATACATGCAAAAGTTCTGTATTTTTCAGTAGTTTGTAGTGCCTCTCCTCAGAGAATGTTAGCATAGCTAGCAGTCAAGCACTGAGAAAAATACTCTGGCACTTGTTTTTTGCTGCAATTCAGCACATTATTCCCCACATGCACACACACAAACAGAACAACAAACTCCAACCCACCACCTAAAACATACCTTACAAATCAGAGAAACCAGGGACTACAGTTTATATGACTTTGCTATGCAGAAAAACACTAAGTATTTCACCCTGCAGAAAACCCCACACCTTAAAGTTAAGAATCTGTATTCTTTAACTGCCAAATCCGCTTACACATCTGTCTTCACACATCAGTTTCCTGCCAGATTTTAATTAAGATGTGTAAGTATCAAAATGTATACAGTTCCTCTTATTACCTTCTCAGTTCAGGAGCGTTACTCTTGCAATGGAAATGCTGACATTTTACGCCTGAATTATAAACAACAGCTGAATCTCACTGACCTGAGATGAGGTGTGTATGTTTTAGTTCTGTAGAGGTAGGGTCATACAAAAAGTCCTTGACGATATTTTTCCTAGTCTTCCAGCAGCCAGTTTAATCCACACTGCTTTCACTATGGCCACTTTAATCACTTCTCCTTCATACTCACTAGTGGTAGCAGCCTAGCATTGGTTGCATAGTATTTTACAGATTTGCACTGTCTTCATGGTTAAATTACAGAAAAGACAACATCCACACAGAATAATGAACTTAAAAATATTTGACAGATTTTAAAATACATTTTAAAAGCAATAAAATAGTTTAAGCTCTTCTCTTTCACGTCAGTCCTATATTTTTATTCTCTGAAGTACAAACATTGCATTTATTTTTCTTCCTCCCATAAATCTTCCTTTTTTCACATTAAAAATTGAAGCAGCATTTAATTTTCAAAGCTTAGTTCTGATGTTAAAAAAAGAAAATATGCATTTGATATTTGTTCATGTAAAATAAAAGGCCCGTAGGCTCTTCTGCCTGTTATTCTGTGGATCAGCACGCCTATTCTTGTGTTGGCATTTCTTCTTCTCTTTACAAGTCCAGCAATGCCAAGCTCCTACCACGGATACAAGCAATCCAGTATGTTACAGACATGCGCACACTCGTAAATGTGTGTGTGTTTGCATATCCTAGCATTCCTGTTCAGAATAAATGCCTAACAGGATTTATTATCCCATTTTAAAAGTAATCTACAACTTAACCATCATCCTAGAGCCTAGAAATTAAATTTAACTGGAGGATGGCAAACTGTATTTAAAGTAATATTTGATCTAGAGAAAGTTAAGTAACATGTTGTCCTGTATTAATTTTACTAAAGTCTGTCAAGAAATCCACCTGAAGTGGATTTGGCTTGAAAGCCCCTATGTTTAGGGGAACTTGATGATTCATAAAAGTAATTTTCTTTTATAAATACTACATTCCCATAATATATGACTCTAGTTTCCAGTTGAACTGAGATAATTTAATTCCTGAAAGCAGCAGTTTTTCAGTTCACGAAACACAAAGCAACTCAAAAGGCAGGTTTTAGGCAAATATACATAACAAGGTAAAGATTAATAACTGCAGTTTATGTAATTGTTTTAGAAAACCCTGATGTGACAACACCTCAAATTCTCCCATTTTGGCATAATCCCCAATTATCATCTATTTACCAATCCTGTTGAAGTTTTTTCCTCCATTTTATCTGAATCCTATCCATTTTTCTCTACCTACCACTCACCCTATATATCAAAACTATTTTTCTGGTTTTTTGTCATTTAAAGTCAGAGGCTCTGAAGCCACTGATGGACTACCCTCCCTAAATAACGTGCCTAACATCTTCCAGCTGTAAAACAAGTGACCTCCCAAATGAATCAGGGCTTAGCTGCAAGAAAACTGAACTTGAAATTAGTGGCATAACTTGGGAGGCAAGAATTTAACCTGTGCTTAAAGCAATCTGAGGCTAGAATAAGAGACTAACACAGATTTCCAGGGGGTCCATCTGCGCTCAGCTGTCATCACAGTCACTACCTATCAGAAATGCTTTTGATTTTTAAGTAAGTACAAGTATTCAAAAGGTCACAATTTCTTGGAAGGCATCCTCCAATAAACAGCAGTATTTCCTGCTGTGCACTGCAATGAGATGAGCTCTGGACCTCTGCTTCAAAAGTGAGGAGATCAAGCTGGCTCATATCACCTATTACTACAGCAGCAGAGCATGAAAAGCCATGCAATGCTAGTAAAAAAGTGATAGTCTGGCTAAACTTAGAAAACAAATCACAATTTGGTTCTTTTTTTTTTTTTTTTTTAAACCAGATTTTGATAACCTGGAGATTATTTCTCCATCTCCACAGATAAAGTAGCCACACACAAACCTGTAACCATCTTTTGCAGGTTAGAAACACCTAAATGATAATGCAGGCCTGCCAAAGATGAAACAAAATTAAAATATTCTGTTTGGGAGCATCCCAATACCAAAACATATAAACTATGAACCAGGTAGTCCTTTATGATAAATCATCAAGCAGAACAAAAAGGGTAGTTACATTCACACTGAAGAACAGTTGTACCACAAGCAAGACAAACAAACAATTATGAAGACCTTGTGACTGCTGAAGAGAGCATGTTATAAACCCACACTATTTTCTGAGACTGAATGAGCTGAATTTAATGATTGCAAGGAGCAAGATAATGTAACTTAAAACTATTAAAAAAAAATCCCATTCGAACCTCTCCCTTTTGATGTCAGGTCACACCCAGAGCATGACGTGTCAACAAATCACTCAGTGTCACACACTGATTTGAGGGAGAAAACACAAGGAGAGATCGTATCTTTCCTCAGCTATAGTAAACTACAGCTCTCTTGAGGGTACACCCAAGTACTGAAAAAACCCTCTAAAACTGTTTGAAAAACAAAAGTAAAACTGATGGGTTCAGAGAGGCAATACTTCCCTGAAGCAGTTCACAGCTTCAGGTTTTCTGCTCAACCTCCACGCTTCTGTTCTCCTTTCTCTGTGACAGGATATTAACCCAGAATTACAGAAGTCAGCATTCTAGAGCAATCAGCTAAGCCACTCTGACGATGAAAGTGAGAAAATCATTGCAAGCGATTACATATGAAAGTCTGGCTTAACAGGCATCTTGTAACTTGGGGATCTCTGAGAATACATGAAGAATAGCTATAATGTAATTAAATGGGAGCTTTGATATGCATGTCTCATGCATAAAAGTCATCACAGGAACAGTAGAACCAAAAGTCTGGGGAGTCTGAAAAAAGGAAAAACTTTAATAATTGTGAAATGTTAATGTTGGAATTAAAAATCGAAGTGCAGGCAGAGATCTTTAAAACAGCCATTAAAAAAATGTGTATTTTATGAGCTGCATATTGGTTTTAAGAATTGCCTGCAACAGAACATCTCAGATCCCTTCTGGGAAACTTACAACAAAAATACAGTAAGATAGCAGCAGTGAAAGCTTCTAGTCTCCATACTCCCTTTCATATCAAAATCAGAGCTGAAAGGCTGAACATTCGGCTTCAGGGCAATGACTTACTCCTCTATTCACTAACACAAAGCATACTTCCATATGGAGTCAGTAAAAGTGCACATCTCTCAAGACCATGTCCAGGTTATCTCTTGCCTCTAGCTGCTGGCAAGTAGCAATGCCCCTAAACACACATGCTTGCCTATCTCCCCTGGCTCAATGTGCAAAGCAGAACAGGAAAAAAACAGATGGAAAAATTGCACTGGATTTGTTAATTTAAAAATGCTTCAGCAAGGTCTCTAAGGGCGGCTGCAAAAATACCAGCTTTTGCTGGGCAGTATCAGCATTTCTTACGGCAGCTCCTTCTGTCAGAAACTCATACTGGGTTTTGCCTTTAAGGATGTCTTTTCACTGAAATTTTTGAGATTTAAAAGAAACAAGTGACTGAATGGCTCTAACATGGGTGTCCAGATAAACAAAGAGTACAGTCTACTTCCTACCCATGTTTAAGAAGGAGGCCTGAGCTCTGCAGAACCTGTAAATATTAAAAGCATATTACATCCTTCCTCAAATATGTTCATAATGTCAAGACGCTCATCAACACCCCACCCACCAAGAGCTATTTTCCATCCCATCAGCTACTATTACATTAAGCAAATAGCATTAGTACAGCTAACTAAGAGCTCCTACAAATTTCAGAGCCATTATAAAGGGTCACAAAATATTCACTTGATTTTCATTCAAGTATTTATAAATACATAAAATTCTGCCTTTTTTGTTGTCTTTGTAACCATTTTAATACTTGAGCATCACAACAGATATTTTAAGGCATGTGGGGCTAATTCAGAGGCAAAAGAAAAAACTAAAGCAGCTCTATCAGGCTGAAAGCAGCTGAAACAGATCAGGCTTAAGACATAAAACCCAAGCATTTTGCTGCTTATTTAACTCTGCGCTCTTTGATAAGGTGCTCCCTCAAGGCTTCTTCTACAACAGCACTGAATAGGAAACAGAAGGAATTTAAAACATCTCAACTGGCAGCTCAGTATGTAACTCAGTATGACAACTCTGAAATACAAGGACTCTCTAGAGTTGTCACCTTTTATATTTGAGACTTTCATAGACGTACTGAATGTGGCAGGCTGATCATAGCTGATGAATAAGAAACCCTGAGTTTTAGCCATTTTGAGCAAGAAGCTGCGCTCGCACAGCACTGCTGTACTGAATGGGAAGCTTGGCCCAGGACTTCTTCAGCAGCAAACTCCCAATTTACTGTGCATGCCTACTGCGGGTGATTTATTCTGCATTTGTTATGCATACTGAATGCTTAATTATCTTTATTGCGTTCAAGTTTTTAAGAGTTGCAGTGGTAAATGTATCGTTAGATATATCTACAACTCCTCTAGAAAAAAAAAGCTAGAGCTGACAACATCTATGTGATTAATTTCCTTAAGTAATCAGGATCAAGACCATTTATGTCTTTTGTGTCATTTAGCAGTCAGATCAGTTGATAAATACAGCAGTAGGTTCAAGGTTTCTTCTGCCTGTATTTTAAGATGGGTCCCCCACTATGAATACAGATCGGCCAGTCCTCCTTCACACAACAAAAAAGAGATGAAGGAAACTTCACTTTCTGTACCACTCTAAACATTTACAGCAAAACTACAACAGCCCTCTAACAAAATGCAAAATGGAAGTTATCTGAACAAGAGATAAGCAACAAACCAGAAACTAATTAACTAGAGAAGGAAGCTGGAACAAGATGGAGAGCATAGTTTGTTCTTTTATAGCAGAGCAGTCATTTTACTAAAAGGTCAAAGTAAACTGTAGAGCTCAGCTGTACCAGGCAGTGGCCCAAACCAGGTGGGAGTGCACCAGATCATGATCAAAGGCTTCTCAGACCAAAAATTAACTTTGCAAGTTAAAAGTGCAGAAAACATGAAAAAAAAGGTGGAGAAAAATAACAGATTCCTGGTGTAGGCAACAAACTTAGGCTAAGAAAAAAAAAACGCCACAAAAAACCCACAAAACACAGACATCTTCTCTGAAAATGGGCAAGATAAAAGGCTCTCTAAACTTCCACTACCAAGCAATGCGTCTGGTAGTGGGGATTTGGCAGAGTTGACCAAAACATAGCAGTGGATGGGATGACAGCACAGAGGAAGCATGGTAAGAAAGATTCATCTTGTCACTGGAAAATGCAAGATCAGCTAACAGAACCTAAACAAGGTTATCAGTGAAAGGTGTGAGAAACCTAGGGCAATCACAGAAAATGGTACTCTTCTCAAAATAAAAAGAGGTTTGGGTCAGATCATGAGATTGAATTTAGGCTACTTAAACAACCAACAAAATCTGAACATAGCTATTAAGAGATTAGTATCACCTCCTTGGTACAATAAACCAAGTATGTAAGCAGCTGATTGCCTGCAGTCTTCACTGTGGAAAATATATTATCAATCCAAACCTGACAAGATAAAACCAGACGGAGGTAAAAGAACAGCTTGCCTTGGCTTTTGTTTGCATTCTACTGTGGTAAAGACCTTGGGCTATTAACGAGCAATATCCAGGCCACCATACACCTTCAAATGCCTCACTATTTATTAGTTTTGGTTCTTTGAATACTCAGTTTCTTCATTTATCATCCTGGCAGAGTGAGGTAGAGACCCACGTTCGAACACGCCTCTTCCAAGATCTTACTATGAATACTGCAGCCTTGGAAACAACCAGTGAAACATTTAGCAATCAAAGTAAAATTAGGAGAGAGAGAAGAACACTGCTTTCCAAGACATCTGTTTTATCTAACAGGAACGTGGTGCATCAATTTAGCACTGACAAAAGACAGAAAGCTGTGCTGTGATAGATTTCAACAAGAGATGACCATAATACTTGAATACTGTCTTTTAATTAAGGACCCCTTAAAGTGCACTAATATTTAACTTCAACACTGTTACTGTTCTGCCCTGGGGTATGCTATTAGAGAAGTGATGGCACTAAAATTAGGTAAGTAATGTGTTCCTATTGCCATACAGTTTGCAAATCTTACGTAAAAAGACCATGAAAATGCACTGGAAAGCACCCGTATGCAAGTCTGGAAGGCACAGAGAGTATTGGCAATAACCTAGAAAATGCCTTTGTGTACAGCCCAAACAACAGTCTTCTATTAAGCTAACTGACTTAGTGCATATACATGTTTTTTGTTTTAAGTGCACTATAGGGCAGAGAATAAAGATGTTGTACTTAAGATTCTTAATGTAATATGCTAGAATTTGCCATGAGAAAGCAGAGACAGCTCCTGCATCCTGGATTTCAAGACGGTAGGAGACCTCCTTAGCTCAATGAAAGCTACAAATATCACAGAAACATGGAACTACTAAAAGTTTTGCTTTTCTTCCAATAAAAAGTCCATAAAAATTTATGTCACTATCTGTGACATGAAAGGTGTCCCAGATATCAGCACCTGATAAAGACAATGAGAAAAAGTTTCAGATAATGGACATTTAAAAACAAAAGGAACATTTTAAACATAAATCAGAGCAAGTGGAAATACAAGTAACTTCCTGCTTTGAGAGTCTTATACTCTGAGAGGCTGGAGGGAGTTTGTGTTGGTAGAAGACCACATTAGTCCTTCCACAGAAGGAGCATACTGAATATGAAACTGATGGTGACGCATAGGCTGTGAGTTCAGATACAGGACGTAAAACTGAAAGAAGGCACCTGAAAGGATTTAAAGTGGGCAGATGAGGCATTTCTCCTGTGAATCTGAGCTGAACTAACAGACTGAATGAACACAGTGACAGTACATGCTTTGCTACATATCAGAGAGAAAAAAAACCAACAACATTCCTGGACTTACTCAGATGTATATGCATCTGATTAAATACTTTGCTTACACAACAGTGCATGGCTGAAGAATGGCTGTACAACACAGCAAAATGAGCTGAGTAATTGCAGGGAAGGCACAATTAAGAGCCTATTGTCAAGCACATGGAGGAGAGCCCACAACTTTCTAATCTAAGATGTGTCCTGAAGAATTCTGGCACTTCATAACAAGCAAAGCTCCCACATTTGAAAGGCAGATTTCAGGAACTAGGTCAGTGCTCAGCAACGTGCTATTTGTATCTTAAACATAAGGATGGTTTTATTTTTCTAAGCAGATGCGCACTATCTGGTCAACAGAAACTGTCCAACAAGAATGGGTTGTTTCCCTTTTCTCCACTTTTGAAGTACATTCCCTACCCTTTCTGTAAATTATGACCCATGCGCTGTATTAGCATACTGTGTATTTTTTGGGCAATAACTAAAACACAAGTCAAGATTTTGTATGGACTAAGACTCAGTATTCTTGTAAACAAACAGGCTACTTTCCATCTCAAAGGTTTTGAACAGTCATGCCTTATTTTTAATTGAAACACATGCTCCAAAAACAAGGCAGTAACTTTGGCTATATATGGACACAGCCAGCATTTTAAAGGACTTCACAGCATCCAAGTAACAGGAGAGGACTGCAGCTTCACATGTTGGTATCTCAGAGTTCATCTCTCACAACTCTACTTGACTAAGGGATACACTTGCATTCAGTTGTTAGAATTGTAATGGTTACACTTCAGTATTTGTCACCCAAGGATCAGTCTGGCATTCAGGCTTTGCGCAATGACAAAACCTAGTATCAACTTATTATGATTTTAATCCTGCAGCTTCCCTACAGCCAAACATTATCATCTGAACATATTAATGTTTGTTCTTTTCACTCCATGATTATCTTGGTGACTGTAATTCTGACATACCCTTAGTAGTAACTGTGTTCTTTTCCACATATTTGCAAAATGACTGTCCTTTCTGTACATTCATTTAGCTTGATACGATGTCAAACCGTAAAATGATTCTCCTCAGTGCTAACCATATTCCTGGCTAATTCCACCTTCACACAGGCAGACTTTCTCCCAACACCACCAGCCTCAGGAACATAATCAAATCAAATACATAATATAATCAAATACACGAAACTGTACTTTATGTCTGAAGTATGCTTTGATACGTTCTTCTATCCAACTGTTCGCTATGTACCTTTTTACACAACAATCATTCCAAATTCTATGAAAAAAAAAAAGTATTTACAGTACGAGTGCATCCCTTCACTTTCCTAAGGTTTCATCTAAAAATGAATAAAACAATTAAGGCTGAAATCCTTAACTAAATTAAACTGGAGAAGAACTGGATTTCATTCAGGACTTTTTTTAACAGAATTGCTCCCTTCCTTCATCATTGTCCAGCCACATCTGAAGGCAGGTCTTAAACCATGCAGAAGCCAGGACACTTACACATATCCACTCAAAAATTGCTTATTTGACAGTGATAGTTTAGATTAGTTTAGACTAATTCCCTTCCTTTACCCTCCTTTTCAATTCAAACAAATAAAGGCTTTTTCCAAACACTTTAGATAGATTTGATTGCAAGGACAGGAAAATATCTGTGTGACAAGGATCTGCAACAGAAAATTTATGTGGCCACAGAACCAGGATGCTAGCTAATTATTTAAGTCTTATTGAGCTTGGCCAAAAAGCAGTAAAAAAAAAAAAGCATTGGCAATATTCATACTTACAGGCTGAGGCTGTTCTGCAATACAGCAGTTGAAGCACAACCAAAACTCACTCATTGTTTACAGTCTGCAGCAGGAACACAGATGAAAAGCAGGACTTCGTAAATCTGTCTTCAGGTAGCAAGTCTTTTAAATAGGTTTACTTATAATGGTTCCAATGTGAAAATCTTTTCTCTGTTGAGCTCTTCCCCAAAGACAAGTCAGTCCCACGACAAACAACTTCAAGGCAAAAAATTATTTTAGAGTCTTTCAGAAGGTTGGTCCCAGCACCACAGAAATGTTACATATGCTTCTTTGGTCCTTAGCGTTATGTGAACCTGAAAGCAGAAGTACATTGCATCAAAAACTAAGAACATACAGAATCTCATGCCCCAAGCCACCCACCCCAGTGATTTCTTAGCAGTTTCTTGAACCACAGACTGAACAGACACTAGCAAACAGGTTACATGCTTATTTCTACCGTGAATAGCATATACCATAAATCCATATGAGCCTTACATTCCAGCTTTGGTTAGATGAAGTGATACCAAGAGCTGGTGTCTAATCTCTTGCTGGTCATCTCCGTTTGATCTAACATTCAAGCGTCATTTTAGGAAGTGGCAATTGCCCACACACCCCTTTAAACTTCTTGGGGAATTTTGCCTATTGACACTTTATATTTCTCAATGGAAAAGTTACCCAGTCCATTCACAGAGCGAGCTTTAAACAGTAACTTAATCCTGTCACACAGCTGTCAAATAAAGGCATGCTTCTCTAAACACTGATTAAATAAATGAATTTCTGCATTTAGAAAATTTGCAAAATGGCTGGACTTGGCCAACTGAAAGTAATTTCATTCCACTCACTTTACCTTCCTGCTTCATGTTAAGTTGGCTTCAAAACAGGAGACTACTTGTAGCGTTTGAAACCATTTCCTTAAACCTCTAGAATTCCTCATGCAGAGCAACTGAGGCTCCAGATTCCAACCATTCCTTTGCTAAAATAATGTTTATTGGTTAATCTCCAACCCAGTTTCTTTCAGCAAGAGTGCAATAAAAATTCCAGTGAGATTCCACCCTCATCATTTATCTTGCATCTCTCAAAACTTTACTTGCAAAGAAAGTGAGATGAGTATTCAGTAATTTTTTACATGCAAACTCCTTAATAAGTCTATATAAAACTGCATTTTACTCATAGAAATATGTGCTTAATTATGCATCATTCTTTGTATAAAATTCCTCACAGAATGAAGTGGTTTGCAGACTCCATGGGATCCATAAACTACAGATACATATACATGTATATACATACACATTTGTGATGGAGCAGCTCCACTTAGCTACTGCCTTTAACAGTTCTCTACATGCCAAGCACATACACAAGTAGGCGTCTCATGTACTATACACATGCCAAGTTATCGTTCTGTGCAACCACTACTAGCCAGGTACGTTCCAGGACTGTTGGCTACAATGCACACATGCATACAAATACAGTAGCACCTTTCCCATACTAAGTCCAAAGCCTCTGGGAAGTTTTCCCACTTCTTACCTTTAAGAGGCTAACAGAGGCACTTCAAGAAATGGACGTATATGCAGTAACATCATCTAAGTAGCAAAACCCCAGCAAAAGTACCTGCCTCTCCTAGCTTTGAAAAAGCTACTGGTAATGTTTAAGTTTACATGCCTGCTATTTCTTGCCCAAAGACCAGAATAGGAAGCGGAGAAAATGCTTTGCTAGCTTTTCCTACCACTAACACCATAAAAAGCAAAGCAATTCTATTAAACAGAACACCTTGAGGGTAAGAAAAAAACCAAAACCACCTCTCACCCCCCCCCCAAAAAAAGAGAAAAAAATCACCCAATCCTTCTACACAAACTTTCTTTTATCAAATACTTTTAAAAAGGGTCTTAGTACAGTGCTAATATAACTATTTTCACTATTTAAAAAGACTTTTTTCTGCCTCAAAGATGATCATCTAAATGCTATACATGTCAAGAAGCTGCAACAGTTACCAATGAACAGTATGAAATCCAAGAATGAATATGAAAGTCTCTAAGGAAGTTTTCACGTCTTAATTATGTAGCTTCATATTATTTTCTCAGTTCTTCTGGTTACTGTAAATTTGATGAATTCTAAATAACAAGAACTGCACTAATGTACAAAGGCTTGATAAGAAAATACTGTTCTCTGCAGTCTCAGAATTTGCATGCTACACAATTCTTTTCTGAAGCTGATTCAACATGTAGCAAAACTGGAACCAAAATATAGTTAACTGCTGTTAAACACGTAACAATTGACAGTTCTAGACCAGTAATTGCACATCTTATCCCTCCTTAAAATTTGGTGACTTTACTTCTGAGAAGTTAGGGTCCTCGTTGTTCTGAAACACAGCAGTGCTTCCCTAATGCCAGCTGCTCAGAAAAACTGAGAAAGCATGTGAAGTTAGAGTGTTTTGAAATCTAATGCATTGTAACCTGCCACAGCTATAAACTGACACATCATAGTGGGCTTCCCTTGCTGCATGAGCAACCCAGTATTTGGATTTGCAACTCCTGAAAGTCTGACACTTGTATCATTGCTTCCCCACAGTCTCTTTTTGATAAAATCAAGATTTAACATAACAAATTCTTGTCCTCACAAAGGGTTAACTTCCATCCTGCTGTTACACCTGTGTACAGAAACTTACATGGAAAAGGCATGGAATCTCCTCTGCTGATCCATCTCCTCATCTGTTCAGCTATAGTTAGCATTCTCTCCTCCAGCTCACTGCAGCATTAAGCACTCTGTTGAGCTGAAGCCCTGGGAAAAAAACCTGAAGGACCTGAGCACGCTCTTGTGAGCCTGGAAGAATTATCCTGGTTACAAAAAGGGTCGAGAAGACCTCCTCCACCCAGACACTCTCAGCATATAGGACTTGTGTCCTCCAGGACAGAGTTGTATTTGCAACTGACTCCCTCCTCACATCAAAAGCTGCTGAACGACAAAGTGAAGCTAGAGATCATGATAATAAGGTCTGATAACATGTTCATTCTTAAAAATGTATTTTATCTTTTATAGCCTATATAACCCCACATTTAACTTTATCTCCATGGTTGTACAATCAGTACCAAACAGTTTTTCAATCTGTTGCCTTTTAATTAGAAAAAGAGATGATGGAAAAACCTATCTGTAAGTCCGGAGAAAACTGACAGTAACTGCACCCCTTAAAAAGCAAATAAAACTTAGCACTATTTGTTGCAGCACTGCAATTTTATACACCCCCACTCTATTAAATGAACAATTTTCAAGATAATGAACAATTTTCAATATAAAAGATCAGGTACAAATCTGCCACACCAAAATTGAAAGTAAAAGCAATTAAACTGAAGTCAAAAGGCATATCAGCACGGCAAGGTCAACAGCAACACACTAGGACTTCTCTTATGACGTTAATGATTTGTTTAAAGAACAAGTTGAAACAGGAAAATTCTGCTGTTCTTTTCCAAATTACTGGTTATAAAGAAAGAAAGAAGAAAGCACCATACTGACCTACAGCTACCAGTCAGGTAATTAATGTAGTAACAGCCCACTAGGATTCTCTTGAGAAAGTATTCCTGTGAAACCTGGAACTGCACCCCAAACTTAGCTGCAATTAATGAGATCCCAAAATATATACTTCACAGCTAGTTCTCTACTTTGTAGGACCAAGGTTTTTAATATGGCACTGTTAGCATGTACTGCTGCATTTGTCTGTGTAGACTTTCCAGATGAAGATGACAACAGAGGCTGAAGAACAGAGCTCAAGACAATAGCTCTATCACTCTTTGTTTTCGCTCTTTACAGTTTATGGTGCTCAGAGCAGAACACCATACCACTCATGCTGAAAAGACAAGGTGCTTATTCTGTTTGAACCAGAAAGTTAGTAATGAATGGTGAAACACCTATTTACTTTTGCCCATTTAAACTTTGTGAACTCTGAATGAGACTTAATTTAGTGTGTACAATTCACAACGCAAGAACACACAGGCTGTCAAATTTTAAGGCTTTATGTACAACTTCAATTTCATAACATTTATAAAATTTTTAAGTAGTATGAAGAAATTAAGATATTAAAAAAGATACACTGCTTAAAATTTGAAATGAAACCCAAGATTCAGAACTCAAAGCTTATTCTACAGTAGCTGATTTAATATAGAACCCACAACTACAACTTATTGTTAAATATCAGTCATGAAGGTAGTTAAGTGCAAACATTGTAATAATGGATAGCAGGGGTGGAGCACTTTCTCTTACAGTATCAGCAGTTTTTCTTATTAAAGCAGTATTAACATTTCTGTAGAAAATAAACAGAACAGGACAGGAGGAAGGGCAAAAAAAGAAATCAATTTCCCCTCCAAGCTCTTCATATTTACTGGCAAAAAGCAGGATAGAGAACATTTATTTACCTTAGTTGATCCAAACAGGAATATGCTGCATGCTGTGGAGGGTCACTTAGAATAAACCCGCTTATTAATCATACTGCTTAAGAGCTGACACTGTTTTTTTTTTTTAAAAAAAGCATCTATAAAGCTCCTTTTAAGGGTGAGCCCTCTATATTCTTTGACTGCATACTGTTCACTGTGGCTTCAAACAGGAAGCACGGTAACAACGCTCTTTGACAATTACTTGAAGCAAATAAAACCACAGGAAGAGAAAGAAAATAACTGAAGGTACTTAACTAGATTTGCTCCAAAGCTCAGACTACTGTTTAAGGAGAAAGGGAGAGAAAAAAAAACACAATTAAAAAGTGAGGCATGCACATGGTCATAACTAGGCATGCCATGCCATGGTATGTCATGACATGATGCACTATGACATGCTCACATATGCACAAAGTTGTAACCAGGACTACTACCAGTTTTTATTCCCTATTTTCATGAAAAAACAAAACATAATCATTCTTGATATGGAAGTATCATTCCATAAAGGACACTTTTTTCCCTTAAAGGCTCTGAACAGTTATCACTTGTTTCAATCTTGCAAGCTGCTAAGTAGAAAATTATAATTTTAGAGTGCATTTTTCAGACTTCTTCAGTATTTTTCAGTTCAAATCTCTAGTGTAGCAATACTATTTCATCTTGCTGCTTAGCAGATACAGTCAAGTGGCAGCAAGAAATGAGGGGGAAGGGAGATGATTAAGGTGTGACCAAACCAACAGAGAGGTTACGCTGGTGCCTGCTTCCATACACTTGGAGCTGTAGCAACTGGTGGCTCTCAAAGGAAGTGAGAAATGTTTAGTCACTTGCCAGTCTCGTTTTTTGAAATAAAACAATCTGTACAAAACGCAACAGAGATTTTAAACTAACATGACCTACAGGGGAATTGCCTTCATGCATGAATTCTAAATCAGAAACTTTATCTCACCACAGCAGTGCACTTGCAGAAGCACTCTTCCTCCCTTTCCACCTAATACAGCAGGCACTTTTGGGGACTTTGACACTGCTTTTAATGCACCAATTACCCTTTTTGCTTTCAAATCCTGAGAAACCTGAGCTGCAAGTAACTTGCCAGACAAAGAACAACATTCAGCATCTACATAGGCTGAGCTCTTTTTCACTTCCTCATAACCTTCCCCATTCCCACATCTATTCCTCCCCACCCCCCAAGTTCTTCATGATTTAGTTTCAAGACATCGAAGAAGCTTCTTCAAAATTTGAGTTAGACTTTCTTGTGCATTTTCACACCTGGAACACATAGATCCTGACTCTGAAAGGCGTTACTTTGTTCATGTCTTTATGATACAGTTCTGAAAATCACAACTGAAGATATTTGTAAGATTTTATTATAGTGTTTTACTTTGGATTATTAGCCATTTGGAGTCAAGGGTTGGTGGGTTTTTGCCCCTATTTATGCTGAAATGGTTTTCATTAGCGTATTTCCTTAAGCAACTTTGGAATAGGTTGTACTTTGAATCAATCTCAACACAAAGTAACAGCCATGAAAACTACATATTATGGGAGTACTTTGCCTTCGAATAAAAAGTTTCAAACCACAAGTTTCCCCACAACAAATGTACCCATCTGAGAAAATATATGGGAAGAGGGCAAAAGATATAGGAAGAGAACCACAGCAAGTCCATAAGGAAAAAATAGTAGGCTTCTCTTATCAGGTCACTGACATTGTGAGAGGGAGCTGTAAAGTACGTGAAGGAGGGAAAGAACACCTTTTGGTCAAGGAAAGAACAACTCATGCAGTGTGACAGTGAACACATAGTTTGCAAGTGCCAGCTGGGAGCTTAAAGCAGAGAGCCTTTGAACGTTTTTAAAACATCTTGATAGTGTGAAGCTCAAACATTTGTTTTATCAATTACAAGTGACCTGTCTCCTCTGCCCCAGTTGTTTTTTCAGTTAAGTGGACATGCCCTTGAAAAGTCCTTACTTCTTTGTGCACAAAACTAACACATGAAAAAAAGTATTACACTGGTCACATTAAAATTCCCTGTGCCCAGTCTGAAACAGAAAAGCATAGCTTTTCAGGACCAAATCAAGTTTAAAGTGCAATACTGTGTCAGTGACTGAGCAGTGCAGCTAACCTTTCCCCTAGCACTGACATTTCAAAGCTTCCTGTGTCTTCAACTAGTAATCACTTTCAATATGCCTGGGTTGAATGCAGCCTTCTGAAACAGCTGATACATAGCTCAGATTATTTCCCACACATACATGCAGACAGGAACCTACTTCTCTGAAAACCGCAGCACAGAACATCTAGTAGTTCTGCACTATGAAAATGTAGAAAGACTAACAGAAAACTAATCACCAAATTTTATTTACTACATAGCAGGAAGACAAACTAAAGACAAATTAAGTATGTTTTGTCCGACATAAACCACAGTCTAGGCATAATTTATTATGCCCTACCTACAAAACCAGTGAGTTAAGAACACCTGAGAAGCCCTTGAGAATCCACTCCTACAATTGAGGAAATCTGATTTCATATTGCCTGCTCATTCATATTAAAAGGATAAATAAATCTTGTGAGTCAAAGTTCCAACTGGTGTATACCATTATCTTCTTAAGTGGCAAGCCCTATTGAAGGTAACACAAAAGAAGACTTCCCAGGCAGTCTCCTTATTAATTCTATCAGGTAACAGCAGCCAGAAAGATGGATGATTTAAAGATACTTGCCATAGCTACATGTGCTTTCAAAAGAGAGCACATGAGGGGGGGGGAGAAGAGGAAGTGTTAAATTGCCTGTCATTTTCCTCTTCTCCCATTGATAGCCAGAGACGGGCCAGCACACTACTGTGTAACACACAGCACAAAGTGACACCTGGACAGGAAGGTCAGGTTTCATCTTTGTCTAGCAGCATACAGCAAGAGACAGTTCTATTCCTCAGCTTCCAGACACTTCTTAAGTCACTTAAGGGAAAAGTAGCAACAAAGAAGTTCGGTTTATGTATCATAATTTAAACATGCTACAATGCAGAAGTGTATCCTAATTGTATAATCCTTAAGCAATTGCAAAGAAAACAATGAACTGGAATACAGCTGCTAAATAAGGAGTATACATAGAGATACTCTAAACTTCCACAGCACAGATAGTCTCTCTCATCCATTTCTATACACAAGAAACCTACTGAATAACATGACTGTGTGTGCATGCACCTGTGCATTTGAAGCCACAAACACAACCTGTAATACAGTAACTGCAACAGTCACAAAGCATTGCATTCGTATGGCTAAGGCTATCATGCTACATACAGCAAGTACAACAATAACCAGAAAGCTAACAAACTTTCACTTCTACAAACCTCAGACAACTAGTCTATATTAAGGAGAACAACTACAAACTGAATAAAGTTTCCAGGGTCAGATGCTAAAGAAAGATTTCATGTGTTACGGCTGCAGCCAGTACGAAATGACATTTTGCAGGTCAACAGCACCTTTTATTTTCCTGAAACAAACACTCATTTTTTCAAACTGAATGAGATTTAGGGATGGAAGAAAACTCTTCAGGAGAGTTTTTTCTCTACAGTTGCTCACACTAAGCCATTACATATTCACAAATAGACACAGCTCATTAGTAGCAATAATACCAGTACCAATAGAGGGCTGTTTCACAGAAAAAAAATCCTATAATATATCTTATTTTGGGACCAATTTCAGACTGCAGTCTGATTCAAATACTATATAGGAACTGAGAAGAATTATTACTTTTTTCTTCTCCCTCCCACAGATTACGAATCACTGCAAATGCTCCTTAATATAAAGCTGAATTTGAGTACTTAGTCTGCAGAAGAAATATTTGACCACAGAGAGCTCTTGAATGTCTTTTGCAAAATGGTGATAAAATATTTATCCTGACAATCAAAGGCAAGAGTACAAAAAAATGTAACTGCAAACAAAACCTTGAAAATCCTCACCCATTTTCATTTTGTGATAGGTATTTCTTTTTTTTTTCTTTTTTTCTTTTTTTTTTTTTTTAACTGCAGATCAAGTATACTGTTTGGCAAGCCTGTGATGGATGCACCCACTCTAAGTGCTTTGTTTCAGGCATCACCAACAAGGAGGTCTGACTGCAGTCAGCCCCACAGCACAAACCCTGAGAACTGTGATAGGCCGTATCTTCACAGGGACTAAGGAATCTAGGCCATGTCGTACTAACAGTACTAACCCCAGCTGGGACTAGACAAAACAAACTGCTACAGATACATACTTGCTGATACACCATAGCAGGGTTTAACCATAAGCAATCACTTCACAATATAAGTATCTGTAGCCCTACTCCCTGCCCCTCCCCTGGTCTCCCAGCCCATTGATCTCTTCTGTACAGCAACAGTCCAGACAAGAGTGATCTCCCCCCCTTGAGTAGGGACATGACTTAAGGTTGAAAGGTTGACAGACTCCTTAACCAGCATCTGATGCCAGTAACAAGGTAAATGATGTTTTACACTAGACCTAGAAGGATCATAGAACCATAGAGTGTCTAGAGTATTCTAGAGAATCACAGACTTGGAAGGGAGCCATAAAAATCACCAAATCCAGCCCCCTGCTCCTCACAGGACTACCTAAAACTAAACCATCTGATTAAGACCGTTGTCCAGATGCTCCTTGTACTTTGCCAGGAATTATGCTGTGACCACTTCCCTGGAGTTGGTTCCAGTGACCGATCACACTCCTGGTGAAGAATTTTTTCTTAATGTCTAATCTGAACTGTCTTTAATGCAGCTTTAGTCTATTCCTCGTGTTCTATTGCTGGTCATCAGTTGAGAGATCAGCAGCTCCCCTCTGCTGCTCCCCTTGAGGAAGTTGTTGTCTGCAACAAGGTCACCCCTCAGCCTTCTCCAAGCTGAACAAACCAAGTTATATCATCTGCTCCTCCCAAATCTTGCCCATGAGACCTTCCACCGTTTTGGTCGCCCTCCTCTGGAAACATTCTCTAATAGTCTGAAGTCCTTCTTACACTTGAGGTGCCCACAGCTGACCACAGTGCTTGAGGTGGAGCTGCACCAGAGCACTGTGGAGTGAGACACTCACCTCCCTCAGTCGGCCAGCAATGCTCTGCTTGATGCACCCCAGGACATGGTTGGTCTTTTTGGCTGCCAGGGCAGACACTGTTGGCTCATATTCAACTTGCCATCAACCCAAACCCCCAGATCTCTTTCTGCAGAGCTGCTCTTCAGCTTCTCATCCCCCAGTATATATATGTATGTATAACCATACATATGCCTTGTCCCAGGATGAGAATCCCGCACTTGCTCTTGCTAAAGTGTATACAGTTCATGATTATCTAACTCTCTAGTCTACCAGATCTCTCAGCAAGGCCTTTCTACCCTGGAGGGAATAAACAGCTCCTCCTGATGTAGTATCACCTGCAAACTTCCTTAATGTACATTTGACTTTCACACCCAGATAATTTATAAAAAATATTGAAGAGCACTGGCCCTAAAATCGACCCCTAGGGAACCCCACCCCACTGGTGACTAGCCACCAGCCTGATGTGACTCCTATGTACTAGAACCCTTTGAGCCCACCCATCAGCCAATTGCTCAGCCAGTGTATTATGAACTTGCCTAGCCTTATGCTGTACGTTCTGATCAGAAGGATACTATGAGACACAGTATTAAAAGCTTTGCTAAAATCCACTGGCTTCCCTTGGTCAACTAAAGAGGTGCCCTTGTGATAAAATGGAATTAGGATGGTTAAGCAGGACTTTCCACTCATGAATTTGTGCTGGCTATAACCAATGACTGTGTTGTCTCTCAAGTGTTTTTCAGTAACTTCCAGAATAACCTCCATAACTTTAACAGGCCCTGAAGTGAGATTGACAGGCCTGGAATTATCAGGGTCTTCCTTCTCACCCTTCACGAAAATTGGATTAAATAACTGCTTAATTACCATTCTATTATTGCTTTACTGTTTACCATTTAATTTTCATTCAGTCATTGATTATCATTTTACAATCATAATTTAATCATTAATAAAACCCTTTTTAAGCTAACCTCTTAACAATGGCTTCTCTTAATAATTCACCTGCAACGAGTCTTCTTACACACTAGACAACATGAACAACTCTATCAAAGTTTAACTAAAGTTAATGAAGTTTAAGAAACTTCATAAAGGTAGAGAGATGTGAAATTTTAAACCCAAAAGACACTATATCATATGTAGAAAAATAGCCAAGCAGATCGTCAACTTTAAATAATAAAACATGGTACACAAGACAAATCTCCAACACTGAACTGCAGTTCTAGTGGAGACACCAGAATTATTGACCTAGTTAAGAAACAAAGTGCTCTACAAAAAACAAGTTTCAAAACTTTCCAGAAACATTTTAACAAAGTAAGTACTCTAAGCAGAATAGTTCCTGCTGTTCTGAAATCTGAATGCACAGGAAGCTAAATTGTTTCCTCAGAAATGTCATGCCAATCTTGCCAAGAAACACTGAATTGTGTTCCCTGTGTACCCACAAAAACCTCAAGACCATTACTGCTAAAAATGCTCATTTGGAAAATACCCTGCAGTTCATATCTTAGTGGTGGTGAAGCCACCTGAAGTTCTACTGCCAGTGTATAATACTATAAATCTCAAATGGTTTGGATTTCTTACAAAAATGTAAACAGTGGCATATGGCTTACCTACATTGTTAGGCATCCAGTAAGCAGGAAAACCTAGAATACAGGTTTGTCAAAGCTAAGATTTATTTTTCCAATGAGCTTCATATTTATAAATGCTACACAGGTTCATTTCAGCTCCCCGAGCTGAAGGCTGCTGACAAAACCAGAGGCAACTTGCAATGCTTGTCTATGAAACTTTATGTACCTCAATTCTTAGTCAACGGCTTGTTACACGGAAATAAACAGTCAATGTGAAAAGTGTACTCTTGACACCAAATAACCACTGGATTACACTATTTTAACTCCACAATGAACTTCTAATTATATTAACTACAGCTATTCAAAATTGTATTCTCATAAAATAGATAATAGACAGAAAATACCCACGGAGCATGTAGTTACAAATTTTACTTCTGTATGTCCTCTTAAAAACCAGGCATATCACAGATAGGATATGATTTCTGGATGCAAATTCAGTCTGACAACAATTTAAAAAACTTTCATTAATAAATTGCACAGAGTATCCTATGTTACCAGTCTTACCTAAGAGTCTACTAATAGAACGTTAGTTAAAAAACGTTTCACAACAAACAACTGCTCTTGTAAATTCTGAGTTTTGGTGGGGGTTTTGTTTGTTTGCTGTGTTTGATGGTGTTGGGGTTTTTCTTGTTGTGGATTTTTAAGAAAAAATTTCAATCTAATTTCAGTTTCTAAAAACATGAAAAACCCTCCTGTGGAATGAACTGTGATAAATACAAACATTCCTCAGACCTGGAGCAGCTTCTTGGCTGAGGGCGCAGGAGGGTGGGTGGGAGCAGCTGCTGGGCATCCAGCTTGCTGCAGGCAGACCAGCCCTCCGTGATCAAGCCCTCGGTCAGAGATCTCTGTTCAGTTTCCCTACCCCTAGGTAAGGCCTCACTGCTGTTACACACATGTGCAAGCCCCTTCAGTGCAGGTAACTGTCAATTTTTTGAAAAACTGGAAGAGGTAACAGATAGATTAGCAAGGTTTTCTTTTTCTCACCAGTAAAAAAAATGATTCACCTGCACCACATTTATTAGGTTATTCTGATTGCAAAAGTGCTTCAGCCAGTTGGCTCTGACATACTCATGCATCTGATGTTAATTCTCTTCCTTAAAAACTCTGCTTTTTATTTGCTTTCAAGCATATTGTGCACTAGAAACAAACTTCCTATTCTTTCTCCAATACATTCTAGACTAAGCTCATGTCACACAATAAAAATTAGATTCACTACTACATGACATTTGCAAAGCAGCGTCATGCCAGCTATTCAATGCAAGCTAGTTGAAAATTTATCACAACAGTATTTTTCCTAATAGAAGAAGCAGCTGGGTTAGGCAGAAGACACCCAAAGACATTAAGAAGCACATGAAAGGCGAGTTAACTGTCCAGATCCATCTCAACCCCATCAGTGACTGAGACCCTCAGCTACACTGCAAATGGTTTTGCTTTACACACAAGAATGCTGCAGCATGGAAAACAAGCCATTCTAGAGCAAAAAGCACAGAGAGTTGTAAATCTGCTCTGATTTAAAGATTTAAACAGCATGACATTTTTTTCGTAATTTTACCTTCACAATCACTGGTTTGTTAACCTTCTTGTTGGTAGAAAATCTATTTTGTATACTAGAACTCAACTCGCAGCAAAGCTATGTGTTTCTCAACTTAATGCACTTCGAAAAGCAGTATTTTCTATCATGCTACCAGGTGTTCAGAAACAAATGTTGTGAACACAGTCAACCACAGTGCTTGTACTATCTGGAATCTTTAATCTGGTTTCATTAAATAAAAACTAACAAGCTGTCCAGCTCTTCCTATCAGGATTGGTTTCCGAGACTGCCTGGAAAGCTCTATTTTGGATTATCAAACTACAAAACATCACATGACTCTCCCACAAACCCCCCCCCCCCAAAAAAAAAACAACCCACAAAAAAACCCACAAAAAATAAACCCCACCAAATAAAAAAAAACCTGCAAAACATCTGTAAAACAACCACACCACAATAATCCCCTCCTCCAGATGAGAGTACTTCATTCTTTAGCTCAAAGCCAGACAGCATTTGATGCTTACTTCCCCCTAGCTTCTAGTAGCGTTCAGTTACTGTTACATTCCTACACTACAATTTCTGTCTTTGAAAGTCTTTTATCCGTAAATTATACTATCATACTAGCACAAACTACCTCATCAAAAAAGAAATCAGAAAACCTGTTTTTTGAAAGAAAAAAAGAGAAAAGTAACCAAGAACACGCTGGATATAAAACTATATTTGCCATTTGTTACATATACTATGTCTATAGAAGGAACAGGTTGGTGCTCATTTGCCTAAGATGTAGTTTCATGCATTGCTTTCACAAGCGGAGGTGTGGTACCATGCCAGACAGGACTCCAGAGCAGACTATGGAAAAGGAGTCTGGACTAGCTAGAATAGCTTTCACATACAGACATGACCCAGACTCACCTAACCTCACAGCACAACCCCATTCCAAACATCTCCTTGCCTCTGACATGCTCTGTACCTCACACCCTGCATAGGCATCTGTGTGGAAAAGGAAACTGATTTGTGTACAGGTGGTACTTCGGCATCAAGAACTAGCTCTAATTTTGTTTTTAAGGTAATAGCCTGCAATGCAGTGTATTGCCATCTTGAATGAAGGAATCAAAGCCGTATGATGTCAAAAACACAGTAACCACCTCCAGGTTACAGTAACAATAACAACAAAATACCTGGACTTAAAGGATCTGGATATTGCTTGCTTTCTTATTCTAGGATCTTCAGGCATGAAATGCATTTATGTGTACAGTACTATTATAAAACACATTCATTTGTCAATAACTAGTAACCATAATCTCAAGAGACGTTCAGAACACAGTCAACTCAGACACTTCCATATACCACTTTTGTGTCAATTTCACAGAAAGGTTCTATTGCCCTAAGGAGAAAGAGAGGTGCCTATGCTGGACATAGACATGAATTTCTCATTTAGTTGCTATCAGCTAAGAAGTCCCCTACCTATCAAGCCAATATTTTTAATTGCTTAGAGCAATTAAGACAGTAGTACAGTGTTTTTTCACCAAGGAATGAAAAACTAAAGTTACAAAGAATAAACATGGTATTAACTATTCTAGCCTACTTACTAAACATGGCATTCTTATTTGTATGATCACACTGTCAGATGATAGCTGGATGCATGAAACAGAACTTTAATTAGGAAAAAAAAGAAAATCTGCTCAAAAGCACAAATGACATTATTGGTATAACTCGGTAATTGCACTTCTAAAGCGGTTTGTAAATAACAATCCTGTACCCTGACACCCAGCCTCCAGGTCCCCATTCTTACTCTTACACAGTTTTAATCAATTTAACTCAAGTTAAATGAGTATATAGCTTAATTGTTAAAGCTATGGGGGGAGGAAAGCGAGAGAATGAAGGCAGTAAATATATAGTTAAGTAATAGGTTGATTTGTGGCTGCCAAAGTGCTTCTACTACTTTGTATTTAACAAATTTACCAAAAAGAAAAAAAAAAAGAAGAAAAATTAAACCCCTGAAAATTAAGAGGAAAAAATACCCTGAAGTTTGAAATTTTGTTGCATAGACAAATGCCAGCTAAACTGAAGGTGGCCTGCTTTAGAATTTCTAGATACAAATAGAAATGGGGATAAATGGACTAGATGTTCTTCCAGTCTGATGAGGCCCATACAATGTTGCTGTCCAACATTCTACACAAAGAGGCATTAATGTCTTTGTTGAATGAAAACCAAGATCTTGAATTTCTAGTCTGTTTTATGATGTTTTGTTAAGGCATTCAAATCTCACTTGAAGAAAACAAGTTATGGGGAATCCATTGGTACCCTTAGAAAACTATCCTGATGATTAAGCAAGCTACGTGTTAAAAGTGTGCCTCTTCATTTATGTATAATTCAGAGCTATACAAACACTTTATCATCCCTCCCCCTCAACTTTTTTCCTCCCTTTCTCAAACAATTCCTCAACCTCCTCATTCTACAGATGGCAGAACACAGGGAGCAGTATAAGCAAGCATCTGGAATGTGGATGTGTGATGTGACATCACACATCATTTGCCTTTTACTAATATTTTCATTATATATGACATTCCAAGTAAAAACATACAGTATGTTGTTTTCTTTTAAAATAAAATTAATCAAGGCTTTCTAGAAATTTTCGCTACTTCATAATCTACTTTGATATTTTTCCCATGCAGAGATTCTATTTGGCTTTGTGATTTTTTTTTTCTGTATTTTAAATAAATAAATAAATGAAATCTCCATTAGTCTTATTTATGCATCTAGCACCTGTAGGATGATCTACCTGGTACAGCTCAAATTTTAATGGAATAAAGACACTGGATTAACAGAGAAATCAGGAATTCAAGAAAAGTGAACCACACATTAGAAAACATAAAACATCTTCCTCCGTAACCCCTCCCTCCAGATACTTGCACTATTTCACTGCTTTTTAGGCTGAAACTGGGATTAGATATAGTTCAGTGTACCCTTCATCTTTCTGCCAGTATTTCAAACAAAGCAATAACCCTCAAGGTGTGTCAAGTTGCCAGATACTGTAATGTTTCTCCTCTTTGTACTGTCTCTGTTCTCCCTGCAGTACTGTACTGTGAAGCAAACATGTTGAATCCTTACCAGTGGGGACAGGAGCCAAAAATTAGAAAACAAAATAGAAAGAAAAAGTCAAGAGGCCCTTTTGTGTTGAGTCCACCTCTTCCATACAGCAAAGGTAAAAAACAGCCTTTGAAAGGTATCTGAACTAGGTGCTTCTTGATACAGAGTCCTTCTACACTCATATTCCCAGAAGTTTTGTTGAAAGAGGAGGCTGTACTTCCTGCTCTGTGTTGTCTGGCATGACCTTCAGATACTGCCCTACCAGATATTACTTACTTCTTGCTTTCTCATCCCTTCCTCAAGAATTTCTGTATTACCCTTCTCCATTCACACATGTGGTGAGGAAAAAAGAGTCACTAAATACTGCATTTTGTAATGGCCAAAACAGTATCTACTTACAGCAGATGTTAGCAGTGTGAAATAAAATCTTATCACTACAAGATAGCACAGCAATGAGGTCACATTCTTTTTCCCATTGTGGGCACTTAAATTCTGCTGTCACATTACCTTACAGTATTTGCTTATCCACACTGAATGAACACTTTCAGGTCTAAAAACCTAGCTCTGGGCAATTTGTTTGAGAGGAAGGAAAAGGGAAGAAATGAGATTGTTTACAATAAAACGTATTTCAAAACATGGTCAGCCATCGTGGAATGGATCAGGGGCATGCTGTCTCCAAGCAGTTTCTCTCTCATTATGTTAGTTACCTACCTGCAAGAAGGTAAGTTAAGGTAAGCAAAACACACAGAGAAAATACTGTTCTCTTCTTTCCAACCTTCTGACCTAAACAAAACTCCTAATGGAAGTCAGAAAAATAAAAAGTGTTTTGACCATGGAAAAAACAATCCCATGCAAAAACAATCACTAGACATACAGTACTTCTGATAAACTTGAAAAGCCCTGAATAAAAGATGAAGCGTAATGCTTGTGTTTCCTTGCTATGAAAAGAATGCTGCTGCACAGAATAAGAAACTTTATAAATACATATATGTGAAGACTCAAGTTTTTCCTCACATCAGTCAAAACCATTTGCTTGAAACAGCGAAATAGAAGTTCCTTTACTCAAGACCCAACTACAGAAGTCTTTCAGACAGCCACGGCAGGATGTGATCTTTTTGTAACATACATGACAAAGCCATAAGGAAAATGGCAGCAACAACCACTGTAGCTCTTCTTTACAGGAAATACTGTCAGGTTCCTCTAAGACCTCTTTTGTAAACTATGCTGATGAAGACTGCAGAACAAGTCACAGTGAATTACATATTTTAGCTCATGATGGATTTAACATTAGTTGCTTCCAAGTTTAAGCCTGAAAAAAATAATAATGCTTTGTCAATACTAACTACTCTGTTCTCCATGGTCTGCTGTCTTATTCCACTCTTTTAATAGGTAAACCTAGTTAATCAGAGTAATTTCTCTTGGCCAATATTTAGTTTCCTAGACCACAAGGTAAATACACATTCAGAATGATCAACCTTGCTCCAAGTGTTGTTATGAAAAACCACGACAGACCATTATAATTTCCTAATATACAAATCCACTACTGTGAGAATGGTGAGGCACTGGAACAGGCTACCCAAGGAAGTTGTGAATGCTCCATCCCTGGTAGTGTTCAAGGCCAGGTCGGATGGAGTCTTGGGTGACGCGGGTTAGTGTGGTGTCTCCGACAGTTCAGTCCTTTTAGAGACTTTGCTCCTTTCCCCAGTTCCCTTGAACTTCTTAGAAGTTTTGCAGCCACTTTTGAAGAAGAGATTGTAATAGGTCTGATGCACATACAATCAGTAAGCACCTTCATACTGACCTTTACAAACTTTGTGGTAAGCATGCTTTCTGCACACTACAGAACTGCTGGCTAACTTCAGCATCACTTAAAGTTTAAGTTGTAAAATTCAGTGGAATCCTATCTGTACAAGCAAAAAACAAGAAATAAAGGAGAAGAAAAAAAGAGGCCTTTTCTGTCTTCACATTTGTCTAAATTCCATTGTTTGGTTGGTTGGGTTGTGGCGGATTTTTTTATTTTTTAATTATTTAATAACATAGTATTTAATTTGCATAACCCTTTGAGTGAAAGGTCTGTAGATGAGTCATTAAGGTTTTGCTGGAGGTTACAATCAAGTCTGCATTTAGAACTGACATAAGTAAATCCAATCAAATGAAAAGCAAGCAGCAACTACTTCGACTAAATTGTCAAACATCTGTAAGGTGACAATTCAGTTTACCATGCAAAGTTTCCCTATTTGAATGAGATTCTATCTCCTCCAATGACACACAACTGTTCACTATTTCCTTTCAGAGTGTCAGTAGGGTGGGGGAAGTTTTCCTTGAATCTGCTGTGAAATATGTCCTGTGTATATTTGTGAACAAAAAAATTCCTTTGCCTGGTATAATAATCTTTATCTAAAAGGTTAAGATTGAAGTGTAAAAGTATGCATTTAGTTCAAAGTTATAGTTGTTCTTTAACATGTTTTTCCATTATGGCTGCTCCTTCTCAAATAAGGCAAAGGGCTGTCGAAAGGGGTGTTAAGCTCTTTAAATTTCTAACTTTGCTTTCACTAGCAACTTCTGGGAAGAGCATTAGGTACAGTAGTTAAATCTAGCATTTAAGTGCAGCCTCTAATCCTATTCCAGTCCAAACCAGTTCCCTCATTTTTTCTACCTCTCACAAAAATACAAAGAATTCTATAACTTGGACTCAAACTGTCTCCAAATATTTTACAGGTGCCAGACCTTTCCCTTCCCACTTCACATACAGTCAGCCTGGTAGCGTAGGCATTAGAGACTGCATAGAGGAGGTAAGAAAATGGAAGGCAACAAAACATCGTGCCTATCTTGAAAAAAAAAAAAGAAGGCTACTGTCTTTCTCAAAATACTGGAAAACAGAACTAAAATAACTAAACTTTCGACATGTTCTTTATTATAGTAAGTAGATAAGTATGATGCAGTAACACCATGTCTTTATCGCCAAGATGCACTTACTCCTAAGTGGATTTGATTTCTCCTTTTTCTCCCCACACAGAAGGGGAATGGCTCACATGCAAGGTTCAGCATGAAGGCCAGATATTGCTGCAATCCCTTCATGGAGGATAATCAGTCACTTCCCCAAAGCCCTCTTTGTCTGCCACTCTGCCACAGATCATTTGGTTTAAGGTATTCGTTATTCAGTCTCTCCCTCAAACAAACACCCCCTCTTCTCCTAGACATGCAGCCAGAACTGTGGCTGGTGAATCAATATCCACAGCTAGGTAATTAATGAAGTCTACTGAATTCACATCAGTAGCATTATCCCAATTCATTCACAAGACTTCCCATGTAAATGGATGGGCTTACTGCATCCTAAATACAAAACATTTAACATTAATTTATCTAGAAAACATCTGTCATAATAAGCATAACCACTTTGGAAGCACCAATGCAAATCTCGCAAATAGTCCCATGAATGTATACACTTTTATTTTTCTTTTTTACAATAAATTGATTTCTCAAACCCCTGCATCTTTAAGCATTTTGTGCATCTATACTAAAAAACTATCAGCTTGAAATGAATTCCTTCATGCTGTTTCACTGGTAACAATGAATTAGGTGTGAATTCTCCAGGAAAAACGTTATCAAGTTAAGACTCTAAAATCACAAAAAAACAAAACCCAAAAAACCAATCCTACCCATAACCAAGGATTTTTACTACCTGTTATGAGAGCAAACTTAAAAGTGTTACATTCAATAAGAAAAATTCCTAAAGCCTAAACCAAGATACAGTCAAAAGTAATCAACAAAGACACTGCCAAGTCTTAAGTCATTGATCTATCTATATATTAGAAACCACATAGATTTCAGCATAAGGGCTAAAATTAAAAAAAATTTAAAAATCCCTAGGGAGAATTAACAGGCACACTAGTTCTTCTAAATACTAGGCAACCAGCTTAATTTGCTCATCTTCAAATGGGCCATCCCTCCACTGGAAAGCTGCCCCCATTATTTTCCCAAGGCCCTTGTTGCTAGGGTTGCAGCTGCACAGTCCATTCCTGTTGAAGCACATGTCTTTAGAGGGGGGCACAAAGGGTTCCATTATTTCCTCCTCTGAGCAGGCAGAGCACCGCCAGAATAGAGCATTCCCCTTTCTGCCCCCACCAGAAAATAGGCAGGCAACCCCAGCACTCACTCATGAACATTTACATATGAAGAGCTGCAGAAGGCACCGGGTGCCCTGGCTGAGCTGCCTGCCACCACCACAAGTTGTCCCCTAGCAAGTGTCTTCAGAAGCTGCTCATTTATGATTAATTTTATTAATTAATAAATTAGTTTGTTTTGTCCAGTTATCTCTGTTCATGACTTGATGGGAAGTTCACACTGCAGTTCAACTTATGGAATAAGGAAATGATATTTGTTTTTTTTTAAATCACTAAGAACAGTCTCTTAATACTTCTAACCTTCCAGAAAGAATTGTTTTTAAAGTCCTGTCCTTTTCTGGGCCATGCAGATAGAGCACATAAAAAAAGGACACAATGGCCAAATGAGCACACTATGCTTTGGTCTAAAGCACTGTTAACTCTAAAACACTACCTTCCCAAAGCTTAATTTAAACTGTTACTGGCATGAACAGCTGGATTCATTCTATGAACATGTTTACACACTTGTGCCACTGTGAAGGGGAAAGGTATATGGGCAGTGCTTCCATTCAGAACCTTCAGCAGAAGTATTAAATAAATTAGAAAAAATTAAAACCTACTAATTAAAACAACAACAAAACAAAACAAACTCAGGATAAAAACTATTAATTGGTTTTTAATTAATAATTAAAACCTACTAATTCTCCTACTGGAAATGGGAGCACTGGCTACCTTGGATTTGGAGAAAGCTGAAGCTGTCAATGACTTCTTTGCGTCAGCGTTCACTGGCAAGTGATCTGACCATGCCACTCAAGCCTTGGGAGACAAATGCAAGAACTGTGAAAATGGAGATCTTAGGATCACTGCAAGAGAGGATTAGGCTCAAGATCATCTTACGAACCTGAATGTGCACAAATTCATGGGACCTGATGAAATCCATCTGCAGGTCCTGAAGGAGCAGGCAAATGAAGTTGCTAAGCCACTATCCATCATATTTGAAAAATCATGCCAGTCAGGTGAAATTCAAATGACTGGAAAAAGAAAAATAGGACCCGCTTTTTAAGGAAGGGAAAAAGGAAGATCCAGGAAACAACAGACCAGTCAGTCCTACCTCTGTGGCTGGCAGGATCACGGAGCAGAATTCCCCTGGAAAACATGTTAAGGCACATGAAAAACAACTAGGTGGTTGCTGACAGCCAACATGCCTTCACCAAATGCAAATCCTGCCTGACCAATTTGGTGGCCTTCTATGATGGGGCTACAGAATTGATGGATAAAGGCAAAGCAGTTGACATCATCTACCTGGACTCATGCAAAGCATTTGACACTGTCCCATATGACATCCTTGTCTCTAAACTGGAGAGACATCTGTTTGATGGATGGACCAGCCAGTGGATAAGGAATTGTGTGGATGGCCACACACAGAGAGTTGTAGTCAATGGCTCAATGCGCAGCTGGGGACTGGTAATGAGTGGTGTCCCTCAGGGATTGGTGTTGGGATGAATCCTTTTCAACATCTTTGTCAGCAACATGGACAGTGGGATTCAGTGCACCCTCAGCAAGCTTCCTGATGACACCAAGCTGTGCGGTTCGGTTGATAGGCTGGACAGAAGGAATGTCATCCAGAAGGAGCTCAACACACTTCAGGGGTGGCCAATGTCAATCTCATGAAGTTTAACCATGCCAAGTGCAAGGTCCTACACCTGGGTCGGGGCAATCCCAGGAACACCTACAGGTTGGGCAGAGAAGAGAATCAGAGCAGACCTGCAGAGAAGGACTTGGGGACATTGGTTGATGAGAAACTGAACAAAAGCTGGCTTCAGTGTACACCCACAGCACAGAAAGCCAACTGTATCCTGAGCTACCTCAAAAGGAGCGTGACCAGCAGGTCAAAGGAGGTGATCCTGCCCCTCTACTCTGCTCACATGAGATCCCACTTGGAGTATTGTGTACAGTTCAGGTGTTCTCAAAAGAAGAAAGACATGGAGCTGTTGGAGCAAGTCGAGAGGAGGTCCACGAGGATGATGAGGGGACTGGAGCACCTCCCATATGAAGACGGGCTGAGACGGTTGGGGCTGTTCAGCCTGGAGAAGAGAACGCTGTGTGCAGACCTCAGAGCAGCCTTCCAAGTATCTGAAGGGGGCCTATAAGGATGCTGGGGAGGCACTTTTCATTAGGGACTGTAGTGGTAGGACAAGGGGTAACGGGTTCAGACTTAAACGAGGGAAGTTCAAGTTAGACATAAGGAAGAAGTTCTTTACTGTGGTGAGGTGGTGGAGGCACTGGAATGGGTGGCCCAAAGAAGTGGTAAATGCTCCATCCCTGGCAGTGTTCAAGGCCAGGTTGGACAGACCTTGGACAACATGCTTTAGTATGAGGTGTTTCTGCCCATGGTAGGGGAGTTGGAACTAGATGATCTTAAGGTACTTCCCAGCATAAACCATTCTATGATTCTATCATTCTGTGGAAAGAAATTTTCCCTAACAAAACATTTCTGAACTCTGTGTAACAACTGATGAAGTTCAAGGCATGTACACTCACTACAAAAGAGAGTTGTAGAGCAATTTGTATTAAAAACAAAAAGCACAAGACATCAATATACGCAACAAAGAGTGGTGCAGTCTAATCAGTTATTTGGTTCATGTGTTGTTTTGCCCTTGTACTATGATTTATACACTGACAAAACAGATCTTTGTTTTACCCTGAATGGTTAGAGATACTGACACCATTTTATCCTTGCCTGCCTGAAGTGCAACTCTAAGTACTGGAACTGTTTTTGGTGTGAGAAATTATTGGATCGGAGTGGTCATCACCATGTGCAATCAATCTCCCAGCATTAGGAGCCCAGGACTGTTTAGATGAGAGATTCCCCTTTACTATAAGGATGAACTGCAATTTTTCCTCCAGGACCTCTTCTCCAATGTAGGGAGAGTGGTTTGTATAGTCCCCTCACTACAGGCCATGACACTTCTGCTAGAATTTATGTATGGTAGGAGAGGATTCAAACTCTGCCCAGTGAAGAACTGAGCTAACAGTTTTCTAATAACCACAGTATCAGATCAAGTGCTCAGGCAGGATGAAAAGAGGTAATGAGTTTAAACTTAAACAAAGGAATTTCAGGTCAGATATAAGGAAGAAGTTCTTTACTGTGAGGGTGGTGAGATGCAGGAACAGGTTGCCTGAAGAACTGATAAATGCTCCATCCCTCGCAGTGTTCAAGGGCAGGCTGGATAGACTTTGGGCGACATGGTGTAGTGTGAGGTTGGAACTAGATGATCTTAAGGTCCTTTCCAACCCAAACCGCACTATGATTCTAGGATTCCATAATTGTTACTTGGACTGGTTTTGTTACCATCTTGCCTGTAAAAGTCAGCAATTTCTTATTAAGTACTGATTAGCATTTCTAGTGTCAGAGAGAAGAAAGCAAGCAAAAATAACTGGTTTTCAATTTGGACTCCGCTTCTTCAGGCAAAAAATTCATTCTTGAACAGCAGAAAAATAACAGAGAAAGAAATTAACCCTCCATGAGAATCCTGAGTATCAATACTTATAACAACACAGTTTTTTGAGACTGTGTGCAGTTGTTTACAGTGGAAATAAAATATTTCACTGGAAGGAACCCAAAGTGAGCATTAGTTTTATATAAATAAGTACATACAGAGAGTACATGGGATGCAAAAGCATTCTCAAATAGAGTGTCAGACTACTACACAGAAAGACGGTGAAAGGAAATAAAGAGTTTTTCTAGGCCTTTACTAAAGGTTAGACTAGTTTTTCACTTAATGTGCTCAGACCAGTAGTCCTATACCTGAATGTCTGTCTCTTCCAAAGAGTTGGAAGAAGCATTTGGGATTGTGCCAGATCTGAGGAACACAAGTCTCCATAGAAGGCCATGTGAATTGCTGCATTTGTTACCCACAGGATTACCAGAGCATCCTGGCAAGGTTATGCATTTATCACACTCTCAAGGAGTCAGTGGATGATGATCTCCAGATACAGTCTGAAACTATAAGGCCGCCACCTGTCCCACCAGCTAACAATTATGATCTGTACACTGGAGGGATCATAGACAGAAGCATGAAATTTTAACTCTGTCTTGATGCAGGATATTCACAGACATTCTAGTCTATTTCCTAGTAACCTTTTCAGAAATAGGTGAGATCTTCCCTAACATGCTTCTTCTTGGAACTTCTTCTGAGGTCTTTGAACATTATGAGAACATTTCTGAAAGGGCACAAAGGAAGGCACAGATGAACAAGCCTAGTTTTTGCATAGGAATTTCTTTAAAGTTCACATTTTGAAAAAAGCAACGCAGTTCAGCTGTTCAACACAGTTTGAACCAGCATCACAGTTAACTGCCCAGTATTAATAACCCAGGAGGGGTGAGGGGGTAATTTTGTCAGGGAATGGTCAGGAGTCTAAATAAGGAGATCCTGAAAATACAACTGGTATTATTTGAGGATGATGACTCAAATACTTCTAATGCAACATAAAGTTAATTGTTCTTCTAATCCAGAATTTGTGATGCACTGGCCTGCAACTGTGGGCTTCCTTCCATGTGAATATCTTGTAAATATTTAAAAGTAGGAATACAGATTACAAAAAGGAAAAAAAACCACAGTACATTTACTATGCTTGCCTGTAATACTATGTATTTGAACACTTGATTCCATCTGCTCATTTACCTAGCTTGCTCTTATACACCTCTCAGTCTCTCGTTGGACAACTCTGTAACTAGAATGGTACAATAACTGGTAGGAAAAACTTCAAAACTTCAATTTGTGTGTAAAAGACACACATTTGCTAGAGCGCCAACCCCCCCCCCCCCCAAAGAAAAAGGAAAAAAACCCACAACCAAAAAATAAACCTAAACAAAACAACAATAAACTAACACTTGTGTTTCACATTAGGCAGCAAGCAAGCCAGAAATAACTAGAAGGATAAAGAAGGGTAAGAGTCAGAGGAGCTACAGAATAACACACAGTGGTACTGAAATAACTGTAATTCTTGAACATGCAATGTACTGAATGATGCTGATATTTGTCAAAAGAGAGTGAATTTGCTTTTTATGTCACTAGTACATTCATTTTTGAGCATCTTAAGTTATCTGTTAAGTATGTAAATTATTTTTATAGAGATCTCAAGCATTCCAATTGCTTTAGTGGGATGTGCGCAAAGCTATCACCCTCTACTTGAGACTAAGAGTTCAAAACAAATGCTGATTTGACTTGGTTTATAATATACTGATATCCCAGACATTTGAAAAATCTAGATAGTGCTGGTAAGCCAGTAATAATAGTCAGTGCATATTGATCATCAGCTTTCACTCATTAATGCATTACTGGTACTTCGATGGGGAAAGAGACAAAGCATTTGAGATTTTTTGAGAAGTTCCAAAAATTAGTATAAAATGCTTTCTTTCCAATTCCTGATGACCAGCCTATTTTACTGTAATATTGAAAATGCAGGATCTCAAAAATAAAGTACTTGCTAAAATGTACAAATACTAATAGGACAACAGAATAGCAAAAAGCCTTTCAGAAGCTTTTCTGAGTTGCTGCTCCTAATTTGTGAAGTGACAGATGTTTTTTCTTTTCATAACTACTTGTTATTAATAACTGTGCTATTGAGCATGTCCTCAGAACACAATCAGTTTCTGCAAAACAAGCAGTTATTTCTGGATATATGTGAACATATCTTCCTTCCAGAAGATTCTTGCCTATCTCAAAAATGAAACAAACAAAAAACCACTTCCATACTTGAGCCCAGCTTGAACTACCAAATTAGCAATAGCTGCTGTGCTATTCTACTGTAGAAGCTTCCGTTAAGTAAACGCTATGTGACTTTGTTAAACATATATGGAAATGAAAGTGTATCAGTCCCTAGAGACTGGAACAAACACATGCTTTGTTTTATGTCCCCAAACCTTAACAGAAGTCAGACTTTTCTGCAACAAAGCTTTACATCCAGGAATTTCATGCCTATGTAAAAGAAGTTACTAGCCACAGCAATGCAATATATGAGGTAACAAACAGCATCTAAGAGCCTCCACTGATACATCAGCAACACATACCAAGCCCCTCATCCCCAAGTGGCACTACAGTCAGTTTTGCAGAGCTAGCAACTTTCCGCAAGGCTTTTAAAACAGAAGTTTTCTCGTGCCACCCCACAAAGGACTTCAGAGGTCTGCCATGTTATCCAGCAGCCTTCAAATTCTGGGTCTAACAGCATCATCAAATTCTGTAGCATCTAACTACAGCTATTTTGAGATACAGGCAGCTGAAAGAAACAGGAAGGGATGTAAAGGTAACAGGAAAGGCTATAGTGTTAGACTGGGGGGAAGCAGAGAGGGAGAGGATAAGTAAAGCAGAGCAGAGCAAAAGAAAGCTACACTCATGAAACAGACCTTATGTTTACAAACAATATGAAAGAAATGGGTCAGAGATTTGTTTGGGTTTTTTGGATTTTTTTAATTTTTTTTAATACATAAAAAATGACGAAAAGGGGAAGTAAAAGCACTTGTAATGGTACCACAACGGACAACCCACTGCATTAAGAAGCTTTGCTGAAATACCTAAATATCCAAAGGCAAAGAGTGCAGGAGACATTGAGAACTTAGATGGAAGCAGAAGAAAGAGGGCATAGAAACAAAAAAAAATTGTA
This sequence comes from Neopsephotus bourkii, assembly GCF_033783945.1. Taxonomy (NCBI): domain Eukaryota; kingdom Metazoa; phylum Chordata; class Aves; order Psittaciformes; family Psittacidae; genus Neopsephotus; species Neopsephotus bourkii. Next base: position 513,498 of record NW_026901918.1, read on the forward strand.
TTTGTAAGAGAGAACGAAATAATTTTCTAGACTGGCTTATCTGAAGGTACATAATGAGATTTTGACAGTAAATAATATTTTTCTTCCATGGCAACTGTTAACAGCAAAAAATGTCAGCAATCTTCCATGAGTTTGTTTTCCCTACAACAGAAAAATGAAGTAAAACATCTGTGTACAAACTAGTCTGGGGATCTGCACTTTAAAATCAGCTGGGATTACTGAGATTCATGTCACAGTGTGGCTTTTCAATTACTCAAGTCACAGTTCATTAAAAGGCAGATAACATACAATACAGCAGCACCCGCATCTCCTGTGGCATCTCACATTAGGATCCTTATATTAGCAGCAACTCAAAACTCAAGTGGAAAGTTAGATAGCTAGATTTTCAGAAGTGCCAAGTACCCAGCGGTTTCCACTCTGAGCCTGCCAGATTTTTTGAGAAGCAGGCGCTAGTCAAGTACAGATTTGGCTTTCAAACAATTCCTCTGGCACCCCCCCCCCCCCCCCAGTAATTAATTACAATGCTTCTCCATGCCTGCACTCCCTTCTCTGCCTAAGGAAATTAGTATCTTTTCATGTAAGTGCATAATAAATAACAACTAGTCATACATTTCTCTTTTAAGAAAGGGTATTTCACATTTCTACCTCAAGAGTAAAAGCCTCTTCACTGACAATACTGCCACTCACCTTAAAAGACTTCTCTTCTAAAAAGGCATACAGGCTGGCATTACCAGCTTCATTTTTCAATTCATGCGTATTAACTAAAAAGCAAACAAAAATCCCAGTGAAGACACTGCAACTCCCCATCACTATTTTCCTGCCTGAGTCAATTCAATGGGATTTAAGGAAGTTATAGCTTGAGGCCGCTCTTCCAGTCCTTCAAATTCGTATACTAATAAGTCAATCTGCTCGCAGCGTGGAAATACAGTTCAGCCTCTGAACGTGATTTTTACCTAACTCTGGCTGTCCCAACTTGACTGACAAGAGTAACTGTCGACAAATACTTGGAACGAAGTCTCGACAAACCAGCCTCAAAAGAAAGGATGATCATGCATAATCCAGTCAAAGAGAGGAACAGATCTACTATGCAACAGGAATAATGGAAATATTTCTCTGCTTACACTTCCTCCCCAATTTACTCAGTAACAGATAACATCCCTGTTAGGATTAATAACTGGAAATTAAGAAAGAGTAGAAGTATTAAAGATTGATATACATTTCAGAACAAAGACAGACAAGATGCGCTTCTTCTGAATTAACTCAGTTATAAGAAATAGGATTCCTAAAAAATGCTGCAGCTACTAGCTCATTTTTAAGGAGGCAGGAGTAGCAACAAATTACTTCACTCATATTTCAGAAAGGAAATGATATCACAGAATGGTGTCTTGGGAGAAGACTAATACAATCTTAATGAAGCATATTCCAAGAAACTAAATCAGTCTCTCCTGGACAGCAGGTAGCATCAAACAGCTCAAGCAAACTGCAACAATTTTGGACATAAGTAAACATGTAGATTAGGTATCTGTGAAACTATAAAAAGAAAGCAAGATGCCCATGAGATCTGCATGCCCAAAGCTGAATACGGGTAAGATTTTCAACACAGTATTTTGAATCTATGTGCCAAAGTCCTGAATAAGCGCTTATCAGAACACATGCCTCCTTCAAAACAGAGCTTAAACTGTTTTTCCTACTAAGGGAGTATCCAGTAAGCTGCACATAATGTTAAAAACAAAGCTAGAAATGTCCTTCAGTGTGCTGTAACAATTGCTGGTTGAAAGAAAGACAGCAGAGTGGGATTTTCCGTTGTAAGATGAGCATGAAGGTTAAATTGGGCCATTAGCAAAAGTCTGTTTATTTCCTCTTTCTTTTTTGATACCTGATCACTAGTACAACAAAGAATATTAACCTTCTTTTAAAGAAAATGGACAGTTGCCACAGTTGTAAGTTCCACACAGAATTCAAGAACAAGATTTAGATATGGTAAGGGAAATAGATCTCCTTCACTTGTGTTCCCTTTTGCATCCAGTCTGCAAAGATCAGATTCTTAGACTTCGTATGAGCTCTTCTCTGCCTCTGAGTTACTTTACTTGATAGATTAAGTATCTCAAATTATTTCATGCCACAGAATAGGATCCCTTAATTATTTGATAACTATAGCAATCTAATTTGACTATATAATGCATGAACACTTGTAGCTTTTCTGAATGGATAGGCATTGCATGTTGGAGGGCAAACTACAAATCTGATGTGCAGAAGACAGACAATAAATGCTAAGCAATTTGTGGAAAGGTATCAGGAGTTGCATGCAGAATATAAGCTAAACTGAAAAGCAAATCCTTCATGAAACAAAATGTTAATATCCAACATCGTGCATTTTTCTCCTTTTCCTTAAAGTGAACAGTACAGAAATTTCAATTAAATAAATTAACTAAAACTTCCTTTTGACATTGCTCTAACTTCATGAATCTATTATTAAATTGGAGTCATACAGAGCTGATTAGAGTGTGGTGGATGAAGTCTAAACACTTTCTTAAAGAGGAAACTAAAATCCATTAAAATGTTAGAAAAGATGGCCCATGAACCAAATTCGAAAGCCACACACTACAAAAGTGAAGTAGAAGATGACATATTTCAGATTTTAAAGACATGCATGATTTTCTGTGGTGGCATTTAGAGGCAAACACAACACATGAATGTGCCTGCTAACATTTTAGGCTAGTACTTCTGGCCGCAACACTATACTGCAGAAGTGCTGCAGAAACTTCTAGTGCAAGATGTGAATGGAGTAAGGGCTTCCTTGACAAGCTCAAGTTGTTTACTGGTATAAAAGCATTTATCTAAAATTCACTATTTTGACACTACCTCCAGAAGGGGAAAAGATATCCTTTTCTACCTTCTCCCCTAACCACAGTATTTTAGACCTGTAGTAAATTAGGTCATAAACAGCAATACTAGAATAGATAAGATACGGAAAACACATTTCAATTCCGCCCCCCCCCGACTGTTTTGGGTCTTCTCTAAGCAGTTCTAAAGTACGTGTTTCAGAGTATCATGAGACCACATGAGGAATATTCTAACTATGATGAAGAGCCTCAAGCCTTACACCTTTTTCTTCACATGACCGGAATTACATCCAACAACCATGTGGTCACAGTCATGAAACAAGGAACACTGGCTACGTGAGTGAAGATGCAAGTCCAGCCACATAATTGCAGACGTAAAGGGGAAGGAAAAGTTGCAGTGTTCTAGATCAAGGGGCAGCAGGGAATGGCCCTCATTCATTGCTCTTCATCATTGTCTTTCAAACTGACAGTTTGTACCTCAAAACACCCAAGATAAATTAAGAAAAGTATTAGGACTTCAGGCATGGGGTTTTGTTTTATTAGGCTAGAAAAAAACATACCGTAAGATATTTATGGACATTTTACACTCACCAATTTCATAGCTGCCAGCAAGGCAAGTCAGGAAGGCTGTACTTCCTTACCTATAACTGAAGCTTCCTGCAGACACTTCTGGAGCATGTACATAAGGTTGTACATAAGCATACAACAGGTTGGAAACACCCAGTGCACTTCACTTGTTTCTGGCACAGGAATGAAATACACATGTTTTGCACTGCAGAGTTTTTCTGGCTCTCTGCCACCCCTGCTTCAGAGGCAATAACCACCAACTGACACTGGTGCTCCAGAAGTCCTGTCTCCCATTTTGTCTTCCTGCATCAGCAGTCACTCATGCTTCTGCTGCTTGCAGTACAGTCCTTATTCTCCTTTTTTCCCCTCAATCACCTTCTTCAAACATCACTATTTCTTACCTGGTCTTATCACCCCTACATCTGCTACCCAACTGCCTGCCTTCTCTCCTTCCCCCTCCCCCTGCCTCCACGTGGTGGTTTTTTTGATTATGGGGTTTTAAGAGACTGGTAATTTTAAAGTTTAATTTTAAATTTCCTGATTAGGTTACCATTTCCTTCTTCCTTCACCCCACTTCTTACAGAGTCTTAAGGACAGAGAGTCTTCCTCCTCACACCCAATTCTCATTCTAAAATGAAACATTTTTTTTCACAGGCTGGGTACATAAACATCTGGGGATGCTCCAGAGGTGGGAGCAGACCAGAGGAGGAACTGCAGGGCCAGCAAGAGAGACTGCAGCTCTTTGGTATGCCACTTACACTTCTAATTTCACTATTATGCTAGTAATAAAACCACCTCCTTGTCACATATTCTCCAGGGTCAATTCGTGTGGGGACTTTTCCTTCCCTGGGCTCTCTGGCAGAAAGACTTTACAAGTGACACTGAAATCAGAGCAGTAGAAAAAAAAACCCTGGGTGTGTTCATGGAAAGGAAGTGCACAGCATGAAGGATAAGCCCAAACATGTTTGGTATCATCAGTCATACTGAAAACACCTCAGATTTGTCAAAGGAACATGGGGGAAGGGAGAAAGAAGAAAACTAATGTTAGCCATCTACCAGTATTTAAATGAAATTCAGCATACATTGAGCATTTTTAGGGTAAAGCATCAAGCTTGACTGCTACCCCAATGACATACTTCATGAATGGTGCTCAGCAGCACAAAGAATAAGGTAAAATAGATTATTACACAGTACCTGAGAAATGAAACAGTGTTTTGCAGGCTTTGCTCTCAGTGAGGAGAATTGTGCAATATGTTCCACAAATTACACCTCTTTCTGAGGAAGCAGCATGTGTAAGAGATTTTTATGCACATTTCCTGAAGCAGTGGTACCTAACAGAATCCTTCTGCACGGTTCATTTGAATTTTTAGACAGTAAAATATGAAACAGTAAAGAGTAATGTTAAAGTAGAATTCACAATCTTCTAAAATTAAAGTTGCTCTACAGAACGAGTTCCTAAGAAACCACCAGTAGTTTCAGGGTTTAACCGTTCCGTCAGTGCTCGTGTAATCCACAGAAATTAACCCTACATAAATGCTCTGCAATCATGTAACTCACTAAAGTCAAATAGGAATAGACCTATCCCAGAAATTAGCTAGAGGCAAATTCAGCTGATTAAAAACACGGGCCATTCATCTACAGTATTTAACACCACACTAAAGCAAGTGTACTTGATGGGAATTAGAAAGTAGTAAAGTGAATCTGGATGGGTCCTTAAAAGCTGAGCAAACCAGGATAAGCAGTAGCATAGGATATTAAATTGCAAGTTAAATTATTAAAAGCCTTAAAAGTATCACACAAGGAACATCAAAGGAGTTTCATCATCTCATTGAAGAATTAGGTATTAGAGACCTATTTAGAAGCCTTACTTCAAAAACAGAAATAAGAATGTGAAATTGACATGAAGTAATTAGCAAATCCATTGAGAATATACTTTGGTAAGAAAATTAAGGAAGAAAATCTAGGTAAGTATAGATGGCTGCACATACCATGAATATTGGTGTCTGCTGGGGCAACAAGACAATTTAAATAATTCAATTCACTGAGAGTCACAAAGTACCTGGGCCTCCTATTAGTCTAAATAATGTATGAATATTAATCAATCTGTTTTTATTATGAGCACAAAGGAAATCTGCATATATAATTCTGCTGGTCTTGCTATCAAGGGGCTCATCACCGCAGAGGCGCTTCAAATGCTGCTTCATGAGAAGAACCATGATTCCTCACCTGATCAACAGGCATCCACCTGATCAAGAGGAATCTGCGGATGAAGCACTCCATAGGCAGATAGGAAAAGCCTCATGCTCACAGGCCCTCGTTCTCATGCGTGACTTCAACCACCCTGACATCTGTTGGAATGACGGTACGGCCCAGCACAAGCAATCCAGGAGGTTCCTCGATTGTGTGGAAGACAACTTCTGTCTGCAAGTAATAGAGGAGCCGACAAGGAGAGGTGCCATGCTTGACCTCGTGCTCACGAACAGGGAGGGGCTCGTTGGAAATGTGGCACTGCAGGGCAGCCTTGGATGCAGTGATCACGAGATGGTTGAATTTGAGATCTTTAGGACAGTAAGAAGAGTGCGCAACAAGCGCACTGCCCTAGACTTCAAGAAAGCAGACTTTGGCCTCTTCAGGAGCCTGCTTAGTAAGGTTCCATGGGATATAGCCCTAGAGGGCAGGGGGGCTCAAGACTCTTGATTGGTCTTCAAGGATCACCTGCTACAAGCTCAGGAGTGTTGCATCCCAACCAGAAGGAAGTGCAGCAGGAGGGCCAGGAGACCTCCTTGGATGGATAAGGAGCTCCTGAGGAAAATTCAAATGAAAAAAGAGTTTTATAGAAAGTGGAAGCAAGGACAGGCGGCCTGGGAAGAGTACAGGGATGTTGTCCGGGAAGCTAGGGACCAGGTTAGGAAAGCTAAGGCCCAGTTAGAATTAAACTTGGCTAGGGATATTAAGGATAACAGGAAGGGATTCTACAGGTACATAGCAAATAAAAAACAGATTAGGGAGAATGTAGGCCCCCTCAGGAAGCTCTCGGGTGAACTAGCTACACAGGATTTGGAGAAGGCTGAGGTTCTGAATGACTTCTTTGCCTCGGTCTTCTCTAGCAAAGGCTCTGACCGCACCACCCAAGTCTTGGAAGGCAGACGCAGGGACTGTGAGAATGAAGACCTTGGGCCCACTGTAGGAGAGGAATTGGTTCGAGACCATCTTAAGAACCTGAACTTGCACAAGTCCATGGGTCCTGATGAAATCCATCCACGGGTCCTGAAGGAGCTGGCAAATGAAGTTGCTAAGCCGCTGGCCATCATATTTGAAAAATCATGGCAGTCAGGTGAAGTTCCCGACAACTGGAAAAAGGGAAATATAACCCCCATTTTCAAGAAGGGGAAAATGGATGACCCAGGGAATTACAGACCAGTCAGTCTCACCTCTGTGCCTGGCAAAATCTTGGAACAGATTCTCCTGGAAGGCATGCTAAGGCACATGAAAAACAACAAGGTGCTTGGTGACAGCCAGCATGGCTTCACTAAGGGGAAATCCTGCCTCACCAATTTGGTGGCCTTCTATGATGGGGCTACAGAACTGATGGACAGGGGTAAAGCAGTTGATGTCATCTACCAAGATTTGTGCAAAGCGTTTGACACTGTCCCATACAACATTCTTGTCTCTAAATTGGAGAGACATCAATTTGATGAATGGACCACTCAGTGGATAAAGGACTGACTGGATGGCCTCATGCAAAGAGTTGTGGTCAATGGCTCAATGTCCAGCTGGAGACCAGTAACGAGTGGTGTCCCTCAGGGATCGGTGTTGGGACCAGTCTTGTTTAACATCTTTGTCGCTGACATGAACAGTGGGATTGAGTGCGCCCTCAGCAAGTTTGCCGATGACACCAAGCTGTGTGGTTCGGTTGATACGCTGGAGGGAAGGAATGCCATCCAGAGGGACCTTGACACGCTTGTGAGGTGGGCTGATGCCAACCTCATGAAGTTTAACCATGCCAAGTGCAAGGTCCTACACCTGGGTCAGAGCAATCCCAGACACAGCTACAGGCTGGGCAGAGAAGAGATTCAGAGCAGTCCTGCGGAGAAGGACTTGGGGGTGCTGGTTGATGAGAAAATGAACATGAGCCAGCTTCAGTGTGCGCTTGCAGCCCAGAAAGCCAACTGTATCCTGGGCTGCATCAAAAGGAGTGTGACCAGCAGGTCGGAGGAGGTGATCCTGCCCCTTTATTCTGCTCTTGTGAGACCTCACCTGGAGTATTGTGTGCAGTTCTGGTGTCCACAACATAAAAAGGACATGGAACTGTTGGAACAAGTCCAGAGGAGGGCCGCGAGAATGATCAGGGGACTGGAGCACTTCCTGTATGAAGACAGGCTGAGAAAGTTGGGGCTGTTCAGCCTGGAGAAGAGAAGGCTGCGAGGCGACCTCATAGCAGCCTTCCAGTATCTGAAGGGGGCCTATAGGGATGCTGGGGAGGGACTCTTCATTAGGGGATGTAGTGGTAGGACAAGGGGTAATGGGTTCAAACTTAAACAGTGGAAGTTTAGATTGGATATAAGGAGGAAATTCTTTCCTGTGAGGGTGGTGAGGCACTGGAATAGGTTGCCCAGGGAGGTTGTGAATGCTCCATCCCTGGCAGTGTTCAAGGCCAGGCTGGACGAGGCCTTGGGTGATATGGTTTAGAGCGAGGTGTCCCTGCCCATGGCAGGGGGGTTGGAACTTGATGATCTTAAGGTCCTTTCCAACCCTAACTATTCTATGATTCTATGAAAACCGATCCAACCTACTTAAGGTTAAAATCCTAATCATGCTTTGATGGGTTTGATACCACAATAAATATTCGTAGATCTGTCACCTATGTTTACCTCAACATTTAAAGTGAAAAGTAAACAAACAACATTGCCTACCTGAATTCCGCAACTTCAGTTAGTCTAGTTCTTTCTTCAAGCAGCAAGTTACTCACTGAAGAGATCCCCAATTCTAGAGACCAAGGCAGGAAAAAAAACGGCATAAGCAACTCTTACATTTCATAATAAAAAATTATTTATAACAAAGAGCAATGTAATTTCATGTTAGCATGAAGAAAACAGCTACCAAGAGGTTGCTACCAAGAGAATCAGCTATTTGCAGGATACCACAGATGTCAGAACAGCTGAGCTATTGCCATTTGTGAATGAATTCAAGGATTACAGGCTATCTTGTTTACTGCTGTGTTCGCAAAAAAACATCATCAATTTGTGCACTCTCTGGTATGCTTTATACTTAATCTAACAAGATGCTTACACACTGTTAATGCACATATATGTATGACATAGTTAAACAAAGTAAATAGGGAGCACAGGTTCAATACCAGTAACTACTTAAGTTTTGGCAGCTGTCTTTGCTAGGGTCAAACCTTAGTACCAGCAGGGGCTGGTGGAAAGACCCTAAACCAGATGTATATTCCAAAATTTTTGTGTGCAAGGTTACATAATCCTTCTTACTTATCAGCCTTGGGATCACTGGCAATAGCAGGTGGTTCAGAGAATAACTGGTTTGAACTAAGTCCCGTCCCCCCCCCAAAAGTAATTTGGCAGTTAAATCTCATTACATGTGTGAGGTTTAGCAAACAAGTTTGTAATTAATTATTGCCTATGATATCTTCTACCAAGTTCAACATTTCTCACTAAAAGAAGGGATGGATTACAAATACTGCAGGCAATAAGATAAAGGAAACACATTCATAAGAGCTGGTTCTGACTGACAAAAAGAATCACATACTCTAAAATCTGCTGTTGGAGCAGCAACACATTAACAATGTTAAACATGTACTTAAAAGAAAAAAAAAGAAAAAAAAAAAAAGAAGGCAGCCAACAAAAAAACAAATACCCCAATAAACCAGAACACCCTGTATTCAGAGGGCATCCACCTATAATGACGAACTGTTGTGACAGCAATTACGTATCAGAGATGGGCTTCAAAACAGACAGAAGTTGTGAGGAAAGCTGAAAGCCCCAGACAGTCCAGTTCACATTTCAAATGTTCATGTAAAATAAGGCAGAAGTTGTAGCAAATTAAATTTTGTGCATCTCCTGTGTCAGGTAGGGCAATGCTTGGTAGATTTTATTAAAAACCCCAATAGAAAAGCAAACAAACAAATCCCCAAACAAAATTAAACAAACAAACAAAACACCTCAAACAACCAAAACCCCCCCCCCCCCCCCCCCCAATAACTCTTATCTACACTTAAGCTCCCTGGTGTTTTAACTTTTACACCCCATGGAAAGACATTTCCTTGACAACTTTCACCAAGGTCTTGTTTGTCGTATTTCAGCCCTTTCTTGCACACAAACTAGGGAATCAAGTCTCCTGTTTTTTCTGAGACTGCCAGAAGTCAGATTAAGAAGTAAAACCTAGACTTTTTTTTTCTTTACCTCTGTAGTTTTCAGAAGAGACTGTCATAAAAAATTGTGGACTAGAAGGTGAGGCAGATGAAAGAAAAAAGGTAAATCAAGAGAGGAATGCTAGGGAGGAAAAGAGAAGGGCAAAACTTGTCCGGACAGCGTTACATGTCAAGAGTCGGAAAGCTTTCATCACCTTTTTTGTTTGTTAGGATAGAAATCTGGGTGGTCAGAAAGAGAAACTTCACAAGACTACTGAGAGGAACAGTGTTAGAAAATGGCTATAACTGCCATTTTGTTTGTGTTTCATGATTGCATTGCCCCAATATGACATAATGAGAGTCTGTGGAAAGAGCGTTGGGGTCTCCTTTCTTTGGCTAAGGAGTCAGACAACAGCTTCTTACTCTTTATCTTCAGTTACCTCAGAATAATTCAGAGACAAAAGTAAACTTTAATTAACAGAACAATAAACCTGACAGACTATAAGATGTGCAGTTACTGGACAGAGGCACCAAATATGGGACATCTAGCTGGAGAAAAGGAGGAGATATAAACAGCGGAAAAAGAGGCACACAGGGAAAACACTTCAATATCATTGTGCTTGGGCTCTATGTGAACTATATTCAGAACACCTGTAAGTAGAGTTCTGACAATTTTTCTTTCCCCTGGTAAAATAACCACATCACAGTAAGCTGTTCCTCAGACGAAACAGCAGAGCAAGCAGCTTATAACACATGAAACCTTACTGGCTGCCTAACAAGTTCAGTAAGAAAGCAAATTAAACCCTTAAAGACAGCATTTTTAGAGTAGATGTCAATTTTGTAACTGAATTTGTCACTGAAAGTTGGCTACTTTCAAGTTAAAGACTCTGTGGACAATATCTGATATAGACAGGAGAACCAATTAATTTAACTGTAGGTAAACATGGACCTCCTCACCCAAAAGCAATACAACTGAAATCAAAGTGGAGAAAGAGTCATATTAGTAAATTCTATCAAGAGAAAAAATGAAGCAATCTTGTATATATATGAGACGTTAGCACAAAGTACATGTTAATAGTACACATAACATCCTAAAACCATGTGAAGACTGAAAGTCTGTATATGTCATTTCAATATGCATAAATGCTATTACAAGTGAGATAACAGTAGACACGAGAGTATCTATATTCATGACTTCTAACCCAAATGTCTTCTTCCAACCACCTCCTTAAAGAAAAATAGACTAAGTAGATAATAAATGAATTACACTTGCCTAAACTGTAGCATTAGATATCTAGAGCCATGATGTAAGAGCAGCACAGTACAAAAATAAAAACCATCCTTGTACAATAACATTTTTAAAGGTCAATCATGAATGAAATCTGGACCAGTAGTTGCAAGTCATTGCATCACAGCTATTTGAAGTCCCAGATGAATAAAGCCTGTAGACTAAACCGACATCCTAATGGACAATTTAATTCACAAAACCACTCCTATAAATGGTAGGCTTCTGGCTTGAAAGGCTATTAAACGAACTGGCACAGAGTACCAGCCAGCAGAGTAGAAAGAACAGTTGCCTGCACGTGCTGCCAAGGCACACTACTAACCAAGCTGTAACCACCTTCTATGAAGTCTGGACAGCTTATTGCAGACTTGCCCATATCACCCGTTCATTAAGAATGTCAGTTATAAATAGCAATTGTCTAAGTGTTAGAATTTGCATATGAATCTTTAGCTTTATGGTTGTCTGAAGCCTTATTTTCAGAGCTAACAATTCAGTATATGTCCTGTATTTCTAAATAATAATTAAATTACAGATTTAACCAGTTACAAGAAATCGCTAATGTTGCAACATTAGCAGGCAATTTCATCATTACCCTGACATTATCTGCTCAGATGACTTATTTCACTTAGCTCACCAGAGCTTAAAAGTCGTATTAGCCTTTTTGAGAAGTTCAGTATAAAAACTCTGCATAAAAACAAGGATGATATAGTACAAATCAATACGATAAATGACCTACAGATTGCCTTAGAAAGGTGAAACATATCTATTAGTACAGTGTTTCTACTGAAGTAAAATATATTGGTTTTGAGAACCTAAATGACAAAGAAGTCTATTTTTACAGGACAGCTACAACAGTGTTGTAAGGATTAACGTTTGAGCAAATTAATTCCAATAGTACTAAGTGTATCAAATTCAGAGAGAAAATAATTACCGTAGTCTCATAACATTTTCCAAGTTGTTTTCTAATTACACCAAACAGGTTGAAATTTGATGAAGAACTTGAAGACACTAAGTAATGTTTAAGGTTTAAAAATGCATTTGTGTCCTAAGGAGAAGTATTTTTTATGCTAAAGAAGCCATGAGTTTATGGTAGATGAAGAGTTATATAGCCTGCAAACATGCAGTCCTTCCCATTGGGGAGGAGGGGGTGGAGGGTGGGGATATAAAAATCTAGACATAGAACTTCACCAGTTAAATGAGTTTATTAAAAAAATAAAATATCTAAATTTCATATTGGGTTTTATCTTGATTAAAACACTTGACTTTTTCATGCTTTTGCAAGCTATTAGAAATGGAAGAAATATAAAGAATCAGTTTTGCACCTGCAAAGTAGTTTTCAAATCTCTAAAGCCATATATAGTATATACTCACAGATTTACAATTATCCTTCCATTCCAGTCAGTGGCAAAGTCACATACATACAGAAAATTGCAGATAGCCATGAGAACACGTTATCATTTCATTATGATGCTTATAACTGGTACACCAATTAATTTAATAGAGCCATAATGAATACACTCAGAGCTAAGAAATGTCAATGAGTTCAGAGCTGTGCATATCTGGAATCAAAAGTGCCAAAAAGTATGTTAACACTGAATGTAAGTTAAGGCACAACCTATCATGGAAGCTGCCCCATCCCTGGAAGTATTCAAGGCCAGGCTGGATGGGGCTTTGAGGAACCTGGTCTGCTGGGAGATGTCCCTGCCATGGGAGGGCGGTTGGCTCTTGATGAGCTTTAAGGTCCCTTTCCACCCAAACCATTCTATGATTCTGCAATTTTAATTTCTCCCATCAGAGGGATATGTCACAAAATTAGAGTCCTTTAAAGGACAATGTAGATGCAAAGTTTACATTTAGATACCTCTAAAGGAGGAAGGTATCTATGCAGAAACTTAGCCTAGAAGAAAACTTGGGACAGCAGCCTACTTGAACTTATCTCTGAGTATCTTTTCCCCATCTCAAATATTATTTTCAAGAGGTCCTTGAGGATAGCAACATTAAGACATTTCACTATTTTATAATGTTTACATCTACCTCCACTGGCCTAAAGAAATCTCCCCAAGAAAAAAAAACAAAAAGAGCACAATAATAATTCTCTTGGCAACTACTATAAGTCAGACCCACAGAGGGCTGACCTTCAGGTCATGTTTGTCTGTGCTGGCATTAAGCTTTCTTATTTCTTCTCTGTTCTAATGAAATTCTTCAGCTTATCAGTGACACAGGTGTGTCTATTTCGATGATGAATGGACGACACTATATGAACACCCTAAGGAGAAGGCTGAAAGATACCTGGATCAGAAATTGGGAGTGCAGAAGTTCAGCTATGTAAGGTGTGAAATCTTGTGTGAAATCTTGTATTTCATTCCAATTAGACACACTGAATTTTTAATATGGAAAAGGTCCTTTCCAACCCTAACTACTCTGTCATTCTGTATTACAATGTTTGAGAGGCTAAGCCTTTCACAAAAAAGCAGGAAAAAGTATCTGTGCGCTAACACATTTTTTGCAGATTTTTTTACTAGCATACAACCTAACTCTAACAGTGATCTCTTTTGCTGTATGCAAAAGCTCTCCTTTTCATAAGTAAATGGCTCCAAGTCTAATACCAGTAGGGGGTTTGGTGGGTGGAAGGTGCATTTAATAGTATGCTTTTCAGAAGCACGTACTATGTTTTCATACCTGCCAACACAGACTTTGAGAAACTACCATGAACAGTTTAACTGATTCATCAGGTAAAGCATATAATTTACTTAAATTTTTGCTTCAAAATCTAGCATGAATAATCACCTTATGTGTCTGCTTTAAATCACACAGGTGACGATCAACCTGTCTGCTACCACAAATCCTGTATGTAACAGCAGACAGCCCAAGGTAATAAAACAGATGAAAATAACCCACTCAAAACTACAGGAGATCATTGTTTGAAGTCCTGTTGACCCTAGAGTTTTGCCTTGTAAAGAACTAGAAAGAGAGATACCCTTTTAAGGGACAACACACATCTTCTTTAACAAGCAAAGAAAGGACCTAGAAAGTCACCAGCTATACGAACAGCTCCATTCCCTACGCAGTGGAGTTCAGCCTTTACAAAAACAGCCTTATAAAACCACAGCTTGTTTTTCTAAGGCAAAGAGCTTCAAAGTCATCACTTCCCACACTTATCCTCTTGAAAGGAGGCCTGGCATTCAGAAGCAGAACTACCATAGTAATAAGCATTATTACTATGACAGACTTCATACAACAACTGAATAATGTTGTGAAAACAAAAGACATCAAGTGATGTGAACGCATACAAGGATAGCTCAGACTTGCATCTGACTGTGTAAGCTCACGACAGTTTGACTGAATATTCGTGTCACACAAGGCTATTTGCTCTGCCAATGGCACAGGCAGCTCTCCTGAACCTCCCCTGACTCATCTGAATCCTAATGCAGAGAGGGCATTTCAACTCCACATCCCTCTTCATGGTTTTGCTATAGGGTTTCTCTATGAAACAAAAGACTGAAGAAGCCCATTCTCTGAGGCCATCTGAGACAAACCTTGTAACTTGGTCTGTATTTTGAACCAGTATCAATGACCTGTAATTGTCAGTAGCAGTGCGCTATTATTTTTAAACTAGTAAGTTACTGCAACTCATTAACATCTAAGACAATCAATACAATAATAGGTAAAATAGATCATAGAATGGCTAAGAGTTGGGAAGGCTCCTAAGCTCCAACCCCCCTGCCATGGGCACGGATGCCTCACACTAGACCATGTCATCCTAGGCCCTGTCCAACCTGGCCTTGAACACTGCCAGGGATGGCGCATTAACCACTCCTTTGGGCAGCCTGTTCCAGTGCCTCACCGCCCTCACCGTAAAGAACTTCTTCATTGTATCCAACCTGAACTTCCCCTCTTTAAGTTTGAACCCATTACCCCTTGTCCTATCACTACAGTCCCTATCCTTGCAGGACCCCTTCAGATACTGGAAGGCTGCTATGAGGTCTCCACACAGCCTTCTCTTCTCCAGGCTGAACAGCCCCAACTTTCTCAGCCTGTCTTTGGATTGGACGTGCTACAGCCCTCTTACCATCCTTATCACACAAACCTAGCTCTCTTCTCCCAGCCCCCTATTTAGACTACAGTGGTAAAGAGTCAAGAAACATCAGTTTTAACTTTTCCTTGTCCCACACACAAAGTACAACCAGTCTACCTACAAATTCACAGGAACTTTCAAGACAATCTGTCATCAGCACTTACTAAGGCTAATTATTAAGAACCTGCTTCAGCACTATAAAACAGAACATAGTTCCTCTTTTTTTTTTTTTTTAGGAGGGAAAAAAAAAATCCAACCACCCCCCCCCCCAAAAAAAAAAACAAACTACCACTGACTGCACTTCAGAATACTGGGTCTATGGCAACAACTGCATGTACAAAAGCATCTGGACAGACTTAACCAAACCAAAGCCTTAAACATTTGCAATGACTTGGCAGAAACCAACAGGACATGAGCTATCAGCAGGAGAGTGCCCTCAGTATGTAGGTCTAGCTGTAGAACATTCACTTTCAAGCCTACCCATAAGACCTTCAGCAACAAAGAAGCTTTGAAGTTTCTTTGCTACAGGATCCTTAAATGCCATTTCCTGAAGAGAAAGAAGACTCAATGATTACCCACATACCTGATTCTTTCAGTGGATTAGTTACAAAGAAACCCTGATTAAGAATCAGGCTATAAGCACTATTAGCTGCATCTTACTACTTTGTTTTTAATTAAGCAAAGGACATACCTACATCAAAGAACAAGCAGTGCTAGTGACACTGAGCATACGCAGTATTAACAGATTCTGTTAATGCAGCTTCTGACTCTAGCCTTCCTCTCACATGCACACAAATATTACCATGGTGATCTGCAGAATTTGCTACCTGGGATTTCAGAACAGTACAGTATTTGAAATACCCTTAGAATCTCTGAATAGATGCAAACACAAATTAAATCATATTTAAATAGACAATAAGACAAATAGTTTGATAAAGCTGTCATTACAGAAGAACACTAACAAAAAGAAAAATCTTAATATAACCTCAGTCAGTAGAAACAAAGCCACAAAGCTTTCACATTATGCTTTCTGACCCTGAAAGAAAGGGAACTAAGTTTAAGGACTGAAAAAATGGCATACGTTCAGTATAAAAAGCATAATCTGGAATCACCTGTCTGTCAAAATTTGAGCAGCTATCTGTGGAAATGTCAGAACATCTTTTCTTTAAAAGGTATTCTTAATTCATATACTATTTCACTAAAATGCACGCATATTTTGACTATAAAAGGACCATGCCTGTTGCAAGTTCCCCGCAAGTGGGATCACTCTAGATGCAATTTCTTTGCATTCATTATAATTTTCAAGTGAGTGGGAAGGGAGGGAGAGTTAAAAAAAAAAAAAAAGTAAAAAAAAAAAAAAATACCACCTTAGGAAATTAGGGTCCTCTTACTATGAATACATATATATGCTGACAACAGAGTGCACAGCATGGGGAGCAAATGCAACAATCCTTGGTTCTTCTGTGTATCTGTTATTTGCATTATCCTATATATAGAGTGATAACAACATCATATATTACTTTGTAAACACCTTGGGATACAACTAACACAATTCTGATTCTAATGAAGAAATACATGGGATTCGACTTCGCCATAATTCTACTTGCAAGTTATGAGCAAGGTTACCCTTACTGCACTCTTGAAGAGATGCAGCTGACTTTCTTCACAGACACAACTGTAACGAATTTAGGATCTCTACGAGAGGTTCACCATGTACTTCATCGTAGCCAGAGTTTAACTTGAAACACTTAAAACAGAAAGGCATTCCTCACCACTCCTACTGAATCCCTGGGAAAGGCCTGCAGTAAGTGGAAGCACCACTTAACAATGCACAAGTAAAAGGAGCCAGTGCAAGGATTCACAGGCTGCTCTTCAGAGACCTCACAGGAAGCTTGGCAATGAAGGATGGTTCATGAGAAAAACTGCATTAGAGTCAATCGTATGTTTCAAGATAGAGTGACTGTATTGACATAGTGCCCCTCTGAATTCACTTCAATATGGTCTGTTAGTTAGTCCAACTAACACTTTTTGAGAGTATCACAAGGCTTTACTCATTACAAAACAGCTTAGCAGAACACAAGTTATAATTATATCAAATAACAGAGCTGGACACACCTAAATGTATCTTTCAGGGTAAGTCACTATTTCGACACTGAAATAAGATGACTTCATTACACAGCGGACCTACCTGTACCAGTGACATGATCAGTGGCATGCACTGTGATCTGCTCAAAGTGGGAGCAGTAAACATTTGTGGAAGACAAATTTTTCATAGGACAACAACAACAAACGAATGAATCAGAGCTACCGACAGTCTCGTCTTCCATTAGCTTCACAAATTATTCCCCCATATGCTTGAGGACAGTTAAAATAAGTCTGATGCGTAAATAAATCTGGATAAGACTGCATGAAATACCAAACCTGAAGCAATTATTTGAAGACCACTCCTTGCTCCCTCCTCCCTCCCCTTAAAAATCAGAGGTATTTAAACCAAGTATTTCTAAACCTTTCTTTCAGTCCACTGTAGACTGACTTCTTGGATATATGATCATCAAATAAATCAGTAAATTCCTGCTTCTGAAATACTTACACATGCTTTTGACGGGAGAAGAATTTCTACCATATCCCAAAATCTGTTTATACAGTTCAGGTGAACATAACTACTCTTGACTTCAAACTACTATCTTACATAAGCTTTAATTTTTTTTTATTATCTCATGGAAGAACAAGCCTTATAAAACTGAGCTTTATTGGAAAAGGACTTAAGTTGAGAAAATCAGAGCAAAATACCATTCACTTGAAAGGTGAAGAGAGGAAATAGGTAGTCAAGCTCAAACGTAAAATTGTTCACTGGAAGCTTTAAGGGAGTAGGTGGAATTCCTTTAGCAACTGGCATTTGGTAAGAATAGCTGCATCACATGGAGCCAATTAAGAGACATTGCTGGTGAGCACAACAGTTACTAAACATGAGATAAAAGCAACCAATAAATGTAACAAAGAACATTCTGTATGTAGTATTTCAATACTTACCTAGTATGACTGTTTTGACAAAGCCAACTGCAATTTAAGAAAGTCCAATTTTTCACAACATTTAAACAGATTCCAAATTCAGTGGGTAAGTACAAGCAAGGTGACAAAAAAATCCCCTTCCAAGAAGGAAGCGAGGGAAAAGTATATTAAGCCTATACAAAGGTAAGCCTTTACTTACAGAAAAAGACACTACTTTAAGGCTGAAATCACCAACTTCATTCAAGAGACTGACAACCTTATTTTTTCTATGAGGACAACTGGGATTTTGACTGGGAACACATTGGTGGCAACATACTTTCCATTCCTTCCATTTGGAAGGCAGATGCAGGGCCTCTGACAATGAAGATCTTAGGCCCACTGTAAGAGAGGATCAGGTTCGAGATCATATTAGGAACCTGAACGTGCATAAGTCCATAGCTTCACCAGGGGCAAATCCTGCCTGAACAATTTGGTGGCCTTCTATGATGGGGCTACAGAATTGATGGATAAAGACAAAGCAGTTGATATCATCTACATAGACTCATGCAAAGCATTTGAAATTGTACCGTATGACATCCTTGTCTCTAAACTGGAGAGACATCAATTTGATGGGTGGATCACTTGGTGGATGAAAAATTGGCTGGATGGCCACATGCAAAGAGTTATGGTCAATGGCTCAATGCCCAGCTGAGGACTGGTAATGAGTGGTGTCCCTAAGGCACTGCTGTTGGGACGAGTCTTGTTCAATATCTTTATCAGTGACATGGACAGTGGGATCAAGTGTGGTCTCACAAGGTTTCCTGATGACACTAAGCTGTGTGGTTCGGTTGATAGGCTGGACAGAAGGAATGTCATCCAGAAGGAGCTCAACACACTTCAGGGGTGGCCAATGTCAATCTCATGAAGTTTAAGCATGCCAAGTGCAAGGTCCTGCACCTGGGTCGGGGCAATCCCAGGAACACCTACAGGCTGGGCAGAGAAGAGAATCAGAGCAAACCTGCAGAGAAGGACTTGGGGACATTGGCTGATGAGAAAATGAACATGAGCTGGCTTCAGTGTGCAGGCGCAGAACAGAAGGCCAACTGTATCCTGAGCTGCATTAAAACGAGTGTGACCAGCAGGTTGAAGGAGGTGATCCTGCCCCTCTGCTCGCATGAGACCTCACTTGGAGCACTGTGTGCAGTTCAGGTGTTCTCAAAAGAAGAAGGACATGGAGCTCTTGAAACAAGTCCAGAGGAGGTCCATGAGGATGATGAGGGGGCTGGGGCACCTCCCGTATGAAGATGGGCTGAGACAGTTGGGGCTGTTCAGCCTGGAGAAGAGAACGCTGTGTGCAGACCTCAGAGCAGCCTTCCAAGTATCTGAAGGGGGCCTATAAGGATGCTGGGGAGGCACTTTTCATTAGGGACTGTAGTGGTAAGACAAGGGGTAACGGGCTCAGACTTAAACAAGGGAAGTTCAAGTTAGATATAAGGAAGAAGTTCTTTACTGTGGTGAGGTGGTGGAGGCACTGGAATGGGTTGCCCAAAGAAGTGGTAAATGCTCCATCCCTGGCAGTGTTCAAGGCCAGGTTGGGCAGACCTTGGACAACATGCTTTAGTGTGAGGTGTTCCTGCCCATGGCAGGGGAGTTGGAACTAGATGATCTTAAGGTACTTTCCAACACAAACCATTCTATGATTCTATCATTCTGTGGAAAGAAAGTTTTCCTAACAAAACATTTCTGAACTCTGTGTAACAACTGATGAAGTTCAAGGCATGTACACTCAGTACAAAAACCAAGTTATACAGCAATTTGTATGGCAAAAGACAAAAGCAAAAGACACCAAAATATGCAGTAAACAATAATGTAGTCTAATCAGTTATTTGGTTCATGTGTTGTTTTGCCCTTGTACTATGATTTATACACTGACAAAACAAACAGATCTTTGTTTTACCCTGAATGGTTAGAGATACTGACACCATTTTATCCTTGCCTGCCTGAAGTGCAACTCTAAGTACTGGAACTGTTTTGGTGTGAGAAATTATTGGATTGGAGTGGTCATCACCATGTGTAATCAATCTCTCAGCATTAGGAGCCCAGGACTGTTTAGATGAGAGTTTCTCCTTTAGAATAAGGATGAATTGCAATTTCTCCTCCAGGACCTCTTCTCCAATGTAGGGAGAGTGGTTTGCATAGTCCCCTCACTACAGGCCATGACACTTCTGCTAGAATTTATGTATGGTAGGAGCTGATTCAAACTCTGCCCAGTTAAGAACTGAGCTGATAATTTTCTAACTACCACAGTATCAGTTCAAGTGCTCACGTAACTGCAAGCCTGTAGACCTTTGACATTACTACATGTTTGCCTATATCCATATTTTCAACTTTAGCCAAATAAGAAAGACATCCACTGAACACAGCCCACAGAGATCCATTTCAGTTGTTCATTGAATTTACCTTAACCATAACTTGGAAGCAAGCTCAACAGCAGTGGAGCTCTTAGCAGCCTGCCTTCTCCCATGTACCACTCTGACGCTCTACTGCATATGCAGAAAGAGGGTACCAGTTCTCCCTCTGACATCTCATGACAAATTTTAACAATCTGATTGGACAGAAAAATAAATAAATCAGAGGGGACCGTTAATACAGTATAGTTATGTTTCCAGGAAGTGGCCTACAAAACCTGCTGATAATCACACTGAAACATTATGTCTTCCACCTTATACCTTCCTCCTAAACCTTTCTGTTAATGTGACACTAAGAATACAAAAGAGTGCTCTGAAGCAGGTCTGTGCTACCTTAACTGTGCCTTCATTACAGGCAAAAGAGCTCCTCTTCTTGAAGCTGAGGATAAGCAATCAAAGAGAAATCTGTTTCTCTTGGGATAGCAATTACCCTTGGACTAGTAGTTTCACCTCAGACATCCACTTTAACCACACACAAAACACTGAATTAGAAACAGACTAAAGGTGTACTCAGGTAGAGTTATGAAGCTATGTAACAGGCCCCAAGAACACATCCTCTCATAGGACACTCACTAGGCCTAACTGTCCTACATTCTTTCTGCTAGTATCTGCCAGCTTTGTCACAGTTAAACTTCCTCTTCGATCTGCTCTTTATGTGAAGCCCCCATTTCAATATGTTCAGTGAAGCTGTTAGGTCTTACCCACACACATTTGCTCCAGGTTGCTCATTCCTTGAATTCATCATTATTTCTTCACATCATCACTACTCGTGCAATAAAACGAAAGACACTAATCATGCAAGACAGACTTGCTTCATCAAAGTATCTTGAAACCTTTAAGTGACTGTGAATACTCAAAAGTCTCTTGATTTACTGATGTTTCTAAAGAAATTGGAATCCAACCTACCCATCTCAGGATCAGCATCCTTCAAAAAAGCATT
Organism: Neopsephotus bourkii; assembly: GCF_033783945.1. Classification (NCBI taxonomy): domain Eukaryota; kingdom Metazoa; phylum Chordata; class Aves; order Psittaciformes; family Psittacidae; genus Neopsephotus; species Neopsephotus bourkii. Next base: position 535,031 of record NW_026901918.1, read on the forward strand.
ACTCCTCCCCCTTTCCCTCCCCCCACTTATTTTCTTTCCAGGCTTGGCTACAGGAAGGAACACTATGCCCCTGCTATCCTAATGCATCTCCATCTAGTCTGCTCAAAAATTGATTCCTGAAAAAAAAAAAAAAAGTAATTTAACTGTGCAGTCACCATTCTGTTCACTTAGCTTTAGTACTTTTAATGCAACAGTAATATGGCAAGACAAGTAGAAAAACTCCTTCATGTTAACCTAAGTATACTTTAATAACTGATAAAATTGCATTAGAAAACAGACATGCATTACCAGACACGTTTGTGGAGTAATTAGCAGCCAATTTCTTACAATCTTTCAGCATGTATAAGAAAGCATTTCTGTGACTTGTAAGTTTTCAACATCTTCAGTTCTTAAAACTCAGTTATTTGTTTTACAGGCCAATATTAAGATTACGAGACACAGAAAGTCTAACACTAAACAGATATGGTAGTTACTGGCAAATACATTTTAATGAATACAACACAGCAAGGTACAACAAGGGTCTACAAAAAGCCACACTAGTCTTTGCCCACTTTCTCTATCTGAGCACACAGAGAGGTTTACAGCAAGAAACAGACACCCAGAGGTTAAGGAGGCAACCAAAGATAACAGTCTTTCAGACACATGCTTATTTAAGTCTTGAATATTAGCTAGACCCTATCTAGGAAAAACAAGTGTTGCAGTAATGATTTTGGTGATAAATTACTATTCAGTTCCAGGACAGGGGTTGTCAAGTATAATCATGAATTGCAACTAAGTTGCTGAAAGCAAATTTGAGTAGTCAAAGTATCACTCAAAAAGTAACACTTAGTGAAAGTTAGTCATATTTTAATTCCATACAAATACTCAAGAGACACTGAATAGAACTCAGTGGGTTTCTGCACACAGAGCTAACAGAAATCATGACAGTTCCAAAACAGACTGATAAGAGATTTCCTTTAGTAATTTAGTACGCTAGGCTTACATATAACTTGCCACTCCACAACTAGACAAGATGATGAAAACTGAAACAAACAAATAAGACCTACAGGAGAGGTACTTCCAAAAAGTATTTAAACTTTTTTTTTTTTTAAACACAGTACTGAGTAAATTAATTCCACTACTGACTAATTATGCTTCATGCCTAAAGGTTGGTCTGTAAATCACACTAAGTAAATGTCTCAACACCAATCTGAAGTTTGAAAAAAAATCTTGAACTTCAAAAAAATGCCACCTCAATCATATAACAACAGAATGAAATATTTTCCTTGACATTCATATGTCGATAGTGTAAAGAAAAAGTATTTTTCTAATATTGTATTACAGTTCTAGCAAATCCCAGCTGAGACAGAAAAAGCCCTTCATACTCTACCTTTGAAGGTAGAAAGGTCTGACACAAATATCAAAGGCTTTGTAAAAGTTTGCTCTAAAAGGCTTGCTCAAGTTACCAGGTGTTAGACTCCTCCCCAATGGACAATGAATTATAGCAGCAGCTGCTGGGTAACACTATTTCACCATCACAAACCCATTACTCCTCCTAAAAATGCAAGAGTGCCAATTATATTGCTTGTTGGGGAGAAATATGAAATGAGATATTTAACACTTCTTGTTTACTGTAACACCTCCATAACATATTATTCAATTTCTGGACACTAGGGTTAATATTTTATCACTGCAAATAAAGCTCTGGTATCTAGGTTTAAAAAAAAAAAAAAAATCACAGTAAAATATTTAGAAAGCCACTTTGAAAACATGCTCAATTACTTTTCTCCCCTTCTTGCTTCTACATCAACTTATTTTTTGGACAGCAGAAACTATGAAGGGATATTTAAAACACTTTAACTGCCTTCTCCCTATCATGACAAGCCACCATGTCCACAAGGCTTCCCACAGACCACGACACCACTTCTTACACCCTGGTAAGGTCAGAATTACTAGGAAGGTTCGAAACAATGTATTTTGCTTGGTTATATGACAGCATAAGCAAATCACCAATTATTTTTCAGCAAAACAACCTTTAAAATAAAGATAAGTTATCACGCAGCTGCAACATTTCCAGACAAGCTACTCCTAACAACAGTTTCAGTTCTTCATTCCTCTGGTGTACAAGTGTATTATAACATTTTATAGACAGCAATTTCTGATCTCTACAGTTTTGATCTAGATATACAGAAACTTTACCAGGAAGTTTCTTGAACACAGAGTAACACTCTGCTGTGGAAAGGATACCACCCCTTCCTCAAAGCAGAATGCATGCAAGGAGTATAGCCCATTAACAAAACAATTTTAGATATCTGAACAGCTATATCCAGATTCTAGTTTCCCTCCCAGGCTACTGGGAGGAAAAAGAATTCAAGCAAGCAGTAATGCAGCTATTGCCACACAACTGAATTTCTGTATGTACTAAAATTATAGTGAATTATCTCTTGCTTATTTGAGCTGCTACTTTGCTCTTTAGCAGCTGCAATAAATTTGCTTTATCACATTCTGCAATTTCATCTAGAACAGTCCTTTCACCTTTCAACAAATTTATTGTAACAGAAATTTAGTATTATATCTTTCAAAGTTGCATCTCTATTTCGACAACATAATAAACAACTTTCAAGAACATGTCTGTACCTTGACTGAGCTATTATTAATCAGATTACCTAAGCAAATAATTGACTAAACATTCCTTGTGCACAAGGAAAAAAAGCATGATCTAATCTCAATTACTTCAGTTAAATATAAGGAAATATACCACTGCACTTACAGGTGTTTCCTACACATTGATCAAAGCTTGAAAAGTGACTGTAAGGCCTTGACACTTAAATAAGGCCCACCATAAAAAAAATAGTTAAAAAGAGAGCTTAATACAATTGCTCCCTTCCCCCCCCACCCCCCGGCTTTACAGATTTTCTTTACTTTTCTATTTTTTTAGTGGCTATCGCAGTCCAGGAGGAATATATTTGCAGGAAAAATCTGCTTAAATTACTTCCAACGTTTTTGTCTCACAAATTTAAATAATTACTCCATTCATCCACCCAAGTTCAAAAACAAACTCGGAAGACTTACAGTTCAGTGCACATTCAACATCAGAGTCAAGAGTTGAAAAACCTTATGTTCTTCTGGCCTACGAAAGCAAGATTCGTAATTTTAGTGAAAGCACAGGGTTACACACACAGAAAAACTGCTTTAAAACCAAACGCTTAAGCCACAAGACAAGCAACGCATTTCAAGTACCCGCGTTAAGTACGACGTTACCCCCCCGAATTCAGACGAAGTCACGGCCGCTATGCCCCAGCACCCCGAGCCCTAAGCGGCATGTGCCCCTCCAGACGCCGTGCGGGGCGGTCAGAGCGACGGGGTGGCACCCCCGGCGAGGCACCACGCCCTGCGCCCGGCACAGGCCAAGCCGCACTCTGCGGCCCCGCCGCCCGCCCAGGGGCTCACGGCAGCACCTGCCCCCCAATGCAGGGAAGAATAGTAACAGTAGTAGTAATAATAAAAACAATAATGACCACTCTCTTCATCGTTTTTTCATATCGCCCACCGGAGAATTTGTTGCTTCCTCCCTTTTGTGCGAATGTCAGGAGCGATTACCGCTGAGCATCACTCGCCGCGCCCGCGGCACTGTCCGGCCCTGCTGCTCGCTGCCCGCTCCTGCGGCGGTGGAGCCGGAGGCTCCCCCCACAATGCCCCGCCCGGCCTGGCCCAGCCCAGCCCCGGCCCCCAGGCACCTCGCTCGGCCCTCGCTCGCCACTGCGCGGCAGGCAGTGCGGGAAACACCGGTGGTCTCAGGCGGCGGCTGAGGGGCGGCTGCTGAGGGACGGCAGTTCTCGCCACCCCCAAGTCTTTGCATCCCCCACCCCGATCAAGGGAGAGGCCGCAGGGCAGCCCGGCTCACCGGCAGGTACCTGCCCCGCGGGCGCCCCGGGGAAGATGGGCGGTAAGAGCGCCCCTGCCACTCACCACTGCCCACGGCGGCGCCCGCTCCTTTGTCTGCCCGCCGCGCCCCGGCACCTCCGTCCCCCTCTGTCGGGCGCTCCGCGCCCCTTCTCCGCCGCGCTGAGGGCGGAGGAGGACGCAGACGAGATCCGTGGAGGAGGCCGCTACCGCCCGACGGTCACATGCAGGGGGCTTGCGCGGCGCAGCCCCCTCCTGCACTCCCGGACGGCTCCCAGGAGCCGGGCCGGCAGGGTCTGAGGCGAGGTCGGGGTGAAGATGGCGACCTCGGCGGCGCAGAAGGGGAATCCCCAGCCTGGCCCGTTCCGCTCCGTGCTGCCGGCTGGGCTGGGCTAGGCGCGCTGGGGAGGGGAAGGGACAAAGGAGGCCGGGCGGCGGCGAGGACGGCTGCCGCTGCCTGTCAGCCCTATCGCTGTACCGCCCGCTCCGCCGCCGCCGCGCTTTCAAACCAGCGCCAGCGCCGCAGCGGCCCCTGCTCGCCCCGCCCCACCCGGGCTCCCTGAGGGAGCGGGCGGGCCGCAGAGTCGCTGCCGGCTCTGATGAGCGTTTCGGCGACACAGCGGGCCTGGGAGGACGCGGGTGTGGTCCCTGGTGTGGGCTCTCCCTGTCCGGAGCCTGGCGAAGCCAGCGCTCCAGCGTCCTCCGACGCCAGAGGGGTTATCTCACCTCCTCAGATGCTCTTCGTGCCTTCTCGCCGTGAAGAGATAGGGCACCCGGGGGCAGTTAGTGCAAATGGCTGACCGTTCGTCATGCGGCTGTCCAAGATGCTGTGCTGACATTGCAGAGGCTTTGAGGAAGTGTGGAAAGCAGGTCACGAAAGCTGGTGTGGTTGTCGTTGGACCTCCAGGAAAAGAGAAGGGGCTCTGGCTTCTGCCCCACGGCTGTTGACAGCAGCAACCACCCTCCTCTGCGTGCTGGTAAATACTGGAGGTGGCATGCATGACTCAAATAGGAGACACAAGGAACATGCAAGATAAGGTATTCCTCACTGGGTGGCAAAGTACGGCTGGCAGTTCTATCCGTGGACACTTGGTGCTGTTGAGCTGCAGATCTTCACCAAGAGACAGGCTCCATCTCACCTGTGGACTGCTTGTCCTGGTTTTGGACATCATCCAGTATTCAGCAGCATGAGTTAAAATGGAAAACGTGGCAGTGCTAACAAGTTGCCACTAAGCTGAATTTGGACCACAACACGAGGGAAGGAGGCTGGAGAGATCAGTTGTAGGGTGGAAAATTTCCTGGTCTATACCTAAATCCACAAACAGTTATAAAACAGTCTGAAAAGGATCTTGAGCATGTAAAAAAATAAAAAAAAAAAAAATCATTACAAAACTTTGATCTGCTTTTAATCTGTATGAATTCCTGACATTTATTACTAGCCATACAGATTTCTTGTCATTAATAAGACCTGCGTCAACTGACATGGTTGGTTTTTATTATTTTTCCAGACCTTTTTTTTTTTTTTTTTTTACATGCCCAGCCACTGATCTCCCCTTGCATGGGCAGCAGCACTGAAAACAAGTTCCAGCGCAAGTTTAGATGACAAATACTCTTATCTGATGAGTGCAAACAACAGCTGCAATGGTTGCTTCCATTTTGCCTAAGCTTTTCATTACTGTCAATGGACTTTACTTCTCAAGAATCCTATGATGTAGACAAAGTATTATCATTCCCACTTTCAGAAATTGCACTATAAAGAAGCATTATAGCTTGCCTCAGGTCATGCATATAATATCTGTTAAAACCAGAATCTTAATCCAGATTTTGGGTGTAGAGCCAATCCTGCTGACAAGAAGTTAATTTTCTGTTTCAAGCTGTGTCTCAGGACTCCATTCCTGAAGAATTCTTGGGGGAAGGAGCAAAATAATGTTGAAGAAGATACGCTAACAAAAATTCTGTCGAGCAGAAAAAAAAAAAAAAAATCTGTTGTGGAGGAAAAAAATGTGTAGTTAAATGGAAATTATTCAAGTAGCATATTTACACATAAAACTTCTGTAGAAACATTATCCCAGTTTGGGAAGTATGCAAACCAAGAAGTGAATGCCATGTAACATGTTGCTTCAGTATTGTGTATTTTAGACATGCAGTGTAGTTAAGAACTTCTGCCTTTTATTGGCCAAATCTCACTTGGGAGCAGGTGAATCACAGGAACATTGCAGGAATCTTAGGCCAAAGATGCTAACACATTAGTGATTCCCACAAAGGACTGTCCACATTAGGAATACCACTGTATTCTAAGGATTTGTGGCATTTTCTTCAGACCCTGTGGTAACACAAAAGTTTGAACTGTTTCCCATAGCAATTCCCCTCAAGGAACAAAGACACATCGAGTCATGCATCCACAGTCATCTCTGTTAGATGGTTCTGGTACATCTTCAGAGTTTCAGGCATCTGCCCTGCCACGTGTCTCAAACATGCTAGAGTGCCCAGAGGCACATTGTGTTGCCCATTAACATAACCTTTTCAGAAGCCAGCCTATCCGAACTGTGTCCAGCAGCAGAGTCAGGAGATTCATCAACCCTGTGAAAGTGTGTGCCAAATACTTGTCAGAAGACAAGTCATGTGCCAGGCTGTTTCTGGCAGCAGTGGTACGTATTCAGCTGCCATAGTTACCAACAATGTACTAATCACTTTGTGTGTGAGAACAAACTGTGTACAGAGCCAGCCATGCTTGCAAATAGACTCAATTAAGCCTTCAGTAGATTGAACTGAGTTGGACAAGTGTGCTCTGACCAACAATTTGTACTCGGCTTTCTACAGCTAGTTCCTCAAAAGCGCAGTCACATTATCTTTACAGCTTTCCAAGTGTCTCCTTCTGACTAAATAGTGAACAATCTCTTGATTTCTTTCCCCAGTGACACAGGCTTGCCGTTATTACTAACTACTTTTACTAATTACTTCTTCCATATCCAAAGTTAGGCAAGAATTTTATCTTTCTAAAACTTTCTCCTCTCCTGCTGTCCTCAGGGCTTCATGCTGAAGCATGAAAAAAATGGTCAGGCAGAAATACCTCAATATTTCTATGGATCTTTGATGATAAATTACATTCTTCGCACTTTTTGGGCCAGAGTGCTTGCTAGTTAGTGTACCAAACACAACATATAGGAACCCAGCATTACTGGCTTTGATGGTGTCTGTGGGAAAAAAATAAATAAAATTGCTTTTTAAAAGAGAAAAGTTACTTTACAATTCCAAATTTCACAATGCATTGTTCCCTTTTTTCAGTTAATAATAAAATGAACATGTTTGTTGTGACTAAATAGCAGTGTGTGGGTATAACAGTCATAAACAGCAAGGGATTCCTCTATTTCTAGTGTAACCATATACAAGCCAGTGAAGGTGTGGACCAGCCATTACAAATGGTTAAGGTACCTGTTCACCAAAGTGCCTTAGCCGACCATACCTGCATACCTTACCCGTGGCAACTGTGTACCTTCATGCTGGTGGCCTAGGTAAATGTGCTTTGTTTTGCAGTTGCCACAGGTGAGGAACCAGGATTATTAATGTGGCTCAGCTAACAGGACGCAACATTTTATGGTCTGCTCATTCAGCAGGTTGCAAGGGTCTGTTCATGACCAACACTGAAGGGGAGTCCAGTCATAACCAAGTGAGAGGGGGTGGTGGCAGAGGAGAAGGAAAGCTAGTTTGTTGTCTTCTTTTCTGCTAAAAGAGGAAGCTACTGAGGGTACCCACCTCTCAGTGTTTTCTCTAAATGGTTCTTCCCTGTGAACAGGTCAGGTAAGGAAAAATACTTGCTTTTTCCAGGAGAGGCAGAAGTTTCACCTAGAAGTCCCAGCAAACTGAATTTGCATGTGTTTTGGATACAGGCCCCTCTACGTGACCTGCCAACTGTCCCATGTGGAAGTTGATGCACCATGCCTGCTCCCTTATGACTTCATACATACCATATGTAGTACCATGAATTAGATCCAGAGACCTGAAACGCAAGCTGAAGTGCTCTTTCACCAAATAGCATGAGGCAGATTTACCACTCACCAAGAAAGTGTGGAGACAATGGAAAAGAATGTGTGTCCTCTTGACTTAATCACTTCTCACTCAACATGTAAAGACCTGAACTTGGCAAGTAGCTCAGAGCTTTTCTACATAATAAAAAGAAGATTCTTGAACAAAAGCTCACCAAGTAAAAATCCGGTGAGATTTTCTCAGGTAATAGTACTGTTTCTGTCTGAAAGGAACTTTGCTAAATAGCAGCAGTGATGTAATTGCTTAATTATGAGCCTGCAATGAAATCTCTGTATGATACCTTCATTGGTTGTTCTTTTTTTCTGACAGAAATTTAAACCCCACAATATAATAGTGGTTTTTTACACTTGGAGGAACCAGGTCTGGTAATTAGGTTTCTAACATATTTTCTGTAGCTTCCCTTAGTTTTCATTCTGTGCACATACATGGCTTTTGGAAGTCATAATTATTCAATATGCATCTCTTTCTCCTCTCTCACCCTCTGGCTGTCTGGTCCATTTAGGTTGCATATTTCTGTTGTTGTGCTATGTTTACACATTGCCTCATATTAAGCAAGTCCCAATTTGTTTAGCTTCTCTACTTGCTATTGTGATACAAATAATAAATGATTCTACACTTTCAAAGTTCATTATTATTTCAGAAGGTGTATGGATTAAGTCTGTTTTCCTGTTTATGAGAATACAGTTTTGTTGGTTTTACCAGTGATCAAGGGCATTCCAGGAGACACTGCAAAAAGCAGGCTTTGTATTTTACAAACTTTGTAACATGCTACTATGAAACTGGGTAGAGTGGTCTAAGAATGGAGGGAAACCCCCTGGAATTGTCTGTGATGTGTTAGTTTTTCTCGCCATTGCTGTTAGTATAGCTAGGTGCCTTGTTAATGGCACAGAGGGTTTTACAGACTTATCTCATTAGTGCTGCTGGATAGGTTCAAATATTTTTCTAGGAAGCTTTTATTCATTTGTGAAAAAGTCCTCTGAAGTCAACAGGAGCTGCACCTAAGTGACTTACTAAGTCTCTGTACCATTTAGGGTCATAATTCCTAGCATCCAGCCAGCATTTTGAAAGCCAACACTGCTCCTTTGATTTTATTCTTTAAGACAATTTTCTTCTTCTTTTTATTTCTTTCCTTTTTTTCTTTTTGTTAGTTGCTACTTCCATTGAAGATTTACACTCACTAGTTTTTGAATGAAACTGCAACAGCCCTGTTCTGAACTGCAAACCTGATGGACTCAGATTCTCACTACTGCTAACCTGCGAGTCCCTGCTGCAGAACCAGCTCAATTTAACTAATGTAATGGTGACAAGATGGCAACTCTTCATCTGATAACAAGATAAATCCCCATTGCTTTTTCTTACTTTAAGCTGTTCAAACCCATTTTCCTCTCTTCTCCCTCCCCTCAAAGGAAGCTGAAAAGGAATCTAGAATTCCTGAAAGTCAGAATAATTCCATTTCTGACTTCTAACAAATACGATAAGATGGTGTATCCAGTATTAAGGGTACTTCTATGGTAAATTCTGTACTCTCCATGAAACATTCACTGGTTCCTAAACTCAGGGATGTATGTACCCCAATTCAGTGCTGACCATAGGACTTCAATGACTTAGTGTAACCCATGCCACTATCTTCAGTGAGGCCAGTTTTTTACCGTGTATGCTCAGCTTCCTAACACAGTGCTTTGTGTGTCTGGATCTTTTTTCTTTATACCATGAACTTTCATATTCAGTTCCTCCTTACAAATTTCAGTGTATTTTTTCCATTGACTTTTTTTTTTTTCTCCCAACACTCTACAGTGTTTATGGTAGCCAGTTTTATTTTTTTATTTAATTTTAAGCAAGTGAACAGAATCTGACTTAGCTGATGGATAGGTAGTACTAAAAGCCTGCTTCAGGAAGTTTTTGGCTGTGCCATCAGTGACTCCATCATGATGCCTTCCTTGTTTATATAACTGGCAGTAAGTTGCATTAACTCATATATTGTTGGCATTTTTGTTTTCTTGCCAACCTGCTAGATTAATTTGGAATTACTTTCAGTCCAAGGCCACCAAAGACTGATGACATTTGTTTTGAACAGGATATTTGTATTCATGAGAAAAAAACAACCACCTTTATTGCCTGGACAGTGACTGTATGCCCTGAAGCATATGCTCTTTGAACTTGCAATTGGGATTTCAGACGGTATTATCATTAAGTATGGGTATTTATTTCATGTCCATAGTAAGAGTCAGAAGAGGTGGGGCTCACAACAGAACTAGGTGATGTGCTAGGAAACATGTGCTGAGCTTTTCCTAGACCAGGAATCCCACTAACTGCTGGCAGAGTTGTGAGAATTTCAGAAAGCTCTCAGGTCAAGACAGAGGCAGGATATATATCAGGGTGCATCAGAAACTAAACTCAAATGCTATCCATACCACATAAAATGAGTATGGGCAGTTACGCAGCTGGGGATTTTTTTATCACCAGGACATCAGCCTCACTGATTCATTCTGGGGGAAGGTGCAATTTTGCATGTCCAGCTGCACTGCCAGACTTGGCCAAAACAGGGCAGGGGTGTCTCCACATGGCTGAGCCCAAACACCTGCCTTTTTATTCCTCAGTTCAGCATGCTTACTCATGTAGGGAATAACATTGACAATGGGGTACACGTCACGTGGATATTACCCATAGTATTTGGTAGGAGAATGTTTTCCTGAAGTGTAAATGGATGACAAGATCTACTCTGAATGCTAGCTTCAGATTTGGAAAAGGAAGTGAAATCCCAATCTGTACCAAAACTATAAAAGGACAAAAATGTGTGTATAGATCAAAATATGAGTAACATTCACTTAATAGGACAGAACAGCATAAAGTTCCATGAATGGTAGAACCCATAAATTCTAGTTTCTTAGGGTTTCTATTGATTGACTTCCTTAGTGTCTTGTAAAAAGTTTTTCTTGCAGTAGAGATGTTCACTAATTCTGTACTGTGTGTTTTCTTCACAATTTAATGAAGGGAAATAACATACTGTAGTTTTCCATCTGGTAGGATTTCTCTTATCTCTTGGACTACGTCTCATGATAAACCTCGTGAAGACTTAAAAAGCTGGGACTTTAACCTTTTTGTGACAAACACACAAATATACACACCATGCACAACCTGAACTAAGGTAAGAAAACCCTTAGACAAAAAACGAAGAAACTAGCACAAAACCGAGAAAGCTCAGATTTTGTATTTGGGAGATTTGCCTTGAAAATTAGACTATTCAATTACTCAGTTGACATGATGAAAATCATATCTGCCACAGGCAGCCACAGTCATTTTTTTTTAGCAGCTGTATGCCTTTAGCAATATGTGGTGGCAATAAGTTTTTCCAGCTAATTGCACTGTAAATCCAAATATTCTCTGAATCTATATTTCCTCTCTGTCTTGAGTGACTGACTTTTCTCCCGTATGGTATGAAATTGAGAAAGCAACATTTAATCAACCATTTTCTTTCCCTTTACTAGTCTAATCTTAATTTATTTCCTTTCCTCATGAAACTATGCAAAACATGGTAAGCTTTCCTCAGATCTAAATGTTGGGCTCTCCTTAGCAACACTGCTAACATATCAGAGCATTAGGATGTCTAACCTGAATTAAATACAATCTTACTGTATCCAAAGGCAAAAGTGAGAAATATGTATTTCTACAGTAAGAGGATATAATACCTTGGAAGTTGTACTGCCAAAAAAAAATTAAATAGTTCACCTCTATGTGTCAATTGGTAAGTTACAAACTAAAATATTATCAAGTATGTCTTTCTGAGAATTGTCAGAAGTGGGTTTTGGAGGTATTAGCCCTCAGCTGAAGTAGCTTGCTGCCATACTTTCAGGGTTTTACCTGTCAGCCAGCAGCAGGAGCAGTGCAGTAGGTTGGTACTGGTGCAATGACCATGAGATGGCTAAAGGTTCCTTCTCTCTGCAGTGGCATTTGTATCAGGCTTCCATCCAGTAAGACAAGACCTTAGATGGTCTTCATTATCACAACCAACACTTTGAATGACACTTAAAGTAGTTTTAACTAAGTTTTATTGTCTCTGTTGTATTTCATGTTCCCGGAACCTCCTCTTCTGTGGGACTGTCACAGCAGCACAGCAGGAGGAAATTGCTCTGCAGAGAAACATCTTCCCTTGCCAACATTTAGAGAAATCTTGGGCCATTCAGAATTCAAAACTTGTACCTAAGTCTTACCTCCATCATGTTATGGAACTGCTTAAAGAAAATATTTGAGGTGAAAGTAATAAAAACCCCGCATTAATTTATACAAGTAGCTTTCTGTGAGAAATTGCAGGAATGCACACCTGATTTCCCCTGTAAATGGAAGCATTCAGCTGCTGCCAGTTGGCATACTCCTGCCCTGCAATTTTAGTAGAGTTTCATCAATTCTGAGTAATTGCAAAGAAAAAGCAGGCACTGCATAATAAAACTGAGTGGGCACACTTAAAAATGAGATGGGTTTTAAATGGATACTAAATGTAATTCAGGTTCCAAATTAGGAGCCAGATCTTGGAGGTGCTCCAGATATTGAACTCCTATTGAAATTTACAGCAACTTCAGCAACATCTCTTATTAAAAAGCAATAGGGCTTTTGTTGCACCTGAGTAGATTTTAACTTCATTCCAGAACGGTTCATTCTGTAAACAAAGCACACTAGTGTAGGTACTATGAATAAGCAAAACAAGTATGCTAACAAGTACAGGATTTTGGCAGGCTACCTACCCGTTGCTAAATAATATAATTGTTACTTTCTAATATCCAAAAAATTGTCCAATCAAGATGTTAATGATTTTTTTCCACTTCAAAAATCCCTGACAAAGAGACTGATTACAGTGTGCATACTTTAAAAGTAAAAAAAGTTGTAGTGAATATCTGGTGGATAGCAGCAGGGAACAACTATATAAAATGTCCTGCCCGTTTATATATTTAAGAAAACATTCCAAGGATTTCTATGCTAAATACCGCACTGAAACTGTAAATGGTCTTTTCCTCAGACAACCCACAGCCGAGCTGTACATGGCAAAGATACCTAAATAGGACTGCGCTCTGGAGGCTATAAGGATGTATAATTTTATAAAGTCAGTATGTACTTTGGTGCTTTGCATCCACCACGTGATTGCTTCCCTTTTGGTTTCTGTATTTTTACTCCTGTTGGTCCAAATACAAATTTGGAAGCAGGTTAATCACCACTTGTTTCACTGAGACCATGTGCCGCCTACCCGTGTGACAAAACCAAAGCCAGCTGAGATGACATGGTTGTTAACACACTGCATTGTCCTAAGGGAATTCAGAACAGGGAGTAATGTAAATGTACCCCACAGGCTGTTGTTGTGGACTTTATTTTGATAGTTTTATTTGGTAGAAGAAGGTCTGTAGTACACCAAAAGCAAGTGAATTGCTTCAGTGTGAGAAGGACTGGGAACAATATTCTCCTTCACAACTCCCCCAAATGTTTAGTTTTGTCACCATCTGGTTATATATAGTTGTTCTATTTTGAGACCCTGTCCCTAAGGCACTTCAAGCGTCGATAGCAGGATCTGGGCTTAACCCAAAATCTTGCCGAAAAATAGCTATCACAATTTACCACTGGCGTGTGGGATCATGTTTAAAAAGCATTTAAACCCACTCAAGCTATTCTTTAAAGGTTTTTTTTAAACTATGCATTGACAAAGCTAGTGCAACATCTCAACAGTGATGTTGAGAACAAGTGTGAACAACAGTGAAGATATGCAGCTGGCAACCAATGTAGCTCTAACCTGTTCCACATAGCTGTCAGAGCTTTTCCTGTAATATTTCACCATCAAATTCCCATCACTCAGGAATGGTTGGAACCTTTGATAAAAAGCTTTTGGTAGCCTCCTACAAACATTTACAGATTGGTATTGTAGGATACTTTATAAGATATTTGTAGTGGCAAGCTGGATTCAATGTGTAGCATATGTCAATGGGCGTTTGAAGAGAAAATGTACTAATTCATTTTAGCCATAGGACAGATTGGGAGTGGTCTTCCAGTTTTTTTTCTCCAGGCCATTCTAGATTTGGAAGAATATGAGAGATTTCCTGGAAAGTGAAACTCTTTACCTATCTCCCATGCCACTTCCTCAATAATGTGGCATTTCTCAAGTACTTCCTCAAGAATGAAGAGGTACTTATGATGACATAATCTGTCCAAAAGAACCCAACCCCCCCCCCCCCCCCCAAAAAAAAAACAACAAGAAAAACCCCTCCAACCCCCCGAAAACAACTCCAAAACCAAAAAGTAATGCAAGGTTGTATCCTAGAGGCCTTCTTCCCTTCCCAGTGAAATCAATTTAAAAATTCCCACTGACTTCAGTGGAAGCTGGATTAAACTTATTTTCAGAGGAACTTTAATAGAAGGATGTCTGCCTTGGGCAAAAAGAGAGTGACCTTCAAAGTATCAAATTAGAAACATGGGGCTCATGTTCCATTCATTATGCCCAGGCAATCTGTGGGAACAGAACAATTGCTCTGGTCCTCCTTTACAAATTTCCTACTACTACTTCTCTCAAATGAAACTTAAAAAGAACACATACACAAACCAAAACCATCAGACTGTTCCCAAAGCTAAAAAATCCATCCTTTCTTCTGTGCCTCTCTCTGTCCCTTCCCAAAACTCCCTCTGTATCAGTCCTTCACACACTCAAATTCATAACCCAAGAACAGGCCATATGCTTTTTCAGAAAGTGCCTCAGCTTTGCTAAGAATTTCATGTTTACTTGCCACCATCAATTACATGATTTTCACCATATATTATTAAATGGGTCATGACTTTCTTTCCAGTGTCTCAATCTAGGAGTGCACACGTATGCCAGGATAGACCTGGAATACAGCCACTGTACCTGCCTCTTGTTCCTGGCTATACCTTGCTTCTTATACAGAGCTAACTGGGATTAGCAGCCCACTGGGTACTTGTAGGGTGCTTCAGCAGGTCCTATATTCAGCATGTTGGTGCCACAAAGCACACTTACCCCACAGTGAAGACACAGCCTATTTGTCCCATATTAATGTTAGAAAATCTCAAAACTGTAACATTTCAGTTCAAATTTTACAACTAGCAATGTGTATGTGCCTGAATTAGATACCAATTTCTGTGGCTTTTCTGTTCATTTGGAGTACATCCATATATATGACGGCTGCATATACAGTTTTACAAGGACCATGAACAGAATGTACAGAAGCGGGGAACAGCTATGTTTCATTCAGTTCCCAAGGTGGTCAACTGCTTTGAAAACAGGGAGCAGGAAAACAGGCTGAAAATGCAATGGAAACTCAGGTTTATTAAATATGGTTAGTGTTAGTTTTGCTGTTGTTTACTGTTTGCCTTGGGCCAGTACCCAAAAGCCCCACTATGTCATATTTAAAACCAAACCAGGAAAGTTCTCACATATTTAGAAATAGATCCTGCCTTGAGGAGCTCACAGTCAAGATAAGGAACAAGACGGAGCAAGTAAAATTAAGAAACAATCATGAAGGAGAAAGTGAAGATGGTTAAATGACCAGCTGGCTGGCCTTGGTACCACTCTTGACAGTTTCAGGCTACCCATGGAAAGACACAGTTTTTTATCAAGTTGGTCTGTTTCAACCCCATTTGATATTGAAAAAGTGCCTTTGCTGGTGCTTAGGTCATGAAGATCTATAATCCAAGGGGAAAATAAGAAATTGACCATATGCATATTTTCCAGCATTTTCTTTTTCAAATTATCTCTTTTGCTTATAATAATTTTTCCTTTAAAGTACTGAGAATTCAGGAATTTCCAATCAGTTCACACATGCATTTGTCTTCCAAAACCTCCAAAATGTGTGTAGTATAGACACTGGCTCCTCTGCACTGTGTGCTTTGTTCTACTGCAGTGCTGCTATTGCACCATGCTACTTGCTGTCTTTCTGAACTATTTCATATTTAGAGTAAGCACATCATGCAGCAGACTGGAGCAGCCCATGGACAAAAGTTATTCAGAGTGTGTTAGGCTATCTCTTCTAAGCAGCCCTGACACGCTGTGTACCCTATTATAATGCCTAACTGTGGGTTATGTATGTAACTTTGTCATCAAATTTTGAAAGTGTCTTCTAATCTTTTAGAATTCAGGCTTACCCATACTCAGGACATTATACAATCCCACCTGCACATACGGTATTTATTTATTTCCTGGTTTACTTGTTTCACAAAGATAACTGCTGGATCCTCATTTGGCAATACAGAAAACTGTATTCATATATACTTGTTTAAGAGTCAGATGAACCTATTGTGATGCAGGGATCTCAAAATGTAGAAGTGCCCTAAAATTAGCTTAGGCCATCTGAATTCACTGATGCATAGCAAAAGATGTAAATTGAACAGCCAGGCACAGAATGTTTTCACTTCCATATTGTTAAAAAATTAGACTGTCTGACCCTGGACGTTCAAGGACTGTCTGATTGCTGTACTTGTATTCCTTACAAAGAATCTGCAGCTCCAGTAACTGTAAACTCCTGTGAGGGCATAAAAATGGAGAAGTACGTTACAGAGTCACTGGTGCACACTAGCAAGACCAGATTTGCAAACAACAGTGTACAAATACAAACTAATTGTAAAAAATAACTTTTGAAAACTACCTGTAACAGGGCAAATAATTAATTAAAAACATCCCAGTTGATTTTCTTTATTCCCTTTTATATCAGTGGTTCTGCTGTAATTCATTTTGTATTCTTGAGTCATTGCCAATGGTGCTATCTGTAGAGAAACAACTGAAACAATTCCAGAGACTGCTGTCTTTATATGGCTGCAAGATGCTAATACTGCAAAGCTGATAATACCACAAGCTGACTTTTGTTTCATGCTTCTATTACCCCAGAGAAAACAACTATTGCAGAAAATGTTGTACTTAGCTCTCTAATTTCTCCTCAGGCTAGCAGCAAGGTGCTTCAGAAAGCTGTGTTCTTAGCTACTGCTTCTCTACGCATCTTTCCCAGTTGCTTCTTCACTCTGCTGTTAATGGTGAAGAGGATTTGAAATCATAAGCAGTTACAGACCTCCTGAAGCAATGCAGAAGTGAAAGGAAGATTGCTACTGACAGAGATGAGTAAAAGTACCTGTGGGAGAAGGGAACTCTTCTTCAGCGTTCTCTTCCAGCAAGGAAAGAATCTCCTTAGGTTGTGCTTTTGACTGGTCTGAACTGAATGAATGTCTGTTCTTTGATGATGCAAGGGGTCCTTTTTAGCCATAAAAAGGGAACAAAACCTACATGCTCTACCTTGTTTAAAACACATGTTGTGGTGGACAGACAAAATGAACACCAAGCATTCAGGCCTACAAATAAACTTGGCAAGATGGTATAGCACGTTGCTTATGTTGGGATCTCAGGAGACTTCTGTGGGCTTTAGCTTTCCTCTTTTTTTTTTTTTTTTTAATGTGAAAATATAATTGCAGTAAATCTAATACATTATTAAGGCTTTAGGCCCTCACACTCTCAAGTGTCAAACTTCACACAAATTGTCTTATTCTTTTAGCATGTTTGTAAATTCAAAGCTACTAATATCTGACACTGCCTGTCACATTGCTCTACCTTCTGCTGCTTGTCCTCATTGAGTGCCTGTTCTGTAGCCCAGCAGTTAAACCCTGCCTACATGACTTGGCAGTCAACCTCCAGAGCTGCAGTTTCACCAAACATGTGACCTGTGGATACCTCCAAAATGGCAATCTCACTTGCAACAAAAAAAAAGAAATTCTTCTTTATCCCCTCATATGGCAACAGTCAGATTGCCTTCAGTGAGACTGTTCACAAAGTTCCATGTAGACCGAAGTCCTGCTGTGCACAGAGAAAAAAACATGAAATGCAGATAATGCTGTGCATTGTTTCGCTTCTCTGTCTGAGAGAAGACTTCAGATATGGGGTTTAGGTTTTTATTGTTGTTAAAAGCATCAGTGTGAGAAGGAAGTTGAGTGTGGAGAAAAGGAGCATTCATTCCATCCAGAATTAAATTGCTGAACATGAAAAGAGGCTCAGGATGTTGCATGTTTTAAGGTTTAAAATGTCTTGTATACTACCCAGAAACTTTTGAGATGCAAGAAATACTTTTCCTGCCTCATGCAATCTGACGTAGTTTATTATAAGTCTAAGTTTAACAAAGCTATTTTTATTTTCAGGAAGTCATAGTTTATATGGTTTAAAACACGAATGCATGGAAAACAGCCTCAGGGAAACTAAGCCCATATCTGGAAATGCAGCAGAGGATTCCTTGTGCCAATTGCCAGTTTAACAAAATCTCTCTGTAGAAGTTAGAACTAATAGTGTTCATGCTCCCAACTTACTCAGCGTTGTACTTCTCTCAGCAGTAAACATCCTGCTCTACTTTATTAGTGATTTTAGCCTTATTCTCATAATTGACCGTTTCTTAGAGTTCTTCTTTTCTGTAATTAGAATTAAGCATCTCTATTACACAGAAAAGCAGACATGAATAATAAGATGTCTTCCAGGGACAGTGTCACTTAGATCAAAGTCATGACATTTAGTCTTCTTGAACTACACCCTTGGCTCTGCCTTTTACTTTCTCTAAGACCTTTGACAAACCACTTAATCTCTCTGCATCATTTCTCCACGTGTAAAATGAGAATGGCAACACTTCCCAAGCTCACTGATTAACATTTTACAAAGTACCTTTGCAACTCACAAGGACACGATGTCTCACAAAAGCCAGATGTTAGTGCTTAGGCCTCAGTGAACTCAGTACAGTACAAGGGATGGACACAGCCTTTGTCTGATCTGGGGGATCGTGCAGCTGGCTGGCCATGACAGCTTTGAATACTGAGACTAGTGGAGGTCTTCAGTCACTTACTGCAAAACTTGATTCGTAGGTTTGTAGATCTGGAATAGCTGAAAACTCCAAGGTAAAAAATATAAGCTTCCCCCCCCCCCCGCAGGATTGAATCTCTTAAAACTATCTTACACTCATTTTTGTTGTGCATCTTGAAAATGAACATTTTTTTTAAGATATATGTTTAACTCTTGATTTGATAATTTTCTGGAGTTAAGAAACATATGGAGGGTTTGGGGAAAGTTTAGGGTTTAAAGTGAAGGCTGATGATGAGAAGAGGTACTTGTTACTGTGCCGATCTCCTGTCCCTCTGGTTTCCTCTCCTCCCCTCCTCTGTTTTCATGTCTTCAGTGTTCCCTTGTGTAACTCCCATTAGCATTACGTTTGCTGAAACATATTTTTGTCAAACACAGCCTGACTTTGTCAGCATCTGGTTAAGCCAACTTTGAACACTACCATTACACATACATAAGAAACCTGCATGTAGCAGCAGGAACCTTTGGTTCTGTCCTTACACCCCAGCAAGAGCACTGACTCTATATACAGGTGAGGTAAGGACTAGCTTATGCTGTGGAGCAAGAAGCCCATGGAGAGAGTTCAGACCCTGAGTTGTGCTTCACACTCTTATGTGCAGCTGCACAGTGTCACAGCTTCTCAAGCTATTATTTTGCAATCAGCTCCTCTAAGTCTCACCTGATGGCCCAAGACATTCAAGAATTACCTACATACTAACATTAAGCACACACAGAGCATGTACCATAATCCGGCATTTTATTACCAACATAACCATAACTTTCAGACTTTCTTCCAGGAAAAGGTACTCACAAACATGTTGTGTTTTTAATTAATGCCTATGTTGTAGAAATGTACAACATCAGACAGCACACCTGACAACAATTAATGTGATTTATAAACTTGCAGCATGAAAATTCTCATATAATCATTGCTATCCTGTTGTGGGCACCAGCAAATTCTCCCCACCTTTATTCTGGTAGTGCGTGTCTGCATGATGTATGGTTATTGCTCAGAAAGCATTTCCCATGTGAAATATTTATTTTGTATCAGTGAGGATGTGTGTAATTCACCAGAGAATTACAGTACTGTACCCTATCTCACTGAATCAACTTTAATGAGCAATTTCTCACAAAAATTCCTGCTGTGAGAAGCAGGAAAACCAGAGCAATATGGGGTCCCCATAGATGTATTCTTCAGGTCCCACACTTGCTGTTCCAAATATAAAGCCCTAAAAATACTACTGCTTTGCTATAAAACCCCCTTGAAAGAAACCTTATCAAGCCTAATATATGACAAGATGAAAATACTGCTGTTAAGAAGACTTTTTGTGCAAGATATGCTTGTGAGTGCGTATACATGCATGCACATCACATACTTAGGTATCACTGGGGATTACAAGAGGAATAAGACAAGGTGCATTCTTTATACAAAAATGGACAAAAGTAACAGGGACACAACCTCAAGCATTGAAGCCTAATGAGAAGTATGACTAGGACATTTCTCCCTCACAGACACACACTGTGAAAAAGCACTTGACCTCCATAGCGTTACCCCAAGTCCCAGACCTTTGCCTTTTCTCCAGGCCTTTCATCCAGGTCTTAGTTCTGCTGATGTCTCAGGGGAAGGCCAGGTAAAGAGGCAAAAGCAGCTGTTTTCTTCTCACCAAACTAATGGAAAAAACACGTTTTCATGCAGCCTCCTCTGTGGGCAAATTTATTTAAAGATGAGATATGAGAACTGACTCTGCTGATAATGTCTCCACCTCAGCTGTGCAATGCAGGACATCCAGGTGCACAAGCAGGTCCTGCAGCACATACCACTGTCCCCCTGAGGGCCTAGCCCTTGATTCCTCTCATGAGATGTTTTCTCCTAAGGAAACTCAGTCATACCACCAGTTTCTTTCTCCTAGTCCACTTTCACAGGTCTGTCTGTGGCCAGCTGTGAGCAGGTGTGATTCTGCTGCTTTGGCTACTCACATTGCATGTTCTGTTCCATTTCAGGAAGTGTCCTATTGTGTGTTGTGGTTAAGAGCATAGCTGATGATCACTCATGCTCACTACTTCCATGGACCTACTACCACCCCACGCCTCTGTCGTGACATTGTGCAGGGTACTCTGGTAAACAATAGAGCAAAGTTATTCAGTACACCCACTGTATTAAGTGCATGCTCATCACGCTGCTGCTAGTGTGCTGTGGATGCAAATGCACTCCCATCACAGATAAGTTTTATAATGGTCCCATTCCTGCAGCTAAATGCAGTAGATAAAAGAGAAACACACTCTGAAATGCATGCAGCTGTGGTGCCACCTGGACAGCACAACCTGACTGTGGCTCTTTGGCTAGCAATCCTGCTTCCTCTGCCTTTGGGAACTGTAACCTGCTCTAGACCTTTCTGCTAACAGCATAAATTTTTTACTGTCAGCTGCCATTAATGCATGGGCCATTAACATGCTGTGGACACACAGCCAACATTCATCCCCACACTTGGCCAGGTATCTGGC
Organism: Neopsephotus bourkii; assembly: GCF_033783945.1. Lineage (NCBI taxonomy): Eukaryota > Metazoa > Chordata > Aves > Psittaciformes > Psittacidae > Neopsephotus > Neopsephotus bourkii. The sequence goes on from NW_026901918.1 coordinate 556,299, forward strand.
AGCTCGGTGGCATCTGACCTCTCCTTTGTTCTGGGCCAGGCAGCATGGGCAGGTTTCCTCACACTGCCCGGTGTTCCCATGCTGCCATGCAGACGGACCTTCGAGATCCTGACATGGACATCTCAGTCCTGCCTCAGTGCCAGATGTTTTTCTTCAGACACCATATGCAAAAGAATCAACTGTGAATGTCAAGAAGTGAGGGAGGAGAGATATTACTATAAAAACAATTTTGTGCTTGCAGGGAAAATACTTTGGAATAGGAACTTCAAAGTAAGACAAGAGTGATAAGAAACAGATCTCAATCAGAGATTAATTTCCTGTTTTCTATTCAAAGCAGTCCTATGTCACAACTAGTGTAGCATTTCTACCCTGGCATGGCCAGAGAGATTTTATCTTAAATATATACCCATTGCTATAAGCAGAATACAGAACAATAACAACACACGAAATTTTTTTTCTATAAAAGATTTTAAGACCTGGTCTCTTTCTGCTGTCCTGGTAACCAAAGTGAGAGTATAAATTACCACAGTCTACTACCATGATTACTGAAACTTCTTTCATTTTGGCCCCTTACTGCTGTTTAACCTATAAAGCAGATCTTAAAACTCTTCTTGGCTATAAACCTGACTTTGTTGACCTCTTCATTACACTTACCTCAAGACTGGTGTTCTGATCTCCCAGTCAAGTGCAAGCCAGCTTCCCTCCAGGAATTCATTGGCTCCATTTCACACTCTGTGCTGCTGAGCTGCTCCTCTCACACCAGTTTTCTCTTTCTGCAGTCTCCCTCAATCTCTTTCTGACAGTCCCTGGGTTTTTTTCTTCATGAAAATCTCTCCTTAGTCTCCATTTCTATTTTGTACCTCAAGCTCAGTTTATGTGTGTCTGTTAACATGATACATACATGTCCTAAAATAAAACTTCCTGGTGTTAGGCTGAGCAGCTAGGTCAAGTTTTTGTTGTACCCAGCTCCATGTCTTCCTTTGTTGCATTGCTTTCAACTATTTTATATTATTTTATTTGCACTGTAAGGCCTCCTCCCCCTGGCATTTGCTTTTACTACTATTAGAAAGCATAAATAATGGTAATCATTATTAATTTATACAGGAGCTTTTGGCTATGCAAAGTTCGGTCTGAACAACTAAATCTTTTTGGAGACTATGAAGAAGCAGTCAAATATCACTGAGTAATGAAATTCAAGAGACTACCATTTTTGAGACCTTATACACAGTTTCTTGTTATTTTATTTGTCCAACTGAAAACTATAGCTCTACCCTCAACACCTGGCCTACCAAACTAAGACTAGGATAAAAATTCTTCTTGGAAGTACCCAATTTAACTAGCTATGCAACTCAGACATGTGTGAAGACTAACAGACACACACCTTCTTTTGCTTAATTTATTAGCATTGACATTCAAAGTACAATGCAGTCAACCCCTTTGGCAGCATGCCTCTAGAACAAAAATCCTGGGGGAAAAGGAAAAGAGCCACGTCCCCTTCCCTAAAATAGTTTCTGTCCTGGAGTACTGCCCTATCAGGGAGGAATATTGAAGAAATCTAGCAGCAGGAAAAAATCTGGGCTTCCTGAACTGCCATGTGGCTTGCAAAAAGTCCAGCTACAAGCAGCATCTGCTGCTGATAGACTGTGCAATAAGAGGGGGATGAATGAGCCCAGAGGCTGTTGGGTCATTCGAAGTTCCTTGGCTAAAGGAGAAAAGAAACAAGGAAGAGTTTCTGTGGTCAGTATCATCACATAATCCTCTTTTCCTAACTGATCATCAGGCTGCTGTACTCACCAGGCTTACTGGCAAAGGAAATGCAAAGAATTACAAAGCTGCTGGATTTCCAGATGTCCAGAGGGAGCTGCTAAGAAGCATTTTGATCTTTTCAGAAATGCTTTGCTATTTTGCATTACCCAGCTCTTCATCTTTGGGCCGTGTCTGTTCCCCTCAATCCCCTGTTACCTCCCATGGCTTCCCTAGTACCTCTCTGTCTCTGCTCGTGCTCAGACACTGAGAACTGCCATGCCCAGGGCTGGTCATTGCTAACCATCCCCCATTTAACATGGCTAGGGACCAGTCTACCCTTACTTCTACCCTGCTCTCATGACCAAGGTGCTAGATGATACTGGGAGGATCCCGTTCTGCCTGTTACATTATGGGAGAAGCTACCAAGGCAGCAGCAGTATTTGGGATATTGAAACTGTGGCTCCTGTGAGGCTGAGGATGGCTCTGCAAGGAGGTTAGGACACTAAAAAGCCTGCACAACAGACTCCTAATGCCTGTAACTAGCAGCTATATGGCGAGTGCAGGTACAACTGGCCTTCCCCAGTCCCATCCCATGCACTTGTCCAAGCAGTGCCCCAGGGACGGCCTTGTTCACAGGACTCATCCTCACCCGGTTTTACCCATGGTATAGGAGATCAGGGTCCTTCATGTCCACCAGTAATTGGCCAGAATATTGTCTGCCATTTGGAGCTCTCAGAAAGCAATTCTGAACTATGCAATCGTGTTTTTAATTAGAATTCCAAGGAGAAATTCTCCATGCACATCTTCAGTTTTCCTAGGTTTCCTGCAAGGACACATCATTACATACAATAAATAAGCCTTGAGCACAGACAAAAGCTATAAAACACCTGTGTATTGGTATTCATGTTTGATGTGTTTGTGTTCATCTAAGCTTATCTGAAGATGTTCAGGTATGCAGATAGATGGAAAACTAGAATATGATGTCAAATGTGCTGTTCAAAAATTCAAACACATTCACATTATTCCTTCACTCGGGTAATACCTGTTAAAGCTTTAATGTATCTTATGCAAAGGCACAAAGGTGAGCATTACAAACCAAGGGAAGTAAAACACTTGATGCAGCGTGTAACTTGGCTTTTGAAGCAGCATGCTTATAGCTGCACAGCTGTGCAAGCTTTCAGTGGTGTGAAGCTTTGTTGTGTTTCTTTGACAATTTTGTTGCTCCATAGCAACATGCCATGTGCAAGCAGAGGTCAGAAGGTCCGAAGAAGGCTTTGTTGGTGCTCTCTGCAGCTGATTCTGTGACTTTTACCATCCTATGTGTGTATATGTATATATATATATATATTTTTTTTTTAACTGTACCAGATACACTTCTTAGATAATAGCCACATTGTCAGTAGAGACAGAACATGCAAGATAAGAGCCATGATGCTACTTTCTTTGAAATCAATCACCATGGTGAAGATCTATATTCTCTATATATCTATTCTCCAAAGTAAAAACTTAAAATGGCTCCAGAAATTAAAAACTGTATTGCTTTTAAGCTACTACTTATCCAAAGGCACCCAGTGTGAAAAAGAGCTTGGAACAGTTTGAAGATTATGCTGAATCCTGCTTGCTTTACACATAGAGGAGAATTCACTGAGGTTGCTTTTGTGGATGAGACAGGAAAGATTTAATCCCAAGTTCCTTACTTCCTTGGCAAACTGCCATAATAAAACATGCTGCCAGTTCTGCAAGCATTTAAGCACTGCATTTAATTGAGCTGTTTACATAAGCAGGAACAACTATTCGCTCAAATGCTGACCAGATTAAATTCTACGCCGTAACTGGAATTTTCATAAGAAGTCAAACTGTAAGGAGGTAGGGCACTCCTTACTGAAAGTCCTCTCCCATTGTTGCAGCAGTAAAGGTGTGGGTGAGGGATACACACCCAGGGGTTTTAAACCTGTAGTTCCATACAGCACCTTTCTACTTCCTTATTGTGAGATTGATGGTTAAAGATAAGGCAGCAAGAAACGCTGGCCTTTCTGGTTTTAATGGACTCAGGATATCCACAATGATTTACATGTTGCATTCATACAGCGATGTGGCACAGAACAGGCTGCTGTCAACTCTTCTTGCAGTTCAGCAAGAACTGCTGTTCAGCAGGGATAGGGAAAAACATCAACTCTCAAAAAGAATCATCTGAGATATTTGGCACAGGTATTAGGCCCCTATATTGACCAAAAAAAAGGAGCAGTTTGGTTCTCAGACAGCAAGAGAATAACAGAAGTCTTGAGAGAAGATAACCAAGACAGACGGTGGCCAATAAAAAGGAAGATGGAAAAAAAAGATATTTTTCTGTACCTAGGGTAAGACTGCTGTGATCAGTGTATCCGAATCAGAAAGTGTGGGCCAACTCTGCGTAAGTGACAGAAGAAGAACTTCAGACCCACAAGAAACCCTCTCACAATCCTGCAGTAGCTGTTAAATGAACCTGACACATGCAGAGTGCTTCCTCTAATTCAAGTGGCGTTGATTTTCCTCACTTTTAACTCAGTGTAAATATCAGCAGAGTGCAAATGATTTTTGCTGAATATTTTTAGGGGCAAAGTATTCAGAATCCATCTGCTGGGTAAGGATTAAATATCCCATTCTAAGTTAGTACTTGACAACATCTGTGAAAATGGCACTGCCCAGGGCTCCTGAAGGGCATGGTGTATTGGGTGTGAATGGTGAGGTTTTGGTAGCAGAGGGGTTATAGGAGTAGCTTCTCTGAGAATGTGAGAAGCTGCTAAAAGCAGAGGCAATGGTAAAACAGAGACAATGCCAGCCAGCTCCAAGACAGACTTGCCACTGGCCAAGGCCAAGCCTATCAGTGATGGTGGTAGTACCTCTGGGATAACATAGTTAAGAGGGAGAGTTAAAAACTGCTGGGAACAGTAGCCAGGAAAGAGGAGTGAGAATATGTGAAACAACTCTGCAGACACCAAGGTCAGTGCAGAAGGAGGAAAGGAGGTGCTCCGTGTGCTAGAGCAGAGATTCTCTGCAGCCCATGAGAATACCATGCTGTGCCCCTGCAGCCCATGGAGGTCCATGGTAGTGCAGATTCCACTTGCAGTCCATGGATGACCCCATGCTGGAGCAGGGGGATGCCTGAAGCAGGCTGTGACTGCACGGGAAGCCTGCCCTGGAGCTGGCAAGACCTGTGGCCCCATGGAGAGAGGAGTCCACGCTGGAGCAGGTTTGCTGCAGGAGTGGTGACCCATACTGGAGCAGTCTGTTCCTGAAGGATGCACCCGTGAAAGGGACCCATGCTGGAGCAGTCTGTTCAGCACCCCGTGGAAGGGACCCATGCTGGAGCAGTCCATGAAGGACTGCAGCAGGTGGGAAGGTCTTGCATTGGAAAGTTCATGCAGGACTGTATCCTATGGAAGGGACTCCAGTACTGGATCAGAGAAAGAGTCCTGCCCTGGAGGAAGGAGGAGTGGCAGAGACAACTTGCAACGGACTGATCTCAGCCCCTATTCCTGTTCCCCCTGCAGTGTTGTGGGAGGTAGAGATAGAAGAAATGTGAAGTTAAGCCAGGAAGAAGAGAGGTTTGGCAGGAAGCTATTTTTAAGATTTAGTTTATAACTCATTATCCTACTCTGATTCTATTGGCAAGAAAGCAAGCTGATTTCCCCAAGTCAAGTCTGTTTTGTGTGTGACAGTAATCAGTGAGGCATCTCTCCCTGTCCTTGTCTTGACCCACGGGCCTTTGGTTGTATTTTCTCTCCCCTGTCCAGCTAAGGAGGAAAGTGATAGAGCGCCTTTGGTGGGCACCTGGTGTTCAGCCAGGACAACCCACCACACGTGTAGTGGCAGTAAATGCACAATGTTCAGATGTAAGCTATTAAGACAAAAAGAAGACTAGCAGCTCACACACTTTCCATCTTAAGTCACCTGGCAGGAAGACTTCCTGCTGTAAAAAGTCTTGAGCCACAGAGGCATATTACAGAGGGGTGTGCTCCCACCAGACCAAGTGCAGTACAACATATTTCACACTACCTCTTTCCTTGTCTCTTAATTTTCTGTAAGCAATGGTGAAGGCATTAAGAATATCCTTCCCTTTCAGCTTCTGCTGCCTTAGCACATTGCTTCTAAATTAACATACCTATAATGCAGCTGGTGCAACCCATTATTGTCCCAGCACCCTTCTGAGTCCTCATTCCTACATTCTAATGTGTCTATGGCACATGCTTTAGTACTGTGGGAGGTGAGACTTCAAACATTCTAACAGAGTGTCCACATTCCTGCAGGCAATACTTTGCTAAGAGAAGATACTGAGCAGAGTCCAAGTGACACCAGTGAGAGCTGCGCTTCACGCCTTTCTTGATATTCAGCTGATATTTTCCTCCTATGCCCAGTTAAAGGCTGTTAAATCATCCCAGCCTCACCTTACCTTCTGAGGGCATATTTTGGAAGGCTAGTTGTATTGCAAAAATGTGCTGTTTTACAGCAGCCAGAACTACAGCTCTTTATTTCCTCATGTATATGGATACTACCCTGGAGCTAATTTTTGTTTATTCCTAACTTCACATGGGAATTGATATAACACATTCTTCTTGATCTGCTTTAAAAAAATATGGTAGCTTTTTGCACCTCTGTTTAGTAACCATTAGAGATTTCCAAATGTGGAGCAGTCCTAAATAATTAATAAAATAACAAAATTCTTAATATTTCTTCTTGCTAAAACTTACAGAGTCCCATTACTTCCAGAGAGGTTGTTTTTCTAGGATTCAATGGGATTTTAGTTTCAAAACCATGCCAGATGTTATACACAGTTCAGTTCAGATACTTTTGTGTTTCTTCGTTTCTTTGCAATTTCAGTTTTCCCTATTTATTTTCTTTCTTTGACATAGAGTAGAGGAAATGCCACTTAGGATAAATCCCTGAGAGATCACCCAACTTAACTTCTGTGGTTTAAGTTACTGTATATTTGAACAAATTACGTAAGTTACTATTCCATCTGCTAGAAAATTAAGTTTTCAATAAATGGAACTGTAAGAGAACAAGTTGACGCAATCTGCAGCAAACTTTACTGGATGTCTTGATCACAAAAACAATGTTATGTAATTTGTTCCCTGGTTTGGGGAGGAATTTGCGTTCCTTTTCTCTTGTGTATTTAGGGTCTTCTGCCCTGAAATACCATGGGAGAGACTCTTAAGGCCATACAGCAGGTGAAAACTGGCAAGGCAGCTGGGGTTGACGGAGTCCCACCTGAAATATGGAAGCATGGAGGCCAAACACTCCACGCTAAATTTCATGAGCTAGTTGTGTGCTGTTGGGAACAAGGCAAAATACCGTCAGACTTTTGTGACGCAATCATCGTCACTCTGTATAAGAAAAAAGGTGCCAAGTCAGACTGCTCAAACTACCGTGGTATAACTCTGCTCTCCATTGCTGGTAAAATTCTTGCAAGAATACTATTGAACAGACTAGTACCTGCCATCGCAGAAGAACTTCTACCTGAAAGTCAGTGTGGTTTCAGGGCTAATAGAAGTACCACAGACATGGTATTTGTTCTCAGACAATTGCAAGAAAAGTGTAGAGAATAGAATAAGGGGTTATACGTAACTTTCGTTGACCTCACCAAAGCTTTTGACACTGTGAGCAGGAAAGGCTTATGGCTGATCTTAGAATGATTAGGTTGTCCCCTCAAGTTCCTCAAAATGATTATTCTGTTACATGAGGATCAGCAAGGCCAAGTCAGGTATGGTGATGCACTCTCTGAGCCTTTCCCAATAACCAATGGTGTGAAACAAGGTTGCGTTCTCGCACCGACCTTATTCACAATCTTCTTCAGCATGATGCTCCAAAGGGCTACAGCAGACCTCGACGAACAAGACGGCATTTATATTCGATATCGTACCGATGGTAGCCTATTCAATCTAAGGCGACTGAAGGCCCACACTAAGACCCTAAACCATCTTGTCCGTGAACTGCTCTTTGCTGATGATGCCGCCCTTGTTGCCCACACAGAAGCAGCTCTGCAGCGTTTAACATCTTGCTTTGCGGAGGCGGCTGAGGTTTTTGGGCTGGAAGTCAGCTTGAATAAGACAGTAGTCCTCTACCAGCCTGCACCCCAAGAAGATTATCGCCATCCCCATATTACCATCGGCGAGTCAGAGCTTAAGACAGTTCAGCAGTTCAGCTATCTGGGAAGCATCATTTCCTCGGATGCCACTATCGACAGAGAGATAGACAACAGAATAGCAAAGGCATATAGTGCCTTTGGAAAACTCCATAAAAGAGTCTGGTGTAATAAACACCTGAAGAAAAGTACAAAGATCAGTGTCTACAGAGCCATTGTATTGTCTACTCTTTTATATGGGTCTGAATCATGGGTCATCTATCGTCATCACCTGCGACTCCTGGAACGCTTTCATCAGCGCTGCCTTCGTACAATTCTAAACATCCATTGGACTGACTATGTGTCTAATGTCACTGTCCTCGAACAGGCAGGGGTCACCAGCATCGAGGCCACATTGCTGAAACTGCAACTGCGCTGGGCAGGGCACGTCTCTAGGATGAAGGATCACCGCCTCCCCAAGATCGTGTTTTATGGTGAACTTGCCACCGGTAGCCGCAAGAGAGGTGCCCCAAAGAAGAGATACAAGGACTCCCTGAAACAATACCTTAGCCTTGGCCATATTGACTACCATCAGTGGTCCACCTTGGCCTCCAATCGGGAGACTTGGAGGCACACCATACATAATGCCGCTGACTCCTTTGAGAGTTCACGAAGAACTAGTCTCAAGGAGAAAAGACAACGCAGGAAGAATCGTGTCCCACCTGTTCCACCCAAGGAGACCTTCTGCTGTGCTTTTTGTAGCCGGATTTGCCTATCCCACATTGGCCTTCTTAGTCATCAGCGCGCTTGTAGTAAGCGTGGGTAAATGCCCTTCCCAAATCTTCGTTCGCGAAGTCAAGCCATGATGATGATGATGCCCTGAAATGGTGACAGAATGCATGTGCCAGCATTTCCATGCTTTTTGTCCATTATAATGCGTTTGCAGTTTCAAGCATTCGTTGAAAACTCTTTAAAAAAGTACTGGAAGAAATCCCAACATGCATGTTATAGTAGAACTTCAAACAACCAGTCTGTTGTAGGGCAATGGGAAGTATGTCAAACAGCATGCTGTGAAGTGTGATTCATCATTTGATGTAACTGATGCGTCATAAAACACATTTCCCATATAACAAAGGCAGGTAATGCTCCCTTTGAACTCTGTGCCTGGTCTTCTGTCCTCAGAGTCATAAATCCCCTAGGTTTTATCTTCCACACAGTAGCTAAAGCAAAGCAGTACTGAGGAGCATACCACCACAGTTCTGCCCATCTGAGGACTTCCTCCATGGATGCTTGACATTTTTGTTTTACTAGTGCAAAAAGTTGTCTTTAATATTCCTTTATTCCATTTGCTCTTCCTTCTATGAACTTTAATGCTCTTTCATTCTCATTCATATGCTTACTCATGTCACATTTCATTTATTGGTTTGACAGAAGCCACCCTCACCTCAGCTGCTGTTGGACAACACTGCAGGGTCCAGTGGGACCACTTGTCTTCTTGTATTTTCACAAAGCATGTTCAGAGGAAATCTACTGAGGAAACCGCATACATAAGTAAATATTAGTGGCCAAAAAATTCTGGCATGTTCTTAACATTAAGGGAAATTCCTTCAGGGACTAGTTTCAGCTAAGTCAGAATTCCTTCTTTGGTCTTTCTCAGTACTAAGCTGTTATATAGGAGATCTCTTCCCTGCTGATACAGTATAACATGTTGGCCAAACTGCTACATAAAGTTTACACAGCCTTTGAAATCACAACCAAAGGAATTACAGCCCGAAAGCCATACTCTTTGTGCTATGTCACAGCTAACTGTGAAAAGTGCAGGTTTGTTCCTTCTCTTAAAAGCACTTGCTTTTCATGGGCAGAGTTTGTGCTGAGTCTCCAAAAGTCCTCTCAGAATTTCCTGACTAAGAGACTGACTTCAGGCTCTATCTACCTCTGCAAGTATCAGGAGGAAGCAGAGGATAGCAGCCCTCCCGAACAGCAAATGTATGAATGTGCTGATGAAGATCTACACCGAAACATGAGTGCTGGCTCATCTGCAGGTGGACAGCCATGGACCGAAGATTTTTATCTTACGCACACACTTAAAAGGGAAGGAAGCATTGCAATGACCTTCTCATTTTTTCCTTTACAAACTGACTGGGAAAAGTGCAGAGCACTGTATGGGTCATCGCGGGCTTGTTTTCACTACCACAGTTCCACTACACAAAGAGCAGAATGACAAAATTCCCATGCTCAGCTATGGATACGGCTTTCAGCTGGCAAGGGCAGTTCAGGGTTGTCTGAATCAACCCTTGCACATAGCCGCTGACCTCAGAGAACAGGGCTGCTACTACAGCAGCAGGTGAAACAGTACAACTGTTCCCATTTTTATGGCCTAATGCAGAGAATACCATCCTCCCTTCCAGTTTCTACAGACCATAGTTTCACTAGCTGTTCATTTAATCCTGACTAATCCTGAACCATACCCTTTTGGGCAGATGAGATGGAAAGCTGAAGCACATACTGCAAGAACAAGGAAAGCATAATTTGAAAACTAGATGCTTTTACTCCTCTGTCTGACACAAACCAGATTATTGAAGCACTAACTACATGGAAATATCTGCTTATAAAACCAGTAAATTATTTAAAATTATTGCTATTCATCAAAGTATAAAGATGTGCCCTTCCTTTCTTCTCCTCTCGTCAGATTTATTCTTGCTAGCATCAAAAAAAATGTCTCAGGAAAGCTAAACTTTAAAAATAGCTGAATAAAGCCATCATAAAAGCTCCACTGATGAAGTCTTTCAACAAAATTAGAGAGATCTGAATGTGTACACCACAGATATACCCCACACAAACAACATACACTTTACCCTTAAGTAACTGGATTTCTACTGGAGTTATCAAAATATCAAGCAGTTGTAGCTGTAAAATACCAGCCTTAACACAGAATTCATGCTGTGTTCTGTGCTTTGTGTTAAGTAATTGACATACCACAAAGCTCAAGTTCAAAGATTGACAGCCCACTGAACTCCAGAGTTTAGGATTAAATTGTTGCAAATAGTTTGGAAAGAGTTATCTAGGCAGGGAAGTACTAGGACTCAGCTCTTCCTGTAAGCTGGTCAGCCTTTATTTTTAGTTTTCAATTGCCAATATTTTTTTTTCCTTTTTGTAAAGGAAGTGTAGAGAACTGCCAGTACTGGAAGCTAAATTACTTTATTTACAAGTCTGGTATGATACATAGGGGACTAATGCTATGCAGCAGTCTAGTTCAGCTCTTTCAGCCAGCATGATCTCTGAGAATAAATACTAATGCTAGGTTTAGTCACTGGAGTTGCCACAAGTTTGTTGATTCCATATTACCTGATAAACAGTCTGAGAACTCGGCACCTTGGAGAAGACACAAGCTACTTTTCCAGATTAGACTTTCAGTGCTACTTCCAGAACAATTCTGTGGAGTCTGTTTGTGGTGTACAGCAACACCACCGTAAGAACAGCAACTAGACGCTTCCTTTACCAAAGTGCAGAGGAACAAAGGACATTAATTTGGCCCTGTTGTATTAGAAAAGTCACCTTGTTTCACATGAAGACCATAAAGACTTCAACATAAGTCCTATCCATGTAAACAAAATTAAGTCGTAGATTAAATCTAACTCCTGTGTTTTATGAACACCAGGCTATGGCAAATGTACTAATACCATGCTTGATCCCCATCCTGAGCTCCTGCTTCCAAATAAAACCTGAAGAAACCTTGTATCTTGAAACTGTTACATAAAGGAGAGGAAAAAGTGGTTAGAACAAAACCAAAACTTAATATTTGAACAGCAAATATTCCTTGGCTGTATTTAATGCTTTCATTAAAGCTACAGTGTACGCGAAGTCACCATTTCATGAACAATACAATCATGGAATGCTCTGACAGACACATCTCTGGCCGATGATGTCAAAAGCTGAAGTGCTTAGAATTTTCTTATGTGTAATCACTGAGGTGACATCTGTTCTGCCAAAATCACCTTCAGAACAGGAGGTCCTGCAGCACTGTTAGCACACCTACATGGGCCACGAAGGCATCTCTGGAAAGCAATGCCCATGGTGAAGCCATACTGTCCCTGTAGCTGTCACAGCTGAACTGTAGCAGATCTGAGCAAGCAGCAAGCCCTTTCCAACAGAAATTCCTGCATAGTTAAACTACATTTTAAAGAGCTATTAACTTTAAGGCTTAACTTTTAAGGCTGATGATGTTGCATTACTTTGGGAGAAAGGCAGGTATGTCTGTACTAAAATTCTGTGGTTCCAGTGAATCTGAAAAAGTTTAATGGGATTGAATCATGTTACTGTGCGCCTATTAAATTGCAGTTTCTGTTGTAAAGAATCAACCTTTTCCCCTCCCAAGTCATTAAGTGAAAGCTTCTGTAATGTTTGAAGGTTTCGGCTAATACTTAAAACTTTGCAAATGGAATGCAAAAATACTTTATTCAATATTGATAGTAATTAAGGAAAATCAGGATATATATGAACGCAAAGCCAGCAATATCAAGAACAGGTTCACATCCATGGAATCATGGAATGGTTTGGGTTGGAAGGGACCTTACAGACCACCTAGTTCCAAACCTCTGCCATGTGCAGCGACACCTTCTACTAGACCAGGTTACTCAAAGGCTGGTACAGCCTGGCCTTGAACACTTCCAGGGATGGGACATGCACAGCTTCTCTGGGCAACCTGTGCCAGTGTCTCACCACCCTCACAATGAAGAGGAAATAGAAGCTGTGGAGATGACTGGGTACTGGAATGTCACTGGGTACTGGAACGTGAACCAAAAAGTAAGAAAAGGGAAGAGGAACAGACACACTGAGCAGCTAGAACAGAGAAGCCTTTAATTATCAGCTGCTCATTAAGCAGGTTTGTAAGATTCTTTCAAGGTTAGCAAATCAAATTTGCAGAAAGAAAACACCTGCTGGGCCCAGACAATAACCAACTCTGAGATACTTTTCTGCACAATTCCTTATTTGGATTCCTATTTATCCTGGTCTGGATATCCTCTGGATTCCTATTTAAGATCACATTGAAACAAGAGCAACAAATAGGTTTGTTCTTCTCTTACATTAGTAGTCTTTTGCCTACTTGATTTTTCTCATCTCAGCACTGCAAAATTCAGTTTGTCTTTGCTGCATGGATAGGCACAGGGACATGGAATGTTAATGCACAGCCCATAAATATGCTGCATAGGAGTATAAGGAGAATTGTTCTGCAGGCCATTCAATTCTATCAACTTTTTTGTCTTTCATGTCTGCTTTCAGCAGTGGTGTCTGTTATTCCAGTGACCCATTCTGTGTTTTAATTACAAATATGTATTCAAGATGAAACAGATGTTTGTCAAATCCCAAGCCTGACCCCGTAAACTGACCTTTCTGCACTATCTTTCTACTAATGTTAATTCTTGTTAAAAATGAAAACCTAAAACACATGACAGCAGAACAATACAGAAGCAACAGTCACATTAAATAGTTCCTGCACTTGCGTTCCCTCAAATATCTTAAAGGTCGCCATCTACTGGTGCCATCACTAAGCCTTTCAGTACATGCTTTGCTAGGTAACAAGCAATACTACTTTACATCACTACCAAATGAATTAATACCTACCAGCTGTCAGTGATTTCTATGAAATCAACCTGAAAGACAAAATCACTAATATACTATTCCCATAGCCTAAAGCAGCAGGTCTACAGGAGATGAGTTTTGACCAGTTCCAGCATGCCATGGGGTGTATACCCTAATGGCTGTATAGTTTCTTATTCTTGCCAGACCCATTTCATTATTTTGGCTTAAAAATTGGTCAATTTTAGGCCGGGCAGAGACTGGATTGACAGAAGCCCTGAGGAGACGGACTTGAGCTAGTGACTAGCAAAAAGCTCAACAGTGTGCGCTTGCAACCCAGAAAGCCAACTGTATGCTGGGCTGCATAAAATGGAGGGAGGTGATTCTTCCCTGTGAGGGTGGTGAGGCGCTGGCACAGGTTGCCCAGAGAAGCTGTGGCTGCCCCTGGCAGTGTTCAAGGCCAGGTTGGACAGAGCTTGGAGCAGCCGGGTCTAGTGGGAGGTGTCCCTGCCTGTGGCAGGGGATTTGGAATTGGATGAGCTTCAAGGTCCCGTCCAACCCAAACCATTTTGTGATTCTTAACACTGCTTGAGGTAACGTTCTCTTTTCTCTTTACAGCTGCAACTGCCATGTGTTTCCTCTCCCTTGCATACCTCTCTCCTATGCTTCTTATAGGGAAGAAAAAATTCAATGTAAGCAGGCTGCAGAGGAAAATCAGCTACAGAATACACCTTGTCCTTTGGAAAGTAAACACAAGAAGCCTAGAACAGAACATCCCCTGCAGACCAAGGCATTTGGGTTTTAGTGGAGCCACTAAAACTGCAAGAAACTGCAAGAACCGCACTCACTGCATTGCATCTCCTATCATTTGCTTGCTGCCTTCTAGCTACAACACAGAGAGTATCAGTGCAACTGGAGGAGGGTTACTGCCAACATATCTGCTGCTGGCCTTGCATATGGCCCTGTGCACAGCAGCCACAGGCAATTGTTTTAAAGAAAGGAGTTCTGATGGCACTGACATGCTGTATGAGACAAAGAGACCAGATACAGGCATTTAAATTTCTCGTTTACTCAGTCAATGAAGCTGTGTCACAACCCACAGAGATATGCAGTATAGACATCTTGGAGGCTTATTAAAAAGAAACAATCACTGGAACCTGACACAGAGCTGAGAGGTATCACTGAGCTACCTCACTCCTATGTGAGTTATTTAGATCCTAGTATGGTGCCTGTTACTGATTTCACAGAGAAGATTCTATGGATCACTGCGGTTCTATCTGGTTCTGATTAAAATTAAAGTGATTATTGCAAGAAATTCCACAAGAAGCAAGTAAGTCTCCATTAAAAAAAAATAAATAGAATTATAAGGGCTTAGTAAATAAGTTCACTTTTGGCAAGTCAGATCACCTGCCATTTATCAACAAGCCTTCTCATTGGAAAAATACCTCAGGAAGTCACTCTATAATCACAGCTGTGGCTGGGTTCGTTTGTTCTGCTGTCATCTAACAACTCAAAACTCTACCACTCCTGCTCATTCAAAGGTGTAGGAGAGAAGAAAAACACTACACATGCTCTCACAGCCGTAAAACCTAAATAATTTATTCAGATAAACCTTAAGAACTCTCTCAGGCATTACAATATATTAGTGTACAATTCATGACAACTTTAGGAATCATGCTTTTGGTGCAAAGCATAAATTTAATGGCAAGTGCCACACGATGGTCTTTCATTACTTCAAAACAGTATATGATTGACAATAAACTTATAAATAAATATTATCAGGATTAAGAACTGCATTTAGCTTGTATTTAGGTTTGAAAAAAAAATAAAAACACCCAAACCCCTTTGGATTGCTAAGAAACAATCTCTGACAACTGTCATAATGAAAAACATTACTGGCTGAAGTAACACAGTTCAGCAGTGTATTTTCATGATAACTGTCCATCTTGAAGTGGAAGTCTTAGTACCCATTTCTGTGGAAGTATTAGTATCTTCCACAGAAGTAGGTGATGGTACCACAGAACACGATAAAAACAGTGACTTGGTTTCAGTTCCTGTTTTCCTGGTAACAGTATTCAATGATTTTTTAAATTTAGCTTTAATACGGGTATCCACTATTGGTTTTCAGAGCTCTCATCACAGGATATCAACCTTCTGGGGAGAGGGGTGTATTTTCCTCAGGATTCATGCTTTTTTGTTGGTTTATCAAAGTAAGGAGTGTTGTCTTGTAGCAGATCTTTCCTGGGTACGAGCACTGTAACAGAAAAAAATCCCTCTAAGAATATATAATCTTATGGAAAATACTACTTAAAATTTGAAAGTTGTTTTTATATTTACGAACAAAAATCAGGTTACTACAATAAGAATCTGAACTTCTGGAAATGTACCAAGCAGCATCATGGGATCTACCCAAGCCAAAATAATATTGAGATTTCTACCTTCTGTTGGTCAGAATACTGCCTTCCCCTTTTTCTTTTTAGAGTACTGAAAATTATTTTAATAGCACTAAGAAACCATAAAAAATGATATAGTGTTGCAGTAGCTTTTAGTGAGAGAGGTACTGGCAGTTTTATCATGCCCAAGTCAGAATATGTGTGATCCAACAGTTCCAGAAATGAATACTAAATTGGACTTAGCCCTCTCCCTCAAAGTCCTGGAATCTAATCTGTAATATTCACCTTGCCCTACCTGTTTTAAAGAACAACAGCAAACGAAAGTACCAAATGAAAATTATGGCCACTGCGTTGTCACACAGGTGTGGTGTGTTAAGGTTTGCCTAATTATATGCCATTTTAACCTCTTCCTGACTCTTAAGGTCTTGCCTATTAGCTCTTCAGAAATCAGCTTTCCTTCCTCAGAACCAGAGGAGGTGTGTCATGTCTGATTTGCTCCAGTAGCAAAAATTAAAACACAAACACCTGAAATCCTAACGTTGTAATCTGACTGGGTCAGATGGCTGTGAAAAGTACAGTAAACCTGTAAAACTCTGTGTGTTTGTGCAGATGTGTGTGCAATGAGTAACATTCTGATCAAAGTGCACTGATATCCCATGCCTTCTAAGAAAGCTGATTTCTTTAAAGGCATGCTGCTTGCGCACCTGTGTACTCATACTGATGTATTTAATAAGTCTCTAAGAGCTTTAAGTAAAATTTCGATTGCATTTCTTTTACATCTGAGTAATTTTATAACAAAACATGTCGACCTACACAAGTAGAACAGGTACTCAAAACATAAATTCCAAAGAAAAACAGAACTGGATATAAAATATTGAGAAACAGAAGTCCAAACAAAGACTGAAATAAGAATTTTTAACTTTCCTTTTCAAAGCTAAGTTTCAAACATACACTGGCAACACACTGAATCAAAATCACCAGGACATACTGCATGTGTGGTATATTACTAAATTGAAATCTCTTCTTGCATCACCCTAATCTGAAACAAAAATGATTTTAATAGAACAGAGATACCTGTATACTACCAAGTAACTCACACTGAAAGCTTTAAAAAACCAAAAGAACAGAATAATTATTTGCCTAACAAGCTCCTAATTGAAATTGTCCTCTCCTTAGTAAGAAAAGCTCAGCTGAATTTTTTGGCAAAGATCTACCCCAACATGATTATACACCCCCCCAGGAAGCTCTCAGGTGAACTAGCTAGCTTCTCCAAATCTCAGGATTTGGAGAAGGCTGAGGTTCTGAATGACTTCTTTGCCTCGGTCTTCTCTAGCAAAGGCTCTGACTGCACCACCCAAGTCTTGGAAGGTAGATGCAGGGACTGTGAGAATGAAGACCTTGGGCTCACTGTAGGAGAGGATCTGGTTCGAGACCATCTTAAAAATCTGAACATGCACAAGTCCATGGGTCCTGATGAAATCCATCCACGGGTCCTGAAGGAGCTGGCAAATGAAGTTGCTAAGCCGCTGGCCATCATATTTGAAAAATCATGGCAGTCAGGTGAAGTTCCCGACAACTGGAAAAAGGGAAATGTAACCCCCATTTTCAAGAAGGGGAAAATGGATGACCCAGGGAATTACAGACCAGTCAGTCTCACCTCTGTGCCTGGCAAAATCTTGGAACAGATTCTCCTGGAAGGCATGCTAAGGCACATCAAAAACAACAAGGTGCTTGGTGACAACCAGCATGGCTTCACTAAGGGGAAATCCTGCCTCACCAATTTGGTGGCCTTCTGTGATGGGGCTACAGAACTGATGGACAGGAGTAAAGCAGATGATGTCATCTACCTGGGTTTGTGCAAAGCGTTCGACACTGTCCCACACGACATCCTTGTCTCTAAATTGGAGAGACATCAATTTGATGAATGGACCACTCATCATAAATAAAAGATGGATGGTGGATAAAGAACTGGCTGGATGGCCACACACAAAGAGTTCTGGTCAATGGCTCAATGTCCAGCTGGAGACCAGTAACAAGTGGTGTCCCTCAGGGATCGGTGTTGGGACCTGTCTTGTTCAACATCTTCGTCGCTGACATGGACAGTCGGATTGAGTGCGCCCTCAGCAAGTTTGCCGATGACACCAAGCTGTGTGGTTCGGTTGATACGCTGGAGGGAAGGAATGCCATCCAGAGGGACCTTGACATGCTTGTGAGGTGGGCTGATGCCAACATCATGAAGTTTAACCATGCCAAGTGCAAAGTCCTACACCTGGGTCAGAGCAATCCCAGGCACAGCTACAGGCTGGGCAGAGAAGAGATTCAGAGCAGCCCTGCGGAGAAGGACTTGGGGGTGCTGGTCGATGAGAAAATGAACATGAGCCAGCTTCAGTGTGCGCTTCCAACCCAGAAAGCCAACTGTATCCTGGGCTGCATCAAAAGGAGTGTGACCAGCAGGTCGAAGGAGGTGATCCTGCCCCTTTATTCTGCTCTTGTGAGACCTCACCTGGAGTATTGTGTGCAGTTCTGGTGTCCTCAACATAAAAAGGACATGGAACTGTTGGAACAAGTCCAGAGGAGGGCCGCGAGAATGATCAGGGGACTGGAGCACTTCCCGTATGAAGACAGGCTGAGAAAGTTGGGGCTGTTCAGCCTGGAGAAGAGAAGGCTGAGTGGAGACCTCATAGCAGCCTTCCAGTATCTGAAGGGGGCCTATAGGTATGCTGGGGATGGACTCTTCATTAGGGACTGTAGTGATAGGACAAGGGGTAATGGATTCAAACTTAAACAGGGGAAGTTTAGATTGGATATAAGGAAGAAATTCTTTCCTGTTAGGGTGGTGAGGCACTGGAATAGGTTGCCCAGGGAGGTTGTGAATGCTCCATCCCTGGCAGTGTTCCAGGCCAGGCTGGACGAGGCCTTGGGTGATATGGTTTAGTGTGAGGTGTCCCTGGCCCTGGAAGGGGGGTTGGAACTTGATCTTAAGGTCCTTTCTCACCTTAAGTATTGTATGATTCTACGATTCTATGTCTCATATTGTTTTTAAAGAATATCATTGGCTTGTGCACTGCTTCTATGACACCACAGAATAATTTCATTTGATTAGGAAAAATGTTTGCCTTACCAGTATTTGCTCTATCTAAGACAAGTCTTTGTCTTTTTATTTCTGGTTCTTAGTTTCTTTGGAGATGCATGATTGAAAAAAAAGAAAAAAACAGTGGTAGCTAAATTGTATATTGTCAGCTATAATAAAAAATTTAGTCAAAAGATCGACAGTAGCTCACTTCAGGAGTGAGTCGCAACAGCTTTCTGAAACACTTTTCCTAGTTTTTCTCCTGCTCCTTCATACAACATAGCAACTAATTCCTTCATCCCAAACCATTTCCCTCCCAAACCTAAGAGAAGCCTGAAGCAAGGATGTTATAGTAATTTAAATACAGCCCAAATGTAAGTATTTTATACTTTTTTCACAATAGGCCACTAGATTTTCTACTACAGCTAAGTAAACCTTCACTTACAAAGTGAAATATTCAACTGAGGTTGCTTATTTTTCTTTGCCAACATGCAGCAACTCAAGCAACCACCTTAGGGTTGTACTTCTACTTTTTTTTTTTTTTTAATAAATCTTTCCCAAGCCTTTCATATTGTGATGATACCATAAAAGCAATGATACTATAAAAGCAATGATGAAGCTAACTGTAACTATTGGCACAGAGTCTTAAGGATCAAGAACGCTGATTTTTGTTCTGCTAGAACTTCCTTAATCAAAGCTGTACTGAAATTGAATACCTAAGCAGACTCACATTACCTACACACGCATTTCCTACAACAAACTTCCCAACAGAAACTGGCTCCTAGGTGTTAAAAAGTAAAGGAAAATGAGAAGATCCACTTGATTATTTTCATTACATAAATGCACAAGATGTGTGGAAGGGACACAGCCAGGACAGCTGACTGCAGCTGACCGAAGGGATATTCCACACCATTTGACATCTTGCTCAGCAGTTTAAGTTGGTATAAGAAAGATGGGGATACATTTGCGGTGATGGCATTTGTCTTCCCAAGTCACCATTACAGATGATGGAGCTCTGCTTTCCTGGAGATGGCTGAACAGTGCCCGCCCATGGAAAGCAGTGAATGAATTCCTAGTTTTGCTCTGCTTGCCTGTGTGGCTTTTGCTTTATCTGTTAAACTGTTTTTATCTTAGCCCATGAGTTTTCTCACTTTTAGTCTCCCAATTCACTCCCCAGTCCTGGCTGTGCAGGGCTTAGCTGCCAGCTGATACTAAATCACAAAAACATTCAGCCATAGATTCAACTGGAAATTGAAATCCCACTTCCAACTTTTTTCCTCTTTTAAATCTTAAAACTACTTTTCTTTACGAACAAGAAAGGATGAAAACAGTAAGGTGAGATATTCAGCAAAATGGAGTAGCTGTGGAAAGCACACCTATTTATTTTTTATTTTTTAGATACATATACATATTAATTTAGTTACATATACGGAATATTATTTATTTTTGAGGTACAATTTCACACAGTAAACTGACCATGCTATTAGCTATAAACTGCTATTAAAATATAGTGACAACTATCTCAACTCCCTAAAATTCTGAATTTCCAGAATTTTCTAATGGCATACTCTGTGCTACCAGTGACATTAATAAGCGCTATACCAGAATTGCTTAGTTCTTAGTGCT
Source organism: Neopsephotus bourkii (assembly GCF_033783945.1). NCBI lineage: Eukaryota > Metazoa > Chordata > Aves > Psittaciformes > Psittacidae > Neopsephotus > Neopsephotus bourkii. The sequence goes on from NW_026901918.1 coordinate 576,811, forward strand.
GTCTAATCAAAGCTGAATTCTTAGGAAAGATGCAAACACTATAAGAGGCTGCTCAAACAGTAACACTTTGGAATAATGTTATGTTATTAATCAATTTACCATGGTGGAAAGGTCTGTATGTTCCTTCTGTAAGGAGATTCTCTTTTACTCTTTTAGTACGGTATCAAGCTAAGCATCAAATTTGATTTTCTGCTTTTTTTGTATTTTTAGTACCTTGCTCCTGGCCACTAAGATTTTTCATTGCCATGACCTTTAAGTATTATTTATTGTGTAAAATAAAAAATGACTTTTTTTTTTTTTTTTTTTTGCATTAGTTTTGGATGTAAATTTCAACTTCACTGAACGCTCTTTGCATTTTAATAATACCAGGACAAGTAAGAATCCATTCTATCCATTTTTTATACTGTTCATTCTTATTCTACGAACTTCTATCATGATGCTCTGGATTTATTTTTCTAAGGATTCCTGATCCCTTAATTGGTGATTCACTGTATTATCAAGACTAAGTATTTCTCACTTCAGTACAAGTTCCAAGCACACGCAAACCAGACATCTCTCAAATTGTGATGGCTGTTTCCAGAGCATTGTTTTGCTCTTGCTGCATTAAGATCAATTGCAGAGTGAGAAGCAAAGCTAAGACTTACTCAAAATGCATACAGAAAAAAAAAGGATGGGCAAAACACTTCATAATGACATTCTCTGCATTCATAAGTAGGTCAAATGCACCCTTGTACAGATGCGCTCCAGATTTTTTGCTGCAGGACATTTTCCTGGCGAGTACTACACCCTGGATGACCTCCTTCTTCCCCAAAACCTCTCTGCCACTCCTTCTCTTAGAAGTCTGTAAAATTAGGCAGGGGCAATTCTATCCTTTCTTGTTTATGGGTATTTAAAAGGAGACAACATTAAAACTCTGCTACTGTCAAAACAGACAATCAGCAGTACTCTGCCCTTGTCTGCTGAGTCAAGTAATTTCACTGTAAAAGGGTATCAGACTGGTCAGAGAAGACCTCACCTTTGTAAATTCTTGCTGACTACTCCCCATTCCCATTCTGTTCTTAGAACATTTGGAAACAGCTTCCAGGTATTTCTTAACGACCTTTCCAGAGATTGAGGTGAGGCTGACCAGTTTCCTAGATCCTCCCTCTTGACTTTCTTGAAAAGAGGAGAAACATTTGCTTTCTTCCGGACCTCACGCAACTCCCCTAATCACTATGACGCTTCAAAGATGACTTGAGAGTGGCCTAGCACTGACATCAGCCAGCTCCCTTACCACCAATCGGTGTGTCACATAGGTCCCATGAATTTGTCTATGCCCTTTCTGTTCAAATATTCCTTGTCTTTTCCTCATCTACCAGAGGAATGTCATTCTTCCTCCAGAAATTCCCAGTGGTCTCAGGCCCATGATTTCTGAAGACAAACCTTTGCAGTAAAGGCTGAGGTGAAGGTACGAGCACCTCATACTCTTCTGTGTCCCTCGTTACCAGGTTCCCTGCCCTATTCAGCTGTGGGCTCACATTTTCCCTCCTCTCCCTTTTGCTGCCGATATACCTATAGTTGTTGTTCTTGCTGTCATTCACCTTTCTTGCCCAGATCAGCTCTAGGTGGGCTCTGGCTGGGCTCCTAACCCCATCCCTACACACTGACATAAAGATAGATTAGTACTTGAACACAAATTCATGTGACTTTTGCCAGGGAAGTTATGCCTCACAGTTCTTGATGGAGTTGCTTGAACAGCTCTTGCGGGGCTGCCCAGGAGCTGCCCAACATGCTTGGATTCCCTAAGTCCTTCAGGGCATGCTTCTGAAAACAACAGCCTTACTGTCACAGAAAGTCTTTTAAGTCACTGTTTAAACTGGAGGAGGTGAACAATAAATGAACAGGTCTCCCAGTGGAGGCATGTCAAAAGTGTTCTACAGGTACTTTTTTGTCATCTGTGCTGTTCAAGGTATTTGTAAGTAACCTGGAAAAGGATGTTTTCTAATGATACCATCCTGAGTAAGTTCTTTAAGAAAATAGCTTACTGTGAAGAATTGCATGATGAGAGTTAGACTTAACAATATAACCAGTAAAATGACAAAATGTAGAGACATGTAATGCATACAAGTAAAAAAAAAAAACAACCCAACAAACCAACAAAACTAATTTCACAAAGAAAGCGACAAATTAAAAAATTAACTATAACCATTCAGATGAGTTTAGTGAATACAAGATTAATTTTGTAAAAACAAATAAATGTATGTATGCACAGCAGCCAAAATTGAAATTCAGAATTAGGAATGACTAGGAAACCAGCGGAGAATGAAACAGAAAACATCACTGCGCCATCAGTGTGTGTATAAATGCCTGGTTTGCCCAGAGCTTGATGACTGTGCTCAGCTCTGATTGAGAGAGCAAGATCCTAATCATCTTAAGGGAGACAGAGTAGAATTGAAAAGGGTGCAGAGAACAGCAACAGAATGACCACAGGCATTCACCTTGTTCCAGAGAAGCTGTTCCACAGGGGGGGTAAAAAAACAAAAAGGGGGCAATAAGGGGCTTAAAAGCTCATGCTTGTTGAAAATGGATAGCAATTAAAGAGCAGGACCAAATTCAAAACTACTGCAAGTGATTTCATGAAAAACAGTATAAATTCTTCGTGAAAGGTTCTTGGATGCAAGAAATTTGCATAGGTCAACAGAAGCAAGTTCAAAAGAGAAACCCACTGAGGACAACTAGAGCAGAAACCACAGAACCCATCCCTGATGCATGAAGTGCTTCCATGTGTAAACAGCTGAAAGATGTAAAATTTCACTTGCTCTTCCTCTGTTCTGCTGTCATCTGCCTAGGATCACTGTGAAAGACTCGACACTGGTCTAGGTAGATGAATCTTTAGTCTCAATCATAATGGCTGTTCTAAAGTTAAGTGCTTTATCAAATCTCAAACTGAAACAGTCACAGAGCTTTACAGACACCACTGAACAGAAGTGAAATGAAAACAATGTACACAGCTGAACACTTTTTCTATCCTCTACCACACAGTTGTACGTTGAACTTACTGCTTCTCTTATGTTTGACTCTAAGATAAAATAACTTCTAAACCTCAAATTGTAATTTCAGAATTTGAATTGTCAGAACAAGGTTTACGAAAAGAACACTCAAGCCTCAAAAACCCCCCCACGCTGTTTTATGGACAGTGTACATAGTGCACTGGCTAATTTTCCTCAAAAAGCTTCTACCTATTTGATAAAGCAAGCACCTACGGATACTGTGGGCACTACACCTAGATATGCACTGACTGACTAGCCAGTACATGCAAGCTGACCAGCTACATAACTGCTGTCACTCTTAATAGTTAAGGTGCCAAGTTAGAACTTCTTTCTCTCAATGAGGGCACTAAACGTAGTCACTGCCTCTTTCCTAGCAGCCTCTGTATCAAAATATTTGTGCAGAAATTCTGTGCCTTTGAAACCTCCACCTGTCCTAGGTATTAGTCAACAGGCTTAAATTAAAGGTTTGGGCAGAGAAATGACATACAGACAGACTTTTGAACTCTCTATCCCTTCACTTAGTTTTCAAGTTCTCTATTTATTTGCTGAACTACAACAATTTAAAACAACTTTTTAGCACACAGCTTTACTCACCTATTCTGTTGGAATCTGTGTGAACAGCCTGAATAACAGAAGTTCGAAGAATCACTTCAACATCTGAAGCTATTTTCAGAAGCTAGTAAAAGGGAAAAACAAAACAACAAACAATAGAGTAATTTAACTGATATGTAATTATTTCTGAAAGTGTTTTCCATACTATACAGCTATTCATACAACAAAGCCAGTCAATTATATTACTCAGTTAGTTATGCACTACCTATACACAGCTTTTACTTTGGGGATCCTAGAATAACTTATAGGTTGATATATAAGCTACCCTGACACTAGAGGAAGAATGCTTCTGCTCTGTAACATACAGCAGTATAAATTCTATTTACCAAATTAAAACTAGTAACTAGTTTCCAGTGATCACAGACATTAGTGAATGCCTCTGCAATACCTGACCACCGGTAGTGAAAGTGCAATCTACTTCTATTAACATTCCAGGTTTTGAAATAAGGAAACAAAAATAACGGCAAATTAGGGCAAAACACGACAGGAATTAAGAATACTAGTTTTGCAGAGAAGTAACATGGGAACAAGACATTACCTAAAGATTAGCAGTGGCATTATTTGGCAAAAGACCTAAAGTTCTTTCCCTCATTAAGAAGTAGCAGCCTTGTGAGTTTTTTTTCAATGATTAAGAGAAGTCTAATTGTTTGCGTGATACCTGCATTGGTAAAAACTGAAATTGCACGAGTGAGACATTCTGGGAGACATGCTTACACTAGGAAGTGGCATGTATCAACAGAAACGGATCTTTGAAACTGGACACCTAAACTGAATTTCTCCTCTCCACCTACCCCTTTTAAGAGTTTGGACTAAATAGCCTCCAGTTCCCCCTACTGAATTTCCATCAGTAGTTAGGCTGTATGCTCTTGATTTTCCTGGTTTCACTTCAGATTCACCTTAAAGGAATTCCACCATTTCCTCTAAGACTGCTTCACAACACAAGCCACATGCCAGGAAGTAACTTCAGAGGCGCACTCCTGATCTGAGTTAAACTGCTGCAGTAGAATCAGCTGCTACATCTCACATTCTAATAATACCACAGACCAGTTACTCCTACCTCCTTAGGTCTACATACCTATTTGACGTCATATTAGACAGTGCAGCTTTCTGTTCTGGCAAACAAATGCATATTTGGTTGGTCAAAATCCATTTTTTAGCTGCTGTCCAAAGCAGAATACTAACATCCCTGTTTTTATGCAAGCAAGCACCCAAATTCTCACAAGTCTAGTATATTATTTGATTTTGCTCTTCTGCATCAGAGTCTATGTATATATAAAGCTTCTATGATGTTCTAGAATTCTGTAGCTGTGACGGAAGCCTAGAAGTTCTTCCACTTGCACATTTAATCAAGATACCAGTTAACTCATATTAAAAAGTTACAAATGTGTATTTTGTTGGTCGCCATTCCTAACAAATATAGATTTATAAACTACAGCAAGCATTTTTCCTGTAGACCTGTAACAAAAAGAACATACAGTTTAACAGATCAGACACTGGGAACAAAAACACAGAAGTATCACTATAGGGGACTGATGAGAAGCAGAAACGCTAGAAAGTGCTAACTAAATGCTCAGAACTATTTATGTTAGTGCTCAGTGGCTGGCATGAGGCAAACATTTAGATTTACTTCTGCAGAGCACAGATGGAGGCACTTTCTTCCAACTAGTGCCCAATGACAATGTAAATACAATCTACTAAAAGGCTGAATGACATGGACTAAATTATTAACTGTGAATGGATGTCAAGAACTAGAATTATCTAAAATACAAAAGTTTGAATTCAGGTGTCAGTAAATTTCAGAGAAATGACTCAATAAAAAGTGCTAAGATCATAATGGACCCATGAAAGAGGCTGCCATATTTGTGATAAGGAATCAAAATAATTTCTCATGTCTGTCAGTAACTGAGCAGATTATTAAATTTCTATCTTCCTGTGCTTCCATATACAACAAAGACTAGGTAAACTTAAGTGACCTTAAGTGGCTCAGATAGATATTATGACCAAAATATACAAAACAGTCATGTGAAAAATAGCAACATAAAACTTTTTTTTTTTTCTTAATTATAGGCATACTGAAATACCAGAAGACACTTTCTCATTCTGTGCTTTTGTATGTACAAAATTCTGTAACATACTATTAATATAAATGGAGGTATCAATACATTTCTAAACAAAGATCCATGTAAAAGCCTTTTTGGACTCACCTGGCTCTCACAATGTCTCAAGAAGTACTTAACACCGGTTTAGAGATCAGGTAAGTATTCTTAAGCAAAGTGGAAAAAAACAGTGAAACCAAGAAGTACCTCATTTATCTTCTCTTCAGATGTCTCATCTTGGTGATTTTTGAATTCTTCATTTATCTTTTGTCTTGCAGCTAAACAAACAAACAAACAAACACACAAGCATGAATAAAAACTGTATCTTGTCTTAGTCACTGCCTCAAAGCTCACAATCCTTCATCCTTTATAGCACTTTCTGGGTACACACTGACTGTTTTAAAATAAGTTTTCCATGCAATTCAGGTGATGTTATGTTTTAACTTGACTGGTATAGGAATAAAATATGATTGTCTAGCATTCTGAGCTTTAAAACCAGGAGACACTACTAAAAGCTGGTTTATTAAAAAAGCAGTATTTATCCCCTGAGGAGCAACCATACAGAAAGAGAATCAACTCAAATGCTTAGTACAGTTAAACATGCTTTGGCTGGACTCAAGAGAAGAAAGTGAAAAAAAAGACAAACAAAAAACCCCCAGGTAAAATAAAAAGCCCAGGAAGATCACCAAGGTTCCAGAAAAGAGATGGTTTCCTTATGAAATGTGGCTTGAGTGCCTGAATTCAACAACTGTTTTTTTGTTTAAAATTAAAGGGTATCTAGGTATGGACTTACAAGTTTTCCCAATGATTAATTATAAAATATGAAAGTTATAACTTAAAGGAAGATTATGTTAAGAATTCTTTTCCTGTGAATTCAGAGGAGAAAGTTCCATGGAAAGACAGGTAAGTGTGCACCACATGAAAAAGGTATCTCACCTTCAAGGGCTCTGGTATCATTTTTAAAAACTTCTTGCCGGGTTCTGTGTAATGATTTAAAAAGTTTCAACACCTGTCAATACAACATCAATAGAATTAGCTTGTTTCCTATCAGGATTCTTAGTTAAAATGAACATGTTGCAATTAGGGTGGTCTGGTTGACCACAGAATCACAGAATGGTTTGGGCTGGAAAGATCCTTAAAGATCATCTAGTTCCAACCAATCTTTCATGTTCTTTCCATTTAGTACAGAATTAGGTATGGAATTGGTAGCTAAGATACTACTCCTCGATCTCTGATTAAGTAACTTGCATCCAAAGCAGACATGAGGAAATATCCTAGACAGTTCTAGATGTTTCAAATTAAGCTAAAATGCTAGAGTATTAGCACCACACTCCTAAATCATCATTTGGCATTACACGAATATAATTCTGCAAATACATTGATGAAAACATATTTATTGTGCCAATATCAAATAAACCCAACAGAAATCAGAGTAACTGTAAATGTCAAATCATCTGATTACAAAATAAAGAAGCACAAATGCCTGAACTATTTTCACACAAGCCAACACGAGAGAAGTAAATTTCAAAAGGATCTAAAACCGTCTTTATAGAGACTTTTTATGTCTCTGTAGAACACCTGGGCATAATCTTCCACAGGTAATGTGGCAAAACCAAAACAAAGCAAAGTCCCTAAATATAAACTGCCAGATCAGCAAATAAAAACTTCAGTAAAAGCAAACACTAAAAAAAAAATATCAGGATTTACAATGTAAAAGTGACACACATCAGTATTTACATAAACCAAAACCCCCAAGAATCACAGCTCATGGTTTTGGATGTTTATTCATTAGACTGTAATGAATTACAGAAATCCTCAAGTCCTTAACAGACTATTTTTGGAGTTTGCAAGAGATTGACAAGAATCCCTAACAAGCACCATAAAAAATAAAAAAATATTGATAACAAGGTACCTTTTGAAGTGCATTTTGGCACATCTAGAAAGCACAATTCCAGGTATTTCATGATAACCTTAAATTTTTTTCTCACAATTAATATGCCAAAAATTTCTTAGAAGGATGCAGAGGAAACACAGGGCTGTAACTGACAAATGCCCACCTTCTTTGTCAGCATGCTCTCTATCTGTCAGCTGGAAATACAAACAAGACTGTCCCCTAAAAGGCCAAAACCAACATCCTGGCAGGGCCCTGAAAAAGTGCTGCCTCTGCTTTAAATCTAGCAATGACAAAAACAGCAAGCTTCCCTGAAAGCTATTTCTCCCAACAGATGTCGACACATTTTTTTAGGTTTTCAAGCTAAGTTCTCACCCTCTGCTCAGCTGGTCACTTGGCCACACCTTAAAATAATTCAGCCAGAAGTGTATATGCACAGAAGGTGAGTTTTTAGGAAGAAGATGAAGGCATGAGAATAGGAAACTTTCCGGTTCAGTACTGCTTCTTTCACATAATGCTACCACACCTTTAGTCTCAGTAAGGGACAACTTACAAATATGAACAAACTCCAACCTTACTTCACCACATGGATTAGACCATGTCATAATATCTACTATAATTAGCACTGTGTTCACTATACAGTACTGCATTACAGATCTTTCAGTGCATTCTCAATTGCGTTAAGGGTCTCATGAATGTTCAAGTGAAAAACTTTTGCCACTTCTAGAATCAGTATGTAACTTGACAAGCACGTAAATGAAGCTGAGGAGTGACATGCGGAAGAGAACACAGACTGCTACCTCCTTTTCAGCTTGTGTCCTTGATAATTAGCAACTGAAGAGAATAGTGCTACCTTCTACTACAGCATTCCCTAGGTGGCTGATCCTGTAGTAAGTAAACCAACAGAATTAAAACTCGGCAAACAATTTTTTTATTCTGTATACATATTTTAAGAGATTTGACTAAATTATTTGGACATGATTTCTAACCCAGAATATTTTTGCCATCTTTGTGAACAGTAAAGTTAGCATCACAAATGGTTTTTGAGTGCATGGTGAAACGTGAAAGTGGTTTATGGTTATTCTAAACTCTGATCAACAATTTTCAGGCATCTTCCTCTGCTATTTGCCTGTTTCTGCAAACCCCTCATATAAAGTTCTTCACCATACCAACCACAGAGATACATACATGATTTTGAAGCAATATGTACTAATACTCTGAGGTCTACAGTCACCTAATGGAACAGAACTTCCCTAATACCTTAGTGTATTAGTCCTCCCAATACTAGGCTTCAGAACACGTCTGAAACAGGGGCTCAAGTGCCCCCAGAAGTACTCTATGCTGTTAAGTTTAAAGGTTCAAATAATTCTTGTCTGCTTTTCTTCATTTTCCCTTCATAACTCATTCTCCTGACATACCTTAACCTCTACCTGATTGTCATCTCTCAACTCGTTTCCTTTTTCTACAACATCTTCTGCATACAAAACGCTTCTTACTATTACCTAGTTCTATGGGTTTCTTGCCCGGAAAGCCTCTGCTTTTTGAGGCTATAAATGCCAGCGGAAAAGTTCCTACCCTCCGGTGACATATGCTCTATGCATGTAACCTGTGTGTAGTCACTATTTACAGCCAAAGGCCGCAGATTTGCGGGGAACACGGCACGCCTCCCCGGGCCAGCCGGCACTACAGCTCCAGGGAACGCAGGACGGACAAACCCCCACGATAGGGCCGGCTCTCGAGGGCAAGACCCACGACTCTTCAGGGCACGAGCGACCGCGACCTCACGCAGGGCGCCGGACAAACGGGCAACTACAAAGTCGGCCCCACGAGCGCTTTAAGGAGGCAACGGAGGAAAGGAGAGAAGTGGGAGAGAGCGAGCAGCCTGTACCACCACACCGGAGCAGGCCCTCCTCGTCCTTTTCCCATTGGCCCCGGCTCCACTTCCTTCGCGGCGATCCCCGAGTACCGGGGCTGCGGGCAGGATGGGACAGCGCCGGCAGTGAGCCGCCACCCCCGCGCGAAGCCCTGGCTGCGCATGCGCGCCGCGCTCACCTGCCGCCTGCTCGCCATGGCGACCGCCGTCCTGTTCCGGCCCAGACGAGCGGGGGAGATCTGGGAGCGGAAGTGACGATCAAACAGGTGGTGCGTCCGCGCGTCGGCGGGTGGCGCTTGTCATCCCGGTGTTCCGGGGTGCTGGTACGGCCAGCGCCGGCTTAGGCTGCCGGGGCACTGCCGCAGCACTGACGCTGATCTCTGGAGGGGTCCCAAGGCAGCAGGCAACCTGCCCGCAGGCCCCTTTTACGGCGTGGGCTGCCGGCACAAGGTATTATACCTCCTTCTTCCGACGGAGAATCTCAGTTTCAAACCAGAAAGCTGTCAGTGTGTGGCCCGCACGTGGTTTAACACTTGGTGTTACTTCCCAGAAGCTCTCGGTTGCATTTAAACTCTCAATTCCCATCTGCCCTCCTATAACCCCCATCTCTTTTTTCTTTAATGGTGCTACTGATGCGAGGGGTTAACCGATGCAAGGGAGTTAGGGTTAAGGAATGATTTATTAGGGGCTGCAGCTGCTTGCTAAACAATGTATACTGCTTGCTTAACATTTATTGTGCTTGCCAAAGCAGGATGGGAGCATGCAAGGCTATTGATAAGAGGAAGGAACTGTAACTTGGTTCCTGCTCTCTGGACCCCTAAACCGGCTGAAACCAGCTTTGCAGTTTGGATGGTGACCAAACAACCAGGGAGCATACACAACGACTAAAGGTGAAAAGTTCAGGTCCGAGGAAGACTTGTTTACTTCATCTTGAGACCCTTGCCCACGACCACCAGAAGGCACTGCGAAAGCACAAAGGACCTTTTAGCTCATTATAATACAACGCAGGGGTAGGACATGAATGTGTATAGGTGTATTGTGTAACCTAATGCATATGGAGTATTTTAGTAAATAAATATAGAGGAGAACAACGCTGGGATGCGTGTGCCTTTGGAGGAGCAATCCCCCATGCGCCTCAGCACTGAATAAAGCATACCTACTTCACAGCTTTAATGAGTTGTGGATTCTATCTGCATATCAAAACCATTACCCTGTTTTTATGCCTACTGAAGTTGGTAGATAGGAATCCAGCCTAAACTTTGGGAAAAATCAGATATGCTTCTTCAGGTGACCTAAAGAGGAGTTGCAGGTTTTGACACTAGAATTGCCTTTGATGGTAGGTGCTAGGGTCCACCCAGGCTCACTGGCTCCTCACTTAAGGCACTTAGTGCCTTAGTGGTCTGCCCAACCCATGGCCCAGGGCACCATGTAAGCCCCCCAGGGCCTGCAGTACTGCAGCAGGGCTGGTCTCCAGCCCTGCCACTGCCTGAAGGGTGAGCTGGCCCACGTGTGCACAGAGGTCACAACCCTGGGTTTGCAGGAGTCTGTAAAACACAAGGATGTTTCTTCATCTAAATTTCTCTATTACAGTTTAGCACAAAATAATCACTGCTAGCAACTGTGCTACCAGAAAAATCACCAGTAGTAAGCGTACCTATGATTAATAATGCAAATATATGTATCTCAAGCTATTACACATCACTGTCAGCAGCTGGTAGTAGCAGTAGTCAGTCATGTATCAACATTCAACAACTTGGAGCGAGAACAAGTTTTGTCTAAAGATTTTAATGCACTCATTCATATATGTTTACTTTGTGACAAAGCTTGAGGGGAAATCAGATTGAATCTATTTTAACTATAAAGTTCAGACAATTAAGCTTCATTGTTACTTCAGTGTTACTTGTTACTTTATTGTTACATTGTTAGTTCTCCCCCCCTGCTTTTTCATTTTGATATATATATAATATTTCATTTTGGTATATATAAAAAAATATTTATGAATACATGTCATAATGTGTTGTCCTCAGTGGATTATTGCCTGGTCATATTGACTGGTTTGTTTTATAGTGAGGAATTGGCTCATGTGTAGAAGGGATGACTCATCAAACTGCCCATGATCTCCCCTCTGCAAGAGCCATTCTGATACTAGCAGCACCTAACACCTAGCTCAGCCCATCCCCGATCTTGATGGGCCCCTCCAGCCCTGAAGGGCCTTGAATCATAGAACCAACTAGGTTGAAAAAGACCTCTAAGATCACCAAGTCCAGCTGTTACCCCAGGAGTGCCAAGTTCATCACTAAACCATGTCATTAAGGGCCTCATCTACACATTTTTTGAACACTTTCAGGGACAGTGATTTCACCACTGCCCTGGGCAGCCTGTTCCAATGCCTGATCACCCTTTCTCTGTGGATTTTTTTCTAAGATCCAATCTAAACCTTCCCTGGTGCAGCTTGAGGCCATTGCCTCTTGTCCTATCACTTGTTACTTGGGAGAAGAGACTGATGCCCACCTCACTACAACCTCCTTTCACGTAACTGTAGAGAGCAGAAAGGTCCCCTCGAGCCTTCTCTTCTCCAGACTAAACAACCCTAGTTCCTTCAGTCGTTTCTCATAAGACTTGTGCTCCAGGCCCTTCACCAGCTTTGTTGCCCTTCTCTAGACCTGCTCCAGTAGCTTTTAGTCTTGTGTAGTGAGGAGCCCAGAACTGAACACAGGATTCAAGGTGCAGCCTCACCAGTGCTGAGTACAGGAGGACGATTACTGCCCTGGCCCTGCTGCCACGCTATTTCTGATACAGGCCAGGATGCTATTGGACTTGTTGGCTGCCTGGGCACATGCTGGCTTATGTTCAGCTGCTAATCAGCACCCCCAGGTCCTTTTCTGCCAAGCAGCTTTCCAGCCAGTCTTCCCCAAGCTGCAGCTTTGCATGGGGTGGTTGTGGCCCAAGTGCAGGACCTGGCAATTTGCCTTGTTGAACCTCATAGCACTGGCCACAGCTCATCAATGCAGCCTGTACAGATCCCTCTGCAGAGCCTCCCCGTCCTTCAGCAGGTCAACATTCCCACCCAACTTGGTGTCGTCTGCAAATTTACTGGATGTGCCCTTGATCTCCTTGTCCAGATCATCAATGAAGGTATTAAACAACACTGTCCCTATCACCAAGCCCTGAGGGATGCCACTAGTAACCACTAGTCACCAACTCTTGACACTTTTGACATTGGTAAATCGTGACACCATTTACTACCACTCTTCGGGCTCGGCTATCCAGCCAGTCTCCAACCTGGTGAAGACTCCACCTATCCAGGCCATGAGCAGCCATGAGACACTAATGTGATTTGTTCACCTTCTCCTCTTTTCCAGAATCACACAGCTCTCAGCTGTCAAGGCATCAGGGTCGCCAGGATTCACTAGATTCAGAGCAGCTTCTGTTTGTCCTTCAAACTTCCATGGAAAACTTAGGGCATCCCTGACAGCAACAGTCACTTGGCAGCAGGACACAGCAAGATAACACACACCGGTATTGGGCGGATTTGATGTGGCAATAAACAACATTTGCGGCTGCAACAGCCACCTCTGGAACCCCACTGCGTGAAACGGAGACGTACCACCTGTTCTTGGTTTCCTATGCCGGCATTGATCCCTCCGCAACTCGCTCTCAGACATTCCCGTCCCCGAATCCCTCCGCGCCTCCCGAGCCCTACCACTCCGGGCCAGCGAGGGCGGCAAAGACAGGCGAAGCTACCAATCACGGTGGGTAGGGCCGGCAGGCGCCGAGTTGTCGACCCAATGAGCGCGGCGGGGGCCGTGGCCACCGGAGGAAGCGCGGCGCAGCGGGGCGGGAGGTACGTGGGTACGGCCGCCATGGCTGACGAGATCAGCAAGGCGCAGGCTGCCCGGCCCGGTGGTGATACCATCTTCGGGAAGATCATCCGCAAGGAGATCCCCGCCAATATCATCTACGAGGACGACCAGGTGCGGGTGGAGCGCGGCCGTCGGGCACACCGGGTGCCGATGGGACGGACGGACGGACGGACGGACGGAACCTCTCCGCGCCGTTTTGCAGTGCCCCTAAGCATCGGCCTCCTTTGATGCGCGGCTCGGCCGGGCGTGCTGCAGGCCCCGGCCCGCTGTGTCAGCAGCCTCTGCGCGGAGAGCTGGCCGCAGGCTCTCGCCTGCAGCCTTACGGCTTTGCCGGCCATGCAGGCTTCACTGCCAAGGGACGGGACTTCTCGCACATGGTGTGGGAAGGTAGTGGTGCGACCCTGGATTAACTACCCGCCGGGAGTCTCTGTGGATTCTGGGCCTGTCTCCAGACAGTGCGCTGTAGCCAGTTACTTTCGCAAGTCAGAGGCACACGTCTTGGTGTGCGCCTTTCAGTAGCGGTGTGGAGATTATAGAGCTCTGCCTGCCAAGCTTTGGTTATGAGTACACGAGAGGGGTTATTAAGGGAAGAATTGGAGACAGTTACAGCTTTTTTGCTGTTCACAAAAGCGTGGGAATGATCATCCTGTAGGTTGCAAAAAAATGGGTTTTTGTGGTGAGGTGGGACGGGTAACATTCATTCAGTGATGCTGGAGTGATTCAGCATGCTAAGGAGCTAAGTGAAGTAATCTTACTAGTTTATGAAAAAGTGTAGCTGTTATCTGCAGGACAAACTACTGTAGTATCCAGAGTAGCGGCTCCCCCCCCCCCTTTAATTAAAATACTGAACATTAGATGGGCTTTTGAAATAAAGGATTATCTGCAGTCTAGAATACAGACTAAAGGTGCTGTTTGATTTGTGTGCTGAAAAATCAGGCTTAGATCGGAACAGCGTTTTTTTAACAGATACAGAAAAGTTGCAGCTACAGTCTGCTCTCAAGAATACTGGAAAATTTCACTGATCTTCCATCATGCTTGTTACGGGTCAAAACTGCATGAGGATTTTTCTCAGTTCTAATGGGTACAGCAGTGTAACCTGAGTGATGTGCTTGATTCAGAATCAGGCCATTGATTTTGATTGATTTGAGAGTGTATAACCTACTCCTCACTGCCATTAGTGCAGAATATTTTTTGAAAGAGTAATATCTGTAGTATCTCAGTTGCTTTCTACCTTAAACTACACAGAATCGTGGAACTTTTTTTAATAATGTCTGATCTTTAATTTGTTTTGTTGGCTTTATGAAAATCTACTTGGAGATGGCTGGAAGTGTTACAAGGAGGAATATAAGGAAGACTGTTAATCATTAATTGACATGCAGAGAAAAGGAGATATTAAAAAGTACAAAGTCTTTGGAAGTAAGCCATATCACTATTGCTTTAATTGAAACAAAACTTTCTGAAGCAAAGGTTGATTCACTGTGCGTTCATAGAGTTTCTGTGATTGTGCTTTTGTTCAGTACTAATTATGCTGTTTGTCCCATGGAAGAAAATTATTTGCTACCAGTCTTCTGCTCGTTAAATTCTTCAGCTCAGTTTAGCCATTTGCATTCTGACATTATGTGGACCAGATAGAATGGAAAAGCTGCTTGCAAAACTGTCGGCTGAAAGTAAGATTTGATTAGGTGAAAGTTAGTTTTATTCATTCATTCTTTGCTAGCCACCCTTTGCTGTTAGGGAGAAACAAGCAGTTTATCAGAGATTTTAAACTTTTAAAATTATCTTATTAAAGATAGGAGGTAAACAAGGTAAGGCATTGTTATGTAAGTAAAGTTTGGCCTTTACACCACCTTTACTCTTGGCAGAGGTGACAGCTCTTCTCAGTAGAACTAAAAAACAGTATAGTAGCATAGAAAATTATTGATGCACAACTAACTGAAAGCATCTATGAAATAGATATTTTGAAGAATGTAAGGTATGCCCTGGGTAGGCCTTAGGGCAGCCTTCCAGTATCGAAGAAGGGGCTACAAGGAATCTGGAGAGGGACTTTTTTCAAGGGCATGTAATGATAGGGCAAGGGGGTTTAAACTGAAAAAGGGTAGATGTAGGTTAGAAATCAGGAAGAAATTCTTTACTGTGACGGTGGTGGGACACTGGCATGAGTTGCCCAGAGAATCTGTGGCTGCCCCATCCCTGGCGCAGTATTCAAGGCCAGGCTGGATGGGGCCTTGAGCAGCATGGTCTAGTGGTAAGGTGTCCCTGCCTGTGGCAACAGATTTGGTACTAGATGATGTTTAAGGTCCCATCCAACTCAAACCATGCTCATACTGTGATTGCTTTTCTGAAATACTTGATAGTGGTGTGAACAGAAATGTATCTGACCTCAATCACATACTTTCAGGTTCTTTGAAATTGTTTTGTTATCTTTGACCAAGGCAATATTCAGACGTAACTGAAAGATGATTAGCAGGTATTTGCCATTTGTTTTATTAAAGAGGGCATTAATAAAGATGAAATAAGCATAAATGTACTTTTTATAGGCATGCATGCATCAGCTCTGTTTAACTGATGTGAAAATAATAAATAATACAGAATGATAATTTTTTCCATACCCACAGGTTTGGGCAAGTAGATGATTTGTGTTTAGAAGCTTGAGGACTTTGAATAATGTACCACCCAAGAAAAATCAACATCTCTGCTTTATGTTTGGGGTATCTGACAATCTGCTGAAGTATTAATTTAGTGGGGTATATTGATTTACTTAAACGCTTGGCATTCTCTGAATTAAATTATGTTTTAACTTTATTCTTCCTCCAGTGCCTTGCGTTCCATGATATTTCACCCCAAGCTCCAACACATTTCCTAGTGATTCCTAAGAAGCCTATTGTCAGGTTATCTGAAGCAGAAGATTCTGATGAATCTGTAAGTACTCTTGAAGCTTTCTGTACACTAGACTGTACCTGTAATTACTTCATAATTTACTAGACTATTCCCCTTTTGCTCTTGATATTTTAAAGAGGCTGAAGTTTTCTGATAGTATAATCCTTTTCCTCTAGCTTAGAATGGGAATGCAGTTAAGGTTTTCCAGTAAAAGTAGTGATGTACAGAAAAATGTATCCCTGGGTATGTGTTTGCAGTGCAAAACACATTGTTATTTTGGAGTACAGTCTTGATATCTGTTTTCATGGCTTATTGGCAGTACTGCATATTCTAATAGGGGCTTGGGGTTTTGGCAGGTCAGAGAAGAAGAATGGTAAAGTTAGCTGAGAGGTGCTGAATATTTAATTTGTAACTATAAACATAAAGTTCAAAGATTTTTGTAATCCTTTACCTGATAAGATAAAGGTTCTTTTCCACCAGAATGGTGTATTGTAGCGGTATATATAATGGTTGCCTGGAGAAGTACTAGGGGCTTTAACGATGAGATAAATTTAGTTTCTGTGGCACTTTTGTAGTCTGTTACTGTCTAGCTTGAAAAAAATTCTTTTTGCCCCCCTGTATTATGCACAGTCAGGCTTTATAGCTTTTCTTGTAAAGTGTCAATTGCAGGCAGACAACAATTGGAAAAGCAGTGGCTGAATTTCTGAGTGTTAGCTTACTGGCTTATCTGAATGGTTCTCTCCTCTCATTCCTTCCCTTCCTGCCCTTTCCCCTTTTTTTGTGTGTTTTCTGTTTTGTTTCTTTTTTTTTCCCCCCAATTTTTTTTCTCTCCTTCCTTTTTTTTTTTTTTTTTTTTTTTTTTTCTCTCCTCCAGCTTCTTGGGCATTTAATGATTGTTGGCAAGAAGTGTGCTGCTAACCTGGGCCTGACCAATGGATTCCGGATGGTTGTGAATGAAGGGCCTGAGGGTGGGCAGTCTGTCTATCACGTACATCTCCATATTCTGGGTGGTCGTCAGTTGGGCTGGCCTCCTGGCTAAGATTACATCACAAGAGTTAACTGCATGCTGCAGATTACCACCAAATAAATTTAACAATGTTGCTCATCAATCTAGCCACTGTTAATGTATTTTTTTTTTTTCAGTGTATGTCTTCCAAGGGTAATAAATGCGCTGAGTAACATTCACACAATAAAGATTAAGCATGGGAGAATCATCTCTGTGTGGTGTTCCTTACTGACAGAAACAATTCTGTAAGTTAAAATGGTGTTCTCCGAAGTTTAAGTATGTGGCGTGCTTCAGTCAGCTGTTTGAAGTTTTCTGTAGATAGTGAGTTTTTAAGGCATTTGAAACCTTAGGTTGCAGCTGCTTAGTAGTCTCATGTCTTTTGGGAAGAAAATTCCAAAGCTTTTAAAATGTGGTATGTAAATATTCCTAAAACCAGTGTAGGCTGCTGCGAAAATTTTTTTTGAAAAAAAAAAAAAAGAAAGAAACAAACAAACAAAAAAAGGGGCTGTGTCAGTACAGTGCAATGTGCTGGAAACACACAGCTCCTGTTGGAGCACTCTGTCAATGGTTGCTTTTATAAAGCCCTGTCTTTGTGATGAGAAATGGTAAAACCATAGTGTTAATGGCAGCTGTGATGGTTTTGTAGCACAGTGGTGTTCACTTCTACATCATTATTTTGATGAACTGAGGACTTGAAAATATTGAACTGTGTTGTAGGGCCTTGTAAGATACTAAAGGCATTTAATCTTGGCACATAAGCAACATGATGTACTATATATATGTTTTAGATTCCGCATTTTATTGGAAGAAATATTGTTATTGAAGGACTGAGTCCTTCAGTGAATGTTGCTGCATACAGCTGTTCATGCAACACTGTCATCAAATCTCCAAGACAGTGAATTTCCTGAAGTTGGGTTTACATACGTGTCTGCCAGTGTAGACATAAAATACAACTGTTTTTTCTGTTAAAACTGAGCAGTCCCAGTTTTCATAATAGAAGGTACTTGGAAGCCTTTAGGCAGATGCCTTATGAAAAACCGGGGGTATTTGTGAGTACCAAATGTGCTAGAGAAAGAGATGTTGCAATTTCTATTCAGATAAAAAATTATAAGTTTGGTAAAGTTATTTGAATTCATTCAGCTGGAATGTTCGTAAGTACTGTGATTACTTCTGAAGGTTCTAAACCTTTAGATTTTTTTTCTCTAAGACAGGACTTGAACTGGAAAATCAGCTAACACTTCTGAAGGGGACTGGGCTATAGTTGGGTTAGGAATATAGAAGTGGTTCTCTAGTGGTAGCCTGTCAGCTGTTCTGGGTATCCTGCACAGATGTGAAGAAGTAAACCACCCAGCCCCCAGAGGTTCATCACTCCTGAGCAGACAGAATGTGTATCACAAGAATGAAGTGTCAACAGCAGATGCTTTATATCATAATCGGCATTTCTGAGTTAAAACATGACTGGTGAAGTTAATTGCATCACAGCTGAAGCCTGTACGAAAGTAACCCAGTAAAGCTTTTGTTGCTTTGTTTGGAATTTGACTGGCAGAGGTACATGTTTCAGGAATGTAAAAAGGCTTCCAGGTGAGGGCAGAACCATGGAACTGTTGCAAGAACAGGCTTGAGGCAAGCTTGGTAACTAGTGTCATGTGCTGTGATTTCACATGGGTGTATTATTCTTCAGTACCTTGAAAATCAAACATGTACTCCAATGATGAGTAGTACTGAGCTTAAGACAGCTGTCAGGCAATGGTTAACCAAATGTGGAAATCGGAGAACTGGGTATTAGTTGTCCTGTTACGGCTTTTAAAAGCATCTGTCAAATTTTCTGCTAAAAGGCAGACTTTGTCCTCCCTGTCACCAATTTCATTCTGCTTGAGTTGCAGTCTCTTACTTCTCTGGCAAGGTAACTGGCTGTGGTGCAGCTGCTCTGTCCTGTAAGGTCAGTTAGAAAGTGAGGTATGTTAGCAGGGAGGCAGCAAATGTTACCATAGATAAAAAGCTCAGACACCCATTGGAAGATATCTTGGTCTCTTCTGTTTCTTAAGTAATCAAATGTAGTTAGATGACAAAAGCCTGTAAGAAACCCAAGGACTTCACCTTTAGCTAATCTTCATAGGCAGGATGTGAAAATGCTTTACCTGAAGTAGATGGAAGCTGATGTATGGTTTGAAATTGAATTGCTGTAGTGCTGGTGTCCACTTAACTGAATGATTGAGTTAGGCAACATCTATTGTTACATCTCTGTAAGCTCCCTGAAGTATCTGGAAGGTGTTCCTGCTTTTCAGAGGTAGGGACGAAGGGGGAAGTGTGTTGTGGAGCATTAGGGGAAAATTTTAAGAAACTAAGTAGGCCTTGCATATTCAGGAAGAGTGGATTATCATGAAGTTTTAGTGTTGCCTGGTGGAATTTGTATCTCGTTTTTCAGATAATACCACTGTTAAGTTGTTCCAAATCAGAGACAACAAATGGGTATTAAGCAATAATCCACTGAAAAAGAGCTTGGTATGGAAAATTAATGGTAGACAAGGCTTACATATCACATGTAGTTATTGCATTTTAAGGGTAAAATGCCTAGTAATCAAGAAGGGTGTATGCTGCAGTATTTTAGTTTGGATCAGAACTGGAAATAGACATTTGGTCTGTGTGTCCAAACTAGAGCTAGACAAAACACCAAAAATGAAAATGCTGAAATGTATGTAGTATTGGTGTTAGATTCTCACATTAGCTTTTCTCCGAATCACTTTACAGCTTGACTCTTCCTGATTTGTTCTGTATGCTAATGTAATATTTCTAGTAAAGGAGACATTCATGGGGGTGGTGATAGATTAATGAAAAACAGGCAGAGCTTACTGACACACAGAGGAATGGAACTCAGAAGATCATGAAGTGAGAAGAAGGATTCAAGTTTTATGAGGGGATTGCACAGAGAAGGTGAGCTTTGAAAATACTTTATTGCCTTCAGGGCAGTTGAAAAATGCAGAGAGTGCACCGACCACTTTAAAGGATGTGTCTCCGGCTTACAGAGCAACACAGAATACCTGAGCATTCAAGAGAGGGAAATGTCAAGTTTAATATTTTTGTCCAGCTTGAAGTAATGGTTACACTAATGGGCTTGGATTTGTTCATACCTTCTGTGTCCTGGGGTTTTGTTTATTATCTGGTACATGTTACTTAAGAATTAAAACTAGGCAAAAAGGTTACTGGCTTCAGGAATAAATGGCAGGGATGTGTTAAAAGAACCATGAAAGCCTGAAGAGTCGACTAGCTCCGGGTTGCAGTGGAGCTACAAGAGAGTTCCCTTTTCTGTAAAATCTGTGAATGTACTTAGACTGTTCTGGTTCTGGGGCTTAAGGTTACACAGAGACCCGACTAACCCTCTGGTAAGTGTCCGAGAGAGAGCTAAACGGCACATGTGCCATTATTGTCAGTTTTTATAGTGTCAGTCATTGAGTTTCAGCCTGAGTCTGCATGGGTATGAAATTACGTATTCTTTCAGGTACTGAGCTATCCATACTTTCTGAGTCAAGCTGACCATGTGTACCCATGTAGTCATTGAAAACCTGACAGTAAGTGTTGCAGGTTTGGACAGTCCGTCCTGTGATGGAATACAGTCTTAGGATGCTCACAAATGACACCAAATTGGGGAGGGGAATGACTGGTAAGATGGAGGTCAGGACTGATATTCAGAGGGACCTAAATAGGTTGGAGAAGTGGACTGATGGGGACCTACACTTGGAAGGAGCCAGCTTCATGCAACAGGTGCACTGGAGATTGAGTGTATAGAAAGCTGCCATGCAAAGAGGGATCTGGGAATTTTGGTGGACAAGTGGAAGAAAAATTGGCAGCATGTCTTTGCAGCAGTGAAGGCCAAGCCCATCCTGGGAAGCACCAGCAGCAGCTTAATTTAACAAATTCATTAATCCTCTCAATTCAGCACTTGTGAGGTGGTATCTGGAGTTGTGTATGCAATTTTGGACTCACCAGCCCAAGGGAGATGCAGTCATAGAAGAGTTTGGGTTGGAAAGGACCTTCAAACGTCATTTAGTCCAACCCCCCTGCAATGATCAGGGACATCTTCAACTAGATCAGGTTG
The DNA here is from genome assembly GCF_033783945.1 of Neopsephotus bourkii. Classification (NCBI taxonomy): domain Eukaryota; kingdom Metazoa; phylum Chordata; class Aves; order Psittaciformes; family Psittacidae; genus Neopsephotus; species Neopsephotus bourkii. The sequence continues at coordinate 598,151 of NW_026901918.1, forward strand.
CCCAGAGCCACATCCAGCCTGGCCTTGAATGTCTTCAGCGGATGCATCCACCACTTCTTGGGGCAACATGTGACAGTGTTTTATTACCCTCTTTGTACTTATGTTCAGCCTGAATCTCCCCTGTTCTAGTTTACCCCTTACCCTATTGCAGCAGGCCCTGCTGAAAAGTCTCTCCCCAACTTACAGGCCCCTTTTAAGGACTGAAAGGCCACAATAAGGTTTCCCTAGAGCCTTGCCTTCTCTGGGCTGAACAATCCCAGCTCTATCAGCTGTTCCTTACAGAAGAGATGCTTTAGCCCTCTGATAATTTTTGTGGTATACTGGAGAGTCTTGTGGTAGGCCACTGAGATGGAGGCTGGAGCCCATGACAGAGTCTGAGACACTGGGTTGTTTTGTCTTGAAGAAGGGATAGCTTTGAGACGGGGCTTTCCAGTGTCTGTTTTCAGTCCTCTAATGGGTGGTCATAGAGAAGACAGGCTCCTGTATGTGCAGACAGAAAGAGTGAGAAGCAGTGGGCTGCTGTTGCACCAGGAGACCTTGTGAGCTGATGTTAGGAAATTTTTCACGGTGAGGAAGGTTAAATGCTGGAGCAGGTTGTTCCCAGAGGCTGTGGTGTCTTCATCCTTGGAGATACTCAAAGCTTGGTGAGGCTCTGAGCAATGTGGATCCGACTTCAAAGCTGGCTCTTGTCTGAGCAGGAAAGTGGACTAGACAGTCTCCAAAGGTCCCTTCGAACATTGTTTTGTGGTTCCATTAACAGCACCATAAACATTTTCAAAGAGTCGTTAAAGTCAACTGATGGAAACAAGAAAGCCACAAGGCAAAAAAGCAAAAAGCCAAAATTGCAGAACTGAAATAGAAAGCATACGAGAGAGAAGAGACAGTTGTACTTGAAATCTTGTAATTTTGAAATTATAAATTTGCATCTGTAAGACTATAGGCTTGTATAGAGTTTATGACACATCTTACTCCTTTTGTTTTGAGGGTAGGAGAAATGCCATATTAAGCTCCTAATTGTTAGCCACAATTAATTGGAAAACCATGTCTAGAACCTATTCATCAGAATGTGGAATTCGTTTCTTTCAAACACCAAAGGAAAGAAATGGAACAAAAGAGAATCGGAGCTGTTATAAACAGACTGAAGTTTTCTGTCTTGAAAAAGGCATGATTGATTTTGGTTTACAGAACATAGATGGTAAGAGAAGTGTGGATAATGTCCCCTACCACCTTTTCATCCACTGATGGACTACAGCTGTCCTGGGATTCCAGTAAGCCACTGTTCTCTTGTGAACTCAGACAATAGTGCAATTTTCAGCCTTGTTACCTGGAAGTGAGGTCACTAGTATTTTCTCAGCTGATACACCTTGATATGTGAAACTATGCTGATACTGATAATATTGATGGGCTCAGATAATTAGTGATGGTGATTGAAAAAGCAAAAAACCAAACCCCAAATGGTGTAACTCATAGTCTACCTAAAATTTTCATTTTATAAGGTGTTTTGGAAGTTGTGTGAGTTGGTTTCCATCTTGGATGCTTGCTTGTTTTAAAATGCCTTCATAAAATGCACATGTGTTACTTGGCTTTCAAATGTAAAGCAGAATGTAATGTATATGAGTTCTTGCTTGCCTTTATACAGTAGTGTCTGGATTTCTGACTGCTGCACAGCAATCCCAGCTGACTGCTGTTTGGATTGGCCAGTTCTGTGCTGCCTGCCAGATTGCCTGCATTGAAGAGAACCTCAAAATGACTGCTACCAAGTTAGGTCAAAAATTCTGGCTGACAAGAGAAGCAGATGTTGAAAGAAAAGCTTTTAGTCAGATTTGTGTCTTTGAATTTTAAGATGTTCTGTCTGGCATTCTTGGTTTGGGTTTCTTTGTTGTTCTAATTTTTCTTCCCAGCCCCTGTTGTTTTATTTAGCTGCATAGATTTCAATATTATGGCTTATCAAAAAGGTATTTTTTTTTAATTGGAAGAAATGATGCGGGGATGGCTACATGCGGTTAGATGCACCATCCCTGGAGACATTCAAGGCCAGGCTGGATGTGGTTCTGATTAACCTGATCTAGTTGAAGATGTTCCTGCTCATTGCAGGGGGGTTGAAGTAGACGACCTCTGAAGATCCTTTCCAACTCAAACTGTTCTATGATTCTTTGTGGTTAAAAGGGTACATTCTTAAGTAGTTTTGCAATTCTTTAGTGTGAAGTTTATAAAATACATATGAAGAAGTGTCAGTACACAGATCAATTTGTTGTTGTGTTAATGATAATCTGTCTGGGGGTAGTTACAGTCATACAAAAAGCTGTTCTTACTGGTACTGGAGTTGAAAACTCCAAAGCCCAAACTTCAGATTAAATCTTCTTTTGTCTTCTGATATCTAGAACACTTAGAAAAGCTAGCTCCTGTTTTGCTTATGTTTAGGAAAAAGTGGAAACAAAGGTGTACAGGTGATGTAAATATACTTGCCAGTATTGTAAATTGTGCTGCAAAAATTTGCAAAGTTAATTTGGTTAGTTGATACTGTGATGTCATCAAACAAGAAAAATAATAATTTCCTCTGTCACCTGCATGTTTTTCTGTCTTTTGAACTTCTAATCCAGGAGGCCGTGTAGTTTACCTGGGTTAAAGAATTGAAAAATGACAGAATTTGGTGGGTGCAGGTGTTTAAAACTTTATTCACTGCCCTGCAGGGACTGACCTGTGTCAGTTTTGTAGCTAATCTAGACACTTGTGGCCAGGCATTACTGTTCTCTCTTTTCTTGGCCCAAACAAAGGAAGTTAGTGCTAGCTAGCGCTATATATTTTCAATTGATTGTGATCAGCCTGAACTTTCTTGCAGTTCCCATTTTGAAAAACACTGGGATAGATTTAAAAAACAAAGTAACTTTTAATAAGTCTTTCACAGGAAGTATTTTATTAGTTGTTTATCTTGAGCTGCTAAAACTTATAAAATGAACTGGTGTGCCTGGTGTGTTTCAAAGTTAAATTTTACCTTAAGATTAAAAAAAGAACCCCAAACATTGTGAATGGAACAATGTATAACTGAACAAAATAGAGTAAGAAAGACTAGGGCAATCACAAATCACATAATTATATACAGTAATGAAAAGGAAGAAGGTGAATTTCAAGACAGATATGGTGGGAAATTGAGGGTGAGACATAAGAGATTAAATAAATACAGCATACTGATCTTGACGTCCTGTCCAGATGTTGGAGTACTGCAGTAAGTATAATTCTTCTGCATATTTTATTGAAGCATTTTTCAAATGCTCCTTGCAAATTTTTGCCACTGAAACTTACACTGGTTTCAGTTGGGAAACACATTCAGCCCTCCCTGAGCACTTACGAAAATTCCTTATGTCCTGTCTGGCCTGTGGTAGAGACATCCTGGTTCTAGTGTGTGTTCTATAATGTGCACTCTGTAAGCGGGTACAATGAAAAATGCCACACCCATGTATCCGCAGAAGCCAGCATGTTGTCTTTTTGGTGAAAGAATCGTCCCTAAAACGGCAGTTAAAATCGTTTTTCCAGATGCACTTCCTAGGCGGGGCCACTGGACGGCAGCGTAAGACTGTTGTTGAATTCAGCCTCTGGTTTCAATGGGGGCATCGCGTGTCATGGAGTTTCTCTTAGCTGTAGCAGAATGTGAAAGGTAAGACCAAAAGTTGTAAAAATAAGTGATCCAGCTCTTTAAATGGCTTCTTCTCTGATGCTTCTTGTTTGCAGAACAGTGTGCATCAGTTCGGCATGGTTGGTATGGTTACATAGCCTTTTGCAGAGTTTTAGCTTTTAATTAGTTTGATACAAGCTTAAGAGCTGCTGTGTGATAGCTCAGAAAAAAATCTCACTGGTGTCCTTGTGCGTCATGTGCTGCTTGTCCTTGAGAATTTGTCGCATACACCTGCGTTCATATGAACTCAGTGTCTACCTGAGCGCCCTTTCCAAGAATTATCAATGCAAGCGCTACCAAAACGATAGTTGCATATTTTGAAGGTGTAATGTGTAAAAGCTTACCTTCACATTGAATATGTTTTCACTGCAGTCACACAAAACACAGGTGGCTATGTAGCACTTTCCCATAGAAATCTTGCTGTTGCTGTCTCATTGTTTAGACAAGTACTGGATTATTGCAGTGTATCATTACATTTCAAGGGCTGTGTTCAGAACATTCAGAGGAAAAGGGTCATTGAAAAAGTCTCTGAGTAATAACTAGAAGGAGGCTAACAACCACCTAGCTGTAGTTTTCTGCTGAACTGTAATTATATATCAATGTAATCTTTCAGAAATATAAAAGCGCCTACTAAGTAGCGCTGTCAGTAGCTTAACACTGAGCAAGCATTTTCAAACCACTCTTTAGATGGAGGGTTGCATTTCAGTCAGGACGAGCTTTAAAGTGTAAAATGAAGGACTGAATGCCACATGTTGCTAAGGTTATTCTGAATCTCACTGGCTCCTTTAATCCTTTATTTCCTCCTCTTCCACCCTCCATAAATGAGTTCTTGTATCTGATTCACTGGCTTCTTACATGTGTTTTTATTTAAGCTGTGGGTGGTGCCATGCCTGCCTCTGAACCTTACTGAAGCAGAAATCAAACAGCAACATAAAACTTACTGGTGGATTCATAAACTGGATGAGACTTTTGACACAATGTGTATTTCATTTTTGGGTTTAGGATGCCAGTGATCTGAAAAGGTAAAAATGAAGTAGAGAATAGCATATTTTCTGAATCTTAGCACTCAATTCAAAATACCTCGGGAAGAATACTTTCAAGGTGTAAATTGTAGAGAATCTTAATGCTCAATTCAAAATACCCATTCAATATGTACATCGTTTTAAAGGTTATGTTATTAAAAAAAAGGGCAGAAAATAATGTAGCGAAACCTAATAGGTACAGTTTGGCTTTGTAAAATCAGAAATGACTTCTGTGGTTTTGTGGCCAAAAAGGCCAATAGTACCTTGGGCTGCATTAGGAAGATCATTGACAGTGAGGTAGGTGGTACTCCTTCTTTACTCCATCCCAGTGAGACCTCAGTGTGTCTGGTTCTGAGCTCCCCAGACTAGAGAGACATGAAGCTCCTGGAGTAAGTCCACTGAAGGGATACTAGAATGTTTAAGAATCTGGAGCACCCCTCCTATGAGCAAAGGCTGAGGGAGCTGATTCTGTTCATCCTAGAGAAGAGAAATCTCAGGGGGGATCTGATCATTTTGTATAAGGAGTGGGCCCATGTGAACCTCATGAAGTTCAGCAAGGCCAATTGCAAGGTCCTGCAGCTGGGTGAGGGCAACCCCAGTATCAGCCCACTCTGGGGATAAGGGATTGAGAGCAGCTGTGCCCAGGAGGAGTTCTGGATATTGGTAGATGAAAAATTAGGTGTAAGTTCCTGATTTGCACTTGCAGCCAGGGAGTTAATTGTATCCTGGGCTGCATCAAAAGGAACATGGCCAGCAGGCTGAGGGAGGTGATTGTCCTCCTCTATTCTTCTCTTGTGGGAACCCACCTGGAGTACTGCAACCAGCTGTGGGGCTCTTAACACAAGAAGGATGTTGGAGGAAGTCCACAGGAGTGCCATGAAGATGATCAGAGGACTGGAGCACCTCACCTATGGAGACAGGCTGAGAGAGTTGGGCTTCTTCAGCTTGGAGAAGAGAAGGCTCCAGAGAGATGTTATAGCAGCCTTCCAGTTCTTAAAGAAAGCCTACAAGAAAGCTGCAGAGTGACTTTCTAAAAGAGCATGTAGTGACAGGACAAGAGGAAATGGTTTTAAACTGAAAGAGGGGAGATTTGGATTAGGTATTAGGATAAATTTCTTTCCTGTGAGGGTGGTGAGGCACTGACACAGGTTGCCCAGAGAATTCTGGCTGCCCCAACCCTGGAATTATCCAGTGCCAGGCTGGATGAGGCTTTGAGCAACCTGGTCTCGTGGAAGGTGGAGCAGGTCCAGAGGAGGCCAAGAAGATGCTCTGAGTGCTGGAGCATCTCTCCTGTGAAGACAGCCTGAGTGAGTTGGGCTTGTTGAGCCTGGAGAAGAGAAAGCTCTGGGGAGACCTTATTTGGCCTTTCAATATATAAAGGCAGCTTATCAGAAAGACAGAAAGACTTCCTGGAACTCAAAGATAATAGATTTAGACTGGGTATAAGGAAGAAATTTTTTACAATGAAGGTGGGAAGAGGTTGCCCAGAGAAGTTGCCCCATCCCTGGAAGTGTTCAAGGCCAAGTTGGATGGGGCTTTGAGCAACCTGATCTAGTGAAAAATGTCCCTGCCTGTGGCAGAGAGATTGAACTAAATGGTCTATTAAGGTCCCTTCTAATGCAACTCATTCTACAATTCTGTGGGAGCAACTCTGGTTTCCTACCTGTACCTTGTGATTGGCTGACTGAAAAGGTACAGTATTTTGTTTGATTTTTCTGTTTGGAATTTGCAAGCTGATGGCTGGGCTTCAAGTAGACAAGTGCACCTTTTCATGGGTTAAGTTAGATGCTTACTTGATTTTATCTCACCCATACACCAAATATTTGCCTTCTATGAGCATTTATGGGAGTGAAGTTTAATCCTTGAATTAATATATTGAAAACTAAACATGACAGAACAGAACATGAGTCAGAATTAGCAAAAATGCTAACACAGACATCTTCCCACCATTTTGCTTAGGACATCTGGGCTCCAATTGCCTAGGTGAAACAGTAAACTCTGAGGTTTTCTCAGCTTCATAATAGCACTAGCAGGAAGTGAATGTATTTTAAGTACTTTCTGTGGCTGTGACTAAAGGACATAATTTATAATAAGCTGTTTAATGAAGTGCAAATATAAAATGGTTGGATTTTCTTCTTAAGGTATCTACTTTAGGTTGATTAAATGCAAGCTGCAGAACAAAATCCCCGCTGTTTTAGCTTTGACTATTTTGACCACTGTAATAGGGAAAATTCAAGTTCAGCTCCAGCGAAGTTTATTTTCATGTTTTCACAGAGAAAACATACAGATGAGAGATGGAAAGCTGAAAACTGATTTGGGAGCAGTCACTTTTCATTTATCTAGAATTTCTAAATACATTATGAAGGCACTGGACCCCTAGGGAAATACAGTGCAGCATTGCGATGCTTGGCAATCCAGGAAAGAGGGGAGTTGCAAGGTGCAGTACCTCTGTATGCTGACCTGAAGAAGGATTGCTCAAAGTTCTGGCTTCTCTGCCATGAAAAATTCAGACAGAAAGCCACAGCTGTGTTTCACATCATTTCAGAATGTGTGAATTTACACACTGTTGCTTATTTCTGTCTCAGAAAGCACTAACTGTGCTACAGTGCTTTCAAGTGTTCATATCTACAAACTTGGAGACACTAGACTCCCTTTTCTTCCCCAGTGGTGTGGACCTGGGCCAGACTGTTTCCCCTGCTTGTTGTTCTTTTAGGTGTGCTCTGAATTAAACAGAAACTTGGACTGTACCAAGCCTTACTCTTACAGGAAATGGATTTTGGAGTAGCCGAGCTCACTAGAATTATTCTATAGTGCAGGTATTTTTGGCGAGCTTTTATTGCTGATTGAGAAATTCAGGAATCAGTTTTTCACTAGGCAGCTTTTGTGTAGTCTTTGCATTCAGTTTGTCTTTTAACATATGGAATACTTTTTCTTATCCTCACTTGAGATAATTTTGATACTAAGCTATTAGCTGATTCAGGAGTTTTGTCGGATACAGCCAAGTGCCCCTGTGGGGAAACAGGATTCATTCTTCCTCTGTATCCTGTTGCCAGCTTTTATGAGGCTACATTTGTAGGAGTGTCAAAAAAATGTGCACTTACAGGTAGGTAAGAACGGATTTGAGCTTACAAGAATTCTTTCTAAGATGTTCAAAACACAGCTCTGCTAATAAACAAAAATAACCAGCACCCCTATTAATACCAGATCCTGGTAGGGAAATGAGCAGAGCACCACTCAAGATCAGAAAGGAGATAGAAAATTACCTTGATAAGAGCTTTGTCTTGCTTTTAAGTGGAAGTTAGAACATTTACAATAAAAAGGCTGTTAGCAGGGCTAAGAGCATTTCACATATTACATCTATTGCTGCTTTTTTCAGAAAACAGATAATAGAACTCTTACACACATATGAAAGCTGTGGATTATTTTCTATATATTTTCATGCTGCTTTTAATGTTGGCAGTGATCTACAGTATTACTCTGCAAGCTATATGTGTGATTTAATTCAGTGGGTGCTTCACTGCTGATTTCTGTTTATGTAACTGGAATTAATTTGGGGTATTTCAAAGGTGCTGGCCAGAATGCCGAGTCTACTGAAAGATTATGGTTAGCTATATGTAAGGAAGGCTTCCCTACACTGCTTCCCAATAGAGAATTATAGAATCATAGAATGGTTTGGACTGGAAGGGGCCTTAAATCTCACCTAGTTCCAACCCCCTGCCATGGGCAGTGACACCTTCCACGAGACCAGGTTGCTCAAAGCCTCATCCAGCCTGGCACTGGATAATTCCAGGGTTGGGGCAGCCATGATTCTCTGGGCAACCTGTGTCAGTGCCTCACCACCCTCACAGGAAAGAAATTTATCCTAATACCTAATCCAAATCTCCCCTCTTTCAGTTCAAAACCATTTCCTCTTGTCCTGTCACTACATGCTCTTTTAGAAAGTCACTCTGCAGCTTTCTTGTGGGCTTTCTTTAAGAACTGGAAGGCTGCTATAACATCTCTCTGGAGCCTTCTCTTCTCCAAGCTGAAGAAGCCCAACTCTCTCAGCCTGTCTCCATAGGTGAGGTGCTCCAGTCCTCTGATCATCTTCATGGCACTCCTGTGGACTTCCTTCTTGTGTTAAGAGCCCCACAGCTGGATGCAGTACTCCAGGTGGGTTCCCACAAGAGAAGAATAGAGGAGGACAATCACCTCCCTCAACCTGCTGGCCATGCTCCTTTTGGTGTGGCCCAGCACATAGCTGGTTTCTGGGCTGCAAGCGCACACTGCAGCTGGCTCATGTTCATCTTTTTGTCAACCAACATCTCCATGTCCTTCTCCTCAAGACTTCTCTGAATCTTCTCTGGGCAGCCTGTAATTGTGCCTTGGATTGAGACTGATCAGCCTGTAGTTCCTTAGCTCTTCCTTTATTCCCTTTTTAAAATTGGGGGTTATGCCTGGTCATTAGACTGAATAGTTAATGAATGATCACTTCTTGATCTGTTTGCCACCACTGACAATGTAGTGTCAGTGATAAAATTTGTTAATCTGTTTGACATAGGTGAATTATTTTTTGCCTTATTTTCAAGGATGTGATTGCTAGAAAAGTACATAAAGAAGAGTAAATTCCTCTGAGCTTGAATGTGCTGATCAGAGGCCTGGTATGAAAGAGCCTGTGTCAGACTGTCAGATGCCCTTGTAAGGCAGCTTACGTGGGGACCTAGTCTAGCAGTATTTAGTGTGACCTAGAGGTGAGGCTGGGAGTTGGGAAAGTGTATCAAAAGCAGGCCCTGCTCTGATTTGACAACCTGCAGTTAGAACAGCTTGGGAGTGCTGCTGTGGTTTTGAGAACAGGGAGTGTCTAATTTATGAAAAGTCTTTGTTAGTCCCTGGAGAATAGGAGAGAATCAGAAAGTTGCAAAATGCTCTCAAGTAATTTTAACTTCTTTTCCTAGGGAATTTGTTTCTTTGGGGCAGCTCATTCTGCATTGTGCTTAATAGAGGAGCTGCAGTGCATTCTTCTCAGTTTCTAAGTCCACTCTGTAGCTGCCTGTGTTATTGCCACTTGTTTTGACAGCAGCTTTCTGATAGCAAGTTTCTGTAAATGAAGCTGAGTGATAGTGAGGAAAGAGACTGTGTGTGAGATTCTTCTATTAAGACTAATGGGAAGTATGTTTTCTAATCTGAGGAAGAATTTATCCCCTTATTATGCTGGTGGAAATGAAAGAATTTCATAATTTAGAGAAATACTCTTTCTTATAATCTGTATCACAGACCATGACTGGTGCTTTTCTACAGACACAAGTGAAAGTTCTAAGAAAAGCTGATGAATGAAACATTAAAGCTAAGGTTTAGTGTATGATTCTGATATGAAAATTCGTGGTATTTCCTGAAAAATAATTAATACCCAGGAAGCACAGCTGATTTCTGATTGCTTATACACAGTGCAACTGCCAGGGTGGAAATAAAGTAATTGGACAACCTTCAGTGTTACGGGAATGAGACTAACGGTTGTTTATTAGCATTTCAACTACACTTCTACCATGCTGTGACTGAAATTCAACAAAAGCTGACCTCATTCCTCTACCATGCTATGTAAGTGTTCATTGTGCAAAATGTATTTGATGCCTTGACTGTTGTTTTGTTCACTCTGATCTGTTGTCCATTTGTAAGGCTGAGTTTTGTTATCTCAACACCAGAAATAGAGACAGCTTCCAATGGCAGAAGGTTATTTCAGCTCCCATGCTAGCTTTCATCTAAGGAGAATTTTGCATCTTTTCCAGACAAGAGATAACCTTAAACAGAGCTCTATAATTAGTTGTGCCTTTAAATTGAGTATTTGTAAAATGGGAACAAGTGGTTAGGATAGGTTGAATTTAGTTGGGTTACATAAGCATCTTGCCAAGGGGCTAAATGTTACCATGACTCACCTGTCAGAACTGTCAGATCTTCTTTTCAGTTTGTTATTCTTATAAATATGAGTTTACCTTCATTATGTTTTTCACACTTATATGAACACAATCTTTTTGCTGTCCATTAGGAGAGAAAATCCAAAAGTATTTTCTGGTTTTGGCTGCTGCTAGTATTTTTTAATACCATTTTATGATCCAACACAGGGTGACACAAATTGTTTGAAACCCTTTTAACATAGAACACTCTAAAATGGGTGTAAATTATCATATATCTTACTAAGATTTGAATGTGTCTCTTGTACTTATGCATAAACTAAATTCTAAATATGAGTTTAGAATAAAGAAAAATATATTTTTTCCAAGCTTCCACTTTTTTTCCAGTTTAGGAAAATTTGATGTTCAGTGAAAAATTGCATGATATCCAGTTAACACAAAATTTAAACGAGGGTCTTTTAAGCAAGATAATTATGCAGAAGAAAGTAAGGGATGTTGGATAATTGGGTGATTCTTCTTGACGTTAACCTAGTTCTAGTCAGTGAGATTCCAGGGTGCATCTTTAATATCCAGCACCTTTTCACAGAGGCAGAAATGAATACTCAGGGCACAATCACTTTAGGAATCACTTTTTGTGTTAATCTTCAACATCTATTCAATGAGCCTACCTCTGGTCTTTGATCTTCCAGTCAAATGGAGTGTGTTACCTCTTCTCTCTGCCCTAATGGAATTGGCAAGACTTTGTGGGCAGAAAAAAAGGGTGCTGATTTTATGGGGGTAGATGATCTGAGGTTTGTTTCTCTGGACATGTCTGTAGGGTGATGCTGGCTTGTAACTTAGGTTGGTGTGCCCTCCATCCCCCTTGCTGATGTGCAAGTACGTACTAACTGGTCAGCAGCCAGCAAGTCACCCTGGAGTGCACTTCAAGTTAGAAGTGAAGTTTGAGTCTTTTGCCCTGGTCTGAGGCTCCCTATTCAGAAATTTTGGGTAGTAAAACAAGTACATGGGATGATTACAATCCTGTTGTTACCAAGTCCTGATGTTAATTGGCATGATGGCACTTAAAAACCCATCTCAGCTGCTGCTCAATGCTACGACAACCAATGCTCTTAGGTAGCTAATAGGATGTAACTTCTGCAGGTGTTGCAACAAGTAAGTGTGAATTCCAGATGCTCAATAAAAAACTAATGAAGTCTTGCAGAGGACTGAATCTAAGTAGGAAGTCTAGCAGACATTAAACAGCAAAGAACAGTGACAGAAAAAGTTAACTGTTCTGATACATGTCTGTTGTTCCTGTTTTTCATACTTCACAAGTACAGATTTGTATAAGTAGACAACATTATTATTATGAAAAGATACGAATAAAACCAACAATACAACCAACTCAGTCCTCTGAGCCTCTTGCTTTATTTTCAAATAGATGATATGTGGTCTTATTGACAATTTACTGTTCCCTACTCCTATAAATATTTTCTTTGACTATTTCAGCAGCACTTCAGAACGTCTTTTGTCTGACCATCTTGCCCAAGTTTTTTGGAAGCTCCATTAATTAGCCTTTTTTAAACAAGCTGTCTAGGTATCCTAAATGAATTTAGGAACCAAGTGTAAGTAAGGTCACCCTTCTTCCATCCTCCTTGAGATTTTTATTTTCTAGTGCCACTTCTTCAGTCTAGAAGACTGTAAAACCTTTAAATATACATTTATAGTTTCAAATATTGGAATAGGCTGTTATTTAGCTGCCTGTATACTCTGTTCCTGAAAGTTGTCAATGCTTATGAGAACATTAAGAAAGGCAGGGAGGATTGTGGTGATACTTAAGGAAGTCTCACCATAGTCAAAAGCCTTTTCAAGCAGTCTGAGGCTGAAGGACTTTCTGGTCTAGAAGTAGTGTAGTTTGAGGCTTTTTGACTCTATTTAAACATTTTCAATTTTTACCCATGTATTTCTCCAATTTCTTTTTGAATTTTAAAATGCCTTTGTTATCCAGAACATTTTGCAGCAGTAAATTCCTTGGAGAAGAGAGGGATCATCCAGCTTGTCACAGATCCAAAGGTTTGCAGCCATGAATCCAAACAGAAGATACTACCTTTCCTTAGCCTATGGTTAGACCTTCGATGTTTCTTTCTGAATGGGATTAGAAACTCATTCCTTTCCTGACACTATCTCCCAACATACCTAAGCAGCAGATTGAATCAATGTATTGATTCCCATGAAGCTAATTTTTTAAGCTATGAATTCTCCCTTTAGGACATGAACATAAAAGAGGCTGGGCAGCAGCCATCTATGAGCTGGGTGTTACAAAGCCTAAATTCCACTTGCAAATGCAGCTTATAAATTTGAATTAAGTAATTTTGACTTAATGTCTATTCAGAAATATAGTAGATCTTCATAATTACACTTATAGTAAGCAAGGCATTTATCTCCCCAACCCTGTTTTCTTGTTATTTGCTAACTGATGTTTTTTTTTCTGAACTGATATTCTCTCTTGCTCTGTATTGGAGATGTCAGGGTTTTTTTGGTGGTATTTAAAATAGATAAAATAGAATATTACTTCTCCACAAAACTCACTATGTCAGTGTGTAATTTCATGAGTCCGTATAATGAATGCTGTGTGCAGCTCAGTCAAAGGGGAACATCTGAACAACAGTTTAACAAAGTCAACAATGATGGACAAAGGCACAGACTTGCTTCTATACAAGAAGAAATTAAAAAGCTGATGGGAATAAGAGAGAGGTCAGTAAAATCATGAGCTACTATAAAAAGGTGAATATTCACTATTCCACATAGTACCATACAATACAACAAGGGCATCAACTTGAAATATACATTGTCAGATTTAAAAGGGTTTTTTAATTGTTTACTAAAGGTATCTTGTCACCTACTTAACAGACCTGTATCTTTGTACCTTGACTTTGGTAGAGGTTAAGTGGTACCATTTGCAGTCACGTAGACTTCTGCATTCAAGAATTGCAGAAGACTAAAGCAACAGTTAAGTAAGGCTTTGCAAACATTCAAATTGAAGCAGCTTTAGGAAAGGTCCTGAAGCCAGTTGCATTTGTTTGAGATTAGCTTTTCCTGCCTTCACTGAAAGAAGTTAAATACTCAATTGAATGATTTTGTAAAATTCCCAGATGTTATCCCTGGGCACATTACACTAGTATCTAAACTATATCCCAAAGTTTTCTTTTTTAGTTTGACCTCTATATGCTTTATCCATTCATTTCACTGCTTGTGATGAGTTTCCATTGTCTCATTTGCTTTTAGACCTTCCAACTGTGAATTTATAAAGTAGCAATTTGCAGCTGAAAAATAACCATACTGGTTAGAAAATGTAAAATGTGCTTAGATGCACAAAATCCTTTTCAGCAGGGGTCATTGTGATGCACCATCTTTAGGCAGAAGCTAGGCCAGTTTACACACAGCCACTGCAGGTTTTAACATGTTCCAGTGCTGCAGCTACTGCTGCAGAAATGAAAAATTGCCAGTGAACAAGGACCTTCCTGCTGCAAACATTTACCCCTGCAAACTGTTACCACAGAAAGCAAGAACAGTGTGCATGCAAGCTGATAAATTTTTCTTCCCTCCTGCAGACGTGGTGGTCCAGTCCTGCGTTTGCTACTGAGATTGGCTTTAGGTCAGTTCTGTGTTCAACATACTTTCTGTTGCTGTATGGGTAAGGTGGAGACAGAAAAAGCAGTTAGATAAGCTGATGTTTTTTCTAATTTAATTTCTTCTGATTCTGTGTGAATGAAATTTATTTAGTAGGATCCAGCACCTGTAATACTGAAAGTAGATGCTATAATTCTGTGTTCAATTTTGCTTTGTTAAATGTTAGGACTTTGGTGTGGAGCCTGTGTTCTGTGTTTTATAAATCCCCATGTACATTCACAGTGATGTAGAAATTTTTATTCTTAATGGAAGAGGAAACTTTAAAAAAGGGCCATGAGAATATCTGCCCACCTGGAAGCACTAAATGTAGCACAGAGATTCCTGGAAGTTCCCAAGTGCATCAACATTTCTAATGTCTAGAATTAATGTTCTTATACAGCATGGGTTTTAACTGATACTTTGCAGTGTTCACATTTGAAACTGAATAATCTGTGGAAGTTTAAAGACAATTTTTAGATTTTCAAACAGGGATCTAAATATCTCAAAACCAATTTTACAGACAGAAATAAATCAGTTTATAGATTGGTTTCATTTTCTCTGTTTTATGTGGTTTTTACTTTTTACAACTGGAAAGAAGATACTGGCCTGCTGCAGAGGGATCTGCTTTTTAATGATCTTAAAATATATTCAAATTGTAAACAAGCGGCTGTATACTTTAAAACTCTATAATTATGGAAAGCTTTACTAATTTTTTACTGTGCTTAACAGATGCATGTTTGCCTAGTCCCCTTGTCTTAAAAGAAAATGTGCTTATACTGGAGAAAATGGTCACAACATCTGCTGCAGGAGCTAGATGTAACGTAAGTGACTTGGTTCAGCTCTAACAGTAATTTTTCTCCTTCCTAGTACCTGATGCAATGCTGTGTTTTAGCTTTAGTCTGAGAACAAAGCTGATAACACACTGATGGTTTAGTTGTTGCTAAATAGCACTTACCCTGATCAAGGACTTTCCAGTCTCATGCTCTGCCAGTGAGGAGGGGCATGGGAAGCCATGAGGAAGCAGAGGCAGGACACCTGACCCGTACTAGCCAAAGAGGTATTCCATACCACAGCACATCATGTCCAGTATGTAAACTGGGGGGCGTCACCTCGAAGACCCACACCACTGCTCAATTCAGTCTAGGTATTGATCAGGGGATAGTGAGCAATTGTACTGTGCATCACTTGTGCTTATTGCTTTTTTTACCTTTCTCTTTTAGTTTTATATTCTCTCTCCTCATTTCCCTTATCATCATTATTATTCATTTTATGTTATACTTTAGTTACTGGACTGTTCTTATCTCAACCTCTAGGGTTTACATTCTTTTGATTCTCCTCCCCATCCTGCCCGAAGTGGGGAAGGTGAGGATAAGCAAGTGACTGTGTGGTACTAAGTTACCAGCTGGGTCTAAATCATGACAGTATGAGAAACCCATGAACTGTGGAGTTTGCTTTACTGTTGGATTGACCTTCCTGTAGATCAGAAATCTTTTAAAGAGCTTTAGGAAATGCTGTGCAATCTGGTCTTCCAAAGATGGATTTCTTTCTGTCAGAAAAGTAATTCTCCTTTGTTTGGGCATATGGAAGGAGTTAGTTGCCAGCATGCTTGTGCCTTAGATAGATGTGGCTGTCTCTGGGATTGACTGTAAAAACATCTGGGGACTAGAACCATTGCAAAACACTAAAGAACAATACTCTTTCAAGTACACTGAGTGGTCTCTATAAAATAGACTATTTGGCCTTTCTAAGGTATCTAAATGTGCTGCAAAAGTATGTATAGTGGATAAAATAATACTCTGTTGAAAGGCTTTACGTTTTGACATTGCTCTGTAGATGTAATGTCACATGAAGAAAGACATTTTTTTAGGCTATATTTGGTCTCATTGATACTGGATATCATTGTAGATATATCATTGTAGCCAATAGGAAATATCTTCTAATATAGTTTCCAGTTGCATTTTACCTCTAATTTCTGTCTCTCCTATGGTCTATATATTAATTTAGGATTACCATTTGCAAGGCAGGAATTCCTCCCTGAATCCATTATGTAATGGTGAATACAGTGATATTAGCATATAATTATATATGCATCCAACAGCTTTGATGTCGAAACTTCCATTGACTTTGATGTTAGTGAGCTAAATCATTTGTGATAACCTTTATGAGGGAGTGGTTTTATGTTGAATTGGGGAAGCCTTGATACTGGTTTTTCAGAAGCGATGGATTAAATCAAACCCCAGTTGCTGATGGTGAATGCCAAATGAGATAATAAAACAAAATGTCTTTAAAAATAACATTAAACAAAATGTGAAATTATTTAAAACTGCTATTTTTGCATCCCTAGCAGTGTTTAAGGCCAGGTAGGACAGAATCTTGGGTGATATCATCTAGTGTGGGGTATCCCTGCTGATGGCAGGAGGTTTGGAACTAAATGATCTTAAGGTCCTTTCCAGCCCTATTCTATCATTCAATGATTCTGTGATTTTGTATTTGCTCTTCTCACTTCTGAGGGGCAGTGAGTTACCTACTACTACCTATGAAGCCTACTATGAGGCTGCAAGTTTGGAGGTTACTCTGGATCAGTACACGAATCTAAGCAGCCGAAGTGTAAATGCAAGAACAGTTAGTAGTTCTTTTTCTTAGTAACAGAAGTTTATATGCATCCTGTGCTACAGCAACAACTTTCTTATTGTTTAGTTGCTTGTTCTTTTTTTAATATGTAAATTTCTCCTGCTTCTGCAGAGCTCAGCAATGTATTTGATCTGCATCAGAACTTCTGCAGATCCTGTTGCTGTTCTCATGTGTGGTTTCGATCAAAACCCACCTATCTTCTCAAGTTGTTAATATATTATAGAGCTGCATGGATCCTTGTTTGTTAAGAGACTACTTTGTTTTCTAGGCATTATCAGATATATGAGACTTGGAAATGGCAAGATGTTGCAGCAGGAAGAGCTACAAATCAGACATGAGTTCTTGTGTGGGATCACAGGCAGCAATTCCGTATGTCACGAAGAGTACAACATGTTCTCTGACTCATTTTACTGTGGGAAAAGGATTGCTTCCCTTCTGCTTATGCATTTTCAACATTTTTAGGCAGCTAGAAACCGGATGGACTCCAGGAAGAAAGTTTTTTCTCCTTTGGTCCTTCTTGAGCATCGAACACTGCCTTGTCACAGTCTTGTTGTGAGTGTTATTACATTTGTACAACTCTTTAATTGTTGTATAGTAATCAGAACAAACAGCACCTACTCCAGTAACTGATCCTGTTGCTGTAGTTGTGTTGCTTTTGTCTGGTATTCCAATGTATTTCATAATAATACGTTATTATGTATTATATATTAGGGACTTGGAGATTATATTTTGCATGTATGCTGGATGTCTTACCTGAAGTGTATCTGAGAATCATTTGATTTACCTAAGTGAATGTATAACTCATAGCAGGCAATGATTTCAAGGTGGAAAAAGCCATGACATATGAGCAGGAAAATAAGACTCAATGTCTTTCTTGTAGTGAGGGGCCCAGAACTGAACACAGGATTTGGGGTGCAGCCTTACCAGTGCCCAGTACAGGGCGATGATCATTGCCCTGGCCCTGCTGCCCACACTATTGCTGATACAGGCCAGGATGCCATTGGCCTTCTTGGCTGCCTGGGCACAAGCTGCTCATGTTCAGTTCCATCAGTACCTCAGGTCCTTTTTCACCGAGCAGCTTTCCAGCCACTCTTCCCCAAACTGCAGCTTTGCATAAGGTTGTTGTGGCCCAAGTGCAGGACTGGAACAGGCTGTCCAGGGAGGTTGTGGAGTCTCCTTCTCTGGAGACATTCAAAACCCGCCTGGACACGTTCCTGTGTAACCTTATCTAGGTGTTCCTGCTCCGGCAGGGGGATTGGACTAGATGATCTTTTGAGGTCCCTTCCAATCTCTAACATACTGTGATACTGTGATACTGTGACTGGCACTTTGCCTTCTTGAACCTTATAACACTGTCCCTGTCCCTTTGATCCAGCCTGTCCATATGCATTTGTAGGGTCAAGCAGATGCCCAACTTAGTGTCATATGCAAAAGATATTAAGCATATCACTGATGCATGCTTGGATTTCATATTTACAAGAAACAAATAGAATATGGTCATAGGTTACTCATAAATTAAAGCATTTAGAATCTATTTTGGAATAAGTACCACATTATATTTATTTGGAAATACTCTAAATTTTCCTTTGCACTAAACAAGTAATATTTCATAGATGTAAATTCATGAAATACAGGTTTCTAACATCATGTTCGTTATAAAATATGACTTTCTCTTGTAGCTGATCATGATAGTTTTTCTCTATACGTTGGAAAAGCAAGTGCATTCTGGTTTTGTTAAGGTACCAGATTCTAGAACAAGATTTAGTAGGATAATCCAGTAGGTAGCATTGATTGGTCATACAAGCAAATATTGAAGAACAACTATTTTCTATATAGATACGTCATTGCAGGGGAAGTAGCTGTAGGGAAAATGCGCAAGCATTAAACAGAATTGTGAAATTTCAAATATTTTAAAAGGAAATAGAATGAGAAAGAATGTATTTCCTTGTCTTTTTATATCGTAGTCTGAACAGGTATCTAGCCCAAGTGAAATTTCACCCAGAGATAGTCAAATATGATTCATTATATTTTTCACCAAGTCTTTATATGAGGCAGAGGTATTCACACGGTTGTGAAGCCCTCGACCATACAACCTATTGTATGGTAAATGTTATAAATGTTTTAAATGTTCTTTGGCTTATAATTAAAATTTGAATATCTTCTTTTTAAATTTAGCCTCTTTCCACATAATATTGGAGTGTGCTTAAGACAAGAATCATGAAAACTTTTGGGAAGAAAGAAATGCAGCACTTTGGCTTGGATTTATCCTGTCTAATTTTAGTTATCTCTTTAAGTGGACTGCAAGGTACTTCTAAGCAATTTTTGATAACTTGGTGGATCATATTATTTTATGCATCATCATTGCTTTCTTGCATACCGACAACTTCAATATAGAATCACAGAATCATAGAGTAGTTAGGGTTGGAAAGGACCTTAAGATCATCAAGTTCCAACCCCCCTGCCATGGGCAGGGACACCTCGCTCTAAACCATATCACCCAAGGCCTCATCCAACCTGGCCTTGAACACTGCCAGGGATGGAGCATTCACAAGCTCCTTGGGCAACCTATTCCAGTGCCTCACCACCCTCACAGGAAAGAATTTCCTCCTTATATCCAATCTAAAGTTCCCCTGTTTAAGTTTTAATCCGTTACCCCTTGTCCTATCACTACAGTCCCTAATGAAGAGTCCCTCCCCATCATCCCTATATGCCCCCTTCAGATATTGGAAGGCTGCTATCAGGTCTGCACACAGCCTTCTCCAGGCTGAACAGCCCCAACTTTCTCAGCCTGTCTTCATATGGGAGGTGCTCCAGTCCCCTGATCATTCTCGCGGCCCTCCTCTAGACTTGTTCCAACAGATCCATGTCCTTTTTATGTTGAGGACACCAGAACTGCACACAATGCTCCAAGTGAGGTCTCACGAGAGCAGAATAAAGGGGCAGGATCACCTCCTTCGACCTGCTGGTCGTGCTCCTTTTGATGCAGCCCAGGATATGGTTGGGTTTCTGGGCTGCAAGCACACACTGCTGGCTCATGTTCATTTTCTCACTGAAATGTGCAACTCAATCTCATATGCAACTGTGACAACTGTTCAGAGAGAACAACACTAGACTAGTACTTACTATATTCTTGGCATGCTTAAGTCCTGTTACTTCAGTCTTTTCTGAACATTATAAATCTTACTATCTACTTTTCTGTCAAGTGCCTCCACCTTTGTTATAGGTTTACATCTATTGACAAGCAAAAGAGCTATAATCATGTGATTGGCCAGCTCTTTATAGATGAGTAATAAATGCTTGGCCAACACTTAATCATCTACAGAAGGGGACTGACTTGCCTCAAAATATTTTTCCCCAGAACAAAAAAAATCTGAAGATCTCTAAACTGTCTCTAGAAAGGTGTCCTGGTTTTAGCACAGCAGTGTACCAGCTACTAGGAAGAATATTAACACTATTCCAGCAGAAACCAGGACAAAAGAAGAGATTGCAGCTTATGGCAATTACTCTTACTTGCCTTTTTTTCTATAGCCTTGTTAATAAAGCCTGTTAAAAATGGGCCATTGGCCATTACTGGTTGTTTAAAAACCCCACATTCCAAAACAAAAGTAGAGTTATATTTGGCGAGCTATAAGAGGAAGCTTCAGAGCTTCTCTTGGCCGAAAACAATAAGATCAAAGTAAAAACTAGCAAAAAAGTAAAAAATAAGTAAAAATTAGATTAACTTACCTAGTGTTTAGCTAGTAGGAAAATAGTTGTACAGGTAATTTCCTTCTGAAAAGAGCTGATTACCCATTTGTTTATAGGGGATTAGTTTAAAAGCTCATTTTTTAATAGGCTTTTTAACTATTGCATTTAAAGATAAATGAATTAAGAAAAGCAAGGGCAAAAGTGTGTGAATGGCTGAAGTTCAAGAATGTAAAAGATGATTTCTGGAAAAAGTCTACAGCCCTTGGAGTCTTGGCAGCATTGAGCCTACTTCCCAGGGGAATGGAAAACAGAGCAATTGCTGTACTCTGAAAATCCAAACCTCAAACCTCATCTGATCTTGTATCTGCTCTACAGGAACTGAACTTGTATGTGTTGGTTTTTTTTTCTCAAATAGCAAGAGATGCCCATTATATGCTGTCGGAGCACAGCATGAACAACTAATAATGAGATTTCTGCTCTCTGTGATGCAAACGTTATTGGTAAATGACGACGATGATTTTAACTGATTTGGTAATGGAGTTATTAAAATGTTATTTTTTTTAATATTGGAAGTTGTTTCCTGTTTCATGTCTTTATATATATATATGTATATATATATTATTTTTTTTTTAGGTAAAAGCATGGTCCACTGAGGTGTACATGCTTTAAAATATTACATTCTTCTACATATATTGACAGTTTTGGGTCAGTAAAATGGTATTTTTTTCTGAAAAAATGGCAATTTTTACCATAATGGGGTATCTTGGTAAAGATGCTGCAAAAAATAGGCGCTTGTGGCCTTTAGAATCATAGAATCATAGAATAGTTAGGGTTGGAATGCTGTTGAAGTGTTCTTTGCTACCAAAAGTCATGTATTTTAGAAGAATACAAACAAGAAATAATGGAAATTAAATTGCACTGTAAACATTTTGAAAAATGGTGATAAAGTTCTTAACAGAAAGAAAGTAAATGAAAGAGATTAATAGAAATCAGATAAATGTGGTGTCTGAGTTGTCTTAGTCAACTTTGTGGCTTTTGTTCTGCTGTTGGTCTAATAAGAAGCAGAAGACAGCCTCACAGAGACATTTTGTGTGAGTGGCATAAAAATATCAGGTTCAGTCCAAAATTAATGTATATTCAGCTCTCTAGCACAGCCAAAAATTGCTTAGTTGACCACTCTTTGAATTAAAGTGGAAAAGTTCCATTGCATCATTGACACTATTGATAACCCTTGGCTGATGACTACCTGGTTGAGCACTTTCTTCCAATGAAAATTTACATGTAATTTAGTTTTTGAACAGCACTAAGTGTTTTCCATCATTCTTGAACACCGTAAAATAATTCAGTCCTTTAAGCTGTATGAAAATGTCAGCCATAAAATCATGATTTTGACAAGCACAACCGTTACACAAACCAATCATAAAATTAAATTTTAAAATTATTCAGAAGAACACTCATCAGAATGGAGCAGGAGACAAGTCCATTCTTTGCCATCAGAAAGCCTTGGGTTGATGTGGAGAATACATTTTTATGATTACTTCCTATTTGTAATACAAAGATATTTATGAATCACATTGGTTTCTTTGTCATGCTATGACAATAGGCACACTCTGTGATATGTCTCACCTTCACAGTTCAATTGGTGATGCTTTTGGAATTTAGTACTTACTGATGATTACTGCAGTGACTCATAAAAAACAAGGGTTAAATTCTACCCATCAGGTTTTTTATTCCAAACACAAAGACCCATCTGTAAATGTGTGAGTAAGCTTTCACCATTTTACTTTCCTAGAAGGTTAAGTTCATCCTTTTTCTTGATAATCATATTTGTACAGTATCATAAACTTTTTCAAAATGAGAGCACAAATGTGTCATCCTATGCAGCTCATGCCATCTCAAGGAGAAGAATATTTTTATTTGTAGCAGTAGCTTCACATATTTGTATTGGGTAGAAAAAGGAAACTTGTATTTTTCCTCATATTATTCTTTTCCTTTGTTTTTGACAGGCAATATTTTCAAGTGTTTTGACATTTTATTATCGAATAAAGGGGCTTCATTAACCCATCCTTTAGCTGTATGCCCAAGAATAGTCTTCTTACAGTAAAAGACATTGTGAGAATCCCCATTTGTGTGTGAATTCCTGGTCAGAACAAGCTGTCACGTCTAACTTGCATGTTATAATTCATTTGAAAAACCCACAGGAATATGATTGTCTCATCTGTTTGTTTTTTTTTTCCAGTTTGCATAGTTTCATCTTAAAAAAGCTGACCAAAACAACCAGAGATAATTATTTTTTAAATAATGGTATTTTCAGTGGGATAATTCTGAAATGGAAAAGATGACATGTGTTCCATATTTATACAGCGATGATGTACCAAACCGCTACATTGGGTTTCTGCATCTTTTATCTTTAAACTGTGTAAAAATTGAATTGAATGGCAAATAGAACCATAATTTCACTTACTCATGAAGTTCAAAAAACGAGGAAAGAAGTTTTGCAGCACTGTCTGAAATCTCACATTTTCTATAACTTGACTCTTGAGGCACTCTGTCAACTGGCTACTCAAAGAGATTTTCTGTCATTTGTATGCTTCCCTTGTCACTTACTATTTCACCTTAGAATTTCAATGCAAAATGCAGCTGGAATTCAATACATAATCACAGGGAAAACCAATGCTACATTGATTTTATATGCTGCAAAAACTGTGAATCTGCAACAAAACTTACTGTTGCAGTTTACTCATATGAAAGTTCAACCCAATATTCCCAACAGCCTCCTGTTGGGTGGATGCTTACTATCTTAAAAAGCTATGTTAGGACCCATCTGTTCCCATTCTCCTCTTTCATACCCTACCCTTTATTCCCTTGCAAAGCACCCTTGTGCTCACTGACCACATCCATCCTGGAACTTGGAAGCAGAATCTGATACCTGTTCCTGTAAGTGCGGCCATACCGGGGAGAGGCTGAATCATCTTCTGTACCAAACATGACAAGTGTCCACTCCCAATATCTGTGAGCATGCTCTTGACAGGAGCTGGAAGGCAGTTATAAATGTCCATCCACCTACCTTTCAGGTGAGAAGTACAACTTTGAAGTGAGGGAGCCTCCTGAGCTGGAGATGAACTTGCAGCATAACAACTCCTCACTGCCTTGCATCCAGACTACTTTTCCTTCAAATTTTCTGCTAAGAGTGCTTTCATATGGGTTATCTTCACAGGCTTTCAAAGCAGGCACTAAGGGGCATTAGCAGTGTGAGCTAGGGAAATGCAGCTGAGAGCAAGTGCAGGTTTGATTGTCTGAAATAGCACTGGCTCAAGAAAGAGAGGAAGTTCTAACTGCATATGGTAATGGTGCATTTTTCAAGGCAGTGATATTCCCTCTGTGAGTGGAAATTTGGTGACTACCTGGAAATACTTCTCAAGACTTTCTTCAAATGACTGTGAAGACCTCTTTTTATTTGTCAAGATTTGTCATGAAAAGCAGCTCTGTGTCTCTCCTGGTGGCCACTTAACAGGTGCTGGAGCTGCTGCTGGCACTTTTGAACTGATGTTTCTTGAACTTAGGTTGGTAATGATGCAGCAGGGACCTTTGTTCATGTTGATCCATAAGTAAGAATAAATTGCCTGTATGATTTTGCAGTTGTGGTGGTTGAATCTGGATGGACACCAGGTGCCCACCAAAGCTGCTCGCTCACTGCCTTCTTCAGACACAGGAGAGAAAATACAACCAAAGACTCATGGGTTAAGGATAGATAGATAAGAGGTCACTCACCAATTACTGCCAAAGGCAAAACAGACTCAACTTGGGGAAATTAATTTCTTGCCAATCTAATCAGTGTAGGATAATGAGAAACCAAATATTAAAACACCTTCCCATCACTCCTCACTTCTTCTTAGGCTTAATTTTCTGCCAAGTTCTCTACCTCCTATCTGAAGAGGGCCAGGTTGGACACAAGGAAGAAGTTCTTTACTGTGAGGGTGGTGAGGCACTGCAACAGCTGTCCAAAGAAGTGGTAAATGTTCCATTCCTGGCAATGTTCAAGACCAGGTTGGACAGAGCCTTGGACGACATGGTCTAGTGTGAGGTGTCCCTGTCCATGGCAGGGGGTTTGAAACTAGATGATCTTAAGGTCCTTTCCAACCCTTACCATTCTGTGGTTCATTCTATGAAGCAACATCAGCATTCAAGAAGATTCTGCACAGTGTGGAGGTAAACCTTCAGGAGAGCTCTGCCTTTTGAATTGCTACAAAACTGGAATAGGGTCATATTTCTGCAGCCTCTTTATGAAGCTAGAATTTATTCTTCCTACTACTGTTACTAGAATAAAAATTCCCTGCTGTGGGGAGTGAAGGTGATAAGATTTGCATGAAAAAGAGCTTGGGAATGAGCTCTGAGGCCTTGGTTCTTGATGAGCCCTGGAGCAATGAGTTTGGGCATTGAAGGGCAGGGAAGGTAAACAAGCAAGGCTTGGGAGGATGGGCCAAGATGTAGTTGTGGCGTGAGTCTCAGTTGAGGATGTGGGGATTGTGAGAGGGTCTGCAGCATTGTGATTGGACTATTTACCTGGAGAGTTTTACATGTGCCAATGAGATTGAACGTTGTATGTGTGTGCAGGTTGGGAAAGTACAGAACAGGGGGATAAAAAGGGCTTGATTGTAATAAAGTTGGGTTTGAGTCTTCTCATCAACTTGAGTCCGTGTTGTGATATGCCACACCGTGCTGCCCTGTTTCCTGGTTTTGATGAATGGACTCCAACATGCTTCCCTATTAACCAAAAGGGGGTATCAACATTGCTGACTCCAGTGGGACATTTTCTTATGGTCTATGGAAGACTGATTTGATCTCTCTCTCTTTTTTACTGTATAACTGCCAAATGCCTACAGAAGGAGGTAACAGCACTTTCCTACATAGAATGCTTGCAATTGCTTACATGGTGTTCGTGTGCAGAAAAGGAAGAGAAGCAGTCATGATGGAATCTGTCCATTAAGAACTACTTCTGTTCATTAATGCAAAGAAGGTTAAACAAGTGAATGGATTTTCCTTCCTGAAAGGCCACAAACTGAATTATTTCAGACAAATTTGGCTAGGAGAAATGGAGACAGAAAGAGGATGGCTTTTTTTTTTTTTTTTTTTTTAAGTATAGCTTTGCTGTTCTTACATAGAGAAAAATGGAATAGAGTATGCTTTCCAGGTACTGTGGTAGACCTTAGTTCAGTCCAATACCTGGTGTTAGAGTGGTCACCCTGATTTCAGCTCTTTCCCTTAGATGCAGCAATCAGTAAACTGCAGCTGTAATCTGTATGATCTGTATTGAAAACTATAGAAAGGTTACAGTTTCAAAATTTTACAGAAGCTCTAAACAAATAATGACTTTAATGCTCAGATACTGTAATGGAAACCCTGCCTTTTATGCCAGAAAATCAAAATCTCTGATGCACCTACAAAAATTTTAATGAGTACAATTAGAAAGAATGATTGCTTAAAATATTCACAGGCTGTTGTTAGGTAGTTAGACTGTTCTGTTGTTATTATTTATCAAAAGACTAACTGAAATTCAAGCAATTTAAAAGAGATCCAGGAAAGAATGAGTACTTGTTTGTTCCTTGGTGCACTGCCACATGAACAGCCATGCAATCTACAAATAACCCTCCAGATGGCTCTCGGAGAAGGCTAGAGCAATTTGCCGCTGAGAAACTGTTGAGAGACTGTGAAGTAATGCCTGCTAATGATGAGATCAACTCAGGTCGACTAACATAATCTGTGCTGAGGTATTGGAATAGTTGCATAGCAGAGCTGCGGATTTGCCTAGCTTTGTGCTACAAGAGGATATGAAAACAATGAGTCTGGGTCAGCATTTAATAAATACTGCAGATAGGGTAATGCTGTTGGTCTGATTCAGTTAAGCAAGTAGCCAGTTTACCACTGCTGAGTAAATTTTTGACTCCAGTGCTGTTCACAGATTTCTATGTAGCCAGGACATCCCCTTATGATTCACAAAACTTGTATAAATCTCCACACAGTTTTAAAACACCAGTAATTTGTTCTTACTTGTTTGGAAAGCCATACCCTTCCTTCTTGTTTTTTGACACCTTTTGAAGGTATTAATTTCTGGGTTTGCCCCAAAATGTTTTGGGGATATATAATTTTTAATTGGGCAGAGTTTGTGTTACTCTTTTAAAGTGTTTTGGAATTGAAAAACTTATTACAGAAGAATAAAATAGTAATGTAATGATAATAACAGGTTGGAGAATAATTTAATGTAGGATAAGAGGTAACAGCTTTTCCTTTGTTATGCCAGAAGTGGTGCAGTAAGAATTTACGCTGTAGAAAGAATGCTCAAGTAATGAAATCCCTGACAGAAATGTCTGCCCACGTGCATTCCTGCTGGTGTAATTCCTCTGATAGCTCCTGTGTGCTAATTTTGCACAGCCTGTAATTATCTGTACAGCTGGAGTAGCTTTGTGCTGGTCTGAATCTCGATCTTAGGCAGAATGTTCCTTTCTGAATCAGGTTTATGAATCAGGTGATCAGGAGCATGTTAGCCTAGACAAGGTATTCTTTCTGCTATGGGGTTACATTACGCTAACAAAACAAACTGCTGTTGTAAGAAGCGAGTTTTGTTTGATTAATAGAAGATATCTTTTAAAGCTTTAGAACATATTGTAAATCTGTATTAATTTTAAGCATACGTGTTGTGAGCAAAGAGGTATTTAAAAGGTATTTTGAAACGTGAAGGTGTTGGCACTTTTTAACTGACTCCTGCTGTTTTAATTTTTCTCTAAATCTGACAGATACATGCTGAAGCACTGCTGCATCAAATTTCAAACCCATATCAGTTTAGTTTTCATCTGCCAAATATTCACATTAATATCCTGAATGCCTGAACACCTTAATTGAATCTGCTGGGGCTGTAGGCATTGCTCACGCGTTACTTTGTACTTACTCAGTTTTCTGTGCCAGACACTTGCTGAATGTGGCTAGCATTAGTACCTGCAGCTGCTTAGAAAAGTACAAAGGCGTGAATGACAGAAGAAGGGTGTAAAAGCCACTGCCCATTTTTTGTCATTCTTTCCTCAACAAGCAGCAGTGAGTGCACCCAATGTGACTTCAGTCACCTGACGGGCTGCAGCTGCATAGTTGTTCTGTTCTCTCTTCCATCCCACTTCAGCCTTGCTGGGCTGATTACAGGCTTCCCATCAATGTAAAAATGAATCTGGGCAAACCAACAGTGAAGACCAAACAAAATCAAAAGCTGTCTCAAAGCAGGTATCTGGGACAAATGGCCAGCTGAGAGAGCTCAGAAACTAGGCTTCCTGCTTCTGATGCCACTAGGGAGGATGTGAAAGGCAGTTCTTGCTTCTGAGAGAGCCTGTGATCTCATCCACCTGGATCCTCCTCATGAATGTGGAGATGGCAGGAGCAGCTATAATGAAGCCCTCTGTATTTAGCTGTGCAGAAAATGAGGTTAAGTGCAGCATATGTTGGTTAGTTGTGCTGGATAAGACAAAAATCTAGCTGGCTGAAGTAGGCAAAGTTCTTACAGAGGTGCATTGAAGCAGTCTGTAGTAGTTTGTCTGTGCCTAAGAATATTTTGCATCTCTGCTGCAACTTAGTAAATACGGAAACAAGCTCTTTCAAATTGTTGGAATCCTCTTTTACACATTCCTGAAGTGTGTCTGCACTCAGTAATGGCTAAGATAAATGTATTTTTTTTTGTGACTCCAGTGTCAAGGAGCACATTTAGGACTTTTGAAAGTTAATATAGCATTGGTGATATTCTGCATAATAAAATAGTAAAGAAGGTAAGTTAGCTGGAAGGTATGATTAGCCAGAAGCTCCAAATGCTACAGGTGTGCTGCAGCAACAGCAGTCTGTAGTAGCAGTATGTAGGCAGAGTTAGCAGAGAACCACATAAAACCAGGTATTTGTGTGAGCACATAAATTCCTTCTTTTGAGCATTTGTTGAAGTATGAATGCTAAGGGGCAGTGTTCAATTATCTGTTTTCTGGAAGGTGGATTTGGTTGAGGTTATCTTTAGGAAAAGACACAATTGCTGTGTTCATGTGAGGAAGTGAATACTTCCCCATATCTCTCTACATCACACTGGTAAACGGACAGTTGATAAAAACATAGCAGTAGGCATTGCCAGGGCCATCCTTCCAATTAAAAGATGACAGTGATTTCTAACTCACTAGCCACATGTATAGAGTTAAACTAGGAAATCCAAATTGCCTTCAAAATAATTTTCTTGAGTGAGAAAATCAGTAGTCAGTTCTTGAGGGATTAAACATGATGATGCAAAGGTTTGAGACTCACAGTTGTATTAAGTACACGTTATATTATTTCAATACTGAAGTAAGTATAACTGTAATTGATTTAAATATAGATTTTAAGTGGATAACGGAGAACAAAAAGCCCATGTCTGTCTTTTTAGGTTTAGAATTTTTTCCATTTTGTCCTTCTATAGGCATTTCATCCCATCTTAAAACCCTGCTAATTTTCAGCATTTTTATTCTAAATAACTATAACTATAATATTCTAAATAACTGGAATATTTTCTAGATATCTGGTATTACCAGCTGGCTGATGTCCTCTGACATTCCCTAAATAATGTGCTTGACGCAGCTCTGTGCACATGGAGGTATTTTTTTCAGAACCCTTTTTGGATGTTGGTATGTACATGCTGATAATGCTCTACTGTCTTCATATGTATTTGTATGCGTGGTGGGGAGTCCTGGCACTATCCAAAGTCACAGCAATTTGACCCATTGTTAGGGTTTCACATAAACTCATTTGGTTGCACTGCATAGAGACACAGAGCCAGGAGTTGATCAGCTACAGGAACTAGGTCTCCCTGCCCTCCTCTGACCACCTCCAGAAGAGAAACAGATGCGTGACACTCAAGTCAGACTTGGAAGTGCCACACTTATAACAGAGTACGTTACAGGACACTGGCTTTGATCTAAGTTGCTATAAGTCTGCTGACCAGTGGTAGCTCAGAGGCTGAGGTGTGAGCTGTTCTGCCACCACTGCAGTGTGTCCGCAGCCTGAAGAGTGGGGCAATGCTTGCTGGTAAGGGTGCCAACTGCAGCCACTGACACAGCTCACCCACCAATCATGCATCCAGCACTCTGACATCATGTCATTCACATTCATCTTGCTCACTGAAACCCCTACCGTGCATAAACTTCACAGCTGGGTGTCTACAATGGATAGAAAACAATCCTATGTTGTTTTCTGATTTTGCTTTTAATAGCATGCACTATGAGCACCTTTGGGAATGTGAGATACAGACATCAACATATTCTAGGGATGTAGGGATGTTTGTCAGACCAGTCTTTGGCTTATTGCAGTGATTCTTTCCTACTTTAAGGTGCTGGGGCACTGATTACACACTTGTAGCATGATTGCTTTATCACAGTATCACAGTATGTTAGAGATTGGAAGGGACCTCAGCAGATCATCTAGTCCAATCCCCCTGCCAGAGCAGGAACACCTAGGTAAGGTTACACAGGAATGTGTCCAGGCGGGTTTTGAATGTCTCCAGAGAAGGAGACTCCACAACCTCCCTGTGCAGCCTCTTCCAGTGTTCTGTCACCCTCACTGAGAAGAAGTTTCTTCTCAAGTTTAAGTGGAACCTCTTGTGTTCCACTTTGTACCCATTACTCCTTGTCCTATCATTGTTTGCCACTGAGAAGAGCCTGGCTCCATCCTCGTGACACTCCCCCTTTATATATTTATATACACTAATAAGGTCAGCCCTCAGTTTCCTCCAAACTATAGAGACCCAGTTCCCTCAGTCTTTCCTCATAAGGGAGATGCTCCACTCCCTTAATCATCTTAGCTGCCCTGCGCTGGACTCACTCCAGCAGGTCCCTGTCCTTCTTAAACTGAGGGGCCCAGAACTGGACACAATATTCCAGATGGGGTCTCACCAGGGCTGAGTAGAGGAGAAGGAGGACCTCTCTCCACCTACTAACCACCCCCCTTCTAATACACCCCAGGATGCCATTGGCCTTCTTGGCCACAAGGGCACAGTGTCAGCTCATGGTCACCCTGTCGTCCACTAGGACCCCCAGGTCCCTCTCCCCTACACTGCTCTCTAACAGGTCATTCCCCAACCTATACTAGAACCTGGGGTTGTTCCTGCCCAGATGCAGGACTCTACACTTTCCCTTGTTATATTTCATCAAGTTATTCCCCGCCCAACTCTCCAGCCTGTCCAGGTCTCCCTGGATGGCAGCACAGCCTTCTGGCGTGTCGGCCACCCCTCCCAGCTTAGTGTCATCAGCAAACTTGCTGATAGTACACTCAATTCCCTCATCTAAATCATTGATGAATATATTAAATAATACTGGTCCCAGTACCGACCCTTGAGGCACTCCACTAGATACAGGCCTCCAACTAGACTCCGCCCCATAGACTACAACTCTCTGGCTTCTCTCCTTCAGCCAGTTCACAGTCCACCTCACTACCCGATCATCCAGACCACACTTCCTCATAAAGTATTGGAGACCATGACTACACCTTCTTTTCAGCTTCTTTTCTTCCCTCTTACATTCCTTGCATCTCCTAATTTGGCATTCTTCCCCACAAAAAAACCTCAATCTCATTACTGTTCTCTGTGTGGGAAGGCTTTCCGTGATGACATTTTAGTACAGCTCTTGTATTCAACCACCTGGTGTTAATGCTTCGGGTGCTTCTGAGGAATACACCATTAAGACACCATTTGCTATCAGTCCTGCTACCTCTGTGGCATAGTCTTCAATGAAGCCAGAAACTGTGCTTCTTCTCTTGAGAGGGCAACAGTCACCAGATTTAATAATGGCAATAGCCATTTCATGTGATTTTCAGGGGGCTTGTATAAGTTAAAGAGCATTCCCCTGTCTCTTAAGACTACGAGCAGCATTTTGTACAAGATCTTTCTTAATACAGGAGAGACTTTATGTATGGAGTTAGATGGTGGGTGTACCCAGGGAGTTCACTAATGCATATGTGCTGTATGTGTGTGTATTTTGAGTCATGCATCCAGGAGATTTGTTGACCATGTGACCCAGCAGAGCATCCTTCAAGGTAGTGCATCTCCTTGACTTTGCAAGAATCTTTGTGCTTCCTGCTGAAACAGATGTCACACAGGGCTATGCCAGCTATATACATAGTGGGGATTCAGGTTTCACACAGAAACACTAGAAAAATGAAAAGTTTTTAGGTATACTTAACAATGAACATCTTAAAATCAAACATATAAAAGTGAAGGGGATTCATTTATTTATTTTGTAATGTATCAACTGAACTCAAAGGTTTGGTTTTCTTATAGTCTGTAAGTATAGCAAAATGTAATTTATTTTCTAAATGACATATTATTTTGAAAATGGAAATCTTTTTTTTTAATGTGGTCAAATACTGGAAGGGTTCCATATTCTTTCCTCATGGAAAGATTTTGCTGAGTTAGACCTCAGATCACAGACTACTCCAGTTTTCCTGAATTTCTATTATTTACTTATATATTTGTATTTATTGATATGTTTACTGCTCACTGTACTTCTGAAATAGAGAATGTTCAGGGTATGAGAGTAGGAAATCAGGGCATGAGATGAATCAAGGTTCTTGGTGTTCCTATTTTTTTATTTTTTTTTTTAAGAATTCTCTCCCAGAATATGCTGCCAGAATATGCAGAGGTTTCATTGTGTTTTGGCAAAATCTCACTTTTCAAATCATACTGCACTCTCTGGCAAAGCCCCATTTTTAAAACATTTCCATGTGTCTGTAAATAGCACAAAAAAAGATAGCTAATACTGACATATTTGTATCTCCTTATGGAGCAAAGTCTGTCATTTGGAAGTTTTTACCATTGAAACTATGTAAACAAGGCACAGTCAACATATCTACCTTCAATTTTCTGAAATGTTTCTTTAGCTGGATGTGTTTCTGTTTATTTCTCACACCGTGCCTCTCTCTGTTTCAATGAAGTGAGGAAAGCAGAGAACTACAAATAAAAAAAAGAAAAAGAAAAGAAAATAAAACAGGGGGTTTACTAGGTAGGAAGTAATTTCATCATGTGTGTAAGAATCACTGTTGAGCAAAGCATAGGTAAAAGTGGAATTGGGGAGGAAGCAGAGTTAGGATGGTACGAAAGGCATGAATGAAGAAACAGAAATAATGATTTTAAAAACTTTTATTTTTACAGCTCTTATGCCTTTTCTTGTCATTCTTCTCTCCCCAAAGCTGTTGACTTAGTTCTGATGAGCTATTGTGCTGTTGCTAATGCTTACTTTTTTTTTTTTCATGAAAACAGATTTCAGTAAAGATGGAGAGAACAGTGATTCTAAAAATATGACAGGTAAGCAGAATTCTGAACAGAATGAACTTTAAAACCTTTCTCCAAAAACCCGATGAATGAGTTTCTCAAAATGCTGCATTGTTGGAGACAGGGTAGCATCTTCTTCATTTTACTGCACACGAATGAAGATCTGCTTCATTTGCTATTTTGCCCAAAGAGTCATTGGATTTTGCGTCCATTCTTTCATTGTAAAATATTCAGAGAACTTTTCTGCAAGCAGTTAGAGAAACAGCTGAATGTGCTGTCTCCTTTTAGTGTCCTTTGTTTATTCCCGATTTAAGAGGTTTACTAGCATGGCAATTGCATTTGATTTTCATTTTTGTGAATGAATAATGGGTTTTAGTGGCTCTTGGAGTGCTGTTTGGTTTTGTTTGGGTTTTTTTTAAAACCTCTTAGGCTGTAAGTGATACAATAACTCAAATGTCGTCTCCCAAAATATGCCAGCATGCCAAAACAGAGGTACTCAACGGGTAAAGTTAGGCATGTGGCTCAGTACTTTGCTGAGTGGAACACATGACATCAGTGAAGGTAAATGTGACCACAAGGAAGATCAGGTGATTACTGCCAGTAATTTGTGCTGTATTTTCAGTCATGTGAGGACCAAGCTAATTTCTGCAAAGGTGAAGAGAATAATTAAATGGAGAAGACAAATCCCAAGAACAGATTGAAAAGTAGTAATTTCCTTTTTATTCTTTCCCAGGGTTTTATTCTTTTGTAGAGGAACAAGAAGAAGGGAACACTTAGATGTTTGAAACTGCTCTGGCAATAACAATGTTAAACATCACAAGTACACTTTAGTCACTCAAGAGGGAAGGTAAATGTGTTTTAGAATTTCATATCCTAATTTGCTGCTCTGGTTATATTATGTTCTGGTCCCTCTGCTACCCAACAGTATATTATAATTTGTTTTATTATTTGGTAACTTTTCTTGTGTAGGTTGAAACAAGACATAGTATTGGAAAAAGAAATGCATTAAACATGTAGTGTTCAGTTAGCATGCCCTCTTGTTTTGTTTTCTTCTTTGTTACGATATATGGTAGACTTTTTCCTCTACTATTCAGGATCCTTCAGAAATGAAATATTGTTAGAAAGGACATCAGTAGTTAGTGAGGGTTTAAATTCTTATGCTCAATACAAATCCTAATGTAACCTTTACATTCCAGAATAAAATACTGAAGTTAGTAGGAGCTGCTGTGCTCAACTCCTCCCTAGGTTTGCCCTCTGGCAAAAACCAGTTTGGCTTCTGAGGAGCTTCCTCTTTTTCTACTCAGATTTCCCCAGTTTTCTCACCCTTCTGTGATTACGTCCCAAAACTTTTCCTTTAAACTAAGCAAGTATTTCACCAAAGAATAGCATTCAGTAGCTATTTTACTACATATTTAATATAAAAGTGCTCCTATAAGCTGGGTCTGCTGCTGTGCTCTGCCAGCCAACCCACTTGCTGCCCCACTGAATCCTTCTCAGAGTGATACTGGGGCAGATCAGTACCATGCATGAGCCTCGGGGATCATTGCCCAAAGGTTGGCACCTTGATGAATTGTTTTCTTAATTCACCAGACACAGCCCAAAGGAGTGTATTTGGGTGACCTCATGAGGTAGCTGCCTGTGTTTTTTCTGAATTAAGCCTCAGCCCTGCCCAATGTCAGCCAACTTCACATTGCTTCCCCAAAGTGCTGATGGGGTGTCCTTACTGCCTGGACTTAGTGTGGTGGAGGAAAGAGAAGCAGTTGGTGAGCCTTCTGCATGTTTTCTTCTTCACCATCAACTATTGTAACTGAGTTTCTTTATCCTTATAGATACCAGTAGACTTAAACACGTGATGGAACCCAGTAGACTTAAGCAGGACAACAGTTTCTTAGTCAAGTTAAATGTTCAACAGCTGGAAGGGCTCACTTGAAGACACTGCTGCTGCTGCTGGGATTTGCATGATCTATCTGCCACTGTCCAGAATGTGGGCAAAGCTGGATTTTTCACCCCAAATCTAATTCTTGGAAAATCTACATAACCCCCAGGCCAACAGAATTACAGAAATAACGTTGCAAGTATACTTCTTTTTGTCTCCGTGGAAATCAGTTTTCATAATTTTGGAGAAATATCCAAACCAAGCGGGAGCTGCTGTGTTCCATCACTAAAACCAATGCAAAAGAGCAACAGAGAAGTCAGTGTAGGATGCTCACACTTAATCTGATTTCATTAGATGAACGATCTTTAACTGAAGTAGAAAAACCAGCAAGTCTGTAGAGATACTCTCATTTGATTTTGAGAGCTGCCAGTTGGTTTCATTTTAGTTTAATTGACTGCCTGAAGCTAAAGATAGTCTGAGCACCAAAAATGAACTGAAATGAGAAAAACTGTGAATTATGGCAAATACAGCTACTTTGGTGTAAATCTGTGTGTGGACCTATTTGCTTCCTAGTCAAAGTGAATAAAATCAATTTACTGTAAGTCAATAACAAACTGCCAGGATGAAGGTTTTTATTGTTACCTTATGTCTCAAAGGCTTGTACTCTGTTTCTTCTGACATTCCTCCTGGACTAAGCCTTATACATTTAGCACCTTAAAAAGCATTATTTTTATTTTATTTTTATGTTTCAAAATAAATTGTACAATCTAGAATTTCAGACAGAGTACTTAAAGTTGTTTTAGCTCTTCACTGGTTCAGTAGTCTCCAAAAAATATGCTTGAATTTGTCTGGAGGGCTGTACAATTTGATGTTACCATTGAACCTCTGTGGCTCCAAAATGATTTTTTTTTACTAATTCTTTTATGTAAAGCACTGCTCTACAGACCTTAACTCTGCATAGTTAAATGCTGCTTCACTGCTCTTACATATTTCTACATAAAGAAGGCTATTTGACTGCAGACTTCAAAACCATTATTGCTATGTTGTTGTACACAGTGTACAGATTATGGTGTGGGCTGTTTTTTTGTATTTGAGGTTAAAATTCAGATTTATATTTTCTAATTGTCAATTCCTATTCTTGAATTTAATCAAAATTTTATGTGCATTCAAATGTAATTATGATTTAATTTTCTCTACAGCTTTCATATTCTCAAAGAGAACAATTTGCCAATTTGATGTATTACTTGAATTCAGTTTATGTTGACAGATGCTCTGTCATGCCCATATGCAAAGTAAATAAAAATCAGATTCCAAATTCTCCATCCCTCCTCTGCATAATTCTATATTCTACAAAGAGATGGAACTAGTTCTTTCTGTGGGAAATACGTTGTTCATATTTTCAGGCCATCACTGCTGGATGGTGGAAATACTGAATTTTAAATGGAGATTACACACATGATGAAGAAAGAATTCAGATAGCAAAGCTATTTCCTGGGTTCAAGCTCAAGCCTATATCTTATTTTTAGAAAACTTACCATGTGTAACTAATGATCAGAAGTTAACCAAAAGGAGTTAAATAACTGCAGAGGAGAATTCAGTTACCATTTTCACCTCACCTGCTCAAAAATAAAAGACATATATTTCTCTAAAAGACTTATCCTTGCCACTACTTAACCCTGTCAATTTGTCCAGTCTGTACTGGTGGTTCTGTTTTCCCTTGATCAGTGAGGATACTACTGTGGCTGCACTGGTGTTATTTCTTATGTGACAGCTAACTTTTGCTGATAGAGCATATGCTGCAGCAACCCAATTTCTCCTTTGTCTTTGAACTGATTTGTTGCATCCTTAGGTAAATGCCACTGACATTGCTTTATTAAATACTTCCATTTGTAAGTATGCCAAAAGTGACAAGTAAGATATCTTCTATGAAAGAAGTCATCTGAAACATAGTTTCTGACTCTTCTGCTGGAGATTTCAGCAACACTGAACCACTTCTGATGAAGCACTGCTAGCTGTGCCCAACAAAGAAGCGCGTATGCTAATGCATCCCACAGGCAACTATTTTCCTATTTGAATTACATGGACATCATAGGGCACATACGCACTTCTCTGGAGCCTTATGGTCAAATTTGAGGAATGGTGGTAGTCATAATGTAAAGCTTTGTTTAAAAGGCTTGTCTGTCAAAAATTTATTGGCATACATTTCCTGGTAAAGGGACTTCAGCAGCTTTGAATGTAAGCACGTGAGTGAAAGCAAGAACATGAGAGTATGCATTATGGTATTGTATATATAACTGAAGTCAGTGTCTCAGCTGTGGCTACACTGATAAGAGACAGATGCCACAATACCAAAAGTTTTCACAAATTCATCTGGTTTTGCTGAATTGTTTTTACTAACTTTTTAAGAAAAGGATTGTCTTTAAATAAAGAAAATGGAGTTTTCATAAAAAAACACCCCAGACTTTAAAAAAAGGCCATTTAATGTTTTCCAGCTAAAAGATGAATCAAATTTAAATTTTGAAATTTATGAAATGCATTATTTGACTTGCTATATTTTTCTAGAATTTTTAATTGACAGAAAAATGAAAGAGATCAGTTATTCACATGCTTTATGATAAGTTTGCAAATGTATTTTGTTTATGTCTGCCTTGATACAAATTAAAATGTCTCTGCTTCTGCTGCTGTCTCCAAGCTGACCTACATGGTTATTGTTTCAGATCTCAGCAAATATTGCTCTGTCTAAATAACATTATGAAGAGTCTCTTGTGATTTGGTACGTAGGTGAAAAGATAAGAAGTACTATTAACTTTCTATTGCTCATTGTTCTACCTAATCACTTCCACTGATTTTATCCAAGAGCTTTTAAATCCTTGGTAGCTTTTGTAGCAAAGACTCAGCCAACAAGGTTGAAGGCATTCAGGATGGGTTACTTGCTTAGAGGTATTTTAGCACTGAATTGTGTTTTGTTGTGTCATTATGAACATGCTTACTCTGAAATAATTCTGGGTAATCCATTTGCTTTATGTAACTCGCATATGTTTGTGAGGAGATGAAGCCATCTCTAAAGTGACATCTTCTTACTTTAAGTATGTCTGCACAGTTACAATTAGGTCTTCTGGAGTAGATTGTTGTGACTTGATTTTCTATTCCTGATGCTGTGAGAGTTCAATATTTCATTTTCTTTTGCCACAACTCAGTAGCTAAAGTACAGGTGAAAGTGGTAATGACCAGATATGAATGCACTTCGGCATGATCCACCTGAACTTTGAGATGCAACAAGGAACACTGCAAATTAATCTGTGCTTCTGAGAGACAGATTCATTCCCACAACTGATGTTAGCATCACTTAAATATTTTTAAAGGACCTGCAAACATCTAATATATTTCCTCAGTATACAAAATTCTATCAATGCCTTATGATGAATATCTGTTTTGACAAGAGAATTCTTATCTCCCTATAGGTATGAGCCTATTGCTTTTGAGTATGCAACTTCAGATCACTTTGAACGCTAAAACTTTAGATTCCTAGCTAGGAATAATGAGAAAAAAAATGTTTTGACATTTTAGATTTCATTTAATAAGAGCCCACTAACTTTAGCAAAGTCAAAGCATTGATCTTAGATGTAGGACTATTCGAACAGTGAAATTTTCCAAGTTAAAACGAGATTAACAAAATTGGCCTTGAAGTGAATAGCAGGGGTCATCAGTTCCTGCAGAATGCTTCAGACTCTATCCCGTGTTCTGTCCAGGATTAGATTTTGGCTTAACTAATCTTCTCCTTGATAAATATCTCCTAATTATATTGCAAACAAGTCAGTGGTCTAGCCTGATATTTTTCCAGTAGAGGTTAGAGAGTTTTCATGAGTGACTTCAGAGGCTTTCTTCCAAGCATATTTACCTTTTTTGTGCCAACCATCTAACACTGTGTCCCTTCACATTAATAATAATGCCCATTTTAATTTCAGCAGGGTGGAAGCCTGCAAGACCTTTAACACCACAAACTCTGCAGTGTACTCATGTCTGACTCACTGTGTATTACAGAGAGATTAGATTATTTGTCAGTCTTCAGGGATATAGCACTTGTTCCTAGTAAACTCCCTTGCTTTCTATTAACCTTCATTATCAATATGCTATGTATAATCCTAGTGAATCATTCGTCCAAACTGCAATTTTCTTCCAGTGCCATCTGATGAGAATAAGCATAGACTGTGGGGTTACCCCAATTTACAGCCATATGATGTTTTTTGGGTAAAGTGTGCTCTAAAAGAGGAGACGCGAAACTGGGAGAAGAATGTACATTTCTTTCTAAAAAAAAACCCCAAACAATCTCCCAGTGAGAGAGGCCTTCTGTTTAGCTGCTTAGTCCAAAAAGCAGCCCTCAGCATTATACAGGGACTATGACTAATCCATAGTACCCATATGTTTGACAGTGTCTCAATAGTTACAGCTCTTCAAAGAGTTCAAATCTGGCAGGACAACTGCGAGACAGGCATCTAAGTATGGTGGACATGAGTGACATTCAGAGGAAAAGCATGCTTGGCTCATGTCTGGGGCAGGTTGCTGTGCTGGCACCTGCCAGTTCCTTTGTCACAGCTTCCCCTCACCCCTGACACACGTTGCTGGCTCCTTCAGCTGTGCTCTTAAATTTCCTCATTAATTTAGGGCCCTCTTTTCTTCTCTTTGTTGTGTGTCTTTTATCAGTGGCAGCAATTTTGCTACATTTTTATTTCCAGCTTTGGGGTTGATGAGGCAGAACTGCAAGGGGGGGGGGGGGGAAAGTATCCATGGATACAGAAGGCTGAAATGTAAAAATATGATTAAAAATAAATAACAATGCAACATTTTCTTTTCTGAACTAGAAAGCCTGAAAGTCACAGACACTTTATGGTTGAATTACCCTATGTGTTGAGATACGGATACATGGGTCATTATCTGTGATATTATGTACTTCCTTGTTTTACGATATAATCCTTGGAGATTTTTTTAAAATGCCAGAAATAAAGATTTAATATAGTACAAGGGTTAGTATTTCACATCTCTCTGCAGGCCAGAGAAAGTAAGATTTTTCTTTTTAATGAAATAACTGAAGCTGTTGTGTTTGCTTTCCATGGTTCATTAATGGGAACTTGATCGGTCTCAGTAATTTTTTCTTGACACAGTGCATCAAAATGCATACAGCTTCACTACAGATGAAAGGATTCTCCAGAAAAGTAACAGAAAGCTCAAAGAGGAAGCATAATTTGACACTTTAGAAGCAAGCGAATGTCTGTTCCATACACATCATTAAAGAACTGAATATATAATCTGGGAAGGATAGAAAGAGACACACTTCATAAATACAGCAATATACATTTCACCTTCACTCATCGTACCTGGTACTTGATGTGCAATCCAATTGCTATTATATAACTAAAGGCCACTAGACATTTCTGTGGTCCTCTTGTTCACCTGAAAATACTTGAAGTAAAGGACAAGACTGCTGCCTTTTTATACCGCTTTTCTTGCAATCTGTAGATTTGTCAAGTTAAGATGTTTGCAAAGGAAGTGCTCCTGGCCTGGATTCTTGTAGGTGTTGTGCCAGAAACAGCGTATGCTGCTGAGGGAACTTCTCTGATGCATTGTGAGCTAGTATAAAATAATAACTCAATATTTTATATGTACTTCAATCTGATTTTGTTTGTCATGTTAATATGAATTTTTAGCTTTTAATTTGATCATAATACCCAAATTAATTTATATCCATATATTCTGCAAAGTACTAAGTGAAACCAATCAGTGAAGATGTGGCTGAGACGTGTTTATAAGATGCTTAGGTAAAAAAATTCTTGGGTGCTTGTTTTGGGACTGGATAATCACAGGAATCTGTAATAACCTAGTGACCTAGTTTAATTCTTTTCAACATAGTGACAGCAGTTTCTGTCTGATTTGTGTGGCGGCCCATATGAAATCTTTTTACAGTCTCAACCAATTCCCTGGCAGATAGCAATTTACATTTCAGAAACCAAGACAAAATTACCAGACATTAATGGGTCTCAATTTTGGCAGACCTTGCAGAGGAATCTGTATTACAAAATCTGATTCCCTTTTCTGCATCCTGGAGTGACCTAGCAGCTGATGGGTGAAACATACTGGTAAAATGAGAAGCATAAATTGCTGCTTCAGTCTGTTGCTGCTGTGTGGAAATGAGGAGAGTCCTCCCTTTAGGGACAGGCAGTCTTTCTCAGGAATTAAAAATATTCTTAAGGGGAAAAAACCCATATAGCTAGGCAGAAACACTTTACACAGCTCATCTGTACTCTCTGTTGGGATTTCCTTATCATCAGACAGAAAGCTACAAAGCTGCCACTTTATTATCTATGGGTTTAAAAAAAGGTTTATTTTATTTGAAATTGCTGACCATGCAAACTTCCTGTATGCATAAGGTAGATAGGTAACAATTTAGTGGCATAATGAAAGTTATTTAACATACCAACAAGTCTCCATAGCCATTACCATTAAATTGTCTAATTTACATAATTTAAATAAGAATATCTAACTTTTTTTTTTTTTCCTGAACCAGTATTTATATCTGTTCAATAACAATCAAACAAATCCTGGCATATTTTTTAAAACTGTTCCAACTGTTTGGTATGCATGGAGTGACAAGACATTAGGAAAAGTAGTGCAAACAAATTAAGTTGAAATTGCTAGATGAAAATTTAAGCTTGCTGGGTGTTTGCTTTGTAAAGGAAATATGATGTGGAGTAGTACAGCAATAATAGTGATCAATGCTGGTCTTGTTACAGTTAACAGTAACTTCCCTAGAGAATTTAGTAGGAGGGAGAGTAAGTGGAAATTGCTTGCCGCTCAGTTGAGCTTATTCAGTTGCCAAAACAACAGTTGCTCTTTCCTTCAAAATGGAGAAGATTAAGGTCAGTGTTTAGAAATCACTGTGCTCTATTACAGATGATGATTGGCAGGCTAGTCCCCACAGGTTTTTGGAGAGACCAAGGCGACAGCCAAGAGAACTGGAAGTATGGGGGAAAAGACGGAATGCTTACCTGGAGTATTTGTACAGAGAGAAAGGAATTATTAGGAAGCAGTAGAAACATGACAGATGAGTGGTTTTTCTCTATGATGTGTGGTGTACAGCACATGGTTTAGCCCTTCTAAGCACCATTGTAACATAAGATTTCTTTTGCTAAAACATACAGATACTGGATAGGAAGACAGTGTAGGATCTTTCTAAAAGAGGCCATCCAGTGACTAAAACTGGGGGAAATTTTTTTGCTCTAAGGAGTCTTTTCCATTGATTTTCTTTCCCTCAGAGTGCAAAGAGAAGCTCTGTCATCTCAATTTCTTTACATACCTTTGTTTATTTAGAAATACCTATTGAGATAAAACTAATTTACAGCTTGTGGTTTTGGGGGCTACAGGAGACTTAGGGAGATGATGATGATGATGATAATAATTTTATAAGCTCTTAATTTAAATAATTATCTTTTTTTTTTTAAGGAGAAAAATATGGAAGCAATGAAAGAAAAAGAGGCAATCTACAGACATAGGTGCTCTAATTGGACCTTCTGCCATCTTGTTGAAATCCTGTCTTGTTCTTACCTTTCAAAAGAGCATCTTTCATTGAAAGTTGTCAGTGTCGAGGCACAGGAGACATCTGCGACTGTGGCATTCTTCAAGCCTCTATGTATAGGCCTGTAAGCAAAGACATGGGTAGATGGATAAGATCTCAAACTTACCATAAAATGAAATCAGACTCTGCCCTGATTGCACAAAGATTTTGTGCAGTTTGGTTTCTCTAAGATCCAGCAGAAAGTATAGCCTGGGAAGTATCAGGAACCTCTTTTCCTTGTGTGTGAAATGCTCAATCTTTTAATAGAGAAAAGTTGTGGCTTTGAAACTAGAAAA
Organism: Neopsephotus bourkii; assembly: GCF_033783945.1. Lineage (NCBI taxonomy): Eukaryota > Metazoa > Chordata > Aves > Psittaciformes > Psittacidae > Neopsephotus > Neopsephotus bourkii. The sequence goes on from NW_026901918.1 coordinate 640,779, forward strand.
ATAACTTCAGAATTTGAATTTCTTTAATTTGCCAAATAAAATCCGTGTCCTGTTCCACTCAGGTGCCTAGGTATATCAGGGAAATGGAGCTAAGCATTTTATTCTCACATCTTTCAGTAGGATTAATTGAATTAAAAGGATCAATTTTATTAGTCTGTAGTGTGACTAATTACCAAATGTGACAAAGCAGGAATATTAGTATGGCCATTATCATTGCGGGCAACTTAATCAAATTTACAGATCCTATTGTAACTAAACTCTGATGTGTTTGGATACGGATTCAGTTCTTACACTTGTACCTTCTCTAATATTATTTCTCTTGTCACTTTTGCATCAATAGCCAGTGTATGGGTACCGGCTGTTCACCATAGAGAAAGAAACTCTTACACGTATCTTAACAGCATTTATAGAATCTGCTGCTGGTTGAAGTCATCTCATAAAGCATCAGATGAAAGCTGATATAATTAACTAGTCAGCAACTGTGCTGACCAGGATGTTGTATTAGTTAGTGCTTATTGAGTGTCAGGAAATTTGATCTGGGTTTTGATAGGGACAGATGAACTGTTGCTGTGCAAAATCCCACAGATCATTATAGTCACAGGGTTCAAATGTCCACTGTGATATATCTATGGCACCTAAGGTGAAGACTGCATGCATTGTCAATGTGGTTTGTAAGAAGGAAGGGAAGAAAAATCCCCAAATGTTTCTGAAACTTTCCTGACAGCTTCATGAGCAATTCTTCCAAACTGTATGTGTTCCTCCCATTCACCAAATACACTTACCAGGACATCATTAAGTGCAGATGCCCAGAGTCAGATTGCCGTAGATTAGGCAAAATGGATTTTGCTGTTTCTGTTGCTAGCCTTCTCTTTTCATGCAACAAATTTGGTTTTGCAGCTGCAGAATGCCCTTCCCAGGTCTCCTTTTACTACTCCCTTTTACTACTCACAAACTGGTGATGCAAGCAAACAGAGGTGCATACAGTGAACTTGTTTCATTATAGAACCATAGAATGTTTTGGGTTGGAGGCGACCTTAAAAGGTCATCTAGTCCAATGCCTCTGCAATGAGCAGGGACACCTTCAACTAGATCAGGTTGCCCAGCACCTTGAATGTCTCCAGGGATGGTGCATCCACCACTTCTCTGGACAATCTGTGTCACTGTTTGTTTTACCATCCTCACCGTAAAAATTTTTTTCTTCATGTGAAGCCTGAATTCCCCTCTTTTAGCTTAAACCCATCACCCCTCATCCTATCGCAAAAAGCCCTGATAAAAAGTCTCTCCCTATCTTCTTTATAGCCCTCTTTTACGAACTGAAAGATCTCAATAAGGCCTGCCTGGAGTGTTCTCCAGGCTGAACAACCCCAATTCTCTCAGCCTTTCCCCATAAGAGAGGTCCTCCAGCTCTCTGATCATTTTTGTGACCTCCTCTGCACCCTCTCCAGCATGTCCATATCTTTTCTGTACTGAGGATTCAGGAGCTGGACCCAGTAATGTACATTAGTCTCAGCAGAGTAGAGGGGAGAATCACCTCCCTTGACCTGCTGGCCACACTCCTTTAGATGCAGCACAAAATATGATTGGCCTTCTGGGCTGCAAGTGCACATTGTTGCCTCATGTACAATCTTGCATCCACCAGTACCCCCAAATCTTTCTCCTCTGTTATATTCTCAACCCCTTCATCCCCCAGCCTATACTGATACTGGAGGTTACCCCAACCCAGGTGCAAGACCTTTCACTGGCCTTGTTGAACTTCATGAGGTTCACATAAGCCCACTTCTCAAGCTTGTCCAGGTCCCTCTGGATGGCATGCCGACCCTCAGGCATGTCAACTGCACCACTCAGCCTGGTGTCACCTGCAGACTTGCTGATGGAGCCCTCAATCCCCCATGTCTGCCACTGAAAAGACTTACTAAAGGGATAGCACTGAAGACAAAAATCCTGGATTCTTCTTGGTGAGAGGAAATTGGTACCTCAGACTTTGCCTATGCTGTCTTTGTACCAGAGAAGACACTTAAATGGGTTATCCACATGATCCTCTTTGGCAAGGAGCCACCCTGAGAGCAGAGGTATGGGGCAGTGTGTTTCTAGGGCAGGAGCAGAGTGTATGTCTCTAATGTGCACTTATTGCCCCAGTCCTAGGGTGGCAGCACTGCCACCATCACAGGTGCTGTCATTTGCACCTTTCAATGCATTACCCTACAAAGCTGCACTGAGGGATTAGCCCAGGCTGAGACAGGGGATGCTGTCTGTGCCTCCTTGAAATGTGGGAGATTCACCTCTTTCCATGCTTCATTCTCTTTGCATTCCCCTGGTATCCACTGTTGTTTAATTAAGGATGGGAAAAGGTTAAGGTGCAGAAATCCAGATAACAGCCAAATTCAGTTAAGGAAACAGTAACTCACACTAAAGGAGTTATTTACTACTATTCTAAAGCGGCATTGCATATCTCAAGCAGTTTCCTCTTCAGTGACCATCTCTTGCACCCTCTGAAATTTAGCGGAAAAATACCCACTGAAAGCAGTGAGAATAAGATCATGCATTCATTGTACAGAGAACTCTGTAAATAAACATATCTGCCATCCTCACTCAGTCCTAGGCGCTAAGCAGCTAGCCTTAGGAGACACTTAGTTTTGCTCAGGGTACTATGGGGAATCTAACAACTTTCAATCTCTTTTCCACTTCACTCTGTGTTTGCTAGCACTGAGGAATAGTTACAGCATAGAAAATTATGTGCTGTTTTTTTGTTGTTCTTTTAGGATGTATTTTCTAGTAGAAGTGTGTCTGTCCCAGAGAGTGCAGCTGCACATTGCATCCTACCCTCAGCCAGCTCACGGCTTCCTTGGGATGGGGAAATAGCTGGGAATGATGCACGAGGGGCACTGCAGCAGATGTAGTGGGATAGACAAGCAAAGGAACAGCTCTGCAAAATGAGTCTGCTCTTCTCAGGAGACAGAAACATCCTCCCTGTCACAGGACTAGCCAATCTTCTCCACCTCTTGGTAGTAAAGTAGGTGGTAAGGTTCACCTTAGCTCCTCTAAGGTAAACTGCTTGCCTTACTGGAGCACATAGATTTGTCATCTCCGATATCTTGATCTGTGATGAAGTAATATATAATGTATATTATATTATGTATAATTCATATTATATTTGACTTAATTTGCCAAAACAACTCTTTCTGGGAAGCGTCAAAAGAACTTTTCAGCATAAGGTTCTTAAAAGGGAAGAGCTGGAACTTTCTTGTACATACCATTAAAAGAAAATGGTGCATGGTAGCACCAACATAGACATTTTAAGAACACCCTGACAAGCTTCTAGATCATTTGAAGTTCATCACATGCTCAGTTAATACCAAGTGCTTGTCTAATCATAGAATCATAGAATAGTTAGGGTTGGAAAGGACCTTAAGATTATCAAGTTCCAACCCCCATGCCATGGGCAGGGACACCTCGCTCTAAACCATATTACCCAAGGCCTCCTCCAACCTAGCCTTTAACACTGCCAGGGCTGAAGCATTCACAACCTCCCTGCACAAACTATTCCAGTGCCTCACCACCCTAACAGGAAAGAATTTCCTCCTTATAACCAATCTAAACTTCCCCTGTTTAAGTTTTAACCCTTTACCCCTTGTCCTATCACTACAGTCCCTAATGAAGAGTTCCTCCCCAGCATCCCTATATGCCCCTTCAGATACTGGAAGGCTGCTATGAGGTCTCCATGCAGCCTTCTCTTCTCCAGTCTGAACAGCCCCAACTTTCTCAGCCGATCTTCATATGGGAGGTGCTCCAGTCCCCTGATCATTCTCGTGGCCCTCCTCTGGACTTGTTCCAACAGTTCCATGTCCTTTTTATGTTGAGGACACCAGAACTGCACACAATACTCCAGGTGAGGTCTCATGAGAGCAGAATAAAGGGGCAGGATCACCTCCTTCGACCTGCTGGTCACGCTCCTTTTGATGCAGCCCAGGATACGCTTGGCTTTCTGGGCTGCAAGCGCACACTGAAGCCGGCTCATGTTCATTTTCTCATCGACCAGCACCCCCAAGTCCTTCTCCACAGGGCTGCTCTGAATCTCTTCTCTGCCCAGCCTGTAGCTGTGTCTGGGATTGCTCTGACCCAGGTGTAGGACCTTGCACTTGGCATGGTTAAACTTCATGAGGTTGGCATCAGCCCACCTCACAAGCATGTCAAGGTCCCTCTGGATGGCATTCCTTCCCTCCAGCGTATCAACCGAACCACACAGCTTGGTGTCATCAGCAAACTTGCTGAGGGCACACAGGGCACACTCAATCCCACTGTCCATGTCAGCGACGAAGATGTTAAACAAGACTGGTCCCAACACTGATCCCTGAGGGACACCACTTGTAACTGGTCTGCAGACGGACACTGAGCCATTGACCACAACTCTTTGTGTGCGTCTCTCCAGCCAGTTCTTTATCCACCGAGTGGTCCATTCATCACATTGATGTCTGTCCAATTTAGAGACAAGGATGTCGTGCGGGACAGTGTCAAACGCTTTACACAAATCCAGATAAATGACATCAACTGCTTTACCGCTGTCCATCAGTTGTGTAACCCCATCATAGAAGGCAAACAAATTGGTCAGGCAGGATTTCCCCTTAGTGAAGCCATGCTGGCTGTCACCAAGCACCTTGTTGATTTTCATGTGACTTAGCATGCCTTCCAGGAGAATCTGCTCCAAGATTTTGCCAGGCACAGAGGTGAGACTGACTGGTCTGTAATTCCCTGGGTCATCCATTTTTCCCTTCTTGAAAATGAAGGTTATATTTCCCTTTTTCCAGTCGTCGGGAACTTCACCTGACTGCCATGATTTTTCAAATATGATGGCCAGTGGCTTAGCAACTTCATTTGCCAGCTCCTTCAGGACCCGCGGATGGATTTCATCAGGACCCGTGGACTTGCGCATGTTCAGACTTTTAAGATGGTCTCGAACCAATTCCTCTCCTCCAGTGGGCCCAAGGTCTTCATTGTCACAGTCCCTGCATCTGCCTTCCAAGACTTGGGTGGTGCGGTCAGAGCCTTTGCTAGAGAAGACCGAGGCAAAGAAGTCATTCAGAACCTCAGCCTTCTCCAAATCCTGTGTAGCTAGTTCACCCGAGAGCTTCCTGAGGGGGCCTGCGTTCTCCCTAATCTGTTTTTTATTTGCTGTGTACCCATAGAATCCTTTCCTGTTATCCTTAATATCCCTAGCCAAGTTTAATTTTAACTGGCCCTTAACTTTCCTAACCTGGTCCCTAGCTTCCCGTCCAATAACCCTGTACTCTTCCCAGGCTGCCTGTCCTTGCTTCCACTTTCTATAAGACTCTTTTTTTCATTTGAATTTTCCTCAGCAGCTCCTTGTCCATCCAAGGAGGTCTCCTGGCCCTCCTGCTGCACTTCCTTCTGGTTGGGATGCAACACTCCAGAGCTTGTAGCAGGTGATCCTTGAAGACCAATCAAGAGCCTTGAGCCCCCCTGCCCTCTACGGCTGTATCCCATGGAATAGAAAATTACTAAGCAGGTTCCTGAACTAAGCAGGTTCCTGAAGAGGCTGAAGTCTCCTTTTTTGAAATCTAGGGCAGTGAGCTTGCTGCACGCTCTTCTCACTGTCCTAAGGATCTCAAATTCAACCATCTCGTGGTCGCTGCATCAAATGTGCTTGCTGAAGTCTGAGGCTTCATGTAAGTTCAGATATAACAGATGATCAGACGCATGCGCTGGAGAACACTGGGATCCCAGAGAGCTGAGTGGTCATGCTGTAGAAAATATTAGGGTTTGCTTAAAAATCTGACTCTTCAGAGTAGTCTTTGTTGAAGAAACTGTAATATAGGGTAAGGAAATAATAAAATAGTCTGTCTAGTTGAAAGTCTGAAAAATTTTGGACTCACTCCTGATCCTTCAGAAAGCTCTGGGTGGATATATCTCATAATATCAATTATGCCATAAGCAAAGAGCTCCAAACCATAAATTGTACTATGAGTCTCTTTTTCTCATGAAGATGGTTTCAGCTATTACCTCACTAAGATTGTACTGCACTGGTGCCTTTTGCAGTACTGTCTGTGCTCTGGACACAGTCTCTTAAAATATTTGCCTCGTGATCAGTTTTCCAAGCTGCTCAGCACTGTGTGTATGTGTGGTAGTGGTGTTTTCTCACTAGCCAGATTTTTTGCTAGAGTAGACCAAAAAAAGAGGCGCATCTGTAATTTTTTATTAACTAACAATAAGCCTTAAACCTATGTCTTAAACCTATTAATTGAGGATACTTCTTTAAGACCCAGTTAACTCTTCAAGGTAGAACCTAGTATCTCCTGGGGGTAAGCCTGTTGAATAAGCAAAAACTCACTTGTTTTGAGGGCTTTTGTGTCAATAATGCCTTATGTCTTTTGCTGTACCTGGCAGAGCAGTCTAGCAGAGGTGCTGGGAGTTGAAGATGATGGCATCTTTTCCTGTGCAGTTCACCCACCAAGCACATTCCAGATATGTTGCAAGGTAAAACACTTGAGCTTATGCCTCTGCAAGAGCTGTTTACTCAGCCATTGTCTTACAAGGGCATAATGAATTTGTTCATGTTTTCTCAGCAGCTTGCAGTTGTGAAGGCACAGTCGTTTAGTGCATTTAGTGATGCCCAATCCCACAGTAACCTTGAGAAGTCCTGGAGCTTCAGGCACTGCTGCTAGAGGATGTAGGAAAGCTGCTAGGATGACTAAGGCCTCCTTGGAATTAAAGCTGGCGAGAGGGGTCAAGGACAGCAGAAAGAGCTTTTTCAAATACATGGCAGGTAAAACTAACACCAGAGGCAATGTAGGCCCACTGATGAACGGGACGGGTGCCCTGGTGACAGAAGATACAGAGATGGCAGAGTTACTGAATGCCTTCTTTGTCTCTGCCTACTCTGCCGGAGGCAGTCCTGAAGAGCCCTGTACCGCTGAGACCTCGGATGAAGATAGGTCAACGGAGCGGTCTGCCTTAGTCGATGAGGAATGGGTTAAAGACCAGTTGAGCAATCTGGATATCCATAAATCCATGGGTCCAGATGGGATGCACCCGCGGGTGCTGAGGGAACTGGCGGAGGTCATTGCTAGACCGCTCTCCATCATCTTTACCAAGTCTTGGGAAACGGGAGAGGTGCCTGAGGACTGGAGGAAAGCAAATGTCACTCCTGTCTTCAAAAAGGGCAAGAAGGAGGACCCGGGTAACTATAGACCGGTCAGCCTCACCTCCATTCCTGGGAAAGTGATGGAACACCTTATCCTTGGTGCCATCTTAAGGCATATCAAGGATAAGAGGGTTATGAGGGGCAGTCAACATGGCTTCACCAAGGGGAAGTCATGCTTGACCAATCTCGTAGCCTTTTATGAGGAAATAACACGGTGGATGGATGATGGTAGAGCGGTGGATGTGGTCTACCTTGACTTCAGCAAAGCGTTTGACACGGTCTCCCACAGCATCCTTGCGGCTAAATTGAGGAAGTGTGGTCTGGATGATCGGGTAGTGAGGTGGACTGTGAACTGGCTGAAAGAGAGAAGCCAGAGAGTTGTAGTCTATGGGGCGGAGTCTAGTTGGAGGCCTGTATCTAGTGGAGTGCCTCAAGGGTCGGTACTGGGACCAGTATTATTTAATATATTCATCAACGATTTAGATGAGGGAATTGAGTGTACTATCAGCAAGTTTGTTGACGACGCTAAGCTGGGAGGGGTGGCCGACACGCCAGAAGGCTGTGCTGCCATCCAGAGAGACCTGGACAGGCTGGAAGGTTGGGCGGGGAATAACTTGATGAAATATAACAAGGGAAAGTGTAGAGTCCTGCATCTGGGCAGGAACAACCCCAGGTTCCAGTATAGATTGGGGAACGACCTGTTAGAGAGCAGTGTAGGGGAGAGGGACCTGGGGGTCCTAGTGGACGACAGGATGACCATGAGCCGACACTGTGTCCTTGTGGCCAAGAAGGCCAATGGCATCCTGGGGTGTATTAGAAGGGGGGTGGTTAGTAGGTCGAGAGAGGTTCTCCTTCCCCTCTACTCAGCCCTGGTGAGACTTCATCTGGAATATTGTGTCCAGTTCTGGGCCCCTCAGTTTAAGAAGGACAGGGACCTGCTGGAGAGAGTCCAGCGCAGGGCAACTAAGATGATTAAGGGAGTGGAGCATCTCCCTTATGAGGAGAGGCTGAGGGAGCTGGGTCTCTATAGTTTGGAGAAGAGGAGATTGAGGGGTGACCTTATTAGTGTATATAAATACATAAAGGGGGAGTGTCACGAGGATGGAGCCAGGCTTTTCTCAGTGGCAAACAATGAAAGGACAAGGGGAAATGGGTATAAATTGGAACACAAGGGGTTCCACTTAAACCTGAGAAGAAACTTCTTCTCAGTGAGGGTGACGGAACACTGGAACAGGCTGCCCAGGGAGGTTGTGGAATCTCCTTCTTTGGAGACATTCAAAACCCGCCTGGACACGTTCCTGTGTAACCTTATCTAGGTGTTCCTGCTCCGGCAGGGGGATTGGACTAGATGATCTTTTGAGGTCCCTTCCAATCTCTAACATACTGTGATACTGTGATACTGTGAAATCTGGGTCCATCCCTATGAATATATCCCCTGTCTCCTCCCTTACCTGGGAAATCTGCCCTTATTTCTAGGCATTTCAACTGGATGGCTCTGTGTAACAGCCCCGCCTCAGCCTGGTGCCACCTGCTTAGCGTGGTGCCTTCTGAAAGGGTCAGCTGCCTGCCTACTCCTTTCCCAGCAAACTATAACAGTAATGAACAATAATGTTATGCACAGTTTGAAAAGCATATGAACAGCTTACTAACTACTGGTATGTGTACAGAGAGAAGTGGAACATACTGCATTTTACCTGGTTATATTTTTTTTTAACACATATACTTAATTTCAAGATGGTTGGCTCTGTCTCTCGCTGCTATTTCTGTAGCTCTTCTCTAGCGCTATTATCAGTATTTCTGGCACCACACCTGTGTACTTTCTTGCAGTCAAATGGAATGCATGAATCTTTATTTGCTTGCAGGGTGACAGAGAAGATCCTTGACCTCATGGTGAGAGCTGTTGCCATTGCCTTTGTCATGGGGTGGTGTTGCATACTCTCACAAGGCCCTGTAATCCAGTACAGTTATATTGCTTTCCAAAAGCTAGGCAGTTTGCCAGAGCACGTGTAGCCCCTTGTGACATGCATGTATTTTTGTGGGCTCTAACACTGAGCTCCAGTGTTCTGGAGCTCCGCTAGAAGGTTTTGTTTTCTTTTAATGGACATTATTAAAAAAGAAACCTATATTACAACAGCAGAATACCACCAGTCCTCCTTCCTTCCTTTCCTCCTTCTGTCCATCTCTCCTTCCTGTCCTTCCTGTTCTTCCTTTCCTTCCTTCCTTTATTCCCCCCCCCCTTTCCCAGCTAGCTGCTTCAAGAACTTCATGATATAGTTCACTGCAAATAGCAAAAAGTCATGTATTGGAGACTGATGAGACCTTCTTAAGAAATTCCTGACTTTAATAGCAGTTCCTGATGTGAAATTTGCAGAATACTTCCTCCTCAACTCTCTCTCCCAGTCAAAGGTGTATGTGAACAAAATTAACTTATTGGCTGTGGATGCTCATGTCAGTGTGGGAATACTGAGTGTGCTTCCTCCCTGTGCTGTAGACATGTCACCTGGCCGTACGTGTGATTATGTTAGTTGTCAAAGGGGCTGTGCAGAGAAGTGGAAATATTCTTTAAAGCAGAAGGCTGGTTGCTCTAATCTATTGGTATAGTTCAATGCCTTAACGTAAATCTGAAAGGTAGTGTGACCCTGAGTTATGACTTCAGGATTTGGGTCCACAGTAATAGTTGAATACAATAAATGGAATGCAGAATCCAGGCTTTGCTATAAGTACATTGTGAATCCTCCTGTGACAGACTTCCTCTGATAATGCAAATGAACATGCTAAACTTTTCACAGAGACATTTGCTAACTTATAAAAGCTTAAGCTGTCAGGTCTGATTCAGCTCTTGCCTTGGGTTTCTATTTACCTGCTTGGTATTTGCCTCCCAAAGCACACGTGTAGGAGTGCATGAAAATACGAGCTGCATAGCAAGTCAAGGAAGAGACTTGTTCTTGTTTCCTGCTCATTTTTTTTTGCCTTTCATTTCCCTAGGGAAATGGGCCCCTATACTTAGAAAGGTATAAGTGCCTGAGAAAGGTCTCCTGACTTCGTCTGTGCCTTCCCACTGGGAGTGGGCTGGAATCTGTGCTGTGGCCTGGGCCCAGTCCACAGTAACAAAGCAAAGCCTCGGGTGACAAGCCAAGAGAGCCTGTGAGAACAGCAATATGGTGGGATGAAAACCCACACCATCTCATGGGTGTCTTTGCATCCATTTTTGATGCACAGTTCTGACACCTTGGTGTGAACACCTCTAAATGCTGTTACAGCCAGTTTGTTTAGGAGAAGGAGCCTGAAAGAAGACGGGATGTGTGGAAAAAACGAAGGGAGACGAGCTCATCCTATAATGCAACAAGTCTCCTTTATTGAACGCTCGGTTACAGGTTATATAGCATCTATAATAAGCTCATACATATTGCAAAACCTAAGCTCATTATTGGTTAGTTGCTAACTGTCAGCGCTGCCCCTTTTGTGGTTAACTTTAGCAAGCTAGATCCTCTTTTTACCTCCTGTTATTGCAAATAGAGGCTTTCCAGCTAGCACAAGGATACAACGACCTTGCCTATGATTGGTTGCCTGGCTGTTGCTTATACCTTGCTTTTGTTACTGGCCCACAAGTTGTACGTGCTCTTCATGTCCCCGCTCTCCAAGCCACGTATCAATAAAACTCTCCACATTTCCCCTGTTTTCCTTTTGGACAATTCTTTCGTCAAATACGGCATGTGCCAAAGCCTCCATACGAGATGTTAAACACCTTAACAGACATGGTCCAAAAAGACATATTATTAATATTATCAGTACAGGCATGGCTAGTGTAATTAATATGCTCCGAAACCAGGGCTCTAAACCTAGGCTTTTCAGCCATTCATCCAGGCCAAGGCCGTCCTGTTTCTTCAATGCATGTAGGCCATCTTACAGCTGTTTTAGTTTAGTATGGATGGACCCTGAATGATCAGACAGATTCATACAACACATTCCTTCAAATTCTTCACACCCATGGCCTTGTGCCAAGAGTAAGAAGTCGATGGCTGCCCTATTTTGTAAAGCTGCGTGATTAACACTTTGAACATCTTGTGATAACATATCTATTAATTGAGATGTTAGATTAAGCTCATTTTTCGTCCAACATCCCAGTTGCTCTGCTAATTTCATTGCTTTAGCGGCGGCTAAGCCAGGCAAAAGTGTAGCAGAAGCCACTTGTGCAAAATCACTCCAGAAGGTTGGAGTACCCACTTCAGTACACTTCAATTCACGTACGCTACGTTTTGTTCTTTGATTACTGTTATTAGCCCATTGCATTAAAAGCGATATGTTGGGGTGAAATAGTGATAGTTTGCCGAGATAGCATGGGCCCCCTTGAGGAAATGCCGGTATGCCATTCCAAGCTTTATCACCACATATTAAAAATATGCCTGGTGATAATTTTAGCGGTTTTATAATATTAGTGCCATTGCAGCTGGAGTAGAGAAAATTGTATATAGAGCTTGAATCCAATGCAGAATCAAGAGACGCCCAAATTCAGATACATGGGTAACATCCATCTGCCAAATTTCGTTTGCTTGCAGGCCTCATGGATTTACACCAACTCCGAGGCCAAGACCACTATTATGATGGCTACAAGTAGGGCAGGCTCTTATCAGTGCCTTCGCTTCAGATAGGGGTATTTTGAATTCATTAACCAAGCCCTTGGCATTTTGATGGAACATAGAGTGGGCCTCTTATGCCAATTTTAACTTGGATATCGGTGTCTTTTGCGCCACTGAGACTAATTTATCCGCTCTAGTATTTCCTTCACCCAGGCCCACTTCCCATTTGTGACTTCTAACATGGATGATGGCATATACATGTTGTCTCAGCCTAGTTGCTCTTTTTAGCTGCATCAACAAATCAAATTGTCTAGGGTTTTTCACTTCTCTTATATAAGCATCTTCGATTCTATCCACTACTCCTGCCACATATAATGAGTCTGTTACCATATTTAATGGTCCCTTCAGATTCATTAATGCCCAAACAACGGCCAGGAGTTCCATTGTTTGTAGACTATCTGATTCCCTTGCCTTTAACACCTGATGCTTCCACCCCCCTTTATCCTGCCAGGTCACTGCGGCAGTTCGGGATTTCTTCCCGGCATCAGTAAAGGCGGTTATTGCCCCTGAAATAGGTTGACTCTCTTTCTGTGGACGAACTATCCAATCCCAACCTCCCATCCATTGTATAGGTGGTGGCCGCAATTTATCTGTCTCAATCATGCTGCTTACACCCAAAAGGGCCTCCTGCAGATCAGGACTATTTCTTAAATACCACTCAAAACTCTCCTTTTTCATAGGAATCCTGATTACTGCAGGCTCTTGACCCGTTATCTGAATCAATCGCTCACGACCTTTCTTAATTAAGGCCGCCATGTTTTCAATTTTTTGCACAAGAGTCTTTGTTTGCTGTAAAGGCGGGGAGATCCACTCTAATACCCATATCTCCCCCGTTTTCTTTTTCAATTGTGTAAGAGCTCCAAGAAGGTAGACCGGGCCATTCCAAATAGTTAAGTCAATGGGGAGGGTCAGATCACGGCAAAAAGCCTGTCCTTGGGTAACACAATCTAAAATCTCGTGCAGGGCTCGTCGGTGTTCTGCATCAAGGTGTATGCGTTGGGTTGGATCTGTACCTCTCAGCAAAGGACGCAGGACGGATAAGAGTTCATTAGGGACTCCTACTATTGGTTTGAGCCATTGAAGATCTCCTAACAGCTTCTGCGCGTCGTTCAAAGTTTGAATGTTAGCGCTGAGTTGCACCTTTTGAGGTGTTATAATCCGTTCTGATATCGTCCACCCCAGATATTTCCAAGGAGCTGTAGATTGGATCTTTTCAGGGGCTATGACAAGGGAAGCCTGCGCTAGCGTGTCCTGGATATCCATAATTTGCGCCTCTGAAAATGGGGTTGGCTGCATAAATAAGATGTCATCCATATAGTGATATATGATTACATGATTCGATTTTTGTCGAAGAGGCTGTAAGGCTGCATCCACATATATTTGACATAGGGTGGGTCTATTGTGCATGCCCTGGGGAAGTACAGTCCACTCGAATCGTTGATCCGGACCTTCTCGATTGAGTGCAGGCAATGTAGAAGCAAACCGCTTCATGTCTTGTGGATGGAGAGATATAGTAAAAAAGCAGTCTTTTAAATTAATAACCAATAGGGGCCATTCCCTCGGAATCATAGCAGGATTAGGCAGTCCAGGCTGTAGGGCCCCCATTGGTTCCATTTGTTTGTTAACAGCTCTTAAATCGTGTAGGAGGCGAAATTTTCCAGATTTTTTCTTAATCACAAAAATAGGTGTGTTCCAGGGGCTGGTAGACAATTGCAAGTGTCCTTGTTCAAGCTGTTCTCGAATTAAGTCATGGGCATGTTGAAGACTCTCCCTTTTCAGAGGCCATTGCTTAACCCACACCGGTTCGTTTGTAGTCCAGGTAATGGGGATTGGGAAAGTCCAAGCAATGGCCATTAGCCCAAAGGGTGCTCGCTCGTCAAAACCACCCCCAATTGAGCCAGAATGTCTCTGCCTATTAAACACTGAACAGCGGGGGGCAGCGTCACAACTGAAAAAACTGCGGTGATCTGTTTCCCATCTATCAGCACCTGCAGTAGTGGAGATTGGCTAGCCAGCTGCAACCCCCCTACTCCAGACACCGTGGTGGTTGCGGGCTGTATTGGCCATTCGTGTGGCCAATAATGCGAGCTAATAATGCTAGAGTCCGCCCCGGTATCCAGGAGTCCCATGAGGGTTTTTCATTGGCCTTGAAATTGCAATTCAATCTTTTTCTTTGGCCTGTCATTTAGATTCATAGTTAGAAGGGTAAGACCACCGGTAGATCCAAAACCATTGTTTCCCCTCTGATTCTTTGCCTCTTTAACAAGTTTTCCAGTCACTTGTTCCAAAGGTATTAATTGGGCAATTCGCTGCCCTGCCTTAATACTCATAGGTGGAAATGGGGTATATACCATAATCATAATTTCTCCAGTATAGTCAGCATCAATTACGCCTGGAAGGACAAACAGTCCCAGCATGGAGGCTGACGATCGCCCCAACAGCAAGGCTCCCATAACTTTTCCGTGGATTTGAACTGGGCCATGAACGCCAGTAGAAACTTTAGATGGATGGCTAATCATTAAAGTGACATCTACTGAGGCTGCCAGGTCCAAGCCGAGGCTTCCGCCGGTGGCTGGCTGGAGGCAACTGAAGGTGTCTGTGCTGCAGCGGCGACTTGTTTCGGAGCGCAGCCGCTGGGTCTCGTGCTTTGTTTGGAGTTTCCCTGTCCGCGCTGACAAATTGTGGTATTATGATTATCGGTGTGACATTTCTGGCACCACACTCCTGTCGCCATACAATTACGACGGAAATGTCCCATTCCTCCACATCGATAACAACGTGCGCGGCCATAGTTGCGATGGCCCACATTAGCCGAAGCTTGAAGGGCCGAAGCTTGAAGGGGAGCAAGAGCGGCTAACACTTGAGTCTGAGAGGCTTTTGCCTGCTCCTGGAGCCCTACCGCTAATTCCCTTATAGCCTCCACAACTAAGGCTTGCGTTCCCACTGGTATTGAAGCCATCTTTTCTAATGCTTCCTCTATGGTCCAATTAGCCCCTAATGTGTTTATCACTGATCTAGTTGCTTGATTACAATTCTGCAAAACACATTGCTTCAATAACATTCCCTTCATAAAATCTGGGACTCTGGCCCTTTCTATAGCAGCAGCGGCTTTATCAACAAAAGATCCAAGAGACTCATCTCTGCCCTGCTTAATGCCCATGTATGACGGAATTTCCCCTGGTTCCTTGACTCGATCTATTGCCAGGCGAACGAGCCACATGGCTTCTCAGCACTTCTCTGGCCCTATTAACGCCTGTGCCTCAGTCCGGATAAAAGGACCTAAACCCATTAGCTCGTCTATTGTAATCCCTGCCAGAGGATCTCCCGGTCCCCTCTGTACGGCAACACACTCGTTGACTAAACCCTGCCAGTGAGCGTTAAAAAGTAACTGTTGATGCTGGGTAAAGATCAATTTAGCTATGCCGCGACAATCGGCCGGTAATAAAATTTGAGTTCCCCAAATGTAGTCTAACATTTGGCATACTGGCTCACTCGTTACCCCGTATTGACTAACGGTCAAGCGTAATTGAGACAGAAGCTTCCAATCAAGTGCAGTGACTGTGGCTAATAAACCTCCTCCTGGGTTCTGCTGAAAAGTCACTGGGCACGCTAGGGAAGTTGCCACCGCAAGCGCCTCAGTATCCCCCTCGTTAATACCTTCTCTAGCCAGCGCGGCCCAAGCCTCTCTCCTTTCCTTAGCAATGGCCTCCACTAGGTCACTCTCTGCCCCAGGGATAGGCTCATTGCAAATTGGAGGGGCTGGTGGCGGGGCTGAATGCGGTAATGACTCCACAGGGGGTGCAGTGGGCTCCGCATCCCGACCAGCGGCCTCAGTGTCCAGTGCAGGAGGAGGCAGCACCACTTGCGTGAATGCGGGGGGCATAGGGGTGGAGGGAGACCAGTTATTATCATAATTACGATTCTTGCCCTGGGCAACAGCCGCTTGCTGGGCTGCCCGTTTTTCAGCCTGATATTGTAAGAGCTCATTATGAACCACCCTCCATAACTTTCCCAACTTTCTAGCAGTTTTATCATCTTCTAAAGTGCACTCCCAAAGAATATCACCAAATTTACGCCATTCCGTTAGCTCATGGACAGTATGAGGGTTAGCAAAAAGCCCCTTTGCCTGCCCGTAAGCTAACAGCCCAGGCAATTCTTTCTGTAGATCAATTCCCTTAACCTGTTGTTTCCCCAAAAAGGAAGTAAATTAATCATATGCCGCTTGCCTTTCCATTATCCCTTGTGTCAGCGCGCTGTTGCAGCCCTTCAAGGTATCGGCGGCACGTATCGACCGGGCTCATCTATACGGTCACCCAGGGCTCTCCTCGACTTAACGACATCCGTCCCGCGGCTGCGATCGGGACCCGAACTCCTTCGTCGTCCACTGTGGTGCTCGAGTGATATCACGTCGGGGTCACCATTTGTGGAAAAACGACGGGAGACGAGCTCATCCTATAATGCAACAAGTCTCCTTTATTGAACACTCGGTTACAGGTTATATAGCATCTATAATAAGCTCATACATATTGCAAAACCTAAGCTCATTATTGGTTAGTTGCTAACTGTCAGCGCCGCCCCTTTTGTGGTTAACTTTAGCAAGCTAGATCCTCTTTTTACCTCCTGTTATTGCAAATAGGGGCTTTCCAGCTAGCACAAGGATACAACGACCTTGCCTATGATTGGTTGCTTGGCTGTTGCTTATACCTTGCTTTTGTTACTGGCCCACAAGTTGTACGTGCTCTTCATGTCCCCGCTCTCCAAGCCACGTATCAATAAAACTCTCCACAGGGATGTAGTCTGGCTCCCAGGGTACACTTGCCTTGGGACAGAGGGGATCTGCTGGCAGAGACAAAGGCTCAAATCCTTCAGTTCCAGGGCTGCATGCTTTCACTCTTTGCAGTGACAAGCTGCTCTTCTATGCTGCAGCTGACATGGATCCCTGACCATAGTTCCTCTTTCTCCTGGCACTCACCACTTCACTCATCCCCTCTCCATTGCCCACACCTGGCAAGGAAGCACCACTCCCCTGCAGATGGAGAAAGCACCGGACTCCTATGGAAGCTCAGCTGGAAGAAGTTTGGGCACCGCATTTTTGCTTGCAATTTGACGGAAATAGCTGCTGAAAGCTGTCAAAGCTTCAAGGCAAGGTGTGAAAGAACAGGAGGCTTGGATCATTAAAGGCATTCCCACTGTCTTGAATATACACCACCTTGTTACCAGTATTTTGCTGTTCTTTGGTTATTATTTTTTGCGTGTGTGGTTATTATTTTGTGTGTGTGCCAAAATTAAGTCACAAGAGAAAGCCAGGTCTTAAGGGTGAAATTTCATATGTGCTGCATTCTTTCAGTTAGCTTGTAGCCTAGTCATATTTCCTACCCTTCTTTAAGTCATTTGTGTGGCTTTCACATTTATGCAGCTCTTTCCTCTTGGATTGTATGTTCATTTTGGCTAATAGCTTATGCCTTTGTCTTCCTTCATTGCATCCAAAAAAGTTGGAACAGAAGTAAATATTTTTGAGCTTTCTGTCTGGAATATTATCAGAATACATGAGTTTTATTAAAAGCTTCTTCCTCTGGGTAATGGGACCTTGGGACTTTCCCCATTGAAGTGCAGTAATTTCACTCCTTAGCCTATCCTGGATCTCTTGACAATTTCTTCTATAATATGAGATGCATTTTGCTTGCACTAAGGAGCAGTTACAAATCAATCAGCCTTCTCCCTCCTGCATGCTACAGCCTCTCTGTCTCCAGAGGGTGGCTGAGTGTTCTTACATGATTCAGCTGTATGACAGCAAAGGATCAGATCACTCACCTTGTCCTCTCTCCAACAGAGCTTCAGGGATTCAGCTGTTAGCAGGATCCTCAGAACAGGAAGACCGGGCAGAATGGGCATGTGATACATGCTTTAGTCAAGTGAGTTTACGAAGTCTGCTATTCTTATATGCTTCTCTGGTTAACATCTGCATCTCCTACTGCAGTAGCCAGCACACAAATTTGTTAGGTGATTCTTCTCTCTCAGTTGCAGGAAGGGGAAGTTACCCCTTGTTTATTGCACAGCAGAACTACCCTGTTACCTTGCATGATATTAATGGCTTCGGTTCTGGTTCTGATCTCTGTTTTGCTCAAAATAGCTCTCTTTTAATATCATGAAACGTATTTCTTTAGACATGACGACATAATGATAAAACTTGAAATAGACAGCTGATGCTGAAATGGGTTTTCTATTAAAAACTGAAATGACACTGACACAATTATGGGAGGATATTTGGCTGTGGAAACATATACAGCCTGCATAGATCTACATGTGATATAGGCAGCTAGGCACAAGAATGAAGGGTGGAAGTGTCTTCTCTGGCTCTGCGCAAGTGACTGGCATGAAAGAATGAGAGAATCTAATCTTTTCTCATGGCCTCTCTAATAGGACTCAAAACCAGAGTCCTCTGGTTACATGCCACACCACCATTGTACTGTGGTGCTGTAGAGTCTTTTTAGTCTTGTTTATTTCAGAAGGGCAGAGAGGAATCGGTGAGCCAAAGGACCTTGTCATTGGTAATGAGAATTTGTGTGCCAGGTTTTTGCTCTCATTCATTTCTGAACAAGATGTGTTTTATTTTAGTGTTGTACCTCTACCGCTTTCATTATAGTGGAGAAACAGGCCCAGACTTGCTACTGTTTATGGCTGGCAGCTGTTGTCAAGTCCTCCTTGATGAGCTCAGCCTCTAAACTGAGGCATAAACCAGAAAAATTGGTGCTTGACATTTGACTGTTGGTATAGGAGTGAGGGAGAAGCTGAGACATTCAACAAGTGTCATATGGCTAGGCAAATTCCATGGACTGGGAGCAATTATACTGTACTTGCTATTGTTGCTCTTTTAGCCACAAGTGATGCTCAGGAAGAGCCCTTGGTGCTGAAAAGAAGGGGGCTGAACCCCTCCTGGGGCAGCTGTTTCCTGTTCTTATTGTTTGCTCTCTGGCCACAGATTCTCGGACCTTACTAAGAAAAGGTATAATGAAATTAAAATATAATCTGATTGTTAAAATGCACCCATTTAAGTTTCCACTAAAGTTCTTGAATTTGCACTGTTGATACCAGGTACAGAATCAGTGGGACCTGCTCATGTGTGTCGAGGATCTTATGCTTAGGTGTTAGCTGACAGCAATTGTGTCTGAGTCAGGTTTTAGCATTTAAAACTGTCTCACAATTAAAAACTAGTCTGACTGAGTAAATTCACAAGCTGTTGTAGTACATCCACAAGACGAGCTCTGCCAGTGCACCAAGTTCAAATTCTTCAGTGGGGCATGCAGTAGGAACATAGCTAATACTCTTCCTAAAAACCTGATTTGGGGTCTTTTTAGAGATGGCATGAGACCTAAAGCTAGAGGACTGAATTTTCACAGGCTGTGGCTTCTAGTGTTTTTATGGGTCCACGTCTACTCAAAGACTGACCAGTGTGTAACACAGCTCTCAAAAACACTGGATAGACAGAAAGTGGTGGGGTGGCCTCAGATATGTGAATACCACTATCAAAATGGAGACAACCGGGTTACTTTATTCTTGTAGTAATTTTTTTTTTTTTAAGCTCTGTAAACTGCACACGTACTTCAAAAAATAAAATAGGGTTTTAAATAACCTAATTTTCCAACAGAGACAAAGCTCTGTATTTTGGTAGGTACGACCAGAAAGAGAATGTAGCCAAGGTGGGATTCCCAACCAGATTGGCCCTTTGGGCAGGGAGCTGGTGACACTGGAGCCTTCAAACGTATGTCACCATGAGATGAAGAGGGTTGTGGGTCCCTTTCCCACCCAGCTGCCTCCTCACAGCCCCTGCCATGGGGCATATGGCCTTGCAGCCCCAGAGACAAGGCTATTGCTCCACAGCAGCCTGGGCCCACCAAGGCCAAAACTTGCAGCCCCAAGGGGCTTCCAGGCAAGAGAGGGTGGCTGGCCTTATCTTCTCCTGTGGGGCTGAGCCTGTGCTCAGCAGCACCAGTGCCCAGCTGGTGCATTTTCCCTGCAGGGACTGGGACAGGCTCTGAGTCCTGCTAAGAGGGAGGACACAGGGTGCTGTGCCTCCAGGGCTGGTGGTGGCATCTCTTCTTCTTCCCAGGCCGCCCAGGCAGCCCTCTACTTCTTTGGCTTCTTCTTGAACTGGCCGCAACTGACAGAGCTGGTCCTGACTGCAGAACCATGGGAGATCCCCTGGGTCACAGCAATCCCAGGCAGAGCCACAGGTTGGCTGGAGCACCCCTCCATACAAAGACAGGCTGAGACAACTGGAGGTGGAGAAGAGAAGGCTCTGTGGAGACCTCATAGCAGCCTTCTAGTGTCTGAGGGGGCCTACAAGTGCATCCAAGTCCCTCACTCTTCATCAGGGACTATAGCAATAGGACAAGGGGCAAAGGGTTTAAACTTACAGAGGGGAAGATACCCACCCCCACCGCTCTCCAGCCTCCTTTCAGGTAGTTGTAGAGAGAGAAGGTCCCCCCTGAGCTTTCTCTTCTCTGGACTAAAGCCCTGCCAAGCTCCATCAGCTGTTCCTCATCACACTTTGCTCCAGGCTCTTCACCAGCTTTGCTGCCCTTCTCTGGGCCCGCTCCAGCACCTCAGTGTGCTGGAGGTACAGTAATGAGGGGTCCAGAACTGAATGCATGATTCGAGGTGCAGCCTCACCAGCTCCCCGTTAGGGGGGGCAGTCACTGCCCCCTGCTGGGGGCCACACTATTGCTGTTAGAAGCCAGGATGCCATTGGCCTTCTTGTCTGCCTGGGCACATGCTGGCTTATGTTCAGCTCCATCAGTCAGCACCCCCAGGTCCTTTTCCATGAGCAGCTTTCTAGCCATTCTTCCCCAGGCCTGGAGCGTTCCATGGGGTTGTTGTGACCCAAATGCAGAACCCGGTACTTTTCCTTGTTGAACCTCATACCACTGTCAAATGCTTCATTAAACCCCAAAGGGACAATGTCTGCGGCCTTTGCCTCATCAATCCAGCAGGTCACCTTGTCATAGAAGGAGATCAGGTTGGTCAAGCAGGACCTGCCTTTTGTCAGCCCATGCTGACTGTGCCTGATCCTCCCCTTTTCCTGCTTGTGCTGTGTGAACTCACTTAGGATCATCTGCTCCATGACCTTCCCCGGCACTGAGCTCAGGCTCACAGGCCTGGAAGTTCTGGTCCTCTGGGACCTGCCCACCAGACCAGGACTGCTGATAGATGATGGAGAGTGGCTTAGCAAGCTCCTCTGCCAGTTCCTTCAGCACTCGGGTGCCACCCATCTGGCCCCATAGACCTGTGTACGTCTAAGTGGAGCAGGAGGTCGCTAACCGTTCCTTCTTGAATTATGGGGACTTCAGTCAGCTTCCTATCTGTGCCATTCAACTCAGGGATCTGAGTACCCTGTTGTGACTGTTAATGGCTGGTGGCACTATTAAAGACTGAGGCAAAGGCAGCACGAAGTACCTCAGCCTTTCTCTCATCCTCAGTCACGAGGTTTCCCTTGGTATCCGGTAGAGGATGGAGGTTCTCCTGGGCCCTCCTTTTATTGCTAATGTATTTGTAGAAGTACTTTTTATTATCTTTTATGTCAGTGGCCAGCTTGGTTGGCTTTCCCTCTCATTGTCACCCACAAACATTTAGCCTTCTTACTCACAACACTGAGTTGGAGGCAGTCGAGGCAGCCCCTGACATACAACGCAACCCCACCACCTCTCCTTCCTTGCCTATCCTTTCTGAAGAGCCTGCAGCCATCCACTGCAGCACCCCAATTATGCAAATTGTCCCACCGTGCTCCTGTGATGGTGGTGATGTCACAGTTTTCCTGTTGCACAATGGCCTCTGGCTCCTCCTGGTTGTTGCCCGTGCTGCAGACACTGGCACAGAGGCACTGAAGTTGCTCTGTGGATCTGGACTCCAACAGCAGCACGCTATTCCCTGGCTCATTTCTAGCGAGCCTGGGGTTATCCCTCCCCTATCTCCTAGGTCCCATCCATATGCCGAAATCTTGTAACCCGCATGATCCCTTATCTACTGCATCACCTTCCTCAGTTTCCTGACCTGCAGCTCCCAGGGCCTTGAATCACTTCTCGAGGGGTGCTTGGGAAAGTGACCTGAGCTGGGGCAAAATCCGTGTGTACTACGAGGAGTAACCTGTTTCCAATCTCCCCTTTCTCCCAGGTCCCCTTCATCTGCCTGGTGGCAAGAGGCAGCACCGAGAGGGGTGCAGACAGCAGGGCAGGGGGGTGGCACAGGGATTTTCCCCCAAAGGCCAATGTCAGGGTCAGGAGGGGTTCAGGTGGCCCCTGTAACATGGGGATCAGTCTACGTCTCCAACCCCTGCTATGTCCCTGCAGCAGAGGGGGGCTGCTTCTGCAGGAGAAGAGTGGCCTCCTGGAAGCCTGCTTCTGCAGCATCTTCCACCTGCCTCTGCAGGACAGCCAGGGCCCTGAGGCTTGGCTCTACTGCAAGTTTCTGACACCCGGCAGCTGCAGAACATCTTCAAGGTCTGGCCTTGGCACAGGGTCCCCTTGGGCAGTGATCTCTGGCTTGATCGCTGTCCCCCCCTAGCCCCTGCCTGCAAGCTGCTGCCAGAGCCCCTTCTCCTGCCCCAGTGCACCCTGCGCCTCGCCCACTGCCTGTACTGCACAACCATCCAGGCGCAGCTGCCTGTCTGGAAAGGGGAGCCTTTATAGCATATGATATCCTTTATTTCAATGATAATACCATCATCATGCTCAGACAGCATGGGTATGTAGTTATGCTTACATAAATATTCTGACTTTTGCTTTTTAACCAAACAGCCTTTTAAAAACAGAATTGGTACTAAGTACTTTGTCCACATATATTGGCTCCTGATGTGTATGGTGTGGACTTCTAGCTTAGTGTCTACTTTGAAGTCATGAATCGTGAGTTTATTATTTCTCTTTTGTTCTCCTTTAAAATTCCTCCACTATTTCTAAATCTTTAATGGGAACAAGGCCCAGACAAAGGAACAGTGTGTTCTGCTACAGTAGCCCTCATTGTATTTTACCATCTTTTCAGATATTTGAAGTGATATAAAGTATTTTGTTTTGGTATTTTCTTATTGTTATGCAGACCATTAATATCTTGGCTTTCAGTGCGTAACACAAACCCCATTGAAATCAATGCAATATCTCTTCAGTATATTTGTACACATATCTATCTAGGCTGTTTTTCAGGTGCTGAAGCTAGACTAACGGGTCTGCAATTTTCTGGGTCTTCCCTTAGGCTTTTCTTGTAAATGTGAATTTTGTTGGCTAGCTTCCTGCAAGTGGTGACCTCCCAGAGTTTCAGTTGGTCTGGTACAAGACTGTACTAAATGGCTGTAATTGAAGAGTTTGTGTCAAAAATGCCTAAAATTTCTAGTGACTGTCTCAGAAACTGAACAGCATAGTAAGGACTGTCTTAGTTACTGAGGTAACAGAAGCCAAACTCCATATGAAAATGTCCAAGATCTGATTTCTGCTCTCAAGAGTGCTCCTGTGGGATTTCTCTCCATTTGACTACAGAGTTTTTTCACTGGAAAATGTCTTTAATATTCTTTGGTGAAGAAATCAATGTCTTGGTTCCCTTCAGAAAAATGTCTCTAGACTTTATAAGTCTGCCTCTTCTGTCCCTCCTTGCTAGTCAGCCAGTATACCTTCTGGTGTACTTCCTCTACGTCTATGTGCTGGA
Source organism: Neopsephotus bourkii (assembly GCF_033783945.1). Classification (NCBI taxonomy): domain Eukaryota; kingdom Metazoa; phylum Chordata; class Aves; order Psittaciformes; family Psittacidae; genus Neopsephotus; species Neopsephotus bourkii. The sequence goes on from NW_026901918.1 coordinate 664,257, forward strand.
ATTTTGTTTCTGCTTTTTTGTTTGTTTATTTTATTGTTGCCTAAATATGTATATCTTTTACCGGTATCTGTTCCAGTTCAATGATTAGAGCAGTATCTATACCATTTCTTTGTTTGGATTACGGCAAGTTAGAATCTTGTGCAAGAAATGCCACGGGATTTGAGACGAAATGAACTGCATCTACAATTCTGTTTGGCTAGCAAATTTTCAGACAGGTTGAACTCTCCAGACTTCAGAAACTAGTATGTAATAAAGAGGTTAATGGGAGCACATCTATATAAAAGCACTGTTCATTTGAAGCAAAAAGCCTATCACTGACAGTGGAGCACAGATTTACCCAGACTGCTGAGTGGCGAATAGATCCGGACAAACTAACTTTTTCTGTCATTCATTCAGCAAGTTTTATTTCTGTGTAAAACTTGGCTTTAACTGACCATCTATCCTTTTTTCTGATCATTCCATAAAACTGGATAGTTATTTCTGAAAAAGCTGTTGGATCCTTGTAACCCAAAGCTGTAAGTGCTCTTAGTGTCAGGTAACTAAATCTGAGCCAGAAAACCATACTATAGGATCAGAGAATCATAGAATCATAGAATAGTTAGGGTTGGAAAGGACCTTAAAATCATCAAGTTCCAACCCCCCTGCCATGGGCAGGGACACCTCGCTCTAAACCGTATCACCCAAGGCCTCGTCCAACCTGGCCTTGAAGACTGCCAGGGATGGAGCATTCACAGCCTCCTTGGGCAACCTATTCCAGTGCCTCACCACCCTAACAGGAAAGAATTTCCTCCTTATATCCAATCTAAAGTTCCCCTGTTTAAGTTTTAACCCATTACCCCTTGTCCTATCACTACAGTCCCTAATGAAGAGTCCACCCCCAGCATCCCTATAGGCCCCCTTCAGATACCGGAAGGCTGCTGTGAGGGCTCCACGCAGCCTTCTCTTCTCCAGGCTGAACAGTCCCAACTTTCTCAGCCTATATTATGTAAGAACTACTGTTTTCTGTATGTTATCATTGTGATCTGTCTTTTCTTGACTCTTTTTTTTTTTGTAGTTGATTAAGTTATTATGCCTTATCTCTGGTACTAATACTCCTCAAGTTTTCCTAAATTAAGATCTACCTCAATAATTGCTTAGCTTGGGAAGACGAGTTTAGAGCTCTCAGTACCTGCTATGGTTATTTCTTGCATCCTACACTTTGCTTTGGCTATTGTACTATGAATGTTAATTAGGAAGGAAGTTAACATCCTTCATTATCTCTGAACATGAAACTTTTACATGTACAAATACTTCTTGAGTTTATCTAGTGTATGAAATTGGAATGCCCTTGCTCCCTGTGTACTGTTACCTGTATTTCCAAGCACTACTTTTTATACACCATTTAACAGCTTTCCCTTTGGAGTTCACTCTGTGTGTGTGAGATGCATTTGCTCTGCCCCTTTCTCCTCTTCCACCTTTTCGTTCTCAGACACACTTCCCTGGTTTTTATTCTAAGGTTATATATTTTTGACAGAATTCTTCTGTTTCTTCCAGCATAAAGAATGGCCGTATAAAGTCAGGCAGTATTTTTCTTTTTGTGTTCTCACATTCACAAAAAACAACTTCACCTAATGTGAAAGGAGAAACGAGTGATATATTCAGCTTTCTGTGGATGCGTGTCATTGGTTACAATAATTTAGTACTATGAAAGCCTATACATACATATATCTGTATAGTTAAAATTAATTTGTGATCTCACTCACAGGTCCTTATGTTATTTTAATGAGTAGGGATGTTACTGATGGGATCTCATGGATTAGTTTTGTTCTGATTATCGTTTCCATCTTAACCTGTGAGTATACAGTTCTCAAAGTTATTTGTGGTGATTTTATAGAAGATACACAATGGGAGATGATGAGATTACTGTTAGAGATCTGAATTGCCTGTTTAAGTAATCACAAAATACAAGCATTATTTGATGAAAACAAATGCAAAACAATACTGGACACCTTGGCTGGGATTTAGTGAAAGGAAGAAGTCCCTTCACTTTGTGGTCCTTCCTTACTTTACCCGGAGAATCAGCAAAAGGTTGTCTTCATCATACTTTGTAATCTTCCCCAACCTTACACCATCTGTCTTTGACATATACCTGAAAGTGAAGAATTACTCTAGAGAGCACAGACGCAAACACAAGGTTAGGATGACCAAAGAGAAGAATTACAATGGAAGCTTTTAGTGAACTGCTCCTGTAGGTCTAAGAAAATTAGTCCTTGGCCAGCAAAGAGTGTGGTGACATCACATTGCTGCATTTTAAAACTTAAGAGAAAGGCTACAGAAATAATTCTGGGTCTGGAAAACAGGCCTGAGAAGCTCAGTTAATTCCTATTATCAGAGGAAGCTGAGAAGTGACTTGTGTTAGGGGAAAAAAGAGGTATTAGGGAACTTATAAGACAAATGGGTAAGATTCTGTGGCTAGAAGCTGAAATTTGACAATTTAAATATTAAAATAAGATGCAAATCTCTAGGAGGATAATTAAACATGTAAAGACCCTGTCAGAGAGGGTATTGGACTCGCTATTTTTTTCAGCTTTATAAAAGACGACATGTTTGCAGTTTTAATTTGAATTCTGTAGCCTGAATGTATGGCTCAGACTTTGATCAAAGTTTTTTGTAGCAAGTCCTGAAAACGCAGCAAAGGCAGATGATGCACATTCAGCATACTGCTTCAGTATACTGATTTATACACATACATATATGTACGTATAGGTAACTTGGGGTTCCATGCACGTTTTGGCAGCATCTCAACATTTTGGCAAGCTGTCAAAACATGTAAAGGGCAGCAACAAGCAACAGAAGTGCATGACCAGTGCATGCAATGCCTGCATGGCACTGGCCACCTGAGGAAAAAATATACTGTGTGCTATATATTCTAAATACGTTGAAACACAGGAGACCAATCTTGTTGGTTAATGACACTTCCAGCTTGTGCAGATATTGGACAAGAATATTTGTAGGCAGGAATCTGTTGGCCTCTGGCAGTTTGTTTTTTTCAGTATACAAATGAAAAAGTAGTGGGGTGATGGAATACAACAGTCTCCTGGAAACTGTTTCATTGCGCCTGTTCAGGATTAGAACCCGTGAAGAGTAGAGTGAAGAAATTGCTAAAGCCCTCAGGGTTTGAGGATGTGCACCTATAAAACAGGAAACACTGAATGCTGCTCAGCTAATGCTATTGCTGTGGTCTCCACTGTATGTGATGAGAATTTTAATGTTCTCGTTGTTGTACTTCACAGTTTGTTCCAAAATTTTTCATTTTTCTTTTCTCTGTCCTCTATGGCTTCTGGTTCTTGCCTGGTATTTTGGGAATCCCAAGCTCAGGAAAACCGGGAAGGGGATATAGGAGAGAGAACAAATAAATTGCAAAATGGAGGAAAACCACAATAATATAAAATTTGAAAGTTCTTGGCATGATTGTGTCATGAAGGGGATAATTGCTCTGGAAAGTAGGCAGCTTATACACTTCAACTGACTTAGCAAAGAGGAAATGGGAAGTGTTTGACTTGTGCGTATACTGTAAAGAAGGTGGTGTGAATTTAACAACCCTGAATCTGGTTCAAACATGCATGCCATCATTTGTTGCAGCCGTGCATTTTGTATTAATCAGCTAGGCTTCCAACACTACACAGAGCTGCTAAGTATTTTGTACGATAAAACTGCTTCTATTTCAATGTCAGCTATCTAGCGTCATTTAAATTAAACACATAAAACTATATAGCTACTAATCATTTCTGTATCTATTATATACAGTCTGTGTAGTCCACAACGATTACTTGATAAACCCATTAAGTTATCAGCAGGGCATATTTCCAGGGTGTATTCGCTCTAGATGTTATCGTCCGCTTCAAATAAAGGTGAAATGGTTTGTACCTAGAAGCTGTTTCCCACAGAGGCTTTAATTAGTGTGCTATAGCAAATGCAGGTTATGCCAGATAGGAAAATAAAGTATGGAAAGTCCACAGACAGGCCAAGCTATGCTGTGGTGATGAGTTTGGGCTGACAAATCAGTATGTTGCTAAAAAAGGGTGTAATCAAAGATAGGAATGGAAGCCTGTGAAACCCAACTGCAGTGAACTAACTGCTACTAAATTTGAGGCTGTGTAGACAGGATAATTCTGGACTAGGTTAATTTGGTTTGGAATTAAAGGAATTATCTACAGGTTGTTCTCTGTTCTCCCTTGTTCTTTCCTATATTTAAATTAAATTGTCTGGAAAAAGTGTTGTTATGGCAACATATTTTTTCCAAAGTTAATCCCCATGTTTCAGACTTACAAGTTATATTACTATGTAAATGGAATGAAGGAAATATATAAATGCAATTTTGTTGCCTAAAAATAGCTGTATATTCCTTTTTAGGTCAGAAAAGTACTGTGTCCTGAAAAGTCAGATATGCAAAGCTATTGTCAACAATGTGGACGTAGCTTTGTTGATGTGGTGAAGAATGGGGGTGTAGGTGCAAGGTGTGCAGGGTGGGCTCTTATGTGAAAAGGGAAAGATGAGGAAAAGCCTTGGAGACTTTCATTTGTCCCAGAGAAACAGGAGGGACAAGTGAAAACATATGCTGCAGAACAAGGCTACCCTTTCCAACACTGGCTGCTGTGAAATTCACAAGTCTCTTCTTGAGACAACACTGCCTAAAAGCCAGTACAGGCAGTAAATAAGGGGCTCATGTTGCTTTGCTGTCCTGAACAACTTTATGCTTTGCACAAACAATCCAGGAGCTTCCTCGATTGTGTGGAAGACAACTTCCTTCTGCAAGTAATAGAGGAGCCGACAAGGAGAGGTGCCATGCTTGACCTCGTGCTCACCAACAGGGAAGGGCTCGTTGGAAATGTGGCACTGCAGGGCAGCCTTGGATGCAGCGACCACGAGATGGTTGAATTTGAGATCCTTAGGACAGTGAGAAGAGCGTGCAGCAAGCTCACTGCCCTAGACTTCAAGAGAGCAGACTTTGGCCTCTTCAGGAACCTGCTTAGTAAGGTTCCATGGGATATAGCCCTAGAGGGCAGGGGGGCTCAAGACTCTTGCTTGCTCTTCAAGGATCATCTGCTACAAGCTCAGGAGTGTTGCATCCCAACCAGAAGGAAGTGCAGCAGGAGGGCCAGGAGACCTCCTTGGATGGACAAGGAGCTGCTGAGGAAAATTCAAATGAAAAAAAGAGTCTTATAGAAAAGTGGAAGCAAGGAGAGGCAGCCTGGGAGGAGTACAGGGATGTTGTCCAGGAAGCTAGGGACCAGGTTAAGAAAGTTAAGGGCCAGTTAGAATTAAACTTGGCTAGGGATATTAAGGATAACAGGAAGGGATTCTACAGGTACATAGGAAATAAAAAACAAATTAGGGAGAACGCAGGCCCCCTCAGGAAGCTCTCGGGTGAACTAGCTACACAGGATTTGGAGAAGGCTGAGGTTCTGAATGACTTCTTTGCCTCGATCTTCTCTAGCAAAGGCTCTGACCGCACCACCCACGTGTTGGAAAGGCAGATGCAGGGACTGTGAGAATGAAGACCTTGGGCCCACTGGAGGAGAGGAATTGGTTCGAGACCATCTTAAAAGTCTGAACATGCGCAAGTCCACGGGTCCTGATGAAATCCATCCATGGGTCCTGAAGGAGCTGGCAAATGAAGTTGCTAAGCCACTGGCCATCATATTTGAAAAATCATGGCAGTGAGGTGAAGTTCCCGACGACTGGAAAAAGGGAAATATAACCCCCATTTTCAAGAAGGGGAAAATGGATGACCCAGGGAATTACAGACCAGTCAGTCTCACCTCTGTGCCTGGCAAAATCTTGGAGCAGATTCTCCTGGAAGGCATGCTAAGTCACATGAAAATCAACAAGGTGCTTGGTGACAGCCAGCATGGCTTCACTAAGGGGAAATCCTGCCTCACCAATTTGTTTGCCTTCTATGATGGGGTTACACAACTGATGGACAGCGGTAAAGCAGTTGATGTCATCTACCTGGATTTGTGTAAAGCGTTCGACACTGTCCCACACGACATCCTTGTCTCTAAATTGGAGAGACATCAATTTGATGAATGGACCACTCGGTGGATAAAGAACTGGCTGGAGAGCCGCACACAAAGAGTTGCAGTCAATGGCTCAATGTCCAGCTGGAGACCAGTAACGAGTGGTGTCCCTCAGGGATCGGTGTTGGGACCAGTCTTGTTTAACATCTTCGTCGCTGACATGGACAGTGGGATTGAGTGCGCCCTCAGCAAGTTTGCAGAAGACACCAAGCTGTGTGATTCGGCTGATACGCTGGAGGGAAGGAATGCCGTCCAGAGGGACCTTGACATGCTTGTGAGGTGGGCTGATGCCAACCTCATGAAGTTTAACCATGCCAAGTGCAAGGTCCTACACCTGGGTCAGAGCAATCCCAGGCACAGCTACAGGCTGGGCAGAGAAGAGATTCAGAGCAGCCCTGCTGAGAAGGACTTGGGGGTGCTGGTCGATGAGAAAATGAACATGAGCCGGCAGTGTGCGCTTGCAGCCCAGAAAGCCAACTGTATCCTAGGCTGCATCAAAAGGAGTGTGACCAGCAGGTCAAAGGAGGTGATCCTGCCCCTTTATTCTGCTCTCGTGAGACCTCACCTGGAGTATTCTGTACAGTTCTGGTCTCCTCAACGTAAAAAGGACATGTATCCGTTGGAACAAGTCCAGAGGAGGGCCACGAGAATGATCAGGGGACTGGAGCACCTCCCATATGAAGATCGGCTGAGAAAGTTGGGACTGTTCAGCCTGGAGAAGAGAAGGCTGCATGGAGACCTTATAGCAGCCTTCCAGCATCTGAAGGGGTCTACGAGGATGTCGGAGAGGGACTCTTCACTTGGGACTGTAGTGATAGGACAAGGGGTAAAGGGTTAAAACTTAAACAGGGGAAGTTTAGATTGGTTATAAGGAAGAAGTTCTTTACTGTAAGGGTGATGAGGTGCTGGAATGGGTTGCCCAGGGAAGTTATGAATGCTCCATCGCTGGAGCTGTTCAAGGCCAGGCTGGACAGATCCTTGGTGGCATGGTTTAGTGTGAGGTGTCCCTGCCCATGGCAGGAGGGTTGGAACTGGATGATCTTAAGGTCCTTTCCAACCCTAACTATTCTATGACTCTATTCTATGATTCTATGAAGGTCATGGAGCAGATGATCCCAAGTGAGATCACACAGCACATGTGGGAAAATGGAGGGATCAGGCCCAGTTAGCATGGGCTCATGAAGGGCAGGTCTTTCTTGACTAGCCTGATCTCCTTCTACAGTAAGTTGACCCACCTGGTTGATGAGGGGAAGGCTGTGAATGTCATCTGTTTGAACTTAAGCAAAGTATTTGACACTGTCTCCGACGGTGTTCTGCTGGTGAAATAGGTTGCTGATGGCCTGGATAGGTGGATTCTTCACTGGACTGGAAACTGGTTGTATGGCCGAGCCAAGGAGTGGCAGTAAGTTGTGTCCCATCTTGTTGGTGAGCGGTCACAAGTGGTGTCCCTCAGAGCTCAATGTTAGGGACAGTGTTGTTTAATATGTTCATTGATGATCTGGATGAGGAGATTGAGTGCCCCTTCCGTAAGTTTGTGGACAACACCAAGTTGGGTGGGAGTGTTGATCTGTTGTAGGACAGGAAGGCTCTGCAGGGGGATCTGTACAGGCTGCATCGATGGGCAGTGGCCAGTGGTATATGGTTCAAGAAGGCAAAGTGCAGGGTCCTCCACTTGGCCCACAACAACGCCATGCAACACTTCAGGCTTGGGGAAGAGTGGTGGAAAGCTGTTTGATGGAAAAGGACCTGAGGTGCTGATTCATGTAGCTGAAAATCATTCAGCTTGTACCCAGGCAGCCAAAAAGGCCAACAGCGTCCTGGCCTGCATCAGAACAGCACAGCCAGCAGGGCCAGGGCAGTGATCATCCCCCTGTACTGGGCACTGATGAGGCTGCACCTCAAATTCTGTGTTTAGTTCTGGGCTCCTCACTACAAGAAAGACATTGAGATGCTGGAGTGGGGGCAGAGAAGGGCAACAAAGCAGGTGAAGGGTCTGGAGCACAAATCTGGCGAGGAACAGCCGAAGGAAAGGGGGTTGTTTAGCCTGGAGAAGAGAAGGCTTGGGTGGGGGCCTTATTGCTCTCTACAACTGCCTGAAAGGAGATTGTAGCAAGGTGGGAGTCAGTCTCTTCCATGTAACAATGATAAGACAAGAAGTAAAATCCTCAAGCTGCACCAGAGGAGGTTTAGACTTGCATGTTAGGAAACATTTCTTCACAGAGAGGATTGTCAGGCATTGGAACAGGATGCCCAGAGACTTGCTGGAATCACCGTCCCTGGAAGTTTCAAAAACTCTGTATATGAGGGCCTCAGTGACATGGTTTAGTGATGAACTTGGCAGTCCTGAGGTAGCGGTTGGACTTGATGGTCTGAAAGATCTTTTACAGCTTAGCTGGTTCTGTGATACTTGTTCATCTCCAAGTTTGTCACCACTAGCATTTCAGTCTTGAACCTGTTTTTCTTCTACTTTCCTTGATTCTGGGAATCAGGTATCACTATTTTGAGCTTCGTCATGTATGTTTACTTGAGGCTATGCAAAACTCTCAGTATCGCCAGAAACACTTGTTTTCAGGTTATGCCTCTCTTCAGCTGCTCAGAAGAACAATTTTTACTTATTTCATTTAGAACACATTTTAATTTTTACAAAAAAGCTAGTGTTCTCTTCTAGTCATAGGGGAATATAGCAAACACCGGTGCGTTGAAGACACTAGATCTGCTTTAAGAAAATTACTATCTGAAATGTCCTTACTGTTTCTATTGCTTATTTCCTACTGAATCCTCCATCAGCCTTTTTGCTGAAGTTAGCCAACTATTTTGATACAAGCTGATGCTTTGCATCTAATTTTGTTTTGCCTGGTGACAATAAAACTTGTGAGCAATGGTTATTCTCACGAGGGCCTCTACAACCCAGGATTAGAGCTGAGTGAGACAGCCTTGAACTCTCTCTGACTCAGCTGAGCCGAGGAGGCCTGGAGTCGAAGAAATGTGAGCAGAACGCTGAAACAGGAGCTTGCTGGCCGCAAGGAATGCACCGCTTATCACAAGGCATGCACCCTGCTGTTGTAGAGGTATGTGTGTAAAACTTAGCTTAGCCAATAGCAATGTATAGACAGGCGTGTGGACAGGTTTATGTAGCCAATGAAAGATGTACAGCTGTCACGTAAACTATCACCAATGGTATAAATTAGGTGAGCCTGTGCAATAAAGCGACCAAGAAGCGTAACTCATATTGGGATTGTCTTCTTGACTCGGGTCGCTCCTCCGACATTTGGCGCCCAACGGGGACCTCGAGGTTGGACTCGGACTTCTCTAAACTGTGTCTGGCCGTTGCAGCAAAGGCACAGACGGGGGAAGTGCAGGAGCCGGCAGTGCAGGAAGCGTCTACTTGCAAAAGCAGCGCAGCTCAGCTACTGGCAAAAGCGGCGCAGCTCAGCTACTAGCAAAAGCAGTGAAGCTCGGCTAGGAGGGACAGCTGATGTGGCCTGTGCACCCACAACTGCACGGGTAAGACCGCACTCTAAAATCCACCATGGATCGAGAGGTGGCACTCACACTTTTAGAACAATTACTTGCTAAGCGAGAGGCTAGTGTGAGCACAAAAAAGCTCAGAGAGCTATGTCGGTGGGCGAAGGAGAAAGGACATCTTAAGGACCCACAGCTAATGTTCAGCATTGCTGAATGGAGGGAAACTGGGGACTCTTTGTGGGACGCTACCATAGGAGAGAATAAGTCTGCTAAAGACCTGGGGGTCACCTGGAGGGAGGTCATAAATCAGCTGCAGCAGATTTGCCCTCCCCTCGTTGTGCCTGGCACAGCACCGCAGAAGCCTCCTCGGTATAAGGGGGAAGATAAAGTGAAACGGCGCTCGCATCTGAAAGTACAAGTAGAAAGTGCAAACGCGGTCACCTCTGACCTAGAGGAAGAAGACCCCAAATCGGAATTGGAACCAGACCCAGAGTCTCCGGCAGAACCGGACTTGTACCCTCCCCTTCCTGATCCCGACTCAGACAATTCAGACAGTTCGGCTCGTCGGCAGATGCGAACCAGCCTCAGTGATGGTCAACTGTGACAGATGCTGAAGAAATTAAAGTATTGGAGGCAAAAGAAACCTCCGAACCCTCTGCCCCACCCTCCTACAATCCAGTAGTAAAGAAAGGGGAGTGGGAGGGGGGTGTTGGGCACGGGGTAGGAGATTACGGTAATAACCCTGCTAAAGGTTGGCTGGGATGGTCAAAGATGCAATTGTTATGGGGGAATTTTCGGCTATGGGTCCCTCAGCATTCCTGGTGTTTAACACTCCACAGGGGGGAAAGGAGTGGGAGGCATTGGATTTAAAGGCAGTAAAGGAGGCGTGTCAACCGGTAACATCCTACGGGTTAAATCATTGTATACTTGGGCAATTACTGCACATATTTTTTCTGCATATATCCTAGCACCATATGATAACCGCTCAATTGTTGCTTACTCCCCAACTTCAGATATGATTTAGAGTGAGCACAGCAGAGGAAAAGGCTGGAAAAGGCATACTGCCTATGCCACTGCTGTTAAACCCCTTTTACAATCAGGTTAGGGCGATCATGGGGGTACTGAAGGTATGAGATGTTATAATTGTGGACGGATGGGACATTGTAAAAAGAAACAGCGTACTGTAAAAGAAAAATTAGTTCAGCAGCCCCCCCCCACCCCCCACGGTGGGGTTACTGGTTTTGCAGATAAATGTATTAGATGTGACAAATTACTGCCCCAGGACACCCCCCTTGTCAGTGATTGAATGAATTGAAATTTGATCTTAGGACATCCGTTTTATGGATGTTTTCAGTCCTTCTTAAAGTGAAGGGAGTAACCTTTTTTATGTTAAAGTAAAAGTTCTGCATCAAGACCTGCAGTGGGAAGGTCTCTCATATGCTCTTATCAGGAGTATTGGGCAGACTGTGATGGACTGAGGACTTATGACCCCATATACAACTCATTTAATACATTCTCTCTGTGATATTCATGTACTAGAAGCTGGTAAAAATAAGTATGTCCAGGTTTCTATTGACCTTTGGAGACCTTTATAAATACTGCTGGCCACTTCTTCCAACATAGGCTGGCCACCTGTGTCGGAATGAGTGTGCATTTTGGTCAGTATAAAAGCCCAAGCCTCATGCGATGTGCAGGAGGCAGAGCCTCTGCAGGGACGCCTGCTAAGGTGGAGCCTGCCACCTCGCACTGCGATTATGCTTTTCGGAGCTGGTTTTCTTGTTAGTCTCCACAGGGTCTTTGTGTCATGTTCTGTATGTGGGATTGTGTAGTGGAAGTAATGATTGTCTGGATTTTGTGCTTCAAATGTTGTAGTTGTGTGGACTGTGCTTGTGGGATCCCATATGTGTGTGTGTGTGTGTGTGTGTTGAGGGCAGATAGTGTTCTGTGTATTTTTTGTTGTTGGGTTCATGTAAAAGTTTCTAATAGATAGTAGTTTAACATTTCAAACAAGAAAGGGTTAATGCAAAAGTGAAGTTGCCGGCAGGTATTTATGGTTGCTGCTGAAGCAGGCAGGCGTTTATAGCTGCTGCCCAACAGGCAGGCTTTTGTAGCTGTGCAAAGCAGGGTGAGCAACTTCGGGGGAAAAAAAAAAAATAAAAAAAAAAAGGGGTTATTTGATAAGAGTTCAGTCCCCATGTTCAAAAACAGCTGCCCTCCGATTCGGCTCCCGGTGCTCCACTGGTGGAAGGACCAGGATGGACACCAGAGCCGAGGAGAGAAAAAACAAAACAAAATAAAACAAAACCAAGCTTAATATGTTTAAAGTAACCTGGGGATGAATCCAAGACTTGGAGGAACAGATAGATTGGTTGAAACAAGGACTGCTAACTGAAAAAGCGGGAGGGGTAGTGCAACCACAAGCCTTACAAGCCATCACCTAAGCAGCATCAGGGTGGCAGATACAGAACCTATCTACTTCTCAAGAACTGATAACCCGCAGGAGGGGGTACATTTGTATCCTCCTGCCTACAAGTCCATGGCGAATGCCTGCAAAGTTTGTCAAGCCCTGCCATGATCTGGACAGACGAATGGCGGAACCTGATGCCTCAGCTACAGGAGCTGACCATGAATACCCCAAGCAGAGTAAGATAGAGGAAGAGAAAAACCAGTGATTGCTAAACATCATTTGGGAGCAACTGAAAAGTAACAGCTTGAATATGTGTGCTTGTAAAGTAGCTATTGTTAGATGCTGTGATTTTGTGTATAAAACCACCTGTATTTACTAGCCAGTTACTAATAAGACAACACCTTGTATACATTTGTCACTTGTAAAAGAGATGTTAGAGTAACACCTGTATTTACTAGCCAGTTACTAGTAAGAAACTACACCTTGTACTGTATACATTTGTCACTTGTAAAAGAGATGTCAGAATATGCAAATTTGTAGTAGCTGCTAGAAAATGCTAAGGCAAAAGATAGAAATATTCCAATACAATGATAAATTAAGAGGAGGGAGAATTCCACTGGTAAGACATTTCTTTGGCTAATCCCTTGCTGGCATCAGGTGCTGTTGCACCCTGTAATAGTTACTCTGCTAATGTAAATCTGTGTGTGCCTTGCCATAATAATGACTTGTACTGGATGAAACAGGTGAAACTCTGCATTGACAACAAGGTGCAAGGTTTGAGCTGACCAAATGCCTGCTACCACAATCAAGGGAAAGACTGGATTGGCCTCTGTGTTTGCCACCAAGAAGAACCTTTAGCTCCGCTGCTGGCTGGAGCCTAGCAGGCGTGGAGCGGTGAGGACACATGCCACGCCAGACCTTTGGGGTGACTTATATCTGATTCTGTTGTATGGCCCCAAAAAGTAGAATTGCACCTAGAGCTGAGGACGTTGACCGATGTTCAAACCCTAATGGGGGATTTGCAATGGGTCCGGCCTCTTATTGGAATTACTAACGAACAGCTAATGCCTTTACGTCCTTTGATAAAGGGTGCACAAGCTGACAAACCAGTAGTCGTTTCTGAAGAACAATGGTCGTCTCTCATGCACAGTCAGTGTTTGCTGTGATCTTGCAATGGCAAAAGAAAAACGGGGAAGATATCTTGGCTATTTTGGAATGGTTATTTTTGCCATTGCAAGCTCACAAGAGCATTCAAACATGCATGGAAGCGGTTCCATTAGAAAAGGAAGAACATGCATACTAGCCATTTCAGGAGAAGAGCCAGCTAGCATTTACATTCCTATAGCTGTGGAGGACCTAGAGTGGGTAATGGGGCATTCCGTTAGCCTGCAGATGGCCTTGATGCAATATGAAGGGAAAGTCTCGGTGGATTTACCTAACGGAAAAGAAGCCTCATTGCTATTGTCCAATGCATGGATAACATGACCAAAGTTATCCATGAGACCCATTCAGGGAGGGCTAACTGTGTATACAGATGCAGGGAAAAAATCGGCTAGTGCAGTGGTCACATGGTGCCAGGGCAATCAATGGAAACATCACAAACTTTTGCAAGGTCAGGAGATTCATTACAAACTTTAGAGTTAACTGCAGTTGTTTGGGCAATATTGCATTGGTTACATATCCCGCTTAATGTGCTCACTCATTCGTTATATGTGGTGGGCGTAGTACAACGAACTGAAGATGCATTTATTAGAGAAACGCGGAATGAGCGTCTTATGACTCTTTTTCAATAATCTTAACAAGCTATCCACCAGCGTTCAGCAGAATATTACATCATTCATATTCGGAGCCACAAAAGTCAAGATGGGTTAGCTGAAGGTAATGCAAAAGCTGATAAACTCGTAAGCCATGTTCGTCCTATCGTCAGTCAATTTGATGCTGCACGGATGGCGCATGCTCAGTTCCATCAAAATGCACGAGGCCTACGACAACAGTATCGACTAACATGGAGTGAAGCCACTGGAATTGTTTGAAGTTTTCCTCAGTGCAGCAATCATGGACCAGGACTTGGACTTGGGGTCAGCCCTCGGGGTTTGAGGGCTTTGGAGCTGTGGCAAATGGATGTCACTCATGTTTCTGAGTTTGGGCATTTGCGTTATGTACATGTTACAGTAGATACGTATTCTAAGTTTGTATGGGCTACAGCACAACCTGGGGGTTAAGTGGTTGGCTAGGTAGTTTGATTAAGGCATGCATATGTGGATTGATTGCTTTTGTTTTTGTTTTACTATTGATACCTTGCTTATTACAGTGTTTGCAACGCTTACTTAGTAGATCACTTAGCAAAATTTTCCTTGTGTGACAGGAAGCATCCTGGGTTGTGCAAAATAAAAATGGGGGAATTGTGGAGCAATGGTTATTCTCATGAGGGCCTGCACAACCCAGGATTAGAGCCGAGTGAGACAGCCTTGAACTCTCTCTGACTCAGCTGAGCCAAGGAGGCCTGGAGTCGAAGAAATGTAAGCAGAACGTTGAAACAGGAGCTTGCTGGCCACAAGGAATGCACCGCTTATCGCAGGGCATGCACCCTGCTGTTGCAGAGATATGTGTGTAAAACTTAACTTAGCCAATAGCAATATATAGACAGGCATGTGGACAGGTTTATGTAGCTAATGAAAGATGTACAGCTGTCACGTTAACTATCACCAATGGTGTAAACTAGGTGAGCCTGTGCAACAAATCGAACAAGAAGCGTAATTCATATTGAG